>NC_000072.6:95357039-96064539 GCF_000001635.26 Mus musculus
ATGGAGTGGGGAAAAGCTATAAAGGCATTTTTTTAATATGAGAAATCTGTATAGCAATGTGGGCTGTCATTATTACAGGGAACAGACCTGATTTCATGGACTCGGTTCACTGAGGTTTAAGGAAAGAAAGGAAAAAAAAAAAAAACCTTCCTATTTTCTTTGCTTGGTGCCATGCATTGTCAACGCTTGCCTGGCAGAGAAGCAAGTTCCTGTAGTGCTTCCTGTCACAGCTCTACAACGAGGCACCCAGCTGGGGTTATTGAAACTGTTTTAGTAACATTCAAAAGTCATCTTGCTTGCCTGTGACCGCATATTCGGAGTATTTTCCCTGCCCTCTACTTAAGCCAGATTTAAGGTACCAGTACAGTAGAGGGGTCAGCTTCCTGCACCCCACATTCTATCCTAAAGTCTTTCCTTCCTTGCCTTGGGACAGGAAATGCTGGCTTTTTACACATCACAGTGCTGGACACCTGAGCTGTCCTTTTTGTGGGTAGAAAGGGCCACTTCTCTATGCAAACTATTCAAGGGAGAGTGGATGGTAAGTGCTTTTGTTACCAGTTTCTAAAGTATTTGAACTGTAAACATTTGGTAAAATAAGAGAATTTTATTTTTATTGCAGTTCTGAGAATTGAAACTTGGGCCTCAGAGGCAAGGATCTTATCACAGAGCTATATCCTTAGCTCTGTTTTTCCATCATATTTTGAGATACTGTCTCACTAAGTTGCTAGGCCTGGCTTGGAATGCATTCTGCAGCCCAGGCTAGCCTTGAGAAGTGTGGCCCTTCAGCCTTTGTTTTTTGAACAGCTACAATAACAGGCACATGTTACCATGATTGACTAGAATAACTCAATAATTTGGAACAAACCTTAATTGAAAAGAAATAGGTCATGGGGATAAAAGGGAGGTCACAAATTTGGAGAAAACATCTGTGTCATATATATCCGATACTTCTCATGTTCATATACATAACTCATAAATAACTTCATATATAACTTCATATATAACTCATAAACCTCAGTAGGAAATCAAAGAACTGAATTTAAAGATGGGTGAAAGAGCTAAATAGATCCCCTCACTAAATATTATATACAAATAGTGAATGAATAAATGAGAGAATAAAAATCAGACGTGACATCATTTCCTATGGATAATGGGCATATTAGGGAAATCTAGCCATTGCCCATAGGGATGCAGGACGTCAGAAGCACATAGAATGACATTTCTCAAAACTCTAAGCAAATATCCCAGCACTCACAACCCTATGTATCTGCCCACAGGACTTCAAAACTCGTGGCAGAACAAAACCTAGCTTGGATGTTTATAGACTGCTTCCCTGTTCAACATTCAATTGTCAAATTTGAAAAGAACAGGAATGCCCTTCAGCCAGTGAATGGAGATCATGGTAGGTCCATATAATGCAACAATATTCTTTGACAAAAGAGAAAAGAAGTGAGCTATGAAGCCCCCCAAAAGATGTAGAGTGTTCATTCATGGTATTAAGTATAATGATTAATCTTATGAGTTAACTTGAATAGGCATGAAGCACAGACAATCAATATTCTAGATATTTACAGAGGCAGTGTTTAGATGAATCATGTGCTGTCAGTAGACTTTGGATGAAGCAGGTGACCCTCTGTAGTGGGAGCAGACTCTGTCTAAGCAGTGGAAGGGCAGAAAAGGTAAGGAGTGGCCTTCTCTGAAGAAGAGGGGACTTATCAGCAGACTGCCTTTATACTTGAACTGCTCATCTGTCCCCATCCACTCTCCTCCCCATCAAGTCTCCATCCTGTCAGATTGCTCTGAATGACTGCTAATAACAAGACTAGAGGCAGTGGAGGTATCAGAAGTCACCAGGTTTTTAAAGGAGTGGAGGCAGGAATGACAAGATGAAGAAGGAGTATTTTTAGGATGGAAATATTCTACATTATGCTTTAATTGTAGATTCATGAATCCAAAGAACTGCACAGCACTGAACCTTAATGTAAAAGAAGGACACAAGTTAGTAGTGTGGTGTGAGTCCGGCTCACCAGCCTCCAGTGCAGCAGTCAGGGAGAGAAGAGAGACTGAGTGGAAAGAGGTAGGCAGGGCATTTCTGCTCAGTTTTCCTTCAAACTCAAATTTCCTGAAGTGTTTTTTATTTTCAAAGACAAAAGAAAAATTATGAGGCAATTATTACTTATTTCGGGTCCGTTTTGTACAGTCCCTCTTGAAAAGTATTACTTCCTGCGTTATGGGGTCAAAAAACTAACCAAAGGGCTAGTGAGGCGAGCACACCATGGAGCCCTGATATTATAGGAAAAGGATTTGCAATCAGGAAATTCTGCCAACAGAATGGCCAGAGACTCTTACATAGGGTAAGAGTTAAGATTGGGGGTTTGTATTTTCCCAGAGCTAGAAATGGTAAAGCAAGACTCTAAGGGCTGTTATGCAAATTAAGAGAAAATAAGTGGAAATTTCTGGTGGAGAAAACAAAACAAAACAAAAAGACAACCACCACCCTTGGCAGCTGAGTACACAGGGGATGCCTAAGGAGTAGAGGCAGGGATAAACAAACAAGTGGAGGAGTTATAGGATGGATACTGCAGATTTCCAGCATCCCAATTACTGTCCTTAGAACCTATGCCTAACACTCTAGAGTCAAGTACAACCCTACAGGTTGGGGGAATTAACAGTAAGTTAAGATCCAGTGGCAGGTGAACCCTGTTAAAATTCTTCCCTTTTCATAACAAAGAGAGCAAGAGAAAAGAAAAAAGAAAAATCTAAGCCATATCCAAGTTTCCAGAAAAAGCAAAAATAACCCCCTGAGCATTCTGTAGACTAAAATCAGGGGAAAGTTGACAAGTGCCTCAGTTTCCAATTCCACTTTAAACAGCTCTAAACAGGAGCTGAAGTCCAACCCAAGTTGGGTGCTTTAAAAAGATTTACGATGTCAGCAAAGTTTTGCTTGATTCTTTTACAGCTTATTTTCTTCCGTGATGTTCGAACTATGCCAAACAGAAGTGGAGGGAGATGCCCCAGTTTCCTCAACAAAGGCAGAGAAACCTTAATTGTCTTAAGTAGAGAGTCTTGTGCCCCGGATTCTCTGGCGGACCTCTATTTTAAGCAGCTCCCCTTATTATTCTGTTTCGGAAACTTTTGCAAAGCCCTGATTTTGCCCGCATGCCAAACTCTCGGAAGCCATATGACTGGGAACTGAATCTACAACATCAGGTTTTGTATTTAAAATGCTGCTGAGGACTTGGTGTTTTAGTAGAGGAAGCTTGGAACTGCATTACCTCATTTGACTGGGGACAGAGCTATGAGTCATTTGTTCCCATCCCACTGGGTCTATGTGGTAGGGGAGGGTTTGAACACTGACCCAAGTGACTTCAGACATTAGAGCTCTGTTTTATTTTATTGGTTTATTTTTAGAGAGAGTTTTGTGCATCAAACTTGGTATGTAGCCAAGGATGACCTTGGAACTTCTGACCCTCCTGTCTCTATCTCCCAAATCCTGGGATTGCAGGCAGGAGCCACTAGGGTCTATCAGTGATTTCACTTTCAGCTACATTTCTCATATCAGGGATTTTGAGTACCAATACCACAGTAGTCCTGTCACGGAGATGATTCCCAGTTTAATGTGAAGAATTGACTTCTAGGGGAACTCCTGCCCCCACCTCTTCATTCAAACCCATCAAGAGCCCCAAAGAATCCCAGGGCAGGAAATGGAAATCTCCACTCCTCTCTACCTTCCACAACTGCCTGCTGACAGCTGTGAAACTGCATGCCCAGTACCTCCTTCCTTTCACGATGAGCGACATCTGTTCTCCCACTTGGCCCAGAAGCAAAAACTCACATTTGTGGTTTTACATCTTTCCCCCATTCTATGGGACTACATTCTTGCTCACCTGCCCCAGACTCCAGGATTGAATCTGGAGGGACATTCTAGACATTAGCCCAGTCTTCTCTGTCCACCTGACTTCATCTGTCCAAAGCCATTTCCAACCTACTTGAACATCCTCTCTTCTGCCCTAACCTCTCTGTCCAGGAGACATGGAACAGAAGTCCAGGTGCTCAGATCTCATGGCAAAATGAACAGCAGTATGAGATCAAGCCAGTATCCTCTTTCTAAACCTACCAGTCTCATAGAAATGCCTGCCAGTGCGAATTACCTGAAGGAATCCAGGACAGAGAATTTAAAAGAACAACTATAAATGTCATCAAAGAATCCAAAGGACATTAACACCTAGTGATGTCCAACAAACACAAACAATAGACTGATGGAAATGACAAAGACAATCTAGAGCTTGATGTTGAATTTAATAATGAGGTAGAAACACTGAAGAGAACTCAAGCTGAAGTGAAGATAGAACTAAAACAAAAACCAAAAAAAAAAAACCAACTTGAGAATTCAAAGAACCACCTTACAAGGAACATGAATCAAGCAGAAGACAGAAGAGTAGGACTCAGGGATAAAGTAGAGGATTTGGATAAATTATCAGAGGAAGAAAGGGAAGCAGAAATGATGTCATTTTCTTATAATCTCAAAGATGAAAGAAATAATCAAAAATTTACAAAAGAGCAAATATACTTTAAAATCTTAGGTGTTATGAAGTTGAGTTGTAATTAGCCAATTTTTTATTTAAACCTCTGCTGCCCTCAGTTCTCTTGGTGGGATTTGGAACTGAAGGTCAACTTAAAGGGGACGAGGGCTTTGAAAGGCAAGGGTTACAATTCTCCTGCTGACAAGCTTTCCCAGGTTAAAGAACATCTGGGTTTCTTTGTGTTCCTAGGAAAACCCAGTATGCTCCTTGATACAGTTCTACAATAAAGGGATCAGGTGCAAGGAAGAAAAACTATAGCACATCCTGGTGTCTCTGAAGACCCAGGCTCAGCAATCTAGAGAAAGCCAAGGGGTTGTTATATTCCATTTGCAACATGGCTACCTTGCTAACCCTTTGATGGACTTCACAGGGTCTAGACTTTCCATCTTCTTCTGGAGTGATTGCTGCATTTGCAGTACCCTGGGCTCTGTTACTGTGGCATTTCATTACAGGGGTTTCTTGTGTTCACCCAAGAGCAGGGAGTAGGACAATAGGACAGGGAGGAAAGAAACTGAGAAAGACAGAAAGGAGTCATCGATTGATCAAGTGTGAAGTGCCATCAGCTAGGTCTATTTCCTTCCCAAGAGCTTCCAGGCTACAAAGAGCCACAACACAGTTCATTCCCAACTGACTTGTCCACTCCAGAACTAACTGGCAACTTTCTTCATCAACAATCAGGTCCTCTTTTGCAATGACATGAAACTATTAACCTGTGCCCCCAAACCACTTTGCCTACTCCCAAGGATACACTCTGGGAGTCCCAGGGAAACAAATTACTTTTTCATATCACCACACAAACCAGGGGGAAAACCCCAGTGTATAGTTTCCTGCTAATTCTAGCCAGGAGAGATAATGAGCAATAATGGTTTTATGAAGCTATAGCTTTTGGGGCACCATTATTCATCTGGAACAGCCTATGAGATATAGATGCTCAAACATGAGGTACTGCATAGAGGGTTAAACAAACAGGTGAGCAGCCAGCCTAGCTTCAGTGGAGCTTTTGAAGGAAGTCATAAAGCATACCCAAATGCTCTGAGAAGAAAAAAGACCCGAAGGGAAGCTGTCCTGCAGTGCTCGGCTCTGCTCTCTGGGACATCCGGAGGGAAGCAGTCAGTGGTAATAATTAAGAAAGCCTGCACTTGTGGGATTTTTTTAAATAAATATTTCATGATATGTCATCTGCTTCCAAGAGGAGCCATAACACGCCACAGCCACTGCATACTTAGCAGCTGTGGAATGACACAAACTGGGCTAATTATGCTAAGATCATACAAATTTAGCCACGCAGGCAGTGGAGTCTGACAGGCGGTGTCAAGGGCTATGAATTTGGGTTATCCTCAGAACTCCAGGAGTTAGCCGTGTCAGCTCCTGCTCTGGCTTCATGAGCTGGGACACCTCACTGAGAGTTCTGAGAAACTTGTTGTAATTTTTTTTTTTTTTTTTTTTTTTTGGTGGCAAAAACAGCACTTCATGGATTTTCAGAAATAAATGGCTCAGAGGCAGAGTGTGAGACCCTTTCTCCATCTCACAAGATATTAACCTCAGACTGTCAGTAAGCCTGCCTGCTTTGACCTCTTGAAGTGAGGGCAATTTCTCTATGTCTTTGAGGCTACCGTTCCTTTATTCATTGATCCCTCAAGTCTTTTCTAGAGCACCTACTAAGTGTCTGGTACTGTTCTGCACCTAGTGACAACGGAGTGTGAATAAAACAGACTCATGGTCTCTTGGAGATTTCCTGTAGGGGATGATGGGTAAGTAAGACATGTGATAGCTTAGACAATGATATGATCTGTGCTGAAGAGAGAGAAAAGTCAAGAAGGGGAGCAGAGGTGTGTGTGTGTGTGTGTGTGTGTGTGTGTGTGTGTGTGTGGTGTATGTGTGTCTCTGTGTGTTGTTATTTTATCTTATTCTATTTTATATGTATATAGTGTATGCATGTGTGTGTTTGTATGTGAGTATATACATGTGTGTGTGTGTCTGTGTCTATGTGCCAAAGGCCAACATTAGGTACCTTCCTCAGCCACTGTCCACCTTCATTTTTGAGATGTTAGTCTCTTACTGACCTGGAGTTTATTGATGGACTAGATTGGTTGACTAGCCAGTGTCAAGGCCCTCCTGTCTCCATTCCCCATCCCCAGCACCAAGATTATAAACACACCCTTGAACCTGGCTTTTTTTTAATTAGCTATTTTCTTCATTTACATTTCCAGTGCTATCCCAAAAGTCCCCCATACCCTACCCCCTACCCCTACTCACCCACTCCCAATTCTTGGCCCTGGTGTTCCCCTGTACTGAGGCATATAAAGTTTGCACGACCAATGGGCCTCTCTTTCCACTGATGGCTGACTAGGCCATCTTCTGACACATATGCAGCTAGAGACACGCTGGGGGTGTGGGGGTACTGGTTAGTTCATATTGTTGTTTCACCTATAGGGTTGCAGATCCCTTTAGTTCCTTGGGTACTTTCTCTAGCTCCTCCATTGGGGGCCCTGTGATCCATCCAATAGCCGACTGTGAGCATCCACGTCTGTGTTTGCTAGGCCCCAGCATAGCCTCACAAGAGACAGCTATATCAGGGTCCTTTCAGCAAAATCTTGCTAATGTATGTAATGGTGTCAGCATTTGGAGGCTGGTTATGGGATGGATCTTTGGACACTGAGGCTCAAACTCACTTGTCAAGCATTTGAGTGACTGATCCCTCTTATCAGCTCCAAGTATTGGTATTGGTCTTGGTATTGGAAAGATCAGGCAAGAGCCCATTAGAAACAGGGGGTTGTATGAGCCAGTTTATGCTTAAGCACCATGGTGTTAACATGGATAGCTAGTATGAGTCGGCTAAAATATGTTTGATACCTGACATGAGGATAGGGCTATGAGGTAGGACAAATCGACTGACTCGGGCCTCTGGGTAATCCCAGAGTAAACAGCAGTGCAATATACTAATAGTGTATTGTAGCAGAGTGCAACTGTTGTGTGATTGTGTATAAGCACAGCCTGAAGGTCAACGATAGGAACTTTTACCTGACCGTTTGTTTGGTTTTAGAGTTCTGCTTCCTCATCTTGGGGTTTCCAGACATCAAGGATTGGGTGGAGTCTTCAGGATCCCCCAGGCAGTGAATTCTGGGTCAAAGAGAAGGCCTTCTCCCAGGATTTAACGGTACAGCTCCCTTAGACGGCTTGTGCACATCTACCTTATGTGGGATGACCAAGTGCTGTATAGGAACCTTGGAGAGTGGGAAGGGGTTGTCAGGGTGAGTGTAAGTCATTGGCTGGAGGATAATATACTGTGAATGCCTCATTTGCATGGAGAGGTATTCCAGGAATTCCAGGTACCTGCTGGGCAGGTTCTTATGGGGGTTTGGGTGGGGCTGGGGGAGGAGAAAGCTGAACCTGTAATTTCACCAAGGACTATGTGGCCTTCCTCAGGTAGATGACATGGGGATCAGGCTCCCCTGATCAGGCATAGAAGAGGAAGCCCTGCTGGGGACGAGAGTCTGCCATTTTTCTCAGAGCTCAGGAGAACTGTTTGGACAGGACCTTAAATAACACACCTTTATCAGCATGCCTGTATGTGTGTTTGTCTATAGGCCTGTGTGCCTAACTTGGTGTACCCTATGTGCTCTGTGTGTGCACCTGTCTGTGTGCCGCTCATGTGTACTGACATGGACCTGAGAACCTAAGGCAGTAGCTGCCTGCCTAGTGGCCTGTGTACAGAGGAATAAAGTATGTCTAGCTACCCTCTGCTTCTTGACATCTCCTCAGTCTAACAGCCCTACTGTGACCCACTCTTCTCCTGGTGTTGGAGCATGGCCTTCATAACTCCGCACTAAAAATGTTTAAACTCAGACAGCAGGAAGTGAGGTGTGAGCCCTGAGGGTACCTGGGAACTGAAATTTCATGCAGAGAAAACAGCAAGCTGGAAGTTCTGCATCTGGTGAGGCAGAGGACAGAGCCAGAAATGAAAGAAGGCTGGAGCAGTCAAGGAGGGTGAGATTCATAGGAGATACACTTAGCAGAGCCACGTGATCCAGTAGATCACAGACTTCATAGGAGAAACATCTACCAGAGAGAGACACATCATCCAACAGTCTTCCCCCTGCTCTGGCTGTATGTTGAGACGATTCAACAGTAGCCAGAGGCAGGGGGCCCAGTTAGGAGGCTTCTACAGTTATCCCGGAGAGAGATGGTGTTGGCATGTACTGCAGACAGCTGCCAATGGCCACATGAAAACACCTCAGAGGTGGGTGGCCAGAACTTTACCACAGTTATCTATCGGTCACTCTAAGCTGATGGAGACAGGGATGGGGCTCCAACCCTTCTGACTCGAGCCACTCAGCAGAGTCCACATACGCTGAGTACAAAATAACTTAAGACAGGACATATTGGGGAGACATATCAAAGGCTCAGCATAGAGCATGCCCAGATGACTGGCCAGATTCAGGTGCTGAGGAGGGTGGTTGCACAAGAGTATCTGAAGTATGGGGGAGAGGCTGAGGACATAAAAGTTGCTGGGGATGTAGATCAGTTGAGAGAGCCTTTGCCTATCATTTATGAAGCCCTAGGTGTAAACTAGGCGTACTGGTGCTGCTGTGCCTGTTTGAGAGCCCCCAATGACACCAAGGAGCTGATTCTGATGTAATCACACTAGGGTCTTTTTATTCAAGCTCACTCTTGACCCTGACACAGCAGGACAGAAAGGTGAAGCCCTAGCCCAGTTTCAAGCAAGCATTTATAGAGGTAAGCAAATAAACAAGGGGGTTTTCTAGCTTGGCACATATCTGATTGGAGGCCTATTATGGAATTTTGTTGTCCTTCAAAATGATTGGCTGATGATAGGAGCCAAACTATGAACTTAACTTCTACTTTCTTCCTGATTGGTGGTTGTTAGGAAGTGAAGAGCCAGGGGCAGACTTGTAACCTGGAAACTGGTGACAGAGAGTTCAACTTTAGACCAGGGTCTCTAAGATGGAATTGGAACCCAAGATCTGGTCCCTCAGTGCATGCCTGTAACCCTAACACTCTGTAAGGGCAGGAGGAACAAAATTTTAAGGTCATCTTCAGCTTCATAGTGACATTGCAGCCAGCCTAGGCTATATAAGACCTTACCTTAAGTAAGTAAGTAAGAAAGAAAGAAAGAAAGAAAGAAAGAAAGAAAGAAAGAAAGAGTGCACGTGCAAGTGAGAGAGAGAGAGAGAGAGGGAGAGAGAGAGGGAGAGGGAGAGGAAGAGAGGGAGAGAGAAAGGGAGAGAGAAAGAGAGAGAGAGGGAGAGAGAGAAATGGTTGTTAGACATCTTCCCAGGAAGTGGGTTTAGATAGAAAAGAATAGAAAACAAGCAAGGGTTTCCATGGTGACCATGACCCCCAGTAGGGAATACATGCAAAGCACCGGGCTCACAGGGCCCAGAACACAGTGTAACTACTAGTTAAGTTTAAGTTAATGCAAACCATCCTGCTGAAGGCTCTAGTAACTTCCATTAATCAAAGGTAGAGAAGTAGTAATGCTAAGCCCTAGGAGCCTCCTGCCTGAGGCAAAGCTGGTGACTTTTGCAGATGAGATCCGAACCTGCTTTCTAACTCCATGTCAAGGTTTCTGTCTGCAGCTGCCACGTGCTTTCATTGCTAGTGATCAGGTCACATGCCGGTCTTCAAACTGCTTACATGTTAGCAGTGGGAGAGAAAGGGCAAGGATTTGTAAATCCCAAGATTCAAATAGGACTCCATAATGAGGGGCTCTTTGTGTTGACAGTCCTGGTTGTGGAAACCCACGGTCCCCTCTTCGTGTCAGGACTGTGTGCTGGGATCCAGGCAATGCCTCCTTCTTGCTATGGAGCTCATGCTTATTCAAGGAGAGAGAGTTACATGGCAGAACTCCTACCCCATCCCAGTTCCTAGGCACACAGAGCAGTGGCTCGGGTGTGGCTCACTACACTAGCCTAGAATCTGAGATGTGGTCAACGTGTCCACAACTATGACTTAAACACCACCTACATCAGGCAAGTTGAAAACCCTTCACTTTCTTGAACAGAGAGTTCCTCGATACCTACTAGAGAAAAGACTACAGAGGAGAGTTTCCCCCTATCTTCTAGGGACAAAATGATTCTGACTTCAGGTGAGTAAAGTTGGTTGAAGCAAGGTGTCTTGGTTATTTATTTCCTTGCTGTGATGGACGGCGCACAAAATCAACTTAGGAGAAGAAGCTCTTTGCTATTGTTAGTTTGTTTTATATTCTGGTTACAGATCAAGGAGATACAAGGTAGCATGGCGGCAGGGGTGTGAGGTAACTGGGCTGTGTCCACAATCAGGAAGTGGCCAGAGAGGAAGACCAATGCTCTGCTCACTTTCACCTTGTAGCTCTGATCTGGGTCCCCAGTCCCCAGAATGGTGCCACACAAATTTAGTGTGGCTTTTCTCACCTCTGTTAATCAACCTAGAAACTCCCTCAGAGGCACACCCAGAGGTTTGATTCCTGGTTAATTCGAGAGCTTGTGAATGTGACAATATTGATACAACAATTAGATGACCCATTTTTCAGTTCTCACAGCTTCTTTTCTTTCGGGAAAATGACAGCAATGACAATTTGGGCCCAGGACAGTACTTCCTATAGTGACTATCAACTACACCAAGCCTTCCTTATCTTTCCAGTTTCACTTATGACAACGTGGTTGGGGCTGAAGGATGGGAATTTGTTAATAGTCTCTTCCATGACATAGAAGAAAAACTACAATTCAGAAATGTTCTGAGAGTCATCACTGGCCCCGTATCTGGGAAACTGTGGGGCCAGGATGTGGACCCAGACTTTCAAATCTCACACCAACATCTTGCACCACAGTGATTCTACTTTGCCAGTATATGGTTCAGCGACATAAACTCACTCAGAATGAAGACATATTTAAGAAAGGCTTTTCTGCTCCAGCTTACACACACACACACACACACACACACACACACACACACACCACACACCCCAATTCAAAGCTATGATCAACATAAGTGACAGCATGTGACATTTGTGTTTCTGAGTCTGCATTACTTCACTCAGTATAACCTTTGCAAGTCTACATATTTACCTGCAGATTTCATTATTGCGTTTTTGTTTGCAGTTGAGTAATATTCCATTGTATGTATGAACCACATGTTCGGTATCCATTCACATGTTGGTGGACATCTAGGTTGTGTCCATTTCCTGACTGTTTTGAAAGGAGCAGCAATGAACATGGGCGAGAATACATCTTTGGGGTAGGTTAGGAAGTCTTTCGGGTACACGCCCAAGGGCAGTGTATCTGGGTCATTTGCCCAAGGTCAGTGTATCTGGGTCATTTAGCAGTTCTTGTTCCAGTTTAAGAAAAAAACAAAAACCTTCAGGCAATCTTCACATTGGCTGGACGGTTTCTAACTGATGGTGTCCTTTGTTGAACAGAAGCTTTTTAGTTTCATGAGATGCTCTCTGTCAAGCATTGGAATTATTTCTTGTCTTACCTCTAGTGCCTTCTGGAGTTCCTTATTCCAGTCTCAGATAGTTTTCATTGCGGAGCTCTTTCATTTGCTTGCCTAGGCTCACTCCCATGAATCTTAGTTTGTGTGTTTGCTTACGGTGAATGGTTTCCTTCGTTTCTTTCTCAGTTTATTTGTGCAAGTGTACAAAAAGGCTACTGATTTGTGTGTGCTAATTTTGTATCCTATTTCTTTGCTAAAAATGTTTCTCAGGTGTAAGGTTTTTTGTTTTGTTTTGTTTTGCTTGGTTTGGTTTGGTTTGGTTTGGTTTGGTTCGGTTTGGTTTGGTTTGGTTTGGTAGAGTTGCATCTCCTTCCCCATCTATGTTGCCATCTTGACTAATCTGATCTGGTGCAGGTAACCATAGCTGCTGTGGGGTTGTGAGTGCTGTAAGCATGTGTCATCCAGGGAAGCCTTTCATAGCTCCCCTCCTGCCACACTGAATAGGCGTTGGTTTATCCTACACACTCAATTCCTACATCTACAATTCTGCTCAGACGAAAGTTCTCAAATGTCAGCCTTCGTCACCTGCGTACTATTCAAATCCCCAGGCCACACTAATCCCACACTTCGTGACTGCCTGCCTCCCATGTCTGCTTCGTTGTTTTCTAAACGTCCTTCTCACATCAGCCCAAAATAGGTAACTGCTCACAGGATCCCACTCATATAAAATTATCTTTTCAACTTGGCTTCCGGAGTCTGAGAGGGACATAAGTGTTTAAGGGTTTGGGACCAAGCAGTTGCTTTTTGTTTGTTTTTCTGATTCCACATAGAGCCATTACTCTAACTAAAAACAGGGGCATAACTACTTAGGACCTTCCTAGGTAGGTTTGTTCTGTGGATGAGCTCTATCGAAGCTGATTTTGAGGAGTAGAAATTGATAAAGGAATCATAGCAAATGGTCAGTCCCCATACCTTGCCTGTCACAGTGCTTTATAACCGCATTGAGGACAGGGTGGGACAAACAGCACTCTCTAGATAGTTCTTCCCTGGACACACTCTAGTGTACTTCAAATGGGTCAGAAAGAATCTTAGAGCTGATAATGTAAGGCACAACAGCCTGCCAACTAACCCCTGAGCCTTGGTCACTCATCGAATGAGACGATTATAGAGCATGGCCCTAGGACGCCGCTAAATCGCCAGTGAACATACCCTGGTCACTTGCAGGGGAGAAGAGAAGACATTGAAATAAACTCTCTAGACACTCTGGTTTGTAGGACAGAGGTTTAAAGGTATGTCTACTTCTCCTCTGCTTACTGCAGCAGCATCCCGGCACTGGGCACCAGCATCATTGCCTCACATTTCCCCAGATTCTTTGCCTGCCTCCTTCTCTCTGTCCTGAATTTTGCACCAATTTAACAGTTAAACATTATCCAGCCATAACAACCTTCATCTTGTGCTTCAAAGTGATTATTAATGGGATGTGAAATGTTTATAACGGACTATTTATAAGAACAAGATTTAAAACTAAGTAATATGTAATTCCAATTTTACAGTGGCCAGGAAAGAGTGTGTAAAGACACATCAAAACACTGCCAATGGTCTTTTTAGACCCCAGGAAGTCATGAGTGATTTTAGTATGCTTCTTTTTGTTTAACTAAATCCATTTCCATCTTTTAAAGGAAATATGTTACTTAAAAGTGCATATTATGAGGCTATTACAGCAGATTTAACAAATGCTGGTTGCCTAGCTACTAGGTATGCGACCTCACAGGGCATACCGAAACAACACACACACACACACACACACACACACACACACACATACACACACACACACACACACACACACACACAACTTCCCTGATTTCAAAGAACCTATAGCCTCCCTAGTTACCAGAAGACAAATTGTTTGGAGATGACTAAAATACATGAGATGCTTTTGTTTTTAAATAAAGTGTTTACATCTTAGTATGCTTTTAGATTATGAGATCTTGAAGTATGGCGATTTCCCACAGACTCAACAGTAACTACTAACGTTGAGTTTATATTCCCAGGGCTGTTTGTAACTGTTAACTTGCTAGTGTTGATATGTCATTATTAATTAAATGGCATATCTTTGGCTACCTTGCTGTTTCTTGATGTCTTCTCCTGCTCCAAGGCTTCAACCAGGATTCCACATGACATTTAGTCATCTTGTCTCTTAGGGTCTCCCAAGGATGTGACATTTTCTCTGACTTTCCTTGTGTTTGGTAACCTTGACAGAGCTACTGGGGAAGGAAGTTACAGGACGTCCCTAAATTGGGATTTTTCTGAGTTTTCCTGATGATTATGGAGTTACAGTTGAAAGACAGACCACAGAGGCAAAGTGGCATTTCTCCACACCACACTGAGGCTCTGTGCTATCAGCCTGATTTATCATGTGGCTGCTAACCCCAACACCTGGCTGGCTGAGTTATGACTTACCAGGTGTTCCCAATGCAAGGTCACTATTTTTCCCAAGTCCCTCTCGTCCTTTTGGAATAAGTCACTAAGCACAGCCTGAACTTAAGGATTAGGGAGCTGTGTTCACTTCCTCAAAAGTAAATTATTATCTGGAATTCTGCATGGGAGATGCCCACCCCATCCATTCATCTAGTCACCATCACTACGCCATGTTGTCTCAGGTATATTTATTTCATATTCTGTCTCATAATGTGACTTTCTTCACTTGTTCGCATTTTCTAGGCTCTGACTATGGAGAGTTCACTTGGGTCTCCTTTGACAAAATTCCATTGCACCGAGGTTCTGTATGAAATTATTTATGAATCATCTTTACTTTGTGACAGTACACGGTGCTCTCGGTTCAGTGTCTGTACCCCCCTTCCTCGTTCTCCCTGCTTCCTTTCATTGGAGAATAGTTTTAGAAGTCAGGATCTGGCTCCTGGTGTGCTCCATTGTTGGAGAGTGTGTGGGTGTGGGTGTCTTTACTTCAGCTGCCAAACCAAAGAGATTATATGAATATGTTAGTATATACATGTGTCTATAAATACTGCTGTGTGTGTGTGTGTGTGTGTGTGTGTGTTTCTCTGTGTGTGGGTATGTAGTGTGGACAGGTACTTCTGTCATGTCCACATAAGCACAGGGCACATATATGTGTGTATGTGTGTACATGAATGTATGTACTTTGTGTGTGTGTGTGTGTGTGTGTGTGTGTGTGTGTGTGTGTAAAGGTCATAGGATAACTGAGGGTGCTGTTCCTCCTCAGGCACCACCCATGTGTTCTTTTGAGACAGGACCTGAGGTCCACCTATTTACCTGGTCTGACTGGCGAGTGAGCCCCAGGATTTGCCAGTCTCTGCTTCCTCAGAATTGGGATTACAAGTCCATGTCACCTTGCCTAGCCTTTTTATGTAGGTCCTAGGGATTGAACTCCAATCCTCATGCTTGCACATGCCCTTTTCCAACCTGGTATCTCCTTAGCTCCCTCTGTAAATATCTCCATGTGCAATTAGCTATCTTTATTTAGGTAACCATGACGTCTCTGATTCTAATAAGTTACCACATAAATAGATCTTGATTCCCTCTTCAGATTATTTGTAATTTCAAACAGCAAGATACCAATAAAATTAGTCTTTGAGAGTAGTACGGATGAATTATCATATTTTAGAAGTCTTTGTTATTTAAATATATTGCCTGCATGGACCATAGCCCTGGTCAAATTACATTATCCCCTATTCCTAACTCCAAGTGCCTCTTCCCCAGAAGGGTTCAAAATAAAGCTGAGGTCTGAGGTGATGCTGATGCTGAAGGTGTGGCCAGGAAAAGCAGAGAGAGAAGAATAAGAGATATAGAAGGATCTGGAGAAAAGAGGAGGGAGGACACCTCTGGTGGGATGCACATGAGTAGGGAGCACGAGGATGCCTCTGCTCAAGGTTTCTCCCTGAGTGAGGAGAAGAAAGGGGATGGGCAGGCACTGCAGCAGGCACACTTTGCTGCAAGGAAAAACTTTATCCCCACAAAGATGTAAAAATAGAGCGGTCTGAGAAAGACAAGCCCGTGTGACTCCATTAATAAGGCTGCCAACATTGCTCCAAATTAGGTCACCTGTGAAGTGCAGTTTGGAAAGGGAGCCAGGACTGTTGAGGGAGTGTTTCTCAGCCTGTCTTCTGACAGGAAGCAATCAGAGTTCTCTCTTGTCCTCTATAGCCTCTATGTAGCTGCTCAGTGGGGGGGGGGGGGGGGTCTATAAGAGGGCCTGGTCTCACCAAATTCCTTACCTAGCCTTGCTCATCCTGAGAGTGACTGTGAGCGCCATACTCTCCTCTTCCCATGGGAATGCAGAAGGCAGCCGAGGTTGGAAAGTGTTTCTTAAATGTCTGCCGAGGGAGCAGGGTCTTGTGTTATAGCTTTCAGCTCCAATCCAATTATGCTGATCTTCCAACCCTGCAATTTTGGCCCAGATATCACTTTATCAGAAAGTCCTCCCCAGCAACAATGCCTATGTCTGACTCTTTTGGCATTCATCCTTCTAGATCTAGAAATATGTCCGTATCCTACCAATATTTATATTACCACATAGGCAGCAGCCAGTTTTAGTCTCTGGTTCTGTCCATCTCCATTTCCAGCTGTGAGCTCTTCCACCCAGTTGGAAGGTATCATTCTAGTTATTTATTAATGCATAACAAACAGGCCAAAACTTAATGTCAGAAAATTCCGACCACCGACCTCATGAAACTTGCAGCTTGGGTGGAAGTGGCAGGGACAGATCATCTCGTTTCTAATGTGGCTTCTGTCCCACTGGAACTGGAGTGGCATGCGTAGTGAGATGACCTGCTCACTGTCTGATAGCTGGCCTGGCTAACATCTTCTCTGTGGATGATAACTGCTGTCCTGGTTTTCAAGAGCAAATTTCCCAATAGACTGAAGTGGACTTAAGTATCTTCAGACCAAGACTAGAAACTGACGACTTTCCATCATTTCTGCCAAACACAGAAACCAGATTCAATAAGAAGGGAGAGCTCACCTTTTCTCTGTTAGAAGGAATATAGTTTTAAAATTCCCCAGGCATATATTTTCTTGTCTATAGTCCTTTCTCCTTTTTACCAGAGACTCTAGCAGAGTCTGGATAGAAGAAATACAAGACAGAGTAGGGCAATTGCATGTGTGTCAGTCTCTGCCAGTCAGGGAGCCTGTGCTTGGCTGCAATGCTTCTGAGCTGACTCTAGTTCCGTGACTCTCTAAATGATGTCGACAAGCCAATCTCTTCTAACAAACCCAGACCTGGATACCATCAGATTTATTCAACCCTATTTCTAGCTTTCCAACTCAGTTTCTTACAGTTGTAAGGGAAGACAGCAAACAAGTCACTCTCTCACTTAGAAGCTGTGGCAATTATAGACACCTGCCTGAAAACACAGCGTGTTTTAAATTTGGCATGAGTGACTAAAGCAAGTAATACCCACCCACAGCCGACGTTCAACACACCACCCACAGCAAAGCTCGTGGCCGTGATGTGAAACCACAGAGGAGATCAACTCTGCAGAAGTTTCCTTGGGGAGAATCTATGAGCTGTGAACATGGAATTCATTCATTCATTCACTCCAATCTAGATCCCTCCACTCACAGGCCAGGCAATGCATAGAAAACCAAACACTGAGCATCTCCCATGTTCCAGGCTCTGTTCTGGATACTTTATTTGTGTTTGTTGTTTGGGGTTCACAGAATAAATCTTTTCTACCATTAGCATTCCCTATGTGATGGACAGACATGAAGATAGGCTTGTGATGCTCATCTTCTGGTACCCATGCCTTTATGTGACTGCCTTCATTTCAGTATGTGCAGAACTTTCCGGTTACCTCCAGCCAGCCAACATCCAATGGTGAAAGTGTTGGGATAGGTACACAGCACAGTGCCCACACTGCTAAAGTCTCTTCCTAGCTTCTGACTTTGAAGCTTCTGAGACCCACAGTCAGTGCAATGCAACTCTTAACAACAAGCTGAGAGAGTTGAGAAGTGGACTTTCATGAGTTGGGCCTTCAAAAGAAGCTACCTTAGCTGTAGCCTAGCAGAGGACCTACCTAAATGCATTTGGATTGCTGGCCCATGGAGACCATGGCGTTATGAATGTTGTATCCTCAGCCCACTCAAGGGCACGGTGTTTAGTCATGCAGCAGCAGTCAACCAACATTGTTTTATAACGGGAGACACATGGGAATGGTAAGAACACTGCCCAAGGCATTCCTGGCATTGAAACTTGGCCTTCTCTCAGAACCAAAGTGCCAGTTTTAGGCATTGATGATATAGCAGGCATTGCACCAGGAATGTTCACTCACATTTGTGTGTGTGTGTGTGTGTGTGTGTGTGTGTGTGTGTGTAAGAAAGAGAGAGGGACAGAACACAAGGGAAAGAGGGGGGCATGAGGGAGCATATGTTCACATCTTGTGAGTACAGGTATGATCGTGTCATGCTACATATGATCAGAGGAGAAGCCCAAGTGCTGATTCTTGCTTTCCACCTAATTTGAGACTCTTGTTTTCTGTAGTTGTTCACTACAGCGTGCACCAGGCCAGCCTGCCCACTATTTCTGAAGGTTTGCCTGCCTCCCGTTCCCATCGCACTATACTGTGCACAGGGGCACAATACCATTGCAGCTTTATGTGGATTCTGGGCAAATTGAATTCGGACTCTTAATGCTCTCACTGTGAGCAGTTAGCCCACCGAGCCATCTCCTCAGACCACACCATTGCTCTCCTTGTTGTGAAATCCTGTGTGGCGTTATCATCCTGTTTTATCCCTAAGTTAAGTGGCACCACAGAGGTTAACAACCCAACTTATAGCTATTGAGTTTGGGAACTGGTGTTAGCTCAAACCCTAGGCTCTGGAACTGTATTCACTTTAATCTAGAATTCTGTTGCTTCCTGGAATGATGATTCAAAGCACCTGTAACGGAGTCCTGCTAAGATGGGAAACCATGGGTCTCTATACAGCCTAGCATTCCCAGAGCTGAAAAGAGGCAAAGAAAATAAATAAAACATGCAAATTATATTTTCATTCAAATTTCAGAGCCTAGAATTAAGAAGAACACAACCTGACCCCGTGTCATCTGCAAAGATTGGGCAAGGCATGAACTTGGACATAGCATCTTCACCAGAATGTGCACATTTATAGTTGTTGAGAAAGAGGAAGGACAGAAGGCCTTTCTAAGTACACGTGCTTCTAGCTCATGTCTAGCTCAGCCTGTGACATGAGTCTATGCTCCATGTTAATGGAATCAATAGGCCTATTTGGAAATTACTCAGCATCCCGTCCATCAAAAGTATAGACAATGTGAGATGGGAACACATTCAATACAATACACTCAAACTCATGTGATCCAGGGCCAGCTCTTGCATGGAATCTGTCATCATCCTGTGTGTTGGCCATTAAAAACACATGACAGGAAAGGAGTGGCAAGAAGGCCAGGAGGAAATAGGATTTGGGGGATGGCTTGTCTCTATCTGGGTGTCTCAACAATGTAACAGGCTTTGTCCCAAAAGATGAACCTTCACCCCATCCCTCAAAAAAAGGACAAAAAGCACTTTACATTCATAGAGCACACAGAGGACATGCAAGCAGAAAAGCAGTAGGCTGATCTAAGCCACAGAGAACTCACATGAAATGTGATAGAAGGAACCCCAACAACGAGACTTGGGGAAGAGAAAAGACTACATCTCCTTTTCCTCATATGGTCCTAGATGAAGAAGGATGCTGCAAAGGAGCACAGGCCCTGTGCAAATTGTTACAAAATTATGGCTCCTGAGGTCAGAAAAATACCAGGAATGTACATAGTCAGCCCTGCATGTCCAGGGGCTTCACATGCAGGAATTAAACCAACCTCAGACTGAGCATTTAGGAGAAATTGCATCTGTACAGAACACACACAGATTTTTATTTCCTTGTGGTCATTCCCTAAACAAAACAATGTAGAAACTGTTTGCCTAGCATTTGCAGAGTTGGCTATTATACCTAACTTAGGGCAGGCTGTACAGAGATCCTATGAAAAGCATATAGCCTTTCCACATGAGAGACTGGACATCTGGGGACACTGCATCTCTGGGGTGTATGATAAGACATAAGAAGAATGAGAAGTCCTGCAGGAGAGAGCCCTACCTCAGTCCCTACCTCACTCAACAGCATCTGGTGTTTCCTGTGCCATTTGTTTCAGAATTGTCTCAACAAAGAAACACACAATAGTGCCTTTTCAAACTATCAGTCACAATGTCACAGGGGACAAATAGCATTCTCCAATTTTAAGGTAATGAAGAGACTTTTCTTAATCAGCTGCCCTCAGTTCCTCTTACACAAGGCTAGAGAACTGTTTCATTTTTGTTCTTTTTCTGGTTTAATGAGTGACTTCAGCTAAAAGAAATATACTGAGGATGACTATACCAAGTGGGCTATCAACTAAAGAAACACTCTGCTGCCTGTGTCTTTTCTGCTTCAAAGAACAGAACCTGTCAGTTTTCATGGTTGTCTCGGCTACTTGAAGGTCCCAGTAGTCTTGTAGATACAAGTATCAGTGTGTTCCACACTAATTACAAGTTTCATTTGACGGCCTACGGGTAGCTTCGCAGCCAAATAAGTAGGACCAGAAGAGGGACGTGAAAGCACAGGGCCTGACATAAATCAGACCACAACTGCCAGTGGCTCTTCAGTGAGACCAGGAGGACGATTCAGCCATCCGAATATCCCTAGCTGCTTCTCGCATATAAGCATGCTGTGCTGTGTGGATGGATTCTTTCCCGTCTATTCTGGGCAACATATCCAAAGATATAGCCCAGAATGGGAGCATAATTTGGCTATAAAAATGTTGTAATAAGTGATTTTATATAACTGAAATGCCAGCTCCTTTACTACACCCGCCCACTCATTTTACAACCAGTTAATATTTTTTTGAACTTTTGTGTTGTATTCCACTCAGCTGCCTCTGCAATCTTTTTTGCCTATTTTTCTGCCAGAGTCACAAGAATAAAGCTGTCAGATGGTCTGCAAAGCCATTTTTCTTGTCTGGCAAATTGTCGAGAGACAGCCACAACCGCCTACCTGCTCTGCTATATAACAGAGGAAGCCCGTCTTAACAAAACAGAATTTAAATATTCCTTCGATCCATGTTATATACAGGCATCTGGGATGAAAAAAGAGAAAATGCATTTCATTGATGTTTTGACCTTGGTCTAAGGGGAATGGGTAGATATAGGGCTCATGCAGTCCTGTTGACACATTTAGAGATATTATATAGCTCTCCAATAGAAATTTCTCAAGGTATTCAAACTGCAGTAATGAATGTCTGGGTGGGGAGAAGGATATAGCAAGAAAGTGCCCCAAAAGAAGATGAAGAACGGATGAGAGCTAATGGCTTATGGTGGTTAGGCTTTGAATATGATGAGGATTTATAGTTTCAATTAGTGCCGGAGAGCAATTTTCCAAAGCTATTAGCAGGCGACTGGCATTCTCCAGGATGGCTCATTTGTGTATTGTGCAAGATTAGCTGGGTCTTTTAGCTGTTTACAAACACACACAGTAGCAATGGCATTCGTTCAACTTGTGGAAGTGGCTGTGACATTACATATTCAAAGCTCTTTAGCCCAGATGAAGGCTGGCCCTTTGGTTTCTTAATGCTCCCATGGGGGCAAAGTAAAACTCAAATTTGAAACATATTCTTCAGTTTAAATACACACATGCGCGCGCGCACACACACACACACACACACACACACACACACAAAGATAGAGAAAAAGAGAGACAGAGAGACAGAGACAGAGAATCTCTCTACCTGTTGTAAACTTTGAGATTATACATATATATACATATATATATACATATATATATATACATACATATATATACATATATATATATATATATACACTATATATACACATTAACATGGATAGCTATATATACACATTAACATGTCAGCATAGTCCCTCATATTTAAAAGTCTTAAATGCCTCAAATACTCTACGTCCTGTTGCCTAGAATACCAATTAATTTTTAAAATCTCTCCACTGGATTGTTTTTCATTGAAACTCATAAATCTTTATGTCAGGTTATGCAAATTTTCCTGTTAAAGCCTTTGGAGGCATTATTTGTATGGTGCAAACATCCTCGTGTAGCGTCAAACCCTGGTTGAAGCGCCTGCAAATGTAACACAGAACCATAGTCACAGGACATTGAAAGCTGCACCTGTTTTCCCCCACATTGAAACCCAGGGAAGATATCATATCACTTTGACCCTGCAGACCTTGGTCTTAGCATCGCATTGAACACTAAGACAGAATTCCCACACAAGGAAACACAAGGGTACAAGATCCTTTCCTAAAGCAATGCTGGCATGTCTACAGTATGCCAGGCTCTTGGTGCAGGGTGCTGCACTCACCAGAAGAGAACAGTTACTTATCTATGGAACTTGGTCCATGTGCCTATTTGGTGTTTAATGTTCTGACTTCCGAAGTAAAGTAATTAAGAGATATCTATTCCTATGGCTCAGCGGTAAGGGCAGCAGCAGCTGCTGCAGAGGATAGAGTTCAAGTCCCAGGACCCACACTGGGCAGCTCACAACCAACTGTGACTTCAGCTCTGGGGAATCTGACAATCCCTTCTGATCTCTGTGGGCGCTGTCCCCCTAAAACACACACACACACACACACACACACACACACACACACATCTTTAAAAAGAGCACTGGTTACCCTTCCAGACAATCTAGGTCCAGTTTCCAGAGCCCATATAACAGCTCACCACAATCTGAAACTCCAGTTCCTGGGATCCATTGCTCTCTGCCAGCTTCCTAAGGCACCAGACATTCATATGACTCACAGACACATATGTACACAAAATATTCTTACATATAAAATAGTAGTTTTCAAAAAGAAAAATATTCATTATTTTGCTCATTTTTCATAACCAAATGTGCTTCCAATTTAAAAACATAGATTTTAAATAAATCACGTATATCCCCTAAGTCAGACAAATATGTCGACCTTTTATTACTTGAAGTTGAGCAACCTTCTACTTCTTGATCAAGAAAGATTATGGTATGTCATTGCCTTCTTGTTAAATATTTTACCAGTTCATAAATAAATCCAGTAAGCTAAGTCAGTAACACAAACAAGATCTCAAAAAGAGCTTTGCTTTTAGTTTTGTAAAAATCCTAAGGCAATGATACCCATACGGTCTGTCTCCATGAGATGGAGAAGAGGGTACAGTTCCCCAAGCACTGCAATACCCTTGAGACCAACCTGGCTCCAGATGCTGCAGCTGTAAGGATGTATGGGACTCCATCCTTTATCTTTCCTTCACTACCTGGGAAGTGAGTGTTCTCTGGTATTGTGTTTTATGCCTAATGCTAGTGACATCACCCAGAGCCGTGGGCACTCTAAACACACTCTATCATTGAGTTATATGATCCAGGTCTCTATTTCTGTTAATTTTGATGATCTTGATTGGGCATTGGCTGGGCAGGCAGGACTCAAGATTGAGAATCATCAGGAACTGAGAAACCGGTGTTGGTGGGGTTACAAACAAGCAGCTATAATGTCAACTCCAGCAGGAGGGATTGATGGCGTGGGAATTGACCAATCAGATGAATACTCATAAAATGAGTTTGGTCTCTAGACATGATATTGCTATATTAGCAAATCCTAGCTAAGTGTTAAATCTTGGGTTGTATAAATGTTGGATACTTTTATTAAACTAATTGGAATAGTGTTCTTCAATCCTCCCAGGGGGAGAGTTCAAGAACCTGCTCCTCCCTGAAGTTCTATAAGGCAAATTAATGGTCATTGTGGAAGGGAGAGAGATTTTCTTCAGAAGAGTAACAACTGGTAGAGACTCCATGGTCCTATAAATAATCCCTTACTCAAGGTCCTGTGAGAAATGATAATAACCAAAACAAAAAAAATCACTATTAAATACATTGTTATGTATAATTAATAAATTAAAAACACCCCTGAATTCAGAGATATTAAAACATATAAAGTTGTATAAAATACATGTGAGATATATATATATATACATATATATATATATATATGTGTGTGTGTGTGTGTGTGTGTAGTATTGGATTAAAAATGACATATGTTTATAGATGTTTAGATAAATAGACGATAGATGATGATGATGATAGGTAGATAGAGATATAAACATAAGTATGTACATATATATCAACACAGACATTAATAAAAACAATAGTAGCTTGGCATCGTAAGTGTAAGTCCATGCTTCAGCAAACTGACACCTATAAGGAGAGAAATCTAAGGTTTTGATCCAGAAACTCAGGTCAGTTATTGTAGAAATGGTCTCAGTTTTCTGGTACTTGTAGCCCTTGAAGGTGCCAGTTAACCGAGATGCCCAGGTGTGGTGGTTTGAATAGATTCACATGTTTGATTGCTTAGCCCATAGGGAATGGCACTATTAGGAGGGATGACCCTGTTGAAGGAAGTATAGCCCCATGGAGTCAGGATTTGATGTGTCTTGAATCCCCTGTAGCACACAATCTCTTTCTGCTGCCTGTAGATCAAGATGTAGAATTCTCCAATTCTCCTAGATCAAGATGTAGAATTCTCCAATTCTCCAACACTATGTGGGCCTCCTGTACACTATATGCTTCCTGCTATGATAACTGAAAATTAAATGCTTTCCTTTACAAGAATTGCTATGGTCATGGTGTCTCTTCACAGAAATTAAACCCTAGCTAAGACACCAGAGAAAGTGTTTTAGTAAAGAAGACATGGTAGCTTACAGTTGAAAGCCTGTTGGCTAGCTAGCATGAGAATGATGAGTTCATACGGGCTTTGAGCCAGAGTCATCATGACTGCTTTAAGAGCCTCTACTCAAGTCTACTAATAATAGATGACTTTACCCTGCTAATTAATTCAATTCTTGGACCAATGTCCTGGGGTGTCCATCTTATTGCCTCTACTAAGTTCAAATGAATGTCTGGGACATGTGACACCAATCAAAGAACATGTAGAAGTAAGGAAAGCAGCAAGCTGTGTTTGCTCTAGAGAGCTCAGAAGTAGAGGAGGGTAAATAAATACAAGACAGAAAATGAGCCAAAGAAACCGTGACTCACAGATGTCACAAGCCATTACTTTGTGATCACAAGGCTAAAATCCCAGCAGGACTGTCACAATACAATACCAGTGCTGGGGCATAATTTGGTTTAACCCTTTACCTCACACAACCCACTTTTTGCCTCTGGTCTTGACAGTAGTGATTGAAGCCTTCAGAGAAAAGAAGGTCAGGTAAGGGTCCAAGAGATAAACCATGAAGACAGTCACCAGCTGTAGTACAAAGTCATTATTTGGGGGTTTCTACCTCACCTTAGATCAGTTGGTTCCCAAATAAAAGACACAAAACCTTTATATTTTTAATAAGCCTTAAAGCACTAGAGCTGGACAGATATCAACCCTCTGTGCAATTTTCTCTACTTCCTGTCAATATCACTGAGATATCACTAGCCATGTTCTGCCTGGCCTACTCCAACTGGCCAGTCTCATGGCCATACTCTAACGATCTACTTCCCCATAGCATCTTTTTCCTCTCTCTCAAGTCGTCCTTCTTTCTCTTCCCTCTGCAAGCCCCAACAAGGTAACTCAAAACCTGTCTACTTATAATCCCTCCAGTACTTTGATGTAGCTATTTTTACTCAACCAATAGTTGTAAATTCAGGAGCAAGGGTTGCATAACAAAACCTGGTAAATGTGAGAATTCATTTGTAGGCAACTAGACCTTCAGGTACAGAATTTAGCATTAACAGTATGATGTGGCAACAGACTGAACCTCAACAATCAGCCCATGTTTTTTCATACTATGAAAGGTTGGATTATGGTTACAGAAATAATTGAGTTAGTCAATGGGAAGCTCTGGGTGGAATGTAGACAAGATTAACTCTATAATGAAGTACAAATGCCCAAACAGTTATAAACCTGGTTGCTCTAAGGGAATATAAATAAGAGGAGAGACCAAAAACCAATGACTGGAAGCAAAGGAGACATTCAAACCAATGTTGCTCTACGCTTCTGGTGTCTGACCAATCCCAGGATTGTTGCTTTATTTCATTTAAAGTTCTTGGCCAGGAGTGATAGTGTATAAACGTTAATTATAATGTTTGGGAGAGAGAGGTAGGAGGATTGTGAATTTGAGATCATCTTTCTCTAAAAAGTTCAAGACTCTCCTGGACTATACAATGAAGCTTTTGTCTTACACACTAAAGCAACAAACAAACAAATAAGAACACAAAGTTATTTCTACAAATCATGCAGCCTATAGAATGCTAAATTTCTCAAACACTAAAGAAAAATTGCTTTATAGTTTCCTTTTCTAATACTTCCTAGGAAATGATTGATGTTCAGAGCCTCTCACCATCCAAATATGACAGGAGAAACTACAGTAGCAAGGGGCTAAGTATCCCTTTGCTAGTGGAGACTATAAGCTGTCTCAGAGAAATGCCTCTCTGGCTGGAAAGGTTAGTCTGTCCTAGTATCCCAGCCTTATGTCGCTCTAAATCAGTGACCTTTGCTGAGATATGGAAGTTAGGAGAGTTAAAAATGTTCCTTGACCTAAAAAGTTTATATTTCTTTATTGTATGTATCACTTTCTGATAAATTATGCTTTCCAATACAGAGTTAGCACTATAATTTATGATATCTTGTACTTCTCTATGACATATGCAGAGAACACTAACTCATATGTGGTTGCTACAGAGTCTTTATATGAGCACACTCCACCTAAGGTACCGTAATGGCATCCATAAAAAAGCTAAACGGAGCTGAAATCTGCTGTGAGCACTCTGAATTTCAATACACAGGCAACAGGAGGCCACCTCCCCATGCAAATTAGCTTTAAAAACCAAGAAGTTAATATTCAGGCAAATAATACATCATTTTAATAATTAATTCAATTCCTCCACCCCCAAAAAAGATATGTAGGAGCTACTTACCAAGAGGTTTAAGAAATAGTTATTTTATTAGATTCAACATAAAATGAAAGCTTACTGTTTAGAATGAAACAAGTGATGATATAGGTTTTTAATAACGTGTTTAATTATTCTGATAATGAATGCAAGAGACTTAATGATAAACATGTGATATTTGGTGAAAGAATCAAAGTAAAGAGAAGATTCCAAATGGAAAATGCAGGTGACAATTAAGGAAAAAGAGAAGAGAAAAACGGGGAAAGAAAAGATGGACAAAATATAATAATTATCTTCCTGGATTCTTCGCAAAAAATTCTTTTCAATTTTTTTGTTATAATTAGGTGTCATGATGGAGATAAAGGACTTAACTAAGCTAGAGAAATGTAGTGACGGAATCTATTTTGGTTTAAAATGTGTCTAAAGGAAAGAAGGAAGTAGGTAGCAAGAGAATATCAGTATGGAGGGAAGGAAGGAGAGAGAGAGATCCCCAGATTGGCTTTGAGATTTTGCCTGGCTCCATCCAAAGAACTCTGTAGAATTTTATCCCACTTTTTACTGTTCAGGGAACCAAAGATAAACTTGATATTCTCTAATGTTGCTTAGAGCTGAAATAGTGTGAGCCAATTCTCTACCTACCTATCTATCTATGTATCTATGTATCTATCTATCTATGTATGTATCTATGTATCTATGTATCTATCTATCTATGTATGTATCTATGTATCTATGTATCTATGTATGTATCTATCTATCTATCTATACTTTAAAAATATATTATATAAAGTATTAAATAACTGAACTGAGGGACAGAAAGGGGGAGAGCAAGAGAGGAAGAGAAGAGAGGGAAAGAGAGGGGGAGGGAGAAAGAGAGAGGGAAAAGACAGAGACACACAGAGAGAGACAGAGAAACAGACACACAGAAACAGAGACAGAGACATAGAAACAGAAACAGACAGAGACAGAGAAACAGAGACAGACAGGGCTGGGCAGGCAAGAGGGAGGGGATCAAGACAGACTGGCCAGGACAGAGCCAAGGGAGCAAAGAACCAAGAGAATGCATGTCTCAAACAGCAGGGTTTTTTAGAAATGAGTACCTATGAACTACAGAAGTTAGCACAGAGAGCAGGGTGAGAAGCACTGAGAGGAGCCAGAATGCCACACCAGCACTACCAGACTCTGTCAGGTACTTCCTGAGAGAGCCTAGAGGCCAGCATGGATTTTTAGTATGCTGATAGGCAGTTAGCCAGTTGTCCCAGGTTTCCTTTCTACCTGACACTCCTGTTCCTTTTCCTTTCATGCAGGACAGCAAGCAGTTCAGGGAAGACCACTTATCTGTTGCCTGCAGGTGCCACATAGATTCGGCCAGGAGGTACTTCGTGGAAATCCATTTTTAAAAAATCCCTGCTTTTTCTTTTATGTTTCCTTCATTATAGGCATAAGGAAAATCTGGAATTAATTCAGAGTGTTTGTAAGTCCATATGAAATGGAATGGAGTCACTGAAAATTAAAAAAATAAAAAACGGTGTTTAGGTTCTTTGATTGTTCAAATAAGGAAAGGTGCCATTCGTGACCTGGGAAATGCTACTAACAATAATACAGCAAAATGTCCCAAATCATGTCAGGAATTTGCTCAGTCGGGTGATGAGCTCAGTACCTTTGAACACTTTGAAGAAGCCACGTGGAGATGCTCTGAAGGTGTGAGATGGAGGCATCTGGTACAGAGTCTTTGCTACAGACAACAGCTTGGCAGCCACTGGTCTATTTGTACCATGTGTGAAGACAATCCTTTAGGAAACCTCCGTACTGATTTCCATAATGTCTGTACTAGTTCACATGTTTACAATTAGTGGACGAGGCATCCCTGTTCTGCATTGTCTCACCAGCATTTCTTGGCATTGTTTTCTCCATCTATGTCATTCTGATTGGAGGGAGATAGTATCTCAGAGCTTTCATTTGCACTTTCCTAACCGCTAGGATTATTGATCATTAAAAAAGAAGTATTTATTGGCCATTTGTGATTCTTTTTCTAAGAATTGTCTTTACATGTTTTAGAGCACTTATTGATGAGCAAATTTTTTTTTGGTGTTAAGGTTTTGCTGCTCTTTATGTATTTAAGATATCAACCTCCCCTTTCCATGCTATAGCTAAGCAAAGATTTCTCTCCTTTACCACAGGCTGTTTGTTCAATTTACCAAGAGTTTCTTTTCCTTTCCAGAAGCTTTGCAATTTCACTTGTGACTCTTGAGCTCACATTGAAAGGATTCTGCATCCTACCACAAAGACCCTTGCACATCCACGTTTACTAATGCATTTATTCATGATAGCAATAGGATATAACCAGTCTAGATGAAAGTATAATAGAAATGTGCTTGTATACACAATGGATTTGACTTGGCTGCAAAAAAAAGCTGAAAATATAAAATCTGTGATAAATTGATTTGGAAAATATTATATTAAGTAAGGCGACCACAGGAAGACAAAATTGCATGTGTTCTCTCATAGGTGGATCCTAACATTAATGTTTGTATTTGTGTAAACAAGGGGATGTAAGAGTGGGCACAGGCTATGAAGTTAGGCAGGAGAGCGCAGAGGAGAGTAAGGGATGTTGAAAAAGAAAGGGGGAAGGGCAAAAGGATACTTGTGGCTGGAAAGAAGGCCATGGGGTGGGTATACAAAGAGATGGGAGTAGGGGTTGAGGGAAGCGGAAGGAAGGACAACACTAAAAATCTTTTGAAAATACCATCATAAAAGCTTAATACTTTATGTACTAATTAAAGGAGAAATAAAAATGGGTTCATGGAAAAGAGTCTTTGAGAAGGCATACCATGAGTAAATCTCACCCATGCTGGCCCCATCCACGCCCTGCAGCAGGCCCACAGCTCAGCATCTCTGCCCTCCTCTCACAGGGGAGGAAACTGTGGCTCAGGCCCTCCAATCACGGTGACATCTTCCCTTTTCATTTTACACTTTCCGCTATTTTATTTTAATTCAAGAGCTATGCATGGCTCTCTCCTGCCCAGCCCCCTTTCTATTGAGAACAAGCTCTGGTTAGGCTGAGGAGTTGGAGGAGAGCTTGCCTGTAGACTCTCAGAGAACACAGTATGTCTGACAGAAGTAATCAGTGCTGAGATATACCTGATCGGAAGAAAAGTTTCAAGCTGCCTATCTTGAGCAGCTAGACAGTAAGCAGAGACTGATATTTGTATTATTATGCCTCATCTGTATTTGAATCCTCCCAGACCAATAGTTTAATTTTCCCACAATCTTTTTTTTTCTATTATTTTCTTTCCATTTTTATTATGTGCCTGTCACAGAACTCCTCTGTGGTCAGAATTCCAATATCTCATGTGATTCTCAATGCCAACTTGGCCATCAGCATTATCCCACAATACCCTCCCTCCCTTTTCTTTATTGATCTGTCCCCTTCCTTCTTTCCTTCCTTCCTTCCTTCCTTCCTTCCTTCCTTCCTTCCTTCCTTCCTTCCTTCCTTCCTTCCTTCCTTCCTTCCTTCCAGTGTCATGTAAACCTTGACACTGGAAGGCTGGGATGTTGGAAACCATTCACGGACATAAACATGTACACAGCTGTTGCCGGAAACATGGCTGATGGAGTCTGAATTTATGGAGAGAAGAGTTCCACGTAAGTCAGATAATTGTATAGTAAATACCACAATAATCTAGAGTCTCTGCTAAGGTCCACAAGACCAGACAGTCCCCATGGAAACAGGACTTGTCTGTTATAGCTTATTCAGAACTCTGTTTAGTAAATATTAGGTAATTGCATATCCTTTATTTCCTCAGTTCTGGCTATTACAGTAAAAAGCCAAGTTTAAAGACAGAACAAAACTGAGGTATGCTATTGATCCTTGAATGATGGGTGGAAGGCTTTCTAGAAGCCCTGGGTAGCAAGGAAATAGGCTGAAAGGAGATAATAAGCAGCGAAGGTTTTAAAAACAAACAACAAACAAAACCAGCCACCACTGTAGGCTTGTCACTTGCTAGTGGAACTGCACTCTGGTTAACTCCTTATTACTGTGCACATTTTCTGTGTTCTGAGTATCAAGCTTCTATACTGCACAAGACTTGGCCAGATGCTAGCCTTAGCTGCCCAGGACCTGGCCATGAGGAGGGAGTCTTGAAGGCAGAAAACAGAATCTTGAGTGCAGAATTAGGTAGAGTAGTCTCCACCCTTTACACGGGTATCACCCTACAAACCATGGATAGAATCTTATGTTACAGTTCCCCGTCTCTACATATGTTCACTCAATGACTTTTCCTTTTAGTCAACCATTCGTCACTGTGGTAACAACTTTTGCAGTTTGTCAGGACTGCAAAAACTTGCACAGATTCACACTCTTGTTTTGCACTTTCATGAATTAAAGCTCTGTTCTTACTGCAGATCCTAGCAACCTCAGTCTTTTCAGACTTTCCTAATTCAAGAGCTTTTGTATTTTCACATGAAGAAAAACACTTTACAGCTTCACAGAAGTGTGGTGTAGCCCAACTGGCATTGTTGCCTGTCTTGCCTCTGTAGCCATCATTAACTGAAATATAGGCTCATGAGTACAAGGCAATAATACCATAACAATTAATCTTGTAGGTTTTGGTGCTATTGAGTGACTGATAGGAAAGGTGGTACATACACACTGGACTAAGGTGTAATCCTGGGCAGGATAAGCCACTGATGGCATGTGGTTTCATTATGAGAATGGTCTAATTTAAAACTCAGGAACTGCTTATTTCCACAATTTCTACTTACTGTTGTCAGATACCAGTTGACCACGAGTAGCTGAAAACTTGGAAAACAATAGCAGAGAAACAGAAACATCTCATGATGTTGTTGGTGACATTCGAAGGGACTAAGCAAATCCAGGATCCAGAAAACTAAGCTTCTTTGGCTTAGCTCCATCCCTGAAAATAGATAAGGAGAAACAGCTGGCAATAAGCAAGTGATGCTATCTCATGTATCCTCAGCATCTAGCACTGCATTCACTACTTCACACATCATTTCTTCTCATCATTACAACCATCACACAAATTAGATACCAATTTGGTATACGAATTCTCCAGCTGAGAAAAGGGAAAGAGAGTGGGATGAAGAAGAGGAGCACTCCAGAAAGAGGTCCAGTAAGATCAAAGGCTTAGCAGTGGGATCAGTGTGGCGGGAAGAGAAAGTCAGGTATCTAATGATGCCGATGATGCTACAGGGCAGGGCTGTGGGGTCACCGGTGGTCAAGTAGGAAGGGAAGAGATGCTAAGACAAGGGTTAATTTTGTTCTATCAGAGTGATATTACACACAATGGCAGGATCTGTGCTATATTTTGATGATAACAGTGGCATTTTGGGCATGGAAGCAGATAGGGTCTAGCATGTAAGAGTAGCTGGCCTGAAACTTGCTATGTAGCCCAGGTTTTCTTGAGTTCATGACCCTTTTGCCTCTGTCTACTAAATGCCGTGACAACAGGCCTCACTTCTGGTAGAGTTACTGTCATTCCTTTGTGGATAAACATTTGGTGAGAACAGCATTCTAATCTGGTTAACTTTACCCTTTTCTATTTTAGACATGTGTTATGCCCCTGCTATTTCAAGATATTACAAGAAAGGCCTTCTGTTAGGATGGCAGACGTTACTCATTGTCTGTCCACTATTGGCTTTCTATATCTGGCCTAACTATATCATGATTTTGTTTTTTAGGCAACAGTTTTCCCGGCTAAAATGAGTTCCTTCCCCCGTCTCGGTAAGATGTTTGTGGGTGCTACTGGAGGGTGTCTCCAGGAAAGCTTTTGAAATCTTTTAGTTCTATAAAATGACCATTCAGGGCACTTCCTAGAAAAACAATCTTGTGACTAAAAATTAAACCATCATCCAACTACTGTGATGTGGCCATTGTGAACTTTCATGATGTCCCACCAAAAGGTGAAAAGTTGAAGAGACAGAGAGAGGAAATGAGTTGCTCATGCTCTTTCCAGATCTTCCTTGGTTTTGTTTTGTTTTGTTTTTAACAGCAAAGAATAGGATCATACATAACAATTCACACAATTCCAGAAAAGAACTTAACCACAGATAAGGATAGTCCCAGTCATAACCTATCCTACAGGGATAATACAGGAAGGAAGAGAAGAAAGAGAAGGAAAAGAAAATGAGGAGGAGGAAGAAGGAGGAGAGGGGGGGAAGAGGGGGGAGGGGAGAGGGAGAGGAAGGGGAAGGGAGAGGAGAGGGAGAGGGGAGGGAGAGGGAAGAGGAGGGGAGAGGGAAAGGGGAGGGAGAGGGGAGAGGAGAGGGGAAGGGAGGGAGAGGAGGGGAGGGGAGGGGAGGGGAGAGGGAAAGGGGAGGGAGAGGGGAGAGGAGAGGGGAAGGGAGGGAGAGGAGGGGAGGGGAGGGGAGGGGAGGGAGAGGACAGGGGAGGGGAGGGGAGGAGAGGAGAGGAGAGGAGAGGGGAGGGGAGGGGAGGGGAGGGGAGGGGAGGAGAGGAGAGGAGAGGAGAGGAGAGGAGAGGAGAGGAGAGGAGAGGAGAGGAGAGGAGAGGAGAGGAGAGGAGAGGAGAGAGAAGGGAGGGAGGGAGGGAGGGAGGGAGGAAGGAAGGAAGGAAGGAAGGAAGAAGAAATTAATAGGACTTTGTTTTGCCTGAAAATCTTCCCTCCAACTCAATTCAGGCACACACACACACACACACACACACACACACACACACACACACACGCACACACACACACACCCTGGGACTTCAGTAAAACTTCCCGGAATATCATGCTTCCTACAGTAGCTGCGCAATGTTGATGAAAATGGGGGAGGAGGCCACACTGCTCACTCTCAGTCCAAGGCATATATATAGTTGAGGAAAACCTGATGATCAACAGAGAAGCTATCCAGAAGTTGTTGAAAACAGAGGACAATTCCTCGATGATCAGAACAAACCCTCAAATTTCCCATTTCAAAACCTGAGGCAGTCCTTTGTACCAAGCACAGAGATAATTTTAACTTGGCACCACTCCAGGTGCTCCCAGACCCATTGTCTCAGTGGTGAAATTAGCACCCAGGACAAAGACTCTAAACTGAAAATTTCACAGGATTACAGAGACTGAGAGCAACTTCCTCTTCTGGACACTCCCTATGCAGCTCTTCCAACTTGTGGCATCCTGGAACTCTAATGGGATGGGAAGTCCTGATGCTCGTTCATAGGCAGTTGGGCCTTAATATGAATAGAGACAGGGGTAAAATGTGCACATATCCTGAGTAAAATAATAAGCCACATAAATTCCCCAGCATCCCCTCCAATCTTGGTGTTAACTGTTCTTGAAGCTGCCACTGCTGTCAAGAAAAGTCCCTTTGTTTGTTTACCGACAAATAAATCTGCCAGAAGAGCACAACTTTAAATTATTGTTGCATTTCTGATGGAAAGCTGCCACATAATTTAAATTCCAACAGCTCCTCTGGTCCCCATATTTCTTAGTTGTGACTTGCTGCCTCGCAGACCAAATGCATTGTACTATCATTTTAATAAATGGTTTTTGAGTGACGGCCATTTTTCTTTGTGTCCAAATGCCATCTGTTTATTTATTTATTCTCTCTCTTTCCTGACACATCTTGAGGAACCAATAAAGGGCTTTGAAAAGTCATTTTATTTCAAAGGTAGCTGACATGTTTCAACAGCCAATAAACCAAATGACCAAATGGAATGATGCCTTCTGAACACCTAAGCAGGAGAGTGAGAAATGATTTTGGTTTGTTGTCTGTTCAGCTGAGAGAAATGGTATCGCACACTACTCTTGCTTAGCCTCTTAGCTGTGGGTAAACATCTTTTAGAAAATTGGTTGTCTTGAGTCTCCTCATCAGCCAAGTATTTCCCCATAATGGTAGATAATTACCTAGTATATTTGGGCAAATGGAGCTCATCTTAGGATGGCAATGGTACTTAGCTACGGATTGAGGGCAATTGGATTCACCATCCAAGCTATGAAGAAATGGATATCATGCGACTTTTAATCTTGTATGAAACAAAAAGATTAAACTGTCAATATTCCGATGAGCAGCCGTGACGAGCGGAGAGATGGAGCCTTGCTCTTGGAGCAGCTTCTAATGATATGTATGCAAGGAATAGATTTTTCCCCGATAATGCATGTAATGAGAATACAGAGCAAAATGTTCTCTTCGAATTCATGACATGCCCAAATAATAAAGGAAGAGAGGATAAAGCCCTTGCTATTTATTTGCATGAGAAAGCTTCATCTAGGATATACTTTAGAGAAATTAGTTTTTAATCTAAGTGACTAGATGAGATTTTGACCCTGAACTGTTTTGGTTTTTAGTTGACCTGTAAGAATCTATGCAGAAGTCGGACTGTAATGCTGATAACCTCAACAGGCATGGCTCTGTGATATTTTTTTATTAATTCCCCAATGTCTTGTATTGTCACAGAAAATTGGACCTTTTAAAAGTCCACCTTGTGAGAATTTGGTTTTATAAAATATAATCAGCAGGTGCTGAAAGGAATTTGGGGTAGAAGATATTCTTTTTAAATTTAAACATTCAAGGAGTTAGAGATATTGATTTGAGAAGGATGGTTCTCTACTGACTTGTATAAAACACATATCCATGGTACTATACTGTAAACAACTGTGAGAGAGCTCCTGCCATGTGCTTCCAGCCCTTCAGAGGGAAGGATGGACCACACAATGAAGATTTGAAAGAAAGTCTTACATCACATCTACTGGTTACTTTTCCACAACAAAGGTTCTTTGTCACGTCAACTGAACACATACAAAAAAATTATTTTGGAAAGATGATATTTCCCTTTTTTTAAAAAAAATTGTTGATATAAATGTTATCTACATAGCAGATAGGATCACATAACGTAGTAATCCGTAGTGATGATGCAATAAGAAGGGTAAGGAAGGCACAAAATAAAGGGATGATGTCAGGCAACTCGTGTTTCAGCACTGCTTGGTGACATAGAGCCACTGTCTATGTAGGCTAGCAAGAGGCTACATGGATGCTTAAGCTTCGCTCCCCTTTGTCAGCTTCTATCCAACCTCTAAACCACCAACTGTCAATCTTCTCTTCCAAGGAATGGCACTAAATTGTCACTTCTTCATAGCACCACCCAAGCTCAGGCCACCACCTAGGAATGCCTCATTTCCTTCTTCTTTTTCATTTTTCATTTCTCATTTTTGCTACCAATATCTTTTATTCTATTTGAAAAATGTAACAAAATTATGAGATAGAACAAAAATGATCACATTGATTGTTGGACAGGATGAATCAACAGAGGGAAAAGAGGCCAAGAGGAGGAGAGCGAGTAAGATCAGAGACCCACGTGCTTACACACTCAGGAATCCCATGAAACACTCAACTGGAAGCCATAATAAAAGCAGAGAACCTGGTGCTGACCTGTGCATATCGTTTCAGTCTCTATAGGTTCATATGAACTTTCCTCAAGTTGATTTAGAGGCCCTTGTTTGTTAGGTGCTCTCCCTCCCCTCTGGCTCTTCCACTCTATCTGCCTTTTCCATGGGGTTCCCCAATATCGGAGGGGAGAGACTTGATGGAGACATCCTATATAAGGATGAGTATTCCAAGATCTCCTACTCTCTGGGTAAAGTCTGCCCACCCAGCAACCCACACTGAAGTGACAGGGCACACAGAGTATCCTAGGCAGCTGGAGAAAGGTCTCTCTGCTTCATCAATGATGTGAGTCTCTGAGTGACTGAACAGTCACACAGGAGTATGAGCGATGCACGTGAGGTCAATGGAACAACTCTGTTTTCGCACATTGCAGCATTGAATGAGTTCTAGGCAATTGGAATTAATGTGGTAAGGCTGTAAAACCCTGGACTTATATGGCTAAAGAGAAGAGGATGGCACAAAGTCTATACTTCTAAATTCAGAATGATCCTTGGGCTTGTCCCTAAATTGAAAAGGCCATGTGAGACTAAGCCAGTGGGTTTCATTCAGACAAAACAGAAATAGTGCAAATGAAAGATGTGAGCTAGAAAGAATATGTTTGTCTTGGACCCAGGTTACATCACTCAATATAGTCTTTTCTAGGGCCAGCCATGTATCAGTAAATTTCATGATTTCATTTCTTTTCATGCTTCAACACTATTTCATTTTCATTATCCCTGTATCTGTTGAAGGACATTTCGGCTGTTTCCATGTCCTAACTATTGTGAATAAAGCTGAAACAAACACAGCTGAGCAAGTACCTATGGAGTAGAATGTTGAGTCCTTTGAACATATGTCAAGGAGTAGTATATGTTATTATTATTTTCAATTTTGTGATTCTTCTTACTATTTTCGAGAGTGACTACATCACTTTACATTCTCACAAACAGTGAATAAGGGCTCCCCATTTCACCATTTCCTTGACTGTATTTTGACTTCTTTATATATTCTGAATGTTAACTTTCTGTCAGGGGTATAGCTGGCAAAGATGGTCTCCCACTCTGTGGTTTCTCCTCACAGGGTTGTTTCCTTATCTACACAGGAGCCTTCTTGTTCATGGGGCCTCAGTTGTCAATTGTTAGCCTTGGTTCTTGAGTATACGGGGTTCTGTTCAGAAAGTTCTTCCTTATTTTACAGATTAAAGTACACCGTATTTTACAGAGTTTTGCCTACATTTTATTCTGGCAGTTTGGGCATTTCAGGTTTCAAAATGATGTCTTTGATCCATCTGGAGTTAATGTTGTGAAATGTAATAGAGATGGATCTCATTTTGTCTGAGTGTGGACCTCACACCATTAGTTAAAGACATTTTTTTTTTCTCCAATGGTGTCTGTGTGTGTGTGTGTGTGTGTGTGTGTGTGTGTGTGTGTGTGTGCTTGGTTTTTGTTTTTGTACTTTTTCAAATAGCAAATGGTTGTAGTTATATGTATTAAGGTACGAGCCTTCTGTTTCACTACATTGGTCTACATGTCTTTTTTTTTTCTTTTTGAAATGGCATCATATTGGTTTTTTATTACTGTAGCTCTAAAATATATCTTGAAGTCTGAAATGGCAGTTCCTCTCCTATTAGTAGGTTGTTCTCCCTCCCTACCTCAGGACTGTGTGGGCTATCTGTTGAATCTTAGGATTTTTTTTCATATTCCCATGACGAATGTTGGGGGCACTTGGATGGAGGCTGCACTGAGTCTGTATGTTGCCTTTGGTAGGATGGTCATTTTTCATAACATTAATTCTACCAATCTATGAGCAAAGGATGTCTTTTCATTTTCTAGTATTTTTCCCAATTTGTTTCTTCAGAAATTTGAAGTCTTCACTACAGAAGCCTTTTACCTCCTTAGTTAAATTTATTCTAAGATCTTCCATTGTCTTTGATGTTATATTGTAAAAGGGGGGTACTATTAGTTTGAGACTGGAGAGGACTTATAGGAGAGGTTGGATAGAGGAGACATGGAAGGGGATGGAGAAAGGATAGGAAGGGGGTCAGCCATGTAATTTTAATTTAAAATGTATGCTTAGAAGATAAGCCAGGTATATTCTAGCATACAGGAAGTTACTTTTACACAAATAAATAAATAAATAAATAAATAAACAAACAAACACTAACTAAAAAACTAAATCTTCAAGGTCAGAGACTAGAGAGAAGGCTTAGTGGTTCAGAACACTTGCTGCTCTTCCAGAGGACCTGGGTTTGGTTCCCAGTACCTACTTTGTGCAGTTCCTAACCATATATGACTCCAATTCCAGGGTATCTGATGCCTTCTTTTAGCCTCCACAGATATTGCACATATGTAGTATACTTACATACAGACATGCCAATTATACACATTATAAAAATAAAAATAAATAAAACTTTATTAAAATAGTTTAAGTCCTCAGTGCCTGAGGGACATTTTACCCTCTGAGTGTATGGACAAGGCACATGTGTAGGAAGTGCTCATTCAACAGTAGAGATTTTACAACCCTATGCATGGTTATCATCACTGCCATGGGAGCTCGGTAATCTCCACTCATTATGTTACCTTTTCTGTAGGAAGGGCTTTAGACTACTGTAACCAAGAGTGTCTCGGAGACTGAGTCGATTCACATGATTGTTTGATTCACTAAGTATTTAAGATACACTGAAATGGTTACCACCATCTATGCATGACAGGGTTCTCTGTACAAATCCAACCTCTACCTTCTTTTGAAAACTCAAGAGTTGTGGCAGTCCTACACACAGTTTTAAAAAGGAAATGGCTGCTGGAGATGGGGATGCAGGCTGTGATGATCTGGCCAGTACACACCCTTTAGTGTATGCGTGCCTGGGAGTTTTGCCTAAATTCAGAGACTAACACCAGAAACACGATGAAGCCCGGGAGTTGGCTTTTCTAAGAAATCCCCAAAGTTTTAGCTTCTGTGAAGAACAGCCTTTGCCTATCTTGTCAACCACTAACCCACCCACAAGGAAGTTCCTAATCTAGCCAAGACCACTGGATGCCCAGTTACATCTGGACTTCACACAGACAGGATTGCCACATTTGGGATACAATTAATACTAGCATTTCCTGTTGCTCTGATTTTGAGAAGTAAAGGCATCAAATGTTGTCTTAGTTAGGGTTTCTATTGCTGGGAAGAGATACCTTGAACATGTCAACTTATAAGGAAATATTTAATTAGAGTTGGCTTACAGTTCAGAAGTTGAGTTCATTATCATCATGGAGAAAAGCATGGCAGCATACAGTCAGACATAATGCTGGAGAGGAAGCAGAGAGTTCTACAACTGGATCAGCAGGCATCTTGACTGACACCTGTGAAACTCTGAATTGAGCAGAGACCATGGGGCAGGGATGCAGGGGCATGGAAATGACTGAGTTATCAATAACAGGAGAAAGTTATGGCAAGAAGAAAAAGGGATGGAAAGGAGCTTAGCAAGGGATGGTGCCCGCTGGCCCCTAGCTGTACCCTGGTCCTAGGAGTACACTCTTTAGCATAAATGACTAAGAGATCTGGGCTCCCATCACAGCAAAGGGACAGAACTTTTGCTATCTATTTGTTGTGAGTGACTCCCACTCCTGAGAGTGACATTCCAGGGAAGGCTCACTTTCTTTGTAAAAATTCCCTAAAGAAGTTAAATGTCATCTACCAATCCCACCACATATAGCACACAAGAAGTGAATGGCTCCTTGTGGGAAAGGGTGTCTTAGCAGGAGAGTATTCACTATAGATAAACCCTCGTAAGCGGGAGCCAAGAGGGAGCAACCTCAGACCATCCTCACCAAGGCTGCCTGTCTTGTGAGGCTTTGGCAGTCTGGATTAATTATGCACCACAGACACAAACCAGCACTACCCCCCCCCCCCGTTGGACATTTCTTAATAATTTACACACAACCTGTGTCTGGGAGTCAATCTAATTAAATCGAACAGACATTTACTATGTGTAAGTCATGATAACACATCATAATGGGTAGCTTGATCTTCTCAGGAACTCTGGGTCTGAGCAGGTGAAGTTCCTTCCCCTTCCCTTCCCAGACAGCAGAGGCTAAAGCACACTATGCCAATCCCATGAATAGACTACAGAACATCATGGAGGGTAATGTATTTCTCCAAGTCACCAAGGTAAAGAGTGATACCAGAACTTAGCAACAAACCTCCTGATGCTTCCTCCTATTCTCGGTAAGTATGCATCTCAAGTATTCATATGTGAGCGCTTAGAGATAGATAATAAACATGCCAGGTATAGGAAAAAATTTAAAAACAAACTTATCCAGTAAGTTTTCTTTGAAATAAGTTGCAAGGATAGTATAGAGATGTCTCTTCCCCTGGTGCCATTGTTCATAAGTACTGAGTGACATTCCAAACAGGAAAAGAGACATTGGAGAGATGTGTGAGTATAATTCCATGCCACTTGCTATATGTGGAAGTGTGTGTGCCCACTATCACTACAAATGTTGATATATGTCACCATTATATCACAAATATAAATTTTCCATCTATAAAAAGATAGGAAACTATTCCAAGGTCACAAAGTCTCCCCATGATACCTCTACTTGGTCTCATATCCCATCAACCCTTACTCCTAGAAAGCATGGGTATCCTCTTCATTTTGAAACTTTGTCATTTCCCAGATCTAAGATGAATAGAAGCATGCATGACCTACCATTAGAAGAGACTATGTGCATTCAGGGAGGTACGGCTGTAGATGACCTACCATTAGAGATATAAAGCGGTCACCCCTTTTGTGCTCTATTCTTTGCTATGGAGTGGCTCACAACAGCTCAGAGATACTCTGTTTGATTCACAGAATTCTCATGTTATTTTTCAATTTTATTAATTTCTAACATATTAATTTATTAATTCACACTCTCTTTTTTTGTTGTTTGCTTGCTTGCTTTGAGTTTAATTCTTCCTCGTTTTGTTGCAGCTTCCTATAGTGGAAGATTACAGATTTGAGGCATTTAATTTATTCTACTCCCATGAACTAATTAGAGGTATGTTTACTAGTATAAGAAGGTAGAAATATTTTTCTGATCTATTATTCAAATACCTTCTATTTGAAGAACACAATTTTCTGATCCAATTGCTTTAAAATTTTTTGAGATTTGTGTTTTGGGCACAGATTATAGCCCATGATCATATGGGTTCTGAGATTGGATGAACAAAACCTATCCTGTGAGTGCTTGCATTCAGAGGTGATTGCATAGCATGTTATATATGTTGATTCCTTTCAGCTGATGGTGCACAGTCTATTTCTTGTTTCTTCTTATATGGTTATTTTATCATTTGTTTAAAGAAGAATGAAGACCTCATCTGTAACTGGGTGACTGTCTATCTGTCCCCCAGGTCTATTAGATTTTGTGTTACATATTCTATGCTTATGATTCATGGTACATACATGTTTGGGATCTCTCTGTCTTCCTCATGAATAGAGACTTTTATTATAATTAACAGCCCCTTCTAGGCCTGATAATTTTCCTTGGATTAAACTGCATTGTATATGACATTTCTACAGTGATTCCTGCTTTCTTTTTCTGTGTTTAACAGCAGGATTATTAGTACATAAGCAACATAGCATAACCTTTACCCTTTCAAAGTATATAAATTAAGTCAACTTTAGTATAGTCGTAGAATCACATCATTCACCTCTATCTAATTTTAGAACATCACACCATTTGGTTCCTCATAGACTTTCTTCAGTCTGGCCCTTGGCAGTTACTGCTCTACTTCCTGTCTCTGTGAATAAGCCAACTCTGCTTTTCACTTTCCAAGGAAACTGGAACCAAGCAATATATGACCATTCCTGACCTGCTTCTTTTAAAAGGCACAATGTGTTCCAAACTCATGTTTATCAACACCAATACTTATTCTCCTGGTCAAACGCAGCTCCGAGTTTTATTTACCTGTGTTTCAGTTGTTGGATATTGCATTGTCTCTTTGGACTGTTATCAATAATGGTAGTGTAAACACCAATGTGCACAAGTTTGTGTGTGAACATGCTTCCGTTTCTCCAGGTTTTATATCCAGCATTGGAACTTCTGTATCCCACAATCATGTTTAACATTTTTTGAGGAACTCCCAAACTCTTTTCAAAATGGCTTCTGCACTTCACGATCTCACAAACAATGTATAGGAGTTCTTACTTCTGCCGCTCCCACCAGTGTTTGACATTTTGTTTTCGATTTAGCTTTCTTGGTAGATATCAATGGTACTTATTACTAAATGGGCATTGCATTAAACTAACTGTTAATGATTTATCATTATACCCATAGATTAATTCATCTTTCAACCCTCATAAGAGGGTTTCTATTTTAGGTACATGGGGCCCACAACTGGTCAAAGCACAGAAATAGGTTGCACAATGTTCAGCCCTAAATGGACATGTGTATCACATCCCTTCTCCACAAGGCTCAAGTGTCATTGTGGAAGAGGGCACGGAAAGAATCTAAGAGCCAAAAGCAGTGGATGACTCCAAGGAAAGTGGCTTCTGGACCCAGCAGGAAAGTTGCACATATGTACTCATAGCGGTTGGGACAGCATAGACAAGAGCCCTGTAAGCTCAAGGCAGGCCAAATCCCAGCATGGAAAGGGGAGTAGAGCATGGAATTCTATTCCTAGCAGTGGAACCATTGGCAGTTGTCAGCTTCTGGAAGAGGGAGAGTCAGTTTTCTCTAAGAGTATAGCCCCTGGTAAGTTGACCATGCTCCACTGGAAGACCACATGTCCAAAAATATTTGGGCAGCACAAATTTGTTTTGATCAGGGAAATAAATGAACACATTGTTGGATAGATAGGGAAGGGTTGGTGGATTTGGGAAGCATTGGAGGGGGATTAAACATAATCAAAACACATTGCATGGAATTCTCAAAGAACTAATAAAATTGTAAACCATGACTTATTGTGGGCTTCATGTGCATTTTTATGAACTGCTAGAAATGTAGAACCTGTTTCATATATTTGTTCATATGTTGTTTGCGGACATGTCTATTCCAGTTTCTTCTGCTCATTTTGAAATTGAATTATTTATTACATTTATTCAAATCTTTTGCTCACTTTTAAAGTAGCTTTTTTGTTAAGATATAGGGGTAATATCCCTCACCACACTCGTGGTTTACAAAGTTTTCCCAATGTTTGCAGGTTGTATTCTTACACTCCTGAGGGCATCCTCTGAACACGTGTATCGCATCTTACAGATGCCTCATTTATGGTTTTTGCTTTGATGCTTTATCTGCTTTTGATGTTATGCTTAGAAACCATTGCTTAACTCAAGGTCACAAAAAGCTATTTATTTAGTTTTGTTTTTGTTTTTGGAGACAGGGTCTCACATTGCTCATGTTAGCCTTGAACCCTCCATGTAGCCAAGGATGACCTTGAACTCCTGACCCTCCTTCTTCAGCCTCCCCTGTGGTGTGAGGACAAGTGTGTGCCACCGCAGCTGCCTCCAATTTCAGCCTTTACATTTAGGGATGTATTCCATTTTCAGTTGATTTGGAACATGGTGTGAGTGATATTTACAAACAAATCTCTGGGTTTTGGTTTTCTGTTTGTTTTGTTTTTCGTATATATATATATTCTCCACAGCAGTTTCCCCTCACTCTTCCTTCTCTCACTCCCTCTCTTCTTACATTACCTCTCCCTCAGATCTACTCCTCCTCTTTTCCCTACAGAAAAGAGAATGCCTCCCAGGGATTTCAACCAAACATGTCATATCAAGTTATAACAAGTCCAGGCACCTCCCCTCATATTAAGACTAGATGAGGCAAGCCAGTATTAATAAAAGGGTCCCAAAAGCAGACAAAAGTGTCAGAGACAGCCCCTATTTCCACTATTCATAGTCCTACAAGAACACCAAGCTACACAACCATAACATATATGCAAAGGACCTAGGTCAGACTTATACAGGCTTCCTGATTGTAATTTAGTCTCTCTGTGAATCCCTATGAGCCTAGGTTAGTTGATTTTTGTGAACTTTCTTGTGGTGTTCTTGAATCCTCTGGCTCTGACAGTCTTTCCTCACCCTCCTCAGCATAATTCTCCAAGCTCCATCTAATATTTGGCTATGGATCTCTGCATCTGCTTTGGTAAGTTGCTAGATGAAGACTCTCTGATTACAGGTATTCTAGGCTCTGTTGTGTAAGTATAGCAGACTGTCATTAGGAATCATTTCATTGACTTCCCCTGCCATTGTATTTGGTTTTATACTAGGTTTGAGCTATCCAGAATCTGGCTCCTGACCCTCCAGGCACTGTCAGGTATGGGATTCCTCTCATGGCATGGGTCTCAAGTTGGACCATTGGTTGGCCATTGCCACACATTCTGTGCCACCTTTACCCAAGCCCATCTTGTAAGCAGGGCAAACTGCAGGTTGAAGGCTTTGTGCCTGGCTTGATGCCCCCAATCCCTCCATTGGAAGCCTTGCCTGGTTACAGAAGATGGCTGGCTGGTTCAAGGTCTGTATCTCTCAATTACACTAGGAGCCCTCCCTAGGGTCATCCTGGTGGATTCTTGGGAGTTGCCATTGCCTGAAATGGCCTTGAATTCCAGTTATCACTCCCAGTACTCTCTTCCTCCACCATTCACCTGATCCTTCCTATTCCCTTCTCCACCATATTTACCCTTCCCAGGGAGATTCATGGGTTCTCCTCTGATCCCTCCTTGTTACTGGGCCTCTCTGGGTTATGATTTAGTTTATATCTAATGTCTACTTAAAAGTGAGTGCATACCATGTTTGTCTTTCTGGGTCTGGGGTACCTAACTCAGATTGTTTTGTTTTGTTTTGTTTTGTTTTTTCTAGTTCTATCCTTTTGCCTGCAATTTTTATGATTTTTTTTGTTGTTGTTAAAAACAGCTGAGTTATACTTTGTTGTGTAAATGCACCACATTTCCTTAAATCATTATTCAGTTGAGGAATATGTAGGTTGCTTCTAGTTTCTGGCAATAGCCACAATAAGGCTGTTGTGAACATAGCTGAACAAGTGTCCTTGTGGTAGGTTGGAGGATTCTTTTGGGTCTTGAGATAGAATTCTTCCTGATTTTCTGAGAAACTGCTATATTGATTTCAAAAGTGGCTGATCAAGTTTGCACTTCCACTAACAATGGAGGAGTGCTTCCCCAGCTCCACAACCTTGCCAGCATGACTGTCACTGTGTTTTTTTATCTTATCCATTCTGACAAGTAAGCGTAGATGGGATCTCAGAGTCATTTTGATTTGCATTTCCCTAAAGACTAAGAATGTTGAATATTTCTTTAAATGTTTCTTGGTCACTTGAGATTCTGTGTTGAAAATTCTCTATTTAGATCTGTACCCCATTTTTAAACTGAATTACTTCTCTTTTTGATATCTACTTTCTTCATGTCTTTATATATTTTGGATATTAGCCCTCTGTCAGATGTGAAGTTGGTGAAAATCTTTCCCCATTCCATAGGCTACAGTTTTGTCCTGTTGACAGTTTCCTTTGTCTTACAGAAACTTTTCAGTTTCATGAGGTCCCATTTATAAATTGTCCATCTTACTGCCTGTGATATTAATGTTCTGTTTAGGAACAGTTATCTCCTGTTCCAACGTATTCAGGGCTATCTCTTCTATTAGGTTCAGCATATCTAGTTTTCTGGTGAGATGATCAAGTCTCTTATTTTCTTTCTTTCAGTTTGTTTATATGGTGGGTTACATCGACAGATCGTTATATGTTGAACCATACCTACATCTCTGGATAAAGCCTACTTGATCATGGTAGATGATATGTTTGATATGTTCTGAGAGTCAGTATGTGAATATTTTATTGAGATTTTTTTACATCAATATTCATGAGGAAAACTGGTCTGCAATTCCTTTTTTGGCTGAATTTTTGTGTGGTTTGAGTATCAGTCTGATGTGGCCTCATAAAATGAATCTGGCAATGCTCCCTCCATTTCTATTTGGTGGAATAATTTGAGAAGCATTGATATTAACTCTTTTTTTGAAAGCCTGGTATAATTCTGCACTAAAACTCTCTGGCCCTGGGCCTCTTTGGTTGGGAGAATTTTAGTGACTACTTCTATTTCTTTATGTGTTATAGGTCTGTTTATCCAAACTTGATTTAATTTGATAGGTAGGTGGTACCTATTGAGAAAATTATCCATTTCTTTTAGATTTTCCAGTTTGGGAAAGTACAGATTTCCAAAGTATGCCTAATGATTCTCTGGGTTTCCTTGGTGTCTGTTGTTATGTTCCCCCTTTCCTTTCTGATTTTAATAACTTGGATATTTTCTATCTTTTAGTTAATTTGGATAGGGTTTGTCCATCTTGTTTTTTCTCAAAGAACCATCTCTTTGTGAAAGACCTCCGTGGGGATACCCCCACCCGAGTCACAAGATAGCACGCACCCAAAGAATCACAAGGGACCATCTTGATGCAAACACACGAGGTAGTTTAATGACAGAAGTCCGGGCCTACATGTATCTCACGCAGGAGACAGAGGTATCGACCCCAAGGCTCAAAAGTTAGGGGCTTATATAGGAAAAGAGTGGGGATAGGGGAAGAATTGGCACGGCTTCACACAATTGGATAGTTTAAACATCAGCAAACTGTATGTGCAGAGTGAAGTAACAGCAATTCTGAGGGGCAGGGGCTTATGACTCAGCTGAGATAGTCCAGACATCCCTGCTGAGATAGTCCGAATGTCTTTGCAGGTCTTCTCCTATCTTTATGGCTAGCCAGTTCCTGGAATGGCTTAACAGCAACAGCCTTTGTTCTTTGCCCTTGGCCCAAAACGCCCTCCTAAGTAGCAAGCCACATGAGTCATGGACCTTGAATTTAATTTTCTTTCATTTGTTTCATCTATTCTGTGTATTGTTCTTTGTTTCTCTTTTATTGATTTCAGCTCTCAGTTTGATTATTTCCTGCCATCTACTTCCCTTGGGTATGCTTGCTTCTTTTTGTTCTAGTGCTTATGGATGTGCTGTTAAGTTGGCAGTATGAGATCTTTCCAGTTTTTTATGTAGGCATTTAGTGCTATGAACATGTTTCTTATGAACCGTGTTCCTATGTATTTGGGCAGATTGGGTATTCATTTTCATTGAATTATGGAAAGTCTAATTCTTTCTTCATTTCTGTCTTGACTCATTTTTCATTTAGTAGTGAGTTGTTCAGTTTCCATGAGTTTGTAAGCTTTATGTTGTTTCTATTATTATTGGTATCCAGCTTTATTCTGTGGTAGTCTGATAGGATGCAGGAGCTTATTTCAATTTTCTTGTGTCTGTTGAGACTTGTTTTGTAACTGAGTATGTGGTCAATTTTGGAGAAAGTTCCAGGAGGAGCAGAGAAGTAGGTATATTCTTTATTGTTTGGGTGAAATGTTCTGTAAATATTTATTAGGTCCATTTGTTTAATGAGGTCTGTTAGATCCAGTACTTGTCTGTTTAGTTTTGATGAGATGATCTGTCCATTGATGACAGGGAGTAATAAAGACTCCCACTATCAGTGTGTAAGAATTAATGTGTGATTTACGGTGTAATAGTGTTTTGATGTTATTGAGGTATCCTTCTCTATTTCTTTTGATTAATTTGGGTCTAAGGTTTATTTTTTTAACATATTAAAATGACTATACCAGCTTTTCTCTTATGTCTATTTGTTTGGAAAATCTTTTTCTAACCCTTTACTCTGAGGTAATTTCTCCCCTTTTTGTTGAGGTGTGATTCTTGTATGCGACAGAAGGGTGAGTACTGTTTTTTTGCATCCATTCTGTTAGTCTGTCTTTTTATTGGGGAATTAAGACCATAAACAGCCAGCTCTTTGTGGCTCAAAAGAAACATACTGAGCCAGGAGTCTTGCTGAAGTAGGAACCCAACTTTATGACATCAGCCTCTTGCTCATATAAGTTCAGAACATAGGGAGGGGATTTTTGGTGGGGTAAAATGACATGGGAGGTGGGGAAGGATGACGGAGGGTATGGAGTGACTGACAGAGCCAATAGCAAAGCTCTACATCACCAACGACAAGGCCAAACAGGTCTTGCTGAGTCACCCTGATATGGAATACCTGACTGAGACAGGTCTCAAAACTGAAGCCAGCCTTAGGCTATCCCACAAGGCCACAGAAAATTTGAGCCAGGCTCTGGTTTGTCCTCAAGGCCCATATCAGGGCCAAAATGGGGCCCAACAATAAAATGACCAGTGATTGTTGATTCCTGTTATTTTGTCATTGCATCAACAGATGGTGGTGGTGGTGGTGGTATGTGAGTGTGTGTGTGTGTGTGTGTGTGTGTGTCCCTTCTTCTGATTTTACTGTTCTAAGATTATTTATTTCCTGTGTTTTCATGAGTGTAGTTAACTACCTTAGACTGGAGTTTTCCTTATAGCACCTTCTGTAGGCCTGAATCTGTAGATAGATTTTGTTTACATTTGGCCTTATCATGGAATATTTTATCTCCTCCATCTATCGTGATTGTAAGTTTTGCTGAGTATAGTTGTCTGGGCTGGCATCTGTGGTCTCCCAGAGTCTGAAAGACATCTGTTCACACCCTTCTGGCTTTTGGCGGCTCCATTGAATAGTCTGGTATAATTCTAATAAATCTACCTTCATATGTTTACTTGTTTTTGTTTTTGTTTTTTGCTTTGCAGCTTTTAATATGCTTTCTTTGTTCTGTAATTTGTTTTGATTATTATGTGTGGAGGGGGTATTCTTTTCTATTCCAATCTTTCTGGTGTTCTGTATGCTTCTTGTACATTTATAAGCATCATCTTATTCAGGTGAGAAAATTCTATGATTTTGTCGAAAATGTTTGCTTGGCCTTTAAGCTGGGAATCTTCTCTTTATTTCTATTATTTTTAGGTTTGGTATTTTCATAGTGCTCCAGATTTCCTGGACTTTTTTGTCAGAATTTCTTTTTAGATTTAACATTGTCTTCGATGGGTATATTGATTTCTAAATCATATTTCCAGGCCTATTACTCTCTCTTCCATTGCCTGTATTCTGTCAGTGATGTTTGCCTCTGTGATTCATGATCAAATTCCTAAAATTTTTATTTCTAGAGTTCCCTCAGTTTGTATTTTCTTTATTGATTCTATGTCCCTTTTCAGATCTTAAACAGTTGTATTCATTTCCTTGCACTGTTTGTGTTTTTCTTGGGTGTCTTTAAGGGATTTATTAATTTCCTCTTTAAGGATGAATCTTTATCATCTTATATAATCACTTTTAAGCTTTTAGTTTTGTTTTGTTTTTTGTTTTGTTTGGGGTTTTTGGTTTTTTTTTGTTTGTTTGTTTGTTTTTGTTTTCATTTACACTATGCTAGAATATTCAGAGCCTGCTGTGGTAGGTTTGTTAGGCTCTAGTGGAGACATGTTGCCCATATTGCTCTGGCTGTTATTGACTGTACTTTATGCTGGCATTTAGCTATCTGAGTTTGGGGTGATTATAGGGCTAGATATAGATTTCTCAAGTTTTTTGTTGTTGTTGGGTGAGTGTTTTCTTTCTTAGTCTCTGTTTCCTCTCTGGATTTTTGGAGAATAATATGGCAATGTATTGCCTGTTTTCCTGGCCTGCTCAACTGGTGTGCTCAAGTGGAATGCCTACTGTTGTTGGAGCCTGGGATACTTGGATGAGTTAAAGGGGAAAGAAGGTTGGAGGAGACATTTGTGATTCCTTAGGGAAGGGGTCAGAGAGGAAAGGGAGTCAGCAGATTTTTATGTACAGAGCTGGGGATAAAACTGAGTACAGAACTGGAGGAGCAAGAGAAGTGTGGGTCTGCCTTCAGCCTAATTGTCCTGGGAGGGAAGGCAGGTGGGTTTGCAGGGAGTGCCTGCTGGAGCGGGAGCTGAGAAGAAGCAATGGGTGATTTACAGTTAGTGGGAAGGTTAGATGGGGAAGGTCTGCGGTATCCACAGGAGATGGGAGCAGAAAGGCAGGGAAGGCTGCCACAGGTGTTCTGCTGCAGAGCTGGGGAGGAAAGGAGGAGCCAGGATCTGGGGGAAACAGAGAGGAAAGGAATAAATCTGTAGGCAGTCTACCTGGTTTTCTGGCAGGCATGGCCTGTGCATTATCAGGGGCTGCCTGCTAGGGCTAAGATAAAGCAACGAGTGGGGATGGAGAGGTTAGAAGGGGAAGACTGTGGTATCCATAGGAGATAGGAGCAGGGGCATTGGGGAAGGCTGCCTCAGGTGTTCTGCTGCGGAGCTGGAGATGAGACTGAGGCATTGGAACTGGAGGAACAGAGGGAGGAGAGAAGATCTGCAAGCAGGCTGCCTAGTTTTCTGGCAGGCTTACCTGCCTAGCTATTTTAGCATATCTGCTAGGTACTTCATTGTGTAAACACACCTTGTCACCATCTACCACTGTCATCTTACCTGTTTAATGAAGTGTAGAAATTCAGCTTCTCTCAGCACCTCATTGCACTTCCTCCCTTAAAATGCAATTGTCTTAAATATGTCTACCTTTCCCATACATTGGGGTACATACACATCAGACGTAAACTAAATGCTTGCTTCAGTTGCTAAGCATGAGTTAGAAAATGTGAGATAAATCGCATGCCTTGCTTTTATGTTGTTCTTTTCACTTACAGAACCCCCTGTAACGACACACATTCTTCTGTAGTTTCCTGTTTTATCAGAGCCTCCTTTCCTCGTGGTGTTGGGCATTTCTTTTATCACTCTGACACTTAGACTGGACTGGTACTCACAATTCTTGTGCCTCGACTTCCCAAGAGCTAAGATGACCACTGAATGCCTCCATACTCAGCTCATCCTCTTTGTTTTTTGACAGATGACATCACTGCATATACGAGTCTGAGCTGACATTTCTTTCAGCCCTTGAAAAAGAATGTGCCTCTCTTCCTTCTCACTTATATGATTTCTCTTGAAACCTGGTGTCGTTTGAATTCTTCTCACATGGCTAATCCATCAATTTTTTCCTGACTACTCTCAAGACTTGTTTTGTCTTTTCTCACTGTGTGTTGCTATGATATGCCTTGACAAGAATTTCTTTGGATTTACCACATTTGGTGTTTGTACAAACTAGAATACGTCGCTTTGTCAGATTCAGGGAAGTTTTTGTTATTATTTCCTTGAAACCCTTTTTCTCTTTTTTCTTTTTCTTTTCTTCTTGGCCTCTAAGGCCAAATAGGTTGGATATCTTTATTAAATGGTTTTCTCACTCCCTGAATATATATAGTTCGATCCTGTGTATATACTATATATGAATGTTGCATGAATATTATATATAATGTGTATGACATACATGATTATGCAGTATGCATAATTTGGTAATATTATATAGAATAAAATATGACAAACTATAACATATATTTTGACATTGTTTATTTTATGTTTGTAGTCTATTATTCTGTTGTTCAAGTGAGTTCTCTTGCTCTCATATTCATTATCTGTCCTCCCTGGCCTTCCAATCCTATGGCTAACTCATTCATTTAAATGTTGTTTCTCTTTTGACATTTCCATTTGGTTCTTTTATTTCTATGTTGACTTCCTATTTTTCACATGTGTAGAGTTAGTTTCTAAATGTGCAACAAAGCATTTTTGTGATAGTTGCTTTTAAAATTCTTGTCAGATAATGATTACATGTTTGTCAACTCAATGTTGATCAAGTGTCTCTTCTTATTGAAACTGGGATCAGGATGGTCCTCACAATAAAAAGTGATAGTTTTTCTTGGACCATTAGGATTTGGAATATTATTTTGTGAGCTCTGACTCTTTCCTAAAACACTGCTCCCACAGAAGAGGGAAGGAGGAGGGATAGACAATACTAAGTATGTCTGAAGAAGAGATAGAAAGCCATGGTAGTTTATTTTTCAAAATATTTTGTAACTATTTTTATATTTACCTAAAATAATAATACATATGTGTATTGCATACACATGTGTATTTGTATCTATTTACTAAAATAAAGTTTTGACACCTGGGGTGGTAATGCTCCTGCCAAGACCATAGACTATCTAACAAAAACTCAGCAACAGGCATAAGAAACCTTCTTTGAGTCTGTTGGTAGGGGTGGCTCAAGGGACTCAATAGCAATACAGACTATTGCCCTTGCTTGTTAGTTTCTGTTGTCCAGAAGTTAAAGATAAGCCTCTATTTCTGAAGACAACACACTTCAAACATAGGGCCTGGAAGATTCAAGTTTGATATGACCTGAAAGCATCCTTCCTGAGGACAAGTTTCCATGGCACCAAAAGGTGATGCACAAGATTCCGAGGAAGGAAAGCAATCAATATTCTTACCCGATGTGATGCCTAGGAACCAGAAGAATGACTCATATGGCAAGAGGTCCCTAAAGGAACAATAGTAGCACTTACATATTGGGCATATTGGACTCAATGCCTACTTAGCAGGAGAAAAATTATGCCTGGTATTGAAAAGCCAACTCCCCACAAGCCCCTTCCGCTCCACTCGAGCCCCGGGCTACCTTGCCAGCAGAGTCTTGCCCAACACCCGCAAGGGCCCACACAGGATTCCCCACGGGATCCTAAGACCTCTGGTGAGTGGAACACAGCGCCTGCCCCAATCCAATCGCGCGGAACCTGAGACTGCGGTACATAGAGAAGCAGACTACCCGGGCCTGACCTGGGGCACAAGCCCCTTCCGCTCCACTCGAGCCCCGGGCTACCTTGCCAGAAGTGTCGCCTGACACCCGCAGGGGCCCACACAGGATTCCACACGGGATCCTAAGACCTCTAGTGAGTGGAACACAACTTCTGCCAGGAGTCTGGTTCGAACGCCAGATATCTGGGTACCTTCCCTGCAAGAAGAGAGCTTGCCTGCAGAGAATACTCTGCCCACTGAAACTAAGGAGAGTGCTACCCTCCAGGTCTGCTTATAGAGGCTAACAGAGTCACCTGAAGAACAAGCTCTTAACAGTGACAACTAAAACAGCTAGCTTCAGAGATTACCAGATGGCGAAAGGCAAACGTAAGAATCCTACTAACAGAAATCAAGACCACTCACCATCATCAGAACGCAGCACTCCCACCCCACCTAGTCCTGGGCACCCCAACACAACCGAAAATCTAGACACAGATTTAAAAACATTTCTCATGATGATGATAGAGGACATCAAGAAGGACTTTCATAAGTCACTTAAAGAATTACAGGAGAGCACTGCTAAAGAGTTACAGGCCCTTAAAGAAAAGCAGGAAAACACAGCCAAACAGGTAGAAGTCATTAAAAAAAAACAGGAAAACACATCCAAACAGGTAATGGAAATAAACAAAACCATACTAGAACTAAAAAGGGAAGTAGACACAATAAAGAAAACCCAAAGCGAGGCAACGCTGGAGATAGAAACCCTAGGAAAGAGATCTGGAACCATAGATGCGAGCATCAGCAACAGAATACAAGAAATGGAAGAGAGGGCTGGTGAGATGGCTCAGTGGGTAAGAGCACCCGACTGCTCTTCCGAAGGTCAGGAGTTCAAATCCCAGCAACCACATAGTGGCTCACAACCATCCGTAACGAGATCTGACTCCCTCTTCTGGAGTGTCTGAGGACAGCTACAGTGTACTTTAAATAAATAAATAAATAAATAAATAAATAAATAAATAAATAAATAAAAAGAAATGGAAGAGAGAATCTCAGGTGCAGATGATTCCATAGAGAACATCGACACAACAGTCAAAGAAAATACAAAATGCAAAAGGATCCTAACTCAAAACATCCAGGTAATCCAGGACACAATGAGAAGACCAAACCTACGGATAATAGGAATTGATGAGAATGAAGATTTTCAACTTAAAGGGCCAGCCAATATCTTCAACAAAATAATAGAAGAAAACTTCCCAAACATAAAGAAAGAGATGCCCATGATCATACAAGAAGCCTACAGAACTCCAAATAGACTGGACCAGAAAAGAAATTCCTCCCGACACATAATAATCAGAACAACAAATGCACTAAATAAAGATAGAATATTGAAAGCAGTAAGGGAGAAAGGTCAAGTAACATATAAAGGAAGGCCTATCAGAATTACACCAGACTTGAAAGCCAGAAGAGCCTGGACAGATGTTATACAGACACTAAGAGAACACAAATGCCAGCCCAGGCTACTATACCCGGCCAAACTCTCAATTACCATAGATGGAGAAACCAAAGTATTCCACGACAAAACCAAATTCACACAATATCTTTCCACGAATCCAGCCCTTCAAAGGATAATAACAGAAAAGAAGCATTACAAGGACGGAAATCACGCCCTAGAACAACCAAGAAAGTAACCACTCAACAAACTAAAAAGAAGACAGCCACAAGAACAGAATGCCAACCCTAACAACAAAAATAAAAGGAAGCAACAATTACTTTTCCTTAATATCTCTTAATATCAATGGACTCAATTCCCCAATAAAAAGACATAGACTAACAGACTGGCTACACAAACAGGACCCAACATTCTGCTGCTTACAGGAAACCCATCTCAGGGAAAAAGACAGACACTACCTCAGAGTGAAAGGCTGGAAACAATTTTCCAAGCAAATGGACTGAAGAAACAAGCTGGAGTAGCCATTTTAATATCGGATAAAATCGACTTCCAACCCAAAGTTATCAAATAAGACAAGGAGGGACACTTCATACTCATCAAAGGTAAAATCCTCCAAGAGGAACTCTCAATTCTGAATATCTACGCACCAAATGCAAGGGCAGCCACATTCATTAAAGACACTTTAGTAAAGCTCAAAGCACACATTGCACCTCACACAATAATAGTGGGAGAGTTCAACACACCACTTTCATCAATGGACAGATCGTGGAAACAGAAACTAAACAGGGACACAGTGAAACTAACAGAAGTTATGAAACAAATGGACCTGACAGATATCTACAGAACATTTTATCCTAAAACAAAAGGATATACCTTCTTCTCAGCACCTCACGGGACCTTCTCCAAAATTGACCATATAATTGGTCACAAAACAGGCCTCAATAGATACAAAAATATTGAAATTGTCCCATGTATCCTATCAGACCACCATGGCCTAAGACTGATCTTCAATAACAACATAAATAATGGAAAGCCAACATTCACGTGGAAACTGAATAACACTCTTCTCAATGATACCTTGGTTAAGGAAGGAATAAAGAAAGAAATTAAAGACTCTTTAGAGTTTAATGAAAATGAAGCCACAACGTACCCAAACCTATGGGACACAATGAAAGCATTTCTAAGAGGGAAACTCATAGCTCTGAGTGCCTCCAAGAAGAAACGGGAGAGAGCACATACTAGCAGCTTGACAACACATCTAAAAGCTCTAGAAAAAAAGGAAGCAAATTCACCCAAGAGGAGTAGATGGCAGGAAATAATCAAACTCAGGGGTGAAATCAACCAAGTGGAAACAAAAAGAACTATTCAAAGAATTAACCAAACGAGGAGTTGGTTCTTTGAGAAAATCAACAAGATAGATAAACCATTAGCTAGACTCACTAGAGGGCACAGGGACAAAATCCTAATTAACAAAATCAGAACTGAAAAGGGAGACATAACAACAGATCCTGAAGAAATCCAAAACACCATCAGATCCTTCTACAAAAGGCTATACTCAACAAAACTGGAAAACCTGGACGAAATGGACAAATTTCTGGACAGATACCAGGTACCAAAGTTGAATCAGGATCAAGTTGACCATCTAAACAGTCCCATATACCCTAAAGAAATAGAAGCAGTTATTAATAGTCTCCCAGCCAAAAAAAGTCCAGGACCAGACGAGTTTAGTGCAGAGTTCTATCAGACCTTCAAAGAAGATCTAATTCCAGTTCTGCACAAACTATTTCACAAAATAGAAGTAGAAGGTACTCTACCCAACTCATTTTATGAAGCCACTATTACTCTGATACCTAAACCACAGAAAGACCCAACAAAGATAGAGAACTTCAGACCAATTTCTCTTATGAATATCGATGCAAAAATCCTCAATAAAATTCTCGCTAACCGAATCCAAGAACACATTAAAGCAATCATCCATCCTGACCAAGTAGGTTTTATTCCAGGGATGCAGGGATGGTTTAATATACGAAAATCCATCAATGTAATCCATTATATAAACAAACTCAAAGACAAAAACCACATGATCATCTCGTTAGATGCAGAAAAAGCATTTGACAAGATCCAACACCCATGATAAAAGTTTTGGAAAGATCAGGAATTCAAGGCCCATACCTGAACATGATAAAAGCAATCTACAGCAAACCAGTAGCCAACATCAAAGTAAATGGAGAGAAGCTGGAAGCAATCCCACTAAAATCAGGGACTAGACAAGGCTGCCAACTTTCTCCCTACCTTTTCAACATAGTACTTGAAGTATTATCCAGAGCAATTCGACAACAAAAGAAGATCAAGGGGATACAAATTGGAAAAGAGGAAGTCAAAATATCACTTTTTGCAGATGATATGATAGTATATATAAGTGACCCTAAAAATTCTACCAGAGAACTCCTAAACCTGATAAACAGCTTCGGTGAAGTAGCTGGATATAAAATAAACTCAAATAAGTCAATGGCCTTTCTCTATACAAAGAATAAACAGGCTGAGAAAGAAATTAGGGAAACAACACCCTTCTCAATAGTCACAAATAATATAAAATATCTTGGCGTGACTCTAACTAAGGAAGTGAAAGATCTGTATGATAAAAACTTCAAGTCTCTGAAGAAAGAAATTAAAGAAGATCTCAGAAGATGGAAAGATCTCCCATGCTCATGGATTGGCAGGATCAACATTGTAAAAATGGCTATCTTGCCAAAAGCAATCTAGAGATTCAATGCAATCCCCATCAAAATTCCAACTCAATTCTTCAACGAATTAGAAGGAGCAATTTGCAAATTCATCTGGAATAACAAAAAACCTAGGATAGCAAAAAGTCTTCTCAAGGATAAAAGAACTTCTGGTGGAATCACCATGCCTGACCTAAAGCTTTACTACAGAGCAATTGTGATAAAAACTGCATGGTACTGGTATAGAGACAGACAAGTAGACCAATGGAATAGAATTGAAGACCCAGAAATGAACCCACACACCTATGGTCACTTGATCTTCGACAAGGGAGCTAAAACCATCCAGTGGAAGAAAGACAGCATTTTCAACAATTGGTGCTGGCACAACTGGTTGTTATCATGTAGAAGAATGCGAATCGATCCATACTTATCTCCTTGTACTAAGGTCAAATCTAAGTGGATCAAGGAACTTCACATAAAACCAGAGACACTGAAACTTATAGAGGAGAAAGTGGGGAAAAGCCTTGAAGATATGGGCACAGGGGAAAAATTCCTGAACAGAACAGCAATGGCTTGTGCTGTAAGATCGAGAATTGACAAATGGGACCTAATGAAACTCCAAAGTTTCTGCAAGGCAAAAGACACCGTCAATAAGACAAAAAGACCACCAACAGATTGGGAAAGGATCTTTACCTATCCTAAATCAGATAGGGGACTAATATCCAACATATATAAAGAACTTAAGAAGGTGGACTTCAGAAAATCAAATAACCCCATTAAAAAATGGGGCTCAGAACTGAACAAAGAATTCTCACCTGAGGAATACTGAATGGCGGAGAAGCACCTGAAAAAATGTTCAACATCCTTAATCATCAGGGAAATGCAAATCAAAACAACCCTGAGATTCCACCTCACACCAGTCAGAAAGGCTAAGATCAAAAATTCAGGTGACAGCAGATGCTGGCGTGGATGTGGAGAAAGAGGAACACTCCTCCATTGTTGGTGGGATTGCAGGCTTGTACAATCACTCTGGAAATCAGTCTGTCGGTTCCTCAGAAAATTGGACATAGTACTACCGGAGGATCCAGCAATACCTCTCCTGGGCATATATCCAGAAGATGCCCCAACTGGTAATAAGGACACATGCTCCACTATGTTCATAGCAGCCTTATTTATAATAGCCAGAAGCTGGAAAGAGCCCAGATGCCCCTCAACAGAGGAATGGATACAGAAAATGTGGTACACCTACACAATGGAGTACTACTCAGCTATTAAAAAGAATGAATTTATGAAATTCCTAGGCAAATGGATGGACCTGGAGGGCATCATCCTGAGTGAGGTAACACATTCACAAAGGAACTCACACAATATGTACTCACTGATAAGTGGATATTAGCCCCAAACCTAGGATACCCAAGATATAAGATACAATTTCCTAAACACATGAAACTCAAGAAGAATGAAGACTGAAGTGTGGACACTATGCCCCTCCTTAGAATTGGGAACAAAACACCCATGGAAGGAGTTACATAGATAAAGTTTGGAGCTGAGATGAAAGGATGGACCATGTAGAGACTGCCATATCCAGGGATCCACCCCATAATCAGCATCCAAACGCTGACACCATTGCATACCCTAGCAAGATTTTATCGAAAGGACCCAGATGTAGCTGTCTCTTGTGAGACTATGCCGGGGCCTAGCAAACACAGAAGTGGATGCTCACAGTCAGGTATAGGATGGATCACAGGGCTCCTAATGGAGGAGCTAGAGAAAGTACCCAAGGAGCTAAAGGGATCTGCAACCCTATAGGTGGAACAACATTATGAACTAACCAGTACCCCGGAGCTCTTGACTCTAGCTGCATATGTATCAAAAGATGGCCTAGTCGGCCATCACTGGAAAGAGAGGCCCATTGGACACGCAAACTTTATATGCCCCAGTACAGGGGAACGCCAGGGCCAAAAAGGGGGAGTGGGTGGGTAGGGGAGTGAGGGTGGGTGGGTATGGGGGACCTTTGGTATAGCATTGGAAATGTAAATGAGCTAAATACCTAATAAAAAATGGAGAAAAAAAAAAGAAAAGCCAACTCCCTAGGTTAGCAAGGTCATGAATCACAGAGACAGTCTACCACTGCCACTTCCTAAATCAGTATAATTCTTTTTTTTAATCAGTATAATTCTTAACTGCATTCTATTACTTATTTTTATACCCACAAAAGAGTATAGCTCTAGCCCCTCCTCAAATAAGCATCTTTTTCAGCAGATGGAGAATATTACAAAAATGCCATAACTAATCAAAATTCAGAAAACCGACCATAGGGTGTCCATCTCCAATTAACACATCTACAATACAATACCCAAGGCTCAGGGAGCATGGCAGAAGGAGTTACAGAAAGACTGTAAGATCCAGAGGACCAGAAAGTCTGCTTCGATGTTATGTTTTCTAGATATGACAGGGAAGCAACACCCATGAATCTCAACAATATACCTGCACAATGACAAGACTCAACATAAAGATGGGAATTTCATGGGGTTCCACTCCCAAATAAAGATCTGTAAGCAATTCATGACTGCAGAGAGGAGATTTAGTTTACTCCAGCAGGGAAATCCTTATTGGTCATCTAATATTAAGTGGTAAGCCCTAAAAACATGTCTATTTAAGTAATAGTAAGTGAACACAGCAAGTTGTTTTTATATTTTTTCATACATATTTTATATGTGTGTGCAAGTGTATACAAAATGTGTATGTACAAAATGAAAATAATTCAAATAAAACAGAGCCTGAATTTAAGTAGGAGAGCTTAGAGGGGAGAAGTATGTAATATTTAATTAAATATGTGTTTCTTTATGGAAAATTAAAACAGGACAGAAAGAAATCAGTGTAAGGCAGTCTGAACACCATGACAACACAGTCAGCAGTCATCATCGTATTCAGCTGCATTTTCTATGGTTTCCATTCTCAGGAGAAATCTCAGTTTAAAAACATTAGGATTCTTCCTGACTTTTTTTAAAGATAGAGAGTCCACATCCCCACAACTGTTATTTACACCATGGTGTACCCAAATATTTGATAGTGTTAGCAGCTCCCAGCTTTAGAACAACAACAACAAAACCAAACCAAATAAGTCAACATGGCTCAGTCAATACCAGTGCAAACACAGACGCCTTAGTGCATTTCTGTGTCTTTGGTGTCATAGCAACCTAATCGGAGTCCTGTAGCCCATATCATAGACCTATAGCCATGAAATACCCAGTGAAAATGTATGTTATCATATCAGGATGATAAAATGCTAAAAATGTGTGTAAGCCAAGTCCCACATGCTCAGGGCTCAGTCTCTGGATGAGAATCTTCTGAGCCAGGGACAACACAAACAAAGCTTCTTCCTGGCAAAAGAAAACGAACAAACAAAGCAAGGCTCTGGCATGAGAAGGGGGTATCACCTAATTACTGTAAGGTTGAGGGTTAGAAATTGAAATTCATATCTAACCTGCTGCTGGCTCCTGCTGGTGAGTGGTCCTTACCAACCAGTGGGGGAGGGAAACATCTCTCTATCACTAAGTGGAGAAAGTGACATTGTCTGTCTGTCTGTCTGTCTGTCTGTCTGTCTGTCTTCCCTCCCCCCCTCCCTCCCTCCCTCCCTTCTTTCTTCTTTTCCCTTCCCTTCCCTTCCCTTCCCTTCCCTTCCCTTCCCTTCCCTTCCCTTCCCTTCCCTTCCCTTCCCTTCCCTTCTCTTTCTTCCTTTCTTCCTTTCTTCTGTTTTTCGTTAGTTGGTTGGTTGGTTGGTTGATTGGTTGGTTGGTTGGTTGAGACAGGGTTTTTCTGTGTATATCTAGCTGTCCTGGAACTTGCTCTATACATCAGGCTGGCCTTGAACTCAGAGATCCAGCCTGCTTATGCCTCTGAATTCTAAGATTAAAGACATTGTCACCATGCACTGTTTAAGTGGCATTATTATTGTTTTGTGTGGAGTGTATGAACACGTGTATTTACTGATGAGATGTTGTGTAAGTTTTGCTTTCCTTGCGCAGCTCATTTCCTGGTCACTTGGGTGGAGAGAGGAGGATTTCTTTGATTATGCTTTATTTTTCTCAGGGGCCCTTCTAGGCTATTGGCTTCTTTATCTCAAAACTGGGCAAATTTGAGGCAAAAAGAAAACTGAGAACTCATAGCTGTATCCTCATCTGGAATTCCTTCCATATGGTTCTGCACATTACATTCTTCGTGAGGGCTTAACTTATAGTGCTCACAGCTTTTATCTGTGTTTTAGGCAGGAGTGGAAAAAAGCACACGTGTTTTATCTTCCTGGAACCACAAGATCTTGTCCAGCAACCTTTTAAAAAATCCTACCATTCAGATCCATATTGGCTAGATTTAGATGGGTCCTCGTAATTCTTCAGTGATCTAACTTCAGTGTCTGCTTATTCTGATTGCCTTGTCACTGGTTAAAATTATTCCACTAGAATGACCTCTTGTATAAAGGAATGTGACAACTCTTTTTGGAAATTCCAAGCCAGCCTTTGCTTGTTGAGAGTAGCAGTGCTTGCAAGTGAGAGTACTTGCCAAACTGAGCAGTCAATTACCAACTTTTAATTCCTCCAAGCTTTTATTTTCATTTTACTCCATTAATAATTGATTCTAACTGTGGCAAAACTACACTAATCTCTCACAAAACCGATTTTTCATGGAGCCATATTCAATGCCATTACATCCATGGGGTTCACAATGCCTAATAGGAAAAGCTATGGGTCTTTGGTGAAATGTTGTACCAGTAAGAATGCGTAAAACTATGGTCAAATTAGGATAATTAAGACATATTTACTTTATAAAGTCTATATAATAAAATGTATATAAAGTAGCTATGTTCATCAAAGAGACTGGTCTGTAGTTTTCTTTAGTGTGTGTCTTTTCCAGGTCTTAATATCAGGATAATACTGGATTCATCAGATGAATTTAGTAATGTTCCTTTACTTTCTATTTTATTGGACAAATCAAGAAGAATGGTTGTGAGGTCTTCCTTAAAAGTTTGATAAAATCTATGAATCTGTCTAGTCCTGGGCTTTTCTTTGAGGGAGGCCTTTAATAACAGCTTCGATCTCATTGCTTATGATGGGTCTGTTAAAGTCATTTATATCTTCTGGGTTATCCAGTTTTTCAGAGTATAAAGTTTTGTGATAATTTCTAATACTTTTTTATTTCACTGGAGTAATTTGTAATGATACCATTTTGATCTTTAATTTTATTAATTTGCATCTTCTCTTTCTTTTTATCAGAATGGCTAAGGGTTTCTCAATCTTATTGACTCTGAAAGAATTAAATCTTTGTTTGGTTGATTTTGTGTATTGTACTGTTTCATTAATTTGTTCCCTAATCTTTATTATTTCTTGCTGTCTACTGGAAGAAACTACTAACACCATTTTGACCACATGGTGGTATGTCAAGCCAGTGTCACCAATAATTAATGCTAATTACATCATTTCTAGTGCTGGGGTTTCTCATCACTGTAACTGCTTTCCGTAAGACTCTCATTTCCACTTATTTTCATCTTACATGTTGTTTATTTTCTCTTATTATTGGTGGATAATGTGGGAAACTGTGTGTTTCCTATTATTAAAAAATATACATAGTTTTAATGACATATGCCGGTTGAAACTTTTTTCCCACTAGTTGTTATTCTAACAGTAATTGGCACATTTGTAGGGGAGAGGAGACAGACAAACCAATCCATAGGGTCTCCCATAATATTGAATCACAAATAAGGGAGTGAGTAAGAGAATTCTAATGTAAGCTCCTATTTCTTCTCTTTCCTCTACTATATTCAATGAATATTTTATGTAATATTAACTTAGGAAATACCAACTCCTTATTTACTTAACTAAAAGGAAAAAGAATAGAAGAAAACCTAGCCACTTACCAAATAGAAATATCAGGGGACAGACACCAAATGATTTGGGACTAAGTCTAAACTCCTATGGGACCTGGACATTCCTGTAACTTAAAAGTTGAAAATAAATATTTACTTAATGTTTCCACAACAGAGAAAATACCAATCTCAAAACATAATAAATATTAACTTTTTATATATAGGTAATGCTTAGAAAGCTAATAAAGAAGACACTAAATTATCATGATGGTGATTTAAAGTTGATCTATAACCATAATATAATAGAAATAGGTGACTCAAGTCAAAACCTTTGAATATCTCCTGAATATACTGGTGTGTGCAGGATATTTTTTATTACATAATTTACATATATTACTTTATGTACCTGGTTATATTAAAGTTGGCATATACATGCATTTATATGAGCATATATATATGTGATATAGCTTAATGTAAGATAATATTTTCCTTTTATTTTATTATATAAACAGAAAAATATATTTACACATATACATCTTAATGAGACTAAATGAGAAGTATGTGTTACAAATAGCTCTAAGGTAATACAATAAATATATTGGTTCTCTAATACATTCTTTTTTATTATTATTTTTATTAGGTATGTTCTTCATTTATATTTCCAATGCTATCCCAAAAGTCCCCCATATCCTCCCCCCTCCCACTCCCCGGCCCATCCAGTCCCACTTCTTGGCCCTGGCGTTCCCTGTACTGAGGCATATAAAGTTTGCAAGACCAATGGGTCTCTCTTTTCACTGATGGTCGACTAGGCCATCTTCTGATACATATGCAGCTAGACACAGGAGCTCCGGGGGGGGTACTGGTTAGTTCATATTGTTGTTCCACCTATGGGGTTGCAGATCCCTTTAAATCCTTGGGTAATTTCTCTAACTCCCCCATTGGGGGCCCTGTGATCCAGCCAATAGCTGACTGTGAGCCTCCACTTCTGGGTTTGCTAGGCCCCAGCATAGCCTCACAAGAGACAGCTATATCAGGGTCCTTTCAGCAAAATCTTGCTAGTGTATGCAATGGTGTCAGCGTTTGGAGGCTGATTATGGGATGGATCCCCAGGTATGGCAGTCTCTAGATGGTCCATCCTTTCATTTCAGCTCCAAACTTTGGCTCTGTAACTCCTTCCATGGGTGTATTGTTCCCAATTCTAAGAAGGTGCAAAGTGTCCACACTTTTGTCTTCATTCTTCTTGAGTTTCATGTGTTTTGCAAATTGTAACTTATATCTTGGGTATTCTAAATTTCTAGGCTAATATCCACTTATCAGTGAGTACATATCATGAGAGTTCTTTTGTGATTGGGTTACCTCACTCAGGATGATGCCCTCCAGGTCCATCCATTTGCCTAGGAATTTCATAAATTCATTCTTTTTAATAGCTGAGTAGCACTCTATTGTGTAAATGTACCACATTTTCTGTATCCATTCCTCTGTTGAGGGGCATCTGGGTTCTTTCCAGCTTCTGGCTATTATAAATAAGGCTGCTATGAACATAGTGGAGCATGTGTCCTTCTTACCAGTTGGAACATCTTCTGGATATATGCCCAGGAGAGGTATTGCGGGATCCTCCGGTAGTACTATGTCCAATTTTCTGAGGAAACACCAGACTGATTTCCAGACTGGTTGTACAAACTTGCAATCCCACCAACAGTGGAGGAGTGTTCCTCTTTCTCCACATCCTCACCAGCATCTGCTGTCACCTGGATTTTTGATCTTAGCCATTCTGACTGGTGTGAGGTGGAATCTCAGGGTTGTTTTGATTTGCATTTCCCTAATGATTAAGGATGCTGAACATTTTTTTCAGGTGCTTCTCAGCCATTCTGTATTCCTCAGGTGAGAATTCTTTGTTTAGCTCTGAGCCCCATTTTTTATTGGGGTTATTTGACTTTCTGGAGTTCACCTTCTGGAGTTCTTTATATATATTGGGTAGTAGTCCCTATCTGATTTAGGAGTAAAGATACTTTCCTAATCTGTTGGTGGTCTTTTTGTCTTATTGACAGTGTCTTTTGCCTTACAGAAGCTTTTATGAGGTCCCATTCATCGATTCTCAATCTTACAGCACAAACCATTGTTTTTCTATTCAGGAATTTCTCCCCTGTGCCCATATCTTCGAGGCTTTTACCCACTTTCTCCTCTATAAGTTTCACTGTCTCTGGTTTTATGTGGAGTTCCTTGATCCACTTAGATTTAAAGAACCAGCTCCTCGTTTGGTTGATTCTTTGAATAGTTCTTCTTGTTTCCACTTGGTTGATTTCGCCCCTGAGTTTAATTATTTCCCGCTGTCTACTCCTCTTGGGTGAATTTGCTTCCTTTTGTTCTTGAACTTTTAGGTATGTTGTCAAGCTGCTATTGTGTGCTCTCTGTAGTTTCTTTTTGGAGGCACTCAGAGCTATGACTTTTCCTCTTAGAAATGCTTTCTTTGTGTCCCATAAGTTTGGGTATGTTGTGGCTTCATTTTCATTAAACTCTAAGAAGTCTTTAATTTCTTTCTTTATTTCTTCCTTGACCAAGGTATCTTTGAGGAGAGTGTTGTTCAGTTTCCAAGTAAATGTTGGCTTCCTGTTATTTATGTTCTTATTGAAAATCAGCCTTAGTCCATGGTGATCTGATAGGATGCAGAGTACAATTTCAATATTTTTGTATCTCTTGAGGCCTGTTTTGTGACCAATTATATGGTCAATTTTGGAGAAGGTACCATGAGGTGCTGAGAAGAAGGTATATCCTTTTGTTTTAGGATAAAATGTTCTGTAGATATCTGTTAAATCAATTTGTTTCATAACTTCTGTTAGTTTCATTGTGTCCCTGTTTAGTTTCTGTTTCCACGATCTGTCCATTGATGAAAGTGGTGTGTTGAAGTCTCCCACGATTATTGTGTGAGGAGCAATGTGTGCTTTGAGCTTTACTAAAGCTTCCTTAATGAATGTGGCTGCCCTTGCATTTGGAGCATAGATATTCAGAAGTGAGAGTTCCTCTTGGAGGATTTTACCTTTGATGAGTATGAACTGCCCCTCCTTGTCTTTTTTGATAACTTTAGGTTGGAAGTTGATTTTATTCGCTATTAGAATGACTACTCCAGCTTGTTTCTTCAGACCATTTGCTTGGAAAATTGTTTTCTAGCCTTTCATTCTGAGGTAGTGTCTGTCTTTTTCCCTGAGATGGGTTTCCTGTAAGCAGCAGAATGTTGGGTCCTGTTTGTGTAGCCAGTCTGTTAGTCTATGTCTTTTTATTGGGGAATTGAGTCCATTGATATTAAGAGATATTAAGGAAAAGTAATTGTTGCTTCCTTTTATTTTTGTTGTTAGGGTTGGCATTCTGTTCTTGTGGCTGTCTTCTTTTTGGTTTGTTGAGTGGTTACTTTCTTGGTTGTTCTAGGGCGTGATTTCCGTCCTTGTAATGCTTCTTTTCTGTTATTATCCTTTGAAGGGCTGGATTCGTGGAAAGATATTGTGTGAATTTGGTTTTGTCGTGGATTAATTTGGTTTCTCCATCTATGGTAATTGAAAGTTTGACTGGGTATAGTAGCCTGGGCTGGCATTTGTGTTCTCTTAGTGCCTATATAACATCTGTCCAGGATCTTCTGGCTTTCATAGTCTCTGTTGAAATATCTGGTGTAATTCTAATAGGCCCACCTTTATATGTTACTTGACCTTTTTCCCTTACTGCTTTTAATATTCTACCTTTATTTAGTGCATTTGTTGTTCTGATTATTATGTGTCTGGAGGAATTTCTTTTCTGGTACAGTCTACTTGGAGTTCTGTAGGCTTCTTGTACAATCATGGGCATCTCTTTCTTTAGGTTTGGGAAGTTTTCTTCTATTATTTTGTTGAAGATATTTGCTGGCCCTTTAAGTTGAAAATCTTCATTCTCATCTACTCCTATTATCCGTAGGTTTGGTCTTCTTATTGTATCCTGGATTTCCTGGATGTTTTGACTTAGGATCTTTTTCCATTTTGCATTTTCTTTGACTGTTGTACCCATGTTCTCTATGGAATCTACTGTACCTGAGATTCTCTCTCCCATCTCTTGTATTCTGTTGTTGATGCTTGCATCTATGGTTCCAGATTTCTTTCCTAGGATTTCTATCTCCAGCGTTGCCTCACTTTGGGTTTTCTTTATTGTGTCTACTTCCCATTTTAGGTCTAGTATGGTTTTGTTCATTTCCATCACATGTTTGGATGTGTTTTCCTGTTTTTCTTTAAGGACTTCTACCTGTTTGGTTGTGTTTTCCTGTTTTTCTTTAAGGACTTGTAACTCTTTAGCAGTGTTCTCCTGTATTTCTTTAAGTGATTTATTAAAGTCCTTCTTGATGTCCTCTACCATCATCATGAGATATGCTTTTAAATCCGGGTCTAGCTTTTCGGTTGTGTTGGGGTGCCCAGGACTGGGTGAGGTGGGAGTGCTGGGTTCTGATGATGGTGAGTGGTCTTGGTTTCTGTTAGTAAGATTCTTACATCTGCCTTTAGCCATCTGGTAATCTCTGGAGTTTGTTGATATAGTTGTCTGTGGTTAGAGCTTTTCCTTTCGTGATTCTGTTAGCCTCTATCAGCAGACCTGGAAGACTAGCTCTCTCCTGAGTTTCAGTGGTTAGAGCACTGTCTGCAGGCAAGCTCTCCTCTTGCAGGGAAGGTGCACAGATATCTGGTGTTTGGACCTGCCTCCTGGCAGAAGATGAAGGCCCGAAACAGAGTCTGTCCCAGAAGCTGTTAGCTTCTGTAGTCCACACTCTTACCTGCACAGACTAGTCTCAGAGGGATCTGGGAACCAAGATGGCTCCCCCAGGTGCTCCGGCAAAGCCCTCCCAGGCAGGGCAGACACCTCTCCTCTAGCAGGGAAGGTCGTGTGCAGGATATTAATCCATCTACTCCCAAGAATGCTATTAGAAACTCTTCAGTGATGCTTCCAGTATTGTGTGGGTATTTTATGTAGGTCTTGACATTCAAATACCTTTAAAGCACTGTTCTTCATTACAGACTATTACATCAAAAGTGTCCATGAAATGTTAAACACAGCAAATATGACAAGGGCAAAATACAATAAAATTTGTTTATAATATTCCTCTTCATCTCTGCCTCCCTACCTCTGTACCAATTTAACCCTTACTGTTCCATTATATCCCTTTAACCATTTATATCGTCACTGTAGAGGAGGTAACACAGGAGAGATGATAAAGTGATATAGAAGCCTACAATTGTAGAAGCATATATCTTGTAAGACCCCCTTTTGGAGACCCCCCACTCTAGTCTCAGGAGAAAGAGTGCACCCAAAGAAACATGGGAATCCTTCTTGCTGTAAGCACATGAGGCAGTTTAATGGCGGAGCTCCTGGTCAAAACATATCTCACGCAGGAGACAGTGAATTCAACCCCAAGGCTCGAAAGCTAGGGGTTTTTATGGGGTAAAAGGCTTAGGGGTGGGGAATTCAGCATAGTGACACACTATTGGCTTATTCAAACATCAGCAAAAGAATTGCATGTATATGCAGATCAGGGTGTCAGAGTTCTGTGAGTTGGATGTTTATCAATGCTAGCAGAGTATCTGGTCAATTTGACTCAGTTCAGATAGCCCTGTTATGTCCTCACATTCCTCTTTATCTTTATGGTCAAGCTGTTCTCAGGAATGCTTTAACTACAGGGCATGCCTGGGTTGGTTTATCTTTTTTCTCAGCCCCAGGCAGCCTCTAGGCTCACAAATAACCAGCAATTTCGGAGTATTTTATATGACTTACAGGTCTTGAAATTTCATCTTTCTTTCAATCTCATCTCCAAATAGTGATGCCATTAGACTGAATTAGCGGATATGACATTCCTGGTGAACTGTATCTCAGGAGGCAGACTTTGAGATTTAAAAGCGTCCTACGATCCCCAGTGTGCTCTCTCTTCTTGCTGTGTTTGGTTTTTGAGTTCCTTCCATCAGTCCTGCCTACTGCCACACTTCTGAGCCATGATGGTGATGGACTCGTATCTCTCTGCAAACATAAGTCCAAAGTAAACCCTTTGTTCTATAACAGCACTTCTCAATCTGTGGGTCAAAACCCTTTTATGGGAGCCAATGACCCTTTCACAAGGGCTGCATATCAGATATCCTGCATATCAGATATCCTACATATCAGATATTTACATCACTACTCATAACAGTAGCAATGTTACAGTTATGAAGTAGCAAAAAAATAATTTTATAGTTGGGTGCCACTACAACATAAGAAACTATATTAAAGGGTCATAGTATTAGGAAGGTTGAGAATCACTCTTCTATAAGTGGCCTTGGATGTGATGCTGTATCATAGTAACACACACATGCATGCGCGCGCACACACACACACACACACACACTTGCTGTGCCCATAGATTAATGCATCTCTCAATTCTTATCAGAGACATTACTATTTATAGTAGAGGGTGATTAAGACAGGAACCACAAGGATCAACACACAGGAAATAGGACTGCAGAATATTCAGCCCTAAATGGGGTATCGGTATCATACCTGTTTCTGCCAAGGCTCAGAGATCATTGTGGGAGAGTAGATGGAAAGATGGTAAGAGACAGACAGAGGTGGTGGATGTCTACAGTGAAACCATACTTTTCAAACAAGCACATAATAGCTCACAACAGTAGTGACAGAACACACGAGACCAGAACAACCACAGGTCAGACAAAATCCTGCATGGAGACGGGAGTGACCATGAAGTCCAGTCCCTTGCTGAGAAGAGTCTGCTTGCTTACAGAGTGTAGCCCTGACAAGTGGATTATGCCTCAGTGGAAGGCCACCAATCCCAGAATTTATGAGGACCAAAATTGAGCTCAGTAGGCTTAAAAAAGAAAAAGAAGGGGACACACAATTGGGTGGGTAGAGAAATATGGGTGGCTCTGCAGGGAGTTAGAGAGGGTTACAAATGATTAAAACACATTGCACCAAATTCTCAAAGGACTACTACAAAAATAGGAAGAATAAAGTCCTCTCTTTAGTAGAATCTTCTATTTGAAAGGAAGACATATCTTTTCTTCAAAAATTTACTTGCAAGTTCAGAAAAAGAGAATCCATCATTACTTTGTAAATTCCTATTGGGACAGTGGAACAAGCATTTCTAAATGATTCTTTACTAAGGTGGCACAGGCAGGATGATTTCAGAATGGAAAAACCTACAGTCTGAAGGGCTGGCTAGAAGAAAATATATAATCTTTATCACCATGTAGTTTTTCATTTAGGAAGTGTCATATATGACAAGCTGCCTTCCACAAGTGACAAAAGGGACACCATTGAGGATAGCATTGGAAGCATTAGTTAGGATCATCATTCTCATTCCAAGCAATGACACACTGGGAGATCACAAAGCCAAAGGAGGCCCAAGTTCTCTTCAGAAACTTGGGGGTATTGAGGGAATGCTAATTCCTAACGGAGTGCTTACAGAATTTAGCTGAGCTCAAACCAATTCCTTCTCAGGATGGCATTCAAAAGGTTATGCAACACTGCTACAGGGGAAAAAAGAGCTATGAGTATTCCATGAGCAGGCATTGGTGGCCTTGCTCGCTCCATCAGGCAATCGCTGGTTTCCTTGCCCTCTGAGGTCTATACCCCAACTTTTGCTTAATTTTCAGTATGCAAAATAGCCCTCATGAGACAGGATCTACCATGGCCAACAAATCCCTCAGGAAGACAAACACAGTTTCTCTCAATGCAACTTGTCTTCCAGAAAGATTGTAAAGTCATGAAAAATAATTTGCCATTAAAAAAACAATACTATTCATTTTAATTGACCTATTTTCTAGAAGTAATCATTAAGAGGGTCAAATGTGCCAGTGTTTACAATTTTGTACTTACACTAAGGGCATTTGACTACTCCATAGATCAAGTCTTCTGCCTAAATGTTTCTTTAAATATTTTGATTTATTATAATTAAGGGTGAGCCAGAGTGGGCCATTAATTGATTACAAATAAGTCTGGGTTAACTCCAGACATTAATAACAATATTAGGAAAGAATGCCTTGGGTTTACATTGGCAAGTCGAGAGCCAGGACTCTCATGGGAAACTTTACATTCTTTGAAGGAGGCACCAGGAGCTTAAACAGGCCATCCCGGGTTGAAATCAGTCTGCACAGTGTTTCCTTGGACTGCTTAGGATTTTAAACAGACTGGAACTGGTGATCAAGATTTGAAACTGGAATATTTTCACACATGGTCAAAGATGCCCTCAGTTTCATCTTGGCAATTGTAAACCCACATGACTCTGTACTCTATGCCTGCCCCTTGAAGCCGGTGTGAGCAGTCTAGTTTGTCCATTTTCTCCCCTAATGTAGTTTATTCATTCATTCTGACATGCATTTTGTATCAGTGTATATGTGCACATGTGCTCCTGTGTTGGGGTGTTCACATGTAGGTGGAGGACAGAGGAAAGCCTTCATGGTCTTTCCTAGGTGCCATCTAACCTTTTAAACTCATTGATGGTTTTGGGGTCACAATCTCTCAATGGCCTGAAACTCCTAAAGTAAGCAAGCCTGGCAGTTCAGAGAGCACCAGCCATCCTCCTGCCTCTCCTTTTCTAGCAGATGCTGAGGTTATAAGCATCGCACCTGGCTCTCTATATCCACACTCTAGAAACTGAACTCAGCTCATTCTGCTTGCAAAACATTCAATTGTCACGTCTACACAGACATTTAATGAAAATTTAAAAAACACTATTTTAGTTTGGGTTTTACTGCTGTGAACAGACACCATGACCAAGACAACACTATAATTATAGAGGACAACATTTAATTGGGGCTGATTTGTAGGTTTCAGTCCATTATCATCATGGCAGGAAACATGGCAGTGTCCAAGCAGGCATGGTGATGGAGGAGCTGCTAGTTCTACATCTTGATCCAAAGGAAGCCAGGAGCAGATTGTCCTCAGGCAGCTAGGAGGAGGGTCTTAAAGCCCACCCCCACAGTGACACACCTCCTTCAACAAGGCCACGCCTCCTAATAGTGCCACTCCTTGGGCCAAGTGTATTCAAACTGCCACAAACACCTACCAGGAGACTGCAGCTGAGCCTGGCTGTCCTCCTCAGACTCACAAATGAAGGCAAATAGACCCTGAACTATTTCTATCAACCGTGAAGAACGCTTTCTGGGAGTAAAGGCTGTGGTGAGAGCATCTTACAGGGTTCACTGAACAATTCTGGGGTGGTGAAGGAAGACTCAGAGTGCTCCTGCAGAGTCAGACCTCGGCTGTGATGTGAAGGGCATGTGCAGCTTAACTAGGCACAGTGTTCCCTCAAGGAGAGGTAACAATAGGATGGGGCTGGAGAAACTATGTCGCTTGAAGACCTGGCTGAGTACATTGACACTATGTCCAGACAAAGAAAAATAACACCACCAACAACACATACACACAGACAAAACAAAACAGGGAGCACTTTTGCATGAATGAACTGTATGATGTGGGCAAGATCAGATCAGAAAACCTGCATGCCGTGCTACAATTACTAATCTTCATTTAAGAACAGTACTTAGACATGGGGCATGATGATTTGAATGTTCCCCATGGGCTGAGATGTTTGACTGCTTGGCTCCAGTTAGTGATGCTGTTTGGGAGATTTAGTTCATGTAGCCTTGTTGGGGGAAATATGTCACCGAGGGTGGCCTTTGAGAGTTTCAAGGCTCATGGCATTCCCAGTTCACTCTCCCCTTTGGGCCTGTGGTTCAGGATGTGATGTCTCAGCTTAGGACCAGCCTCCAGCCCACGGCCTTCCTTCTACCATCACGGACTATTAGCTCTCTAGAATCTTAGGCTCAAATAAACCCTTTATTCTGTCAACCACCTTGATTATAGTGATTCATCTCAGCACTGGAAAAGTAACTAACGCACCAAGGAGTTTTTAACAAGAAAATATCAGACAAATTCTACTTTTAAAATGACATCCTGAGCTCGGCATGGTGGAACACATTTGTTATACCTGCACACAGGAGGCTAAGTGTATTTGGCTGATCATGTGTTTGAAGCCAGCCTAGGCAACCTTGGAAGACCCTGTTACCAGGAATTAAATATATGATGATGATGATAACGACGATGACAACAACAACAACATTTTGGTGAATAGGATCTAGAAAGATGGCTCAGTGGTAGGAGCACTTGCTGTGCTTTCAGAGGACCCAGGATTGATTCTCAGCACCCACTTGGCAGTTCACAAGCATCTTTAATTCCAGTTTTATGACATCTGGCATTCTCTTTTGGCTTCCAAGGGCATCAGATAGCACGTGATACAGAGACATACATGTGGGCAAAGCATCCATTCAAAAACAATAAAATAAATACATCTAAAATCTTTAATCAAATACAAAAAAAACAGAAATAAATGTCAAATAATGTAATGATACTGAAAATTGCACAAGGCCATATTTGCTGCTCCATATTTATTCCATCATGACCTGTCCTAACCAGATCCCATAGACTACCTCCAAGGTCCCCTTGCCCCATGGCTGCCTTCTGTTATACTCAGCTGATGGGAGGCTCAGACAGAAGAACACAAGGCATTTACTAAAGCAAATTCCTCCTCTCTGGACCATGAGCAAGTGCTTATCTGTAGCCTTCCCCATTTTCTGTAACCTCCTTGCCCTTCAAGCTCAGAGGTCCGATGGTTTCCCATTGCTGCCCATATGAGGGTTCATTACTCACAGGCAGTTTCCCTTCGCCTTGCCCACACGTTTCTGAATAGCTCCTTCATTAAATACTCCTTGGTTGTCCTCATTTGAGTGTGCTATTTGTTTCCTGTAGGATCCCTGGCTTTAGCCCAAATTATGAGCATTAGTTGGAAACAAGTTCAGTTTGGTGCTTTAAAAACTCCTAACAGGAGGGATGTTCAAGGTGAAGAAACAAAAGAAATAATGAAAGTCGTAATTTACCATCCCAGAACAAAGCACTAGAGTGTCTCATTTTACTCTGTCTCACTTAGAACAGAGTCAGGAAGGCCATGCTTACAGAGAGAAAACATGTCTGTGAAGGGTCAGAAAGACGACTACATTGGGTCAGTGTGGCAGCAAGTACCTCTCAGGGCCAAGACATCCTCTTCCCTTTCAGGCTGGGGGTTTTTGAGGCCCTAATGTAGCTGTGGGGCCCTCTAGCCATGCTTTAGTCAGGAAGGGTCAGTGTTCTGTGGCCAGCTACAGGGGCCCTGCAGAGATCCACAGAGCTCAGCCCCAACTGAGCACGTATGTCCCGGCTGAGGGTCTGTGGCTAGTGCCTTTTTCCACCAGTCTCCCAACCCTTGACCTTCATAAGTATTGATCCTGAGAAGGCTCCCAGTAAACTTCCCAGAGGCAGGCTGCCCTCTGTCTCAGACTCTACTGCCTAAGGAGCTTGACTTAACACAGGTTTAATTTAATTTCTTAGAAAAATGTAAAAAAATTTATTTTAAAGCAAAATATGATTAAAAAAAAACCCCTGAACTTTATAAAGTTCTATGCAGTATTAATCCTCATACTATGGGTTTCTACGTGAAGAGGAGGGCATGGTTTGCTGCTCTATTTATATAGATAATGCCCAATTAATTGGGCCAATTCTCAGTTAAGGTACACTGGATGCTTGGGAAGATAGTGTCATTTTAAGGACAAGTCTCCTTTTGGGAAATGTACCCCACTGGCATATATCTCCACAATAGGCTGTGGAAATGAGTCAGACTAAGGGTCTGGAATGACACCCCCACCCCCATACTCAACACTTGTAATTTAGCTGCTACTTACTTGTGGCCAGTGCTCTCTGCATATTGGTTCAGGTAATGTATGCAGTGACACGAAGTCACTACTGGAGTGGGTGTGGCATATTTGTATCTGTAATTCTAGAGATGGGAGGCCCAGACAGGAGAATCTCTGGAAGCTGGCAGGTCAGCTAGTATGGCATACACAGCAGAGAACAAATCAGCCTACCCTAAACATGTTGCAAGGTGAGTGGTGATATTTCAGGTTGCCCCCTAACCACACATATGCTGCAGCAGGCACACTTGTACACAGACACACAGACACATAGACGACACACAGACACACAGACACACAGACACACACAGAGACACATACACAAATACACAAATACATACATGTATATACACACAGATATATACACACGCAAGCACACACACATGCACACACAGACATACATGCAAGCACACACAGACATACAGATGTAGGCAAGCACGTGTGCACATATACAACACATGTATATCATATTTCTATAATTTACATATAATTGTATATATTAGGAAACATGCTCTCTATTAATGTACTTTTCTTATTTAAAACAGCTTACTAATTAGTATGTGTGGGAAGCCAACTCCAAGATGGCACCGGTTTCCGGTTGCCATTGTCATAAACAACACCACTGCGCAGGCGTCAATTCGAATTTGGCGCCAACCCCTCCCGCAGGTGCATGCAAATTGGGTGCCAGCAGATTGACCAATCCCAGGGGGCCACAGACCCTTCTCCTGTGCTGGGGTGCATATAAGCAGGGCTCCCTGGGCGCCCAGGGTACACGTAGAAGCATCGAGGCGTTCCTGCAATAAAAGCTGTTGAGAAGAATCCGACTGTGTCGTGTCGTTCTTGCTGGTTGAGAGCAGACGCGACAAGTATGTTAGTATTCAAGGTCGAAGGTAGTCATTGTCGTACAGGATGCTTTCTCTCCACTCACCGTCTTAGAGAAGATACCGGATCCCAGAAGCCTTCATTCTTAGCAAGTTTACTTGAGAATAAGAAAGCAGCCGCAAAGTCAAATGAAATATCTCAGCCACACACCATGGTAATTGGTGGGACTCACATGTCACTCTTTTGTAAGAACTACAGTGACTTTAATTCTAACCACTTGTAGCTCTGCTTCACTGGGAACATTTATAACTGCAGATGTGGTCCTCATGTAGGTTAGGGAAGAAGAACATAGCTTCAAATAAGAAATATGCTGAAAACCAACCCTAATATATTTAAATGAATAATACTGGCCTGGGTAGACTTTCCTTCACAAGACAGTTGAGGAGAATCAGTATCACAGAGCATGGATTAGGTGAGAACACTGGGTAATTAGTTAGGCTTACTCCCATGTAAAAGCAGGTTTTTCTCATAAAAAAAAAAAAAAAGCCTCACTACTGTATCTTGGGTATTCTTTCCTTTTTGGGGAAAAAAATCCACTTATAAATATCCACTTATTAGTGAGTACATATCATGCATGTCATTTTGGGTCTGAGTTACATCACTCAGGATGATATTTTCTAGTTCCATCCATTTGCCTGTAAAACTCAGGATGTCCTTGTTCTTAATAGCTGAGTAGTATTCCATTGTGTGGATGAACCACATTTTCTGTATCCATTCTTATGTCGTGGGACATCTAGGTTGTTTCTAGCTTCTGGCTAGCACAAATAAGGCTGCTATGAATGTAGTGTAACATGTGACCCTGTGGCATGGTGGGGTGTCTTTTGGCTATATTCCCAAGAGTGGTATAGCTGGGTCTTCAGGTAGATCTATTTCCAATTTTCTAAGGAACCTCCAGATTGATTTCCAGATTTGTTGTATCAGTTTGCAACCCTATCAGCAAAGGAGGGGTGCTCCTTTTTCTACACATCCTCTCCAACATGTGTTGTCACCTGAGGTTTTGATCTTAGCCATTCTGATTGGTGTAAAGTGGAATCTCAGGGTCATTTTGATTTGCCTTTCTCTGATCACTAAGGACTTTGAACATTTCTTTAGGTGTTTCTCTGTCATTTGAGATTCCTCAGTTGTGAATTCTTCACTTAGTTCTATACCCCATTTTTTTATTTGGTTGTTTGGTTCTTTTGATTAACTTCTCAAGTTCTTTATATATTTTGGATACTAGCCCTCTATTGCATGTGGGGTTAGTGAAGATTTTTTTCCCAATTTTTAGGTTGCCAATTTGTCTTATTGACTATTATGTCCTTTGCCTTACAGAAGCTTTCCAGTTTCATGAGGTCCCATTTATCAATTGTTGATCTTAGAGCATGAGCCATTGGGGTTGTTTAGGAAATTTCCCCCTGTGCCAATGAGTTCAAGGCTCTTTCCCACTTTCTCTTCTATCAGATTCAGTGTATCTGATTGTATGTTGAGGTCCTTGGCCCACCTGGACTTGAGCTTTGTACAAGGTGACAAATATGGGTCTATTTTTATTCTTCTACATACAGATAGCCAGTTAGACCAGCACCATTTATTGAAGATGCTTTCTTTTTTCCATTGTATATTTTTGGTGTCTTTGTCAAAGATCAAGTGACCATAAGTGTAAGGTTTTATTTCTGGGTCTTCAATTCTATTCCATTGATCAACATGTCTGTCTCTGTACCAATATCACGATCAACAAGCTGAAGTGTCCAAGTAAGGATGCATCAGTCCCACTTGGGAGAGAGAAGAAAGCAATCACAAGTGGGGAGGGAAGGAAGGACCTGGGAGTAAATGTGGACAGAGTAGGGGGGAAGTAGTGGGGAGAGGGAAAGCCTGGTACTGGGTGAGGGAAAAGGACTGAAGCCCTGAGGGCCAGCAAAAAGAATGTAAACAGGCAATCTCAGGAAATAGGAGGTTGGGGGGACCCCCAGAATGCACCAGAGACCTGGAAGCTGAGAGACTCTCAGGGCTCAAAGAGAGGGACCTGAGATGAAATGCCCGACAGTAGGGGGAGAGAACTTATAGAGCTCTCCTCCAGCAGGAAGACAGGACATCAAGTGAGGAATGGGGTTGCCATCCCACAGTCACATCTCTGACCCATAATTGTTCCTGTCTGAAAGAATTACTGGGATAGAAATGGAGAGGAGCCTGAGGAAAAGAAGGTCCAGTGACAGGCCCAAAGTAGGATCTAGCTCAACGGGAAGTTCCAAGGCTAACACTATTACTGAGGCTATGGAGAACTCACAAAAAGGGATCTATCATGACTTCTCTCCAAAAGACCCAACAAGCAGCTGAAAGAGTCAAATGCAGATTTTTGCACCCAACCAATGGACAGAAGTAGCTGTCCCCTGTTGTTGAATTAGGGAAGGCTGAAAGAAGCTGAGGAGAAGGGTGATCCTGTAGGAGGGCCAGCAGTCTCAATTAATCTGGACTCCCAAGATCTATCAAACTCTGGACCACCAACCAGACAGCATAAACAGCTGATATAAGGCCCCCAGCACACATACAGTAAAGGATTTCCGGTTCTGTGTTCATTCAGAGATGATGCACCTAACCCTCAAGAGACTGAAAGTCCCAGGGAGTTTAGAGGTCAGGTAGGATTGGGGGTGGGGACATCCACATGGAGATGATGTGGGGTAGGGAGGAGGTGTGGGATGTGGAGCAGACAGAGGGTGGATGGATGGATGGGGGTGTGGAGAATGGAATATGGAATGTAAAAAATAAATTTAAAATTAAATTAAAAAAAAAAGTCTCACTACCTGGAGACTTTACCTGGGTCTAAAATCTGCCCTTCACCGAATAACAGAATGATCTAGTCTCAAGCTTTCTGGAACCTGGAACAGAATTTAGAAGCTTTGACATAATTAGCTCCACAGTTTCATCTTTACATAGATAAAACAAGAAAAGGAAAGAAACTTCTAGCAGGATCAAAATGACATAAGTACTCATTCGTTGATCCAAAACACTGTCTTTGAGCAGCCACTATGGTACCCCAGGTACTGTGCATAGCTGAAGGAAGGAAGGAAGGAAGGAAGGAAGGAAGGAAGGAAGAAAGGAAAGAAGGAAGGAAGAAAGGAAGAAAGGAAAGAAGCAAAAAAGCAAAGAAGGAATAAAGAAAGAATCTGCAGCCAGTTGTCCAGGCTCATACCTGGAATCCCAGCACTCAGGAGTCTGAAGCAAGTGAATCACTTTAAGTTCAAGGAACAGCCTAGACTACACAGTGACTTCCCAGATATCCTAGGCTACAAATTGAGTTTCAGGACAGACAAGTAGACAGCAAAACTAAACTGAACTAATAAGGCACAACTGTTTTACTCTCACACCTCAACAACCTTAGGGGTCCTGAGGTTAAGAGAAGGAGGCAGTCTTTCTGGTGTTAGGACTGAACAATATTTTTTCCTACACACTTACACTGACAGCTACAATGGCAAAATAGGAAAGAAAGTGGACAGGACAAAGGAAGTAGACAGAGAAAGAACAACAACAGAACATGAAGCTTTGGGGCAGGTAAGTTCTTATGCAGAACTGAAGAACAGGTGCCTGGAACTGTTTGCCTAAGTGATACTCCTGGGTCTTTGCTAGTCCCTAGTCCCATTCCTAGTTCCATTCCCTGGAAAAACTTATAAAAAATAAATCACTCTATACAAGCCCATCAGGTACTACATTTTTTTGTTGTTGTTGTTGGTTTTTGGTTTTTTGGGTGATTTTTTTTTTGGTGGGGGTTGGGGTGTTTTGTTTCTGTTTTTTGCTTCTGGGATGATTCAAGAAGGGCAGACTCCATAAAACAAGTGTCATTCAATCAATGGCCATGGATTGTTTACCACAGCCCACACAGCTGCACATAAAGTATCAGGTCCAGGCTTGCCTGAAAGCAGTTATAATTGTATTTAACTTCTTTTTATTTTTATGTATTTGTTTGTTCTGTGTATGGTTTTTTTTTCCCTGCTTGTATGTAAATGCAATTGCATGCATGGTGAAAGCAGAGGCTAGAAGAGAGTACTGGTTCCTCTGTAGTTACAGATAATTGTGACTCTCCATGTTGGTTCTGGAAATTGAACCTGGGTCCTCCAGAAAAGCAGCCAGTACTCTGACCATTGAGCCATTTCTCTAGTTGGTAATTTTAGTGAATTTCATTTCAATATTCAACATGGCACAGTGTCCTGAGTCTCAAGATGATGAATATGCAAGTGTAATAAACATTCATCCCTATGGCTTGCAGGGAAATTTAGATTTAAATCCTAGTGAGATATTGAGGTGGGCTATGTTGCTAGTGGGGGTGGAACAGGACAGCGACTTCAGAAAGCACTGTGGAAGTTTCTTATGAATTAAGCATCATTTATCACACAGGTAAAGAATCCAATCAATCCAAATTCATTCCCCTTGGGTGTTGAGTACACAAAATAGTTGTGGCACATACATGCAAAAAGTATTATCCAATAATAAAAAGGAATGAAGTAAGCCGGGTGTGGTGGCACACTCCTTTAATCCCGGGCACTCGGGAGGCAGAGGCAGGTGGATTTCTGAGTTCGAGGCCAGCCTGGTCTACAAAGTGAGTTCCAGGACAGCCAGGGCTACACAGAGAAACCCTGTCTCGAAACAAACAAACAAACAAACAAAAACCAAAAACAAAAGGAATGAAGGGCTGATGCAGGGGACACATAGATGAGATGACTAACTCAGAACTCTGAAGGAAAGACATCAAACACAAAAGGCCACTGCTGGTTCCACTGATAGGACGTTTTAATGAAAGGCAGAGCGCTCATACAGGAAACAAGTTAGTGGCAAGTTATTTAGAAAAGAATCCTTTTCTCTGAATGCAGCCCCTTGAGAATGTGCCCATGTTTTATTAGCACCCCCTGTGACCATGCTCATATTGGCAGCACTAACTGGACTCAATGGCTTTAAAAAGGACTACATGAAGCCAGGAGAAAAAAAAACGGTTGGAGGATATGGGAGAAACTGGAAGACAGGATAGCTTTGACTAAAATACATTATATTTGTGTATGAAGTTATCAAATACTGCATTTAGTAATAGGCAATAAACATATGATTTACCTGCTTTTCCTTTTATCTGCACTCAAAATACATTTCATTATATGCCATTTAAATTTTAGCTTTAATTGAGTAAATGAAAATGATGTTGCACATGCATGTGTGTTTTGAAGTATGCAAGTAATGTCAGATGGATAATTAGCAGCTATTACCTCGTATAATTATCATTTCTTACAGCATTTATCTTTTAGACCAATAACACTATAGCAGCTGACTGTCTCCTAGAGTTGTTAGTAGCACTCACTATTAAACTCAGCCTAAAGCAAACCAGTGGAGAAATATAAGTACCATTCTTGGTGGATGGGAAAAGAGAAGGGACTACATTGGGAAATCATATAAAGGCATCAACTTGAAAGTTACAAGAGATGTTTCCATTTCTTCTTGAAGATACACCATAATAAAAGAGGATAAAATAAAAAATAGAAAAAATTTACAACAACTGACCACGAAATGAAGAAACAGGGAGCCGTAAAGATGGCTCAACAGTCAAGAGAGCTTACTACTCTTCTGAAAGACCAGAGTTCAGTCTCCAACACCAGTACCAGACAGCCCATATCTGCCCATAACTCCCCTTGATTGTAATTGTGCCTGTTCTGGACTATGCAGACAACTGCATGCACAGGACACTAACACACACATTCACACACACTCAAATGCATGCATGCACAGACTCACAGACTCTCTCTCTCTCTCTCTCTCTATATATATATATATATATATATATGAATGAATGGAAGGAGGAATAGCGTCATTGGAAAAAATACAATTCTATGTATAAAAAGTCAGCCTGGTTTTTAGGAATAGCACTGTTAGAAACCTTCTCCTTATATAGATAGGGGAGGTGACAATCCCAGAACTGCCCCCAGAGAGAACACGGTGGGTGAGATGGATTGAACAATCTTCCCTATGACACAAAGAAGCAATTAGCAGGAATTACTAGACAAATGAAGTTATTCTGCCACACAGCCACTCTGTATTACAAAGAAAATAAACAAATTCACTAAATTATCTGGATAAAAAGGATGAAGCTTATTACAAATAAATATAAACTAGCACTCACATTTAAGTAATAGGCAATCTATATAGTCATATAAATAATCGATCACTTATGGAGAGTGATTCAAATAGCATTCCTTCAGGGAAATGATTCTTTATGCTTGTAGAGAATGAAAAGTGTGAAACAGTATTCTCTAATCTACTGATGCAGCTTCTATTTATCCTACTGACCTAATTATTTGTATGGAGAGGAAATCTGTGTGCACATTCATATGTGTTTGAGTATAAGTGTGTATTAAGTACATACAAGTGTGGAAGCCAGAGGTCATCTTCAGGTGTGTTTCATCAGTAGTCATCTACCTTGAGTGTTGCAACAGGGTCTTTCACTGGGAACTGGGGTATGAATATAAATAATATTGGCTGGCCAATGAGCCCCAGGGATCTCTCTATCTCTACCTCCCCAGTGCTGGCATTACAAGCATGCCCCATGAATTGTGAGTTCAAAAGGCCGAATTTAATTAAATAACTAATGTCATACTCTAAACATCTGTGCTTATTCTCATAGAGAAACACTACTCATAGCCTTTGTACCTGGGGTCTAGGACTGAACACAGGTCCTCTTACCGAATGGGCTATCTTTTGACTCTTAAGTTCAGCTTTAACATTAATATTTTTAAATTAAATTTGCTTTTGAACAAACTTACATGTACATAATGAATTTCAATTACTCCTCCTCTTCTCCTTGATCTCCCTTCTACTCCTCTTAACCCTGCAAGTCCTTTTCCCTTTTTATTTGTTTACTTATTTGTTTATTTGTTTTGGTTTGTTTTGTCTTGCGACTGAGTTTAACCAGAGCTATCTGTGTGGCCCTGGTTTTGGAACTATCAGTGAGCTTGGTTGGCTCAGCAGTGGTCTAAAGATGATGACTCCCCTTTCCTAGAATCTAGTGGTAACCAATAGTTCAGTTAGAGGGTTAGGACCACATGAGCAACTATACCATCCATGGCTATTTGCTGGTGGGCCATTGTATGCAAGCCTAATGCAGGGAACTCTGGCTTGCCCAGGAGATGGCATTTGGCTGGTTTTCTCACTGTTTTCTGTCTTCTACATTCTTTCTGCTGCCTCTTCTTTGGTGCTCTCTGAGCTTTGGGGCAGGTGGTAGAACTGTCTTGTTTAGAGTTGACAACTCACCTGCTACTTGCTCTGAGCACCTTGTTCAGTTTTGAGTCTCTGCATTCACCATTCCTAACCTCAAGCACAGGCTTTGCTGATTAAGGCTATGGGTAGCACTTCTCTATGAGTACAAGCATAGCTGTTTAGAAAGTAGCCCGACATTAGAGTCATTTAATTAAATTTGACCTTTTGAGCCCACTATAAAAACAAAGAAGTTAACATGCATGTGAGGAATGAATATGATCAAATATGGCTAGATGAAGAAGAGCTAGGAAGATCATCATATCCACTACAGAAAATCAACAAAGCCCTGATGCTACTACAGAAAAATAAGTAAATAAAAGAACAAACAGCAGTCTATCACACCAGAAAATCAACCTGTAGACTTGTAAGAATAAACAAATGCCTCTCAGCAATAATCATTCATGCCAGTGGCCTCAACTCACCAATAATGAGAATTACCTTGGATGTCCGGATCAAAAAACTACATCCAATAATCTGTTGTCTCCAAGAAACACACCTTACTGGCAAAGACACCCACAGACTGACAGTCATAGAATGGAAGTTGCGTTGGGCAAGGGTGACAGCTTGCCTGTGCACTTAGCATTTGAAAAGTGGATATGGATGACTCCCCAGGGAACCTGGCTAGCTAGACTAGCTAAAGCAGTGAGCTCTGGGTTCATCAAGGAATTCTGCCTCAGTAAATATAATGAAAACTGATCAAGGAAGTCACATGGTATCAACATCTGGACTCTATTTCAATGTGCACACATGCACATGTTCCACACATGAAACATACGCTTCAGAGATAAAGCAATCATAAATCAAATGGACTTGACAGCTAGCTACAAAATAATTCATCCAATGGAGGCACAATACAGATTATTCTCACTAACCCATGGATCTTTCTTTAAAATGGACTACATTCTAGACTACAAAACAAAATATTAAAAACAAAACAATCAAAAATTCTTACACATCATCATATCACAGTAGAATAAACTGGAGAGCAACAGCAGGAGAAAGTATGGGGGCTATGTAAGTACATGGACACTGAACAATATATCTTGTCACCAAAGAAATTAAGGAAGAAACCAAAAACTCCTTAAAAATTAACAACAGTGAAATTTGAATTTGTCAGATATGAGTGCCTTTATTAGAGAACCAGAGAGATCTCAAATAAATGACCTAATAATATAAATCAATAATATAAAACAAGAACAATCTAAACTCCCAGAACATTCATTAAAAATAAATAATGACTATCAGGACATAAATTAATGAAGTGTAGGCTAAAGAACAAATACATAGAATTAATCAAGTAAAGACATGATTCTTCGAAAATATGAGTGTAATTTTGAAATCTCTACTCAAATTAAAGAAAAAAAACAAGTTAGTAAAATTAGATATAAAGAAAATGTTACAATAGATTCCAGTCACTAGAAGGTGACTGGAATAGAAGTTACAATAGAAGGTCACTGGAGAAAACTTTGAATATTTATATTCCAAAACTCTGGAAAATATAGAAGACATTGGTAAGTTCCTAGACAGATATGACTTACTGACACTAAATCTAGGTGATATAAACAAAAACATATCCATAGCAAGAAATGAGACCAAGACTTAATAAAAAGTCTCCTGACAAATAAAAACCCTGGGCTGGACTGATTCACTACTGTCTCTACCACACCCTTATGAAAGAAATAACACTGCTATTTCTAAAATGGTCCCAGAAAATACAAATGGAAGAAACACTACCAGAGTCGTATTATAAACCAGTTTTACCAAAATTGAGTAAGGACACAATAAATGAAGAAAATTATAATCCAATTTTCCTAATGAATATAGATGCAAATATTCTCAAAAGTAATTGCAAACCAAATTCAAGAAAACATTAAGATCATACTCCATGACCAACCTAGTTTCAGCCCAAGGAGGCAAGTATGATTTACCATAAGCAAATCAATCAATATAACACAGAAAATAAGTAGACTTAATGGCAGAAACTACATGATCATCTCAATAGATGCAGAAAGGGTCTTTGGTAAAGCTCCACAACCTTTAGCAATAAAAGTTATGAAGAAACCAAAAATAGAAGAAACATATCTCAATATAATAAAGATCATATGTAACCAATATACATCCAGCAGAATATTAAATTGGAAAAGTTGAGGATATTTCTATAAAATTGGGATCCTGAAGTGGAAACTTAAGGGTTTCTTGGAAAGTCAGTTGTGTCTGATGGTGTTTTGCTGGGGCAGAAATGTGAAGAAGTGTTTTCCTGAGGAGGACACGAGTGAAAGGATATTTTGCTAAAGCAAGCATATGAAAGGACATGTGATGAAGGATTCTTTGATAACAACACACATGTATTGGTGCACCTTACATTGCATAATTGGGCTCCATTTGTCCTGACTCCATAGAGAGAAACACACCAAAAAACTTCTGATGGTGTGCTGGTGGCTTCTTGCTGCTTCTGTGGACTCAGGCTAATTGGCAGTGATGCTTGCTGAGACAGACCCACATGTAGATTTGCTAAAACAGACTCATGTGCTAATGCAATACACATGGTGAGGCAAGACCCGAGGAGGACACGTGATGTTTGGAGGGTGTATAAATAGGACTCAGCAGACTGTAAGAGGGGTTTGCTTGTAGAGCTCGCTTTGCAACGATTCTTGGTCTCACTTCTTCACTGATCTTTGCTTCGTTGAGAGAGGCACAGCTGAGAACTTCTCCTCGTATCCCTGGTAGTCCTAGTGCCTCCTGCTGACTTGTGCCGATTCTGATATGGTTCAGCTGTTCCTGCTAGGTCTTGTCACCGCTGACTATCCTGACACCACAGAACTAGACTGCTGGTATATCGAAGTGTTCAAGACTCGACGGAGCTGCTGCTGCTGACCTGTGAATTGAACTGCTGACTTCCTGACAACACAGATGGGATTTGCTCCTAAGAACAATTTCTAAACAGGTCCACTTTCCCCATATCCTTTCTTTTCCACTGTTTCTGGTGGGTGGTGAGCTAGAAGAAGGTTAAAGCATTTAAGAACCATCATTAAAAGTAGGGTGAGAAAATTTGAAGCTATAGGGTCCCATTTTCTTCTTTCTTACTTTTCATTGTTTGAAGTCTTAGCTGTAAAAGTGAGCTAGTATAAAAAAAATAAGATGAATTAAAAATTAGGAAAAGAAAAAGTATTGTTGAAGATGGCATGATTCTGTACTAAAAAGACCATAAAGATTCCATCAGAAATTGTTTAGTTTGGAGAAATGCTGTTAGCAAAATACAAAAATCAACATAAAATTAACATATTTTACATATCAGTAACTTACTGATAAAGCAAGCAGTATTTTATTAATGGGTCAATGATCATAACATAAGACAGGAAACTTTGAAATTGCCAGAGAAAACACAGGTAAAATTTAATATATAGGAAAAGTCAAGAAAGCTCTTTTTTTTTTTGTCAGAAAATAATTTCGTTTATTTTAAGATGTTTTTATTTATTCTCCGAGAATCTCATTCCTGCATATAAAGTATATTGCTTATATTTACCCCTTCTACTTCCTCATCTCCAACTCCACCAAGACCTCCCTTCTCATTGCTTTTCTTCTGTTTCCCTCTGTGTGTATGTGTGTGTGTGTGAGAGAGAGAGAGCATATGTGTGCATATGTGTTGATATGTAAATGTCTGTATGCATATGGATGCATGTGGACCTGTGTGTACATGTGTATGAGTACACGCATGTGTGCACATGTGTGTGTGTGTGTATGTGTGTGTGTGTGTGTGTGTGTGTGTATACACATCATATGTGTATGTGGGTGAATGGATCAAGGTTTATCAGTACCTTGCATTAACAAATATCCCAGATATCTTTCAGTCTATTGAGGTCATTGATATCTAGGCTAAGAAAGCTCTTTTGAAGGCCCCAGCGACACAGGAAACAATCCCAAGAACTGATAAGTGAGATTACAAGAAATTAAAATGCCTCTACACAGTAAAGGAAACAGAATAAAGGACAGACTTCTAAAAGGAAGAAAAGTTTTGCCCTATGCATTAGACAGGTGTTTAACACACACACACACACACACACACACACACACACACACACACACACACGAAATGTGACTGCGGATCTTACTTAGGGCCTGAGAGTGCCTGCTGCCCAAGCATGAGGGACCCTAGTTGAAGCACCTAGTTCCCATGTAAAAGGGAAAAAGCCAATTGTGGTGGTGTGTAGACTTCTAAACTCAGTGCTGTGGGCCTGAGGGAGTAGAGAGACAGGAGAATTGCTGGGGGTTACCAGCTAACAGCTGAGAGCTCAAGGTTTACTGAGAGATCCTGCCTCAAGGAATAAGGCAAAAAGTGATAGACATCAAAGACAATGCCTCCCTCTGGCTTTTGTGTATACGGGGATGTGTGTGTGTGTGTGTGTGTGTGTGTGTGTTAAATCCCTGTCTAATGCATAGGGTATGTGTACCTGCATGGATATGCATGTGTGCGTGAACGCACGCGCGCACACACACACACACACACACACACACACACACACACTCACGTGTGAATGCTCACACAGATATGCAAAGAACTGCAAAAAGTTAAACCCTAAATATATCAGCTAACGAATTAACTGGGCTAATTAACTGGTCAGTCGGTTCTTAAGAAATAAAAATGACCAACACATATTTGCAAAACATGTTCAACGTCCTTAGTCATTATGACAAGCAGTGCTGGTGAGGATGTGGGGAGAGAAGGACCTTGGTCACCATTGGTAAGAACATATACTGGAGAACCCACTGTGCAAAATGGCATGGAAACGTCAGAAATAACTAAAAATATGATTCCATTATAGAACTCCTGAGTATATATGCACAGATGTTGCTAAGTCCATACACAGCAAAGACACTTTCATGTGCTTGCTTGTGTGTGGACTACTCACAGCAGGTAGAACAAAGAACCAGTCCAGGTCTATCAAGAAAATGGATATAAATAATGGTGGTATAAGATATACAGTGGGGTTTTACTTAGCTATAAAGAAAAATGGACAGATGTTGACATGAGAGTGTGAGACCATTATTCTAAGTGAATGAGGTAGACTCAGAAACAGATGTCTACTTAAATGTAAATATGTTGTGTGTGTACACACACACACATGCACACTGTTAGTTATTTTCTCAGCAATAAAACAAGCAGCTAATTCCAGAGGGGATGTAAAAAGTCAGTGCAGAGAAAGCTGAGAGACCCAAGGGGCGCAACAAGCCAACCACACGGGAGATTACAGGACCTTTTCACTCATGGAGACCCAGGAGCTGCTTGGATCCTGATAGCCTAGGCTAGGAGCCCTAACAATAGCTGGAGCCAACTCCTGCTATGGCTGTCTGCTGCTGCAAGCCAGGGATTTCGCTAGCTGCTGGCTGGGTGCCAAGGCCCTGGCCTCTAGTCCAAGGACTCAGAGCATAAGTCTGAAGTCTCTAGTGCTTGCATAACCGACCTGGGAAAAATGAGGATATTCTAAAGAGACAATGGTGTCTCTGAATCTGTCTGCCAAACTGCTGAAACAACAGACCCCTTAAATTCCTAGGCAAATTGATGGACCTGGAGGGCATCATCCTGAGTGAGGTAACCCAATCACAAAAGAACTCACATGATATGTACTCACTGATAAGTGGATATTAGCCCAGAAACTTAGAATACCCAAGATACAAGATACAATTTGCAAAACACATGAAACTCAAGAAGAACGAAGACCAAAGTGTGGACACTTTGCACCTTCTTAGAATTGGGAACAAAACACCCATGGAAGGAGTTACAGAGACAACGTTTGGAGCTGAGACAAAAGGATGGACCATCTAGAGACTGCCATACTCAGGGATCCATCCCAAATCAGCCTCCAAAACGCTGACACCATTGCATATGCCAACAAGATTTTGCTGAAAGGACCCTGATATAGCTGTCTCTTCTGAGGCTATGCCGGGGCCTAGCAAACACAGAAGTAGATGCTCAAAGTCAGCTATTGGATGGAACACAGGGCTCCCAGTGGAGGAGCTAATGTAAGTACACAAGGAGCTAAGGGGATCTGCAACCCTATAGGTGGAACACCAATATGAACTAACCAGTACCCCGGAGCTCTTGTCTCTAGCTGCATATGTATCAGAAGATGGCCTAGTTGGCCATCATTGGGAAGAGAAACCCCTTGGTCTTGCAAACTTTATATGCCTCAGTATGGGGGGGGGGGAACGCCAGGGCCAAGAAGTGGGAGTGGGTGGGTAGGGGAGTGGGGGGAGGAGGATCTGGGGGACTTTTGGGATAGCATTGGAAATGTAAATGAAGAAAAGACCTAATTAAAAAAATAAATTAAAAAATGGGGATTCCCCCGAGGGTACCCCCCTCCCCTGAGAATCTTATTCTGGGACAAGGAAAGGAGCTGAGCCAGGGAGAGAAAGTCTCCCAGAAAGAAATCTCACTCAGTTCTTCAGGCTGAGACTACAATCTAAATAACCATGAGTAAATGGTGGGCGGGGCCAAACCTTAACTTTGCTGCTTAGTTGTGCAAATCTCAACTTTGTCTAAACTTTGATCTCAGTTCAGGACCTCTACAATGGACAAGTGGAGCTTGTTGGATCTGTTTTCCCCTTCTTTCATTGTGGTCATATTGAATAAATATCATCCTTCCACTATTAATTTGGCTCTCTTTATTGGTTTATTGAGAACAAATGGCCAGACCTGACCTGGGGCACAGGTTGTGACCCTCAAGTTCAATAACATATGGAGCTCCTTGAGCCTCTTGAGTTTGTAAGGCCAACCTTGACATATGCCCCAAAGGTGTCTGTAGGACTTCCTCACTCAAGAACTTGGGGCAACCAGTACAAGAAGGGCTGTCCCTCACCTGCTCCTGCTTTTACCTGAGGAGAACAAAGAAGTGTAGCCAGGTACAGGTTACAGAGCAGAGACTGCAGGAAGGGGTAAACCCAAACCAACATCCTCTTAAGCATACATGCAGAAAGTCTTTTTTTTTAAATAGTGATTTTAAGCAAATACCAAGCGATATGTTTCCTCACGGCTTTCTTAAGCATCCTTAGTGTAGTGTTATTTATTCCTCCTCCTGGTCCCTCTGTATTGTCTTCCTTCCCTCTTCCCAGTTAATTTCCACCTCACCCATTCCCTTCATAGACTTCTGTCCTACTACACCCTCCTCTACAGCTACAGCTCCGTCTCCGTCTCCCTTTTGACTTTCCTGGTTTCTGTGGTAACCACAGGTTCCTTATATCTAAAGATTCAGAGCTAGGATCCACTAGTAAGAGAAAACATGCAGCTGGACATGGTGGCATGGCAGAATGGTGGCACATGCCCTTTGTTCTGGCACTTGGAAGAGGCAGAATCTCTTTGAGTTTGGGCCTCTACATAGTGAGTTATAGGCTAGCCAGGGGCTATGCAGAGGGACCCCTTGTTTTGTTTTGTTTACCTGTTTTGTTTTTTGAACTTAGCCATACTGACTGGAGTAAGATGAAACCTCAGGGTTGTTTTAAGTACATTTCCCTGATTGCTACGGATGTTGAGCCATGTTTAAAATATTTCTTAGCCATTTTTATTTCTTTTTTTTGAAAACTTTCCATTCAGATCCATGGCCCAGTTGTTTAATTGGGTCATTTTCTTGATTCAGTTGTGTTTCAAGTTCTTTGTATAGTCTGGATATTAATCCTGTACCAAAGAGAGAGAGAGAGAGAGAGAGAGAGAGAGAGAGAGAGAGAGAGAGAGAGAAAGAGAGAGAGAGAGAGAGGAGTCAGAGACAGACAGACAGGGAGAAAACATATATTAATATTGGTATTTATGGGTCTGGGCTACCTCATTCAGTATAGAACTTTCTAGTTCCATTCATTAAGCTGCATTTCTTATTTCATTTCCCCCATTGTGTATACGTATGGCATTTTCCTTACCTGTTTACTAGTTGGAGGACATTTAGATTGTTTCTATTTCCTAACCATAGCAAATTCAGTTTCAACAAACATGGCTGAGCGAGTTCCTGTGAAGTGGATGTTGAGTCCTTTGGGGCATATGTCAGGGAGTAGTATAGCTGTGTCATGTAGTTGATCTATTTGTTAGATTTTTGAGAATTCTCTTTACCAATTTCCAGAGTGGCTGTACTAGTTTGCATTCCTACCAATACTAGGTAATGGATAGGTTTCCTGTCTTCACATCCTCTCTAGCGTTGGTTGTCAGTTGTTTTTGTTTGTTTTTGCTTGTTTTGTTTTTTGAGCTTAGCCATACTGACTGGAGTGAGATGAAATCTCAGGGTTGTTTTAATTACATTTCCCTGATTGCTACGGATGTTGAGCCATGTTTAGAATATTTCTTAACCATTTTTATTTCTTTTTTTTTAAACTCTCCATTAAGATCCATAGCCCAGTTTTTTAATTGGGTCATTTGTTTTCTTGATTCAGTTGTGTTTCGAGTTCTTTGTATATTCTGGATATTAATCCTGTACCAGCTGCACTGCTGACCTTTAGATGCACAGATGAAGAACATGAACATAAGCATGCACTCAATCACTAATAATAACAATAATTTAAAATGAAATGTAATCTAAAAATATATAAAATGGGTAATGCATCATGAGCCTACAGAATTCAGTATAGGAAGGACGGTGTAATCATCTGAAATCATATGAATAGACCAGAAGAGTAAAGGCATGTGGCCATTTCAGCATGCAGGAAACCATTTGATAAAATTGTGTATGCAGTCCTGAAGAAACATTTAATAAACTAGACATACAAAATTCCTTAATTTAATAAGGCTTTCTGTTAAAGAAGCCAGAGCAGAGTGTTGTACACGCTGGGTGCCACCCCTAAGTGTGGGTGTAGACACTCCTGTCATGCCTGACTTGGTATTGCATTTCACAGTAACTAACACAGCAAGTCCCAAAGGGGGAATAAAAGTATTCAAGCTAAAGGAAAAAGCAAACTCTGTATTTAAGGATTGCCTTAGAAGAAACTGAAGTAATCTACATACAGGCCATAAGTACAGGTAAGTGGGAAAAATAAATAAATAAATAAATAAACTAGAGAAAAACACCAGAGAAAAATCTTTGTGGCTTTGGGTTGGTTAAAGATTCCCAATAGTACAACAGCACAGTCCATAAAAGTTTTGACAAATTAGACATCATCAAGATTAAAGTACTAAGGGATAACATCATGGAAACAAAAGGAAAGGCAAAGTATAGGGGAAATATTTATAAGAAAAATAACCGATAAAAATATTCTTAGGGAGAATTTGCCAAATATGCATGCCTTAATAGAGATAAGAATTTTGATTGTGTCAATGTCCGTGGCCATGTTACCACCAAAGACCATGTGGATGCCCCTGGTCTGGGCAGCCTCCTGGAACCATGCTGTTGTCTGAGGCTGCCCAGAGCTGGCCCACCCCTGTCAGCTGTAGTATTCTGGAGAGCAGCTCTATACCTCACCTGAGCAGCACAGAAGAGCTGGCCCTGAGGGTTTGAGGGAGAGCTAGCTCGACCTCCATCTGCTGTGAAGTGGCACAGGTAAGTGAGAAATGGTACCTTCCCACCCCACCCCTGAAGCAGGTTAGAGAGCTGGACCCAAGGGCAGGAGAGTGGAAGAGTTGTCTTTGGGTGAGCACTTGGGTGGGCAGTGATTAAAAACTTGGCCCTGGTGGTGTGGGTTCTAGAGAGCTGGCAGGCTGATCAACTCAGCTACCACTCAAGCCGAGAACCAGGGCTTTGAGTTGGCTTGTCCCAACAGGTACCGCATCTATGAATGCTGGAGTTCATGAAAGGGTCTGTCCTGCAGATCCAAAGCTACAGGATCTCCATGACACAGGGCAACAACAGGATATCTGAGAGGAGTCCCAGGTGAGGATCCAGTATTGACAGTGTAGCAAAAGCCATAGACCTCGAACCAAACTGACTCCCTGCAATGGCCATTTGCAAGAAACAATGTTTGAATTACTGGTGTAGTGTGACGCACCAGGACACATTACAGCTTCCATGATGAGATGGTTTTTGTTCGTTTCTTTTTTATTTTTATTTATTTATTTTTTGTTTTGCAGGAGGTAGGTTCCAAGGGCTAAGGCAAGATATGAAGGGATTAGGATATATGATGTGAAATTCACAAAGAATCAATAAAAAGAAAAAAGAAAAGAAAGGAAAAAACAGGGGTTAAAAAAAAAAGAAAGAAAATGTCTATTTTTAAATGGTCCAAAATTGAGAACAGTCAAACAAAAGCTGTTCACTAGTCAGTCATCATATGAAAGCAATGATCTTCTTTCTCTCTGAAACTGTAATTCGCAGTCAAAGGGATACTACCAAATGCTAACAATGGTCTGGAGCAACTGGAATCTCTACGTTCATTTGTGGGGAGGCAAAATTGTCCAGCTCCTTTTGAAAGGCTGTTTGGCAATATTACTGACAGCAAAATGCACTGCTCCTCTGTTGTCCTCTTTTGGGTATTCTTTCAGGAGAAAACAAACAAACAAAGAAACAAACAAGCAAGCAAAACCCATTTGCACAAGTAGTCTTGTACATGCATGCATAAGTCAGGCATATTCATAGTTGTTAATATCTGTGGAGAAAACAAATATCCATCAGCTAGATAATAAAGAAATCAAAGTCTGGACAATGTAACAGGACATCACCCAGTAGCAAAAGGGGCTACGCATACTCATGATGGCATGGATTAATTTCATATATTATACTAAGAAACAAGGATAGCCACTCTGGGATAGTCCACATGCTGCGCTATGTAACATACTTCAAAATTTAGGATAGAAATAAGGCATGTTCCCCAACCATGATGAAATAAAAAGAAATAGGAAAGAGCCTTTAAATTTATAAAAATCAAACAAGTATTTTTAAATGATCAAAAAGCAAAAAAAAAAAAACCCAAAAACAAAAACAAAAAACAAACAAACAAAAAAAAAAAACAAAAAAACCATCAAACAGATAGACATAAAATGCTTGAGTTGGGTTAAAATGAAGATACAGCAGACAAAGTGATGCTTTAGCGCTAAGGCAGTTCATAAAAGGGAGTGCATAGCTGTGAATTCCTGCACTGTGTCAGGGGAAAACATTCACATCGATAACTTTAACATTAAAACACTTGAAAAAGAAAAATAATTAAACCAAAGCTAGCTGCAGAGAATAATAAAGCTTAAAGCAGCAATTGATTCAATACAGAAGAAATAGAAAACAGTGATAATATGAAAATTTGTTGCCTGAGGGCTGACTTTCGCACCTGCCTGTCACCAAATTACTAAACTAAAGAAATGTAATAAAAATAGTTGTTTGGGAAGATTGACCATATTGACAAATTTTTACCTAGACTGACCAATATAAAACATAAATCTTTTGCAAGCTCTTCCTATAAACTGAAGAGGAGGAGACATATTCCAAAAATTGAAGAGGATTGTATAATATAAGTACCAAAGCCAGTCAAAGACACCACAAGAAAACTATAGACTATTGGTTCTTATGAACATGGACACAAAATAGTTTAACAACAAAGTAATACACTGAAGCCAGAAACTATAAAAACAATTACATACTACAATGATATGGATTATATCCCAGCGATGCAAGGTTAGTTTACTACTGAAGAGGAACACAGCAGATCAATAAACTTTTAAGTAATTATGTTACTACCTCAGCAAAGACTGTTTGATAAAATATTCTTGATTTGGAAAAAGAAAGTGTAACTTTAAATTTTCAATGTCTACTTTTAATTCTTAAATGCTTTAATCGCCCTTCTAGCCCACCACCCGCCAGAGGTTGTGGAAAAGAAAGTGGACCTATTTAGAAAGGTTCTTTGGGATAAAGGGATTTCTATTAATTATAATGTGATTAAATTAGATTTAAGACTAGTCCCTGGGCCCCAAGCTAATTTGTTTGGATCACCATTGGCTACAATGAATGGATAGTTCATAATCATAGTGAGCTCTGTCACTCCCAGTGAACTGTTCTGCAGAAACCAAATATCTCACAGATCTTTGCTCCTAAAGGCATCATGATTAGGGTACTGTTTAAAGAGTCTGTAACTTGTGGCAAATGTAAACTGCTGGGATCCACTCAATTGAGAAACACACCCTAGAGGAAGAGAAACTGAAATGTTAGGTTGAATGAAATAAACTAATGTTACACCATGAAAGAAAGAAAGAAAGAAAGAAAGAAAGAGAGAGAGAGAGAGAGAGAGAGAGAGAGAAAGGTTCTTTGGAGCAAATCCTATGTGTGTTGTTTGGAAATCTGCAGTTCAGTTCACAGGTCAGCAGTGGCAGCTCGATCCATTTGCAAACACTTCATGGACACACCAGCAGTCCAGTTCAGCAGAGGCGGGATAGCAGCAGTGGTGGTGATCTAGCAGAGACAGACAGGCCTCACCCTGTGCACAAGTCAGCAGGAAGGACCAGGGCCAACAGGAATGCCAGGAGAAGTTCTCAGCTGGGCCTCTCTCATCGAAGCGAAGATCATCCAAGGCCTGAGACCAAGAGTGTTGTGCAGCTAGCTCTACCAGCAAGGCAAGCCCAGCTTCCTTCACTGTCTGTTGGGCTTATTTATACTTCCTGCAAACGTCACAAGTCCTCCAGCAGTCTTGTCTTAGCATGTTTTGCCTCAGCAAGTGAGTCTGTCTCAGCTGAGATCACTCTGCCAATCAGCTGAATCCAAGGAAGTGGCAAAAAAAGGACTTTATATGTATAATACATATATATATATATATATACACACACACACGCGCGTGTGTGTGTGTATGTGTGTGTGTATGTGTGTGTGTGTGTATGTGTGTGTGTACGTGTGTGTGTGTGTGTGTGTATATGTGTGTGTGTGTGTGTGTGTGTGTGTGTGTTTCTCGTTTCTCTCTCAGGTGTTCCAACATATGGAGCTCAACCACACAATTTAAGGACCAGTACATGTATGTCTTTAGTGAAGAATTCTTCATCGTAAGTCCTTCCAAGTGCTTGCTTTAGCAGAACATTTCTTTCACCTGTGTTTGCTTCGGTGCACCATTCCTTCACGAGTCTGCCTTAGTATTTACCTGTGTCTGCTTCAGTGAAACATTCCTTCATGTGTCTGCCTTAGCAAAACACCATCCAACACAACTGGCTTTCCAAAGAACCCTTAAATTTCCACTTCAAGAAAGTAAACTTCTCAACAAATAGGAACAGAAAGGAATGTTCTCAACCTGGTGAAGAAGGCATTATATGCTATATAGGAGATTTCCAGCTTCCTGCAACAAAGACAGCCACTGTCACTATTGACATGAACTAGAGGGACAAGAAAAGGAAAGAAATAGAAGGCACCTAGGTTGGAAAAGAAGATGTAAAACTATGTCTATTTCACAAGGCAGTGATGGCACACAATTACCGTGCCTCTCCTTTCCTCAAGGTCCCAGTGACAACTTAGGAAATAATTCTGGGGTTACTTACATGAGTGAGGGGTTCCTGCCAGAGAATGGACAACCCCCAAACAACCACACAGGAAAATCTTTACCCACCCAGTATTGAGAATGGCTCCCAGTAATCACCTAGATACAGCCTGTGTTTACTCTAGCCTTATACTTCCTGAAGTCCTAAGACAAACTATAGTTGGGACAAAGTTGCATATGAATGTGTGACATTACCAATCCTTCTTTACATGAGGAAATGTCAATAGTCAACAAGTCAGGTCATAATAGTAGGCATAGCTCATCAGACAGAATGGCGGCTGTTCTTCTCTGAGGACCATAATGCCTCTGATAGAGAATATGAACCACGAGGGCTAACTGCAAAGTTTTACATCTCAGATTTTCACTTAGAAAATCTAGAAATCGTTAACATCTCAGCCTTAGTCACTTCTACAAAACAAGGGTATGGGAGTGCCTCATCTCTAGAGGCCCCACTGTACAGATAAGATGGGCTATCAAGTGAGAGGTGCTGAGAACTGTGCAAAGCGCCAACAAGCAAGAGCCATTTATCACCTGACGTCAGCTAGGTAGCTGCCAGCTGCCATAACCCCAGTATATGGTTGGGAAAATGAGTCTTAAGAATGAGTAAGTCACACAGCAGTTCATATCTGAATAAAATTAAAATCAAGAGGTATATGTTTGTGCCAGTCTACTCTAAAAACATTGTTAACAAAACAAAACAAAACAACAATGACAACAACAGAACAGTTTCTCACTATGAACCATAGAAACCACAAGAACACACTTAGATCATTAGAATGGTGTTTTTCCAAATGCTGGTGATCACCTACAGCAGGTCATTCCCTTGGCTAGCAGATACCCTACCCTAGTCTTTATTCTTCCCAGCCATTGGGTGATCAGCACTTATTGGTAAGGCAGAGGATTAAATGATACGAACTGTTCACACAAACCTGAGATAGGAAATTCTTGGTATAAGCATTACTATGCCATGCTAAGATTGAAAACAAGATAAGAGGGAAGAGAAGTCAGCATTTGAATAATCCAAGGGTAAACTTTATACAGTGTTCAAAAACATTATGCCCACAGTTCTGGAGGTGGAAAATCTAAAACCACGATGATGGCGTGACTGTGCTCTTGGTGGGAGTCTCTTCTGCGTTGGTAAATGGCCAGCTTCTTGTTGCAGTTTCAGAGTAGAGAGAAAGGTGGTTCTAGTCTCTACACCCTTCTTTGTATAAAGACACTAATCCTATTGATATGGACTCCAGCATCAGTTTTTGTCAGGTTTCTGGTTTCCTCCCAGCCCCAGGATATGATCATTCTATAGATTAGGCTTTAACAGTGGATTTGAGGAATACAAACATTTAATCATTAGTAATGAGCACCTGGAAACTTGGTTTCTTAAAGTACTGGTTTGTCTTGCACAATACAGTTTGTGAATCTCAGATTTCCTACTGATCCATGCCAAGTTGAAACACTTTGCTTTTATTTTTGATGGTTTTCACTGAACAGATTCAGAGTCATCCTATCCCTTAGAGACTTAGATGAGTGTTTTCTAAATGAAGCTATGTGAAGATCAGTTATGAGATTCTCCAGTCACATACATTGGTATATAATAAGATAGAACACACTAAGAATGGCAGCATATACTACTCAATAATAAAATGACAGGTTAATGGTAGAGATAGTTTTATAATAGTCTGACAGTAGCCAACATCATAAGCCAAGGTATCATGGCCACTTGGAGAAGAAACATTAGCAATCGGCCAGGTGTACGTTCCTCATGGTTTATTTCTGTGGCTTCTATTTATGTAAACCAATATCAGAGTCAAGAATGGGCTACAATCATGGAGAATTCATTGAAAAGCATGCTATCTTGTTATCTGACATGAAAGGTAATAACTATACCACATTTCACAGTCAGAAGTTGGAATTTGAAAGATCACAATGACTAGACTCATAGTCAGGTGTCATTCACTCTAGAACGTCCTCCTTCAGTGTTGTAGCTTTAGGATGGATGTTCGATCACACTCAAGCACATCCCAGTGATTTCATTCTGAGTTGCAGGGCAGGCAACATTTGGAATTAATTCTACTTGCAAAGACACCACAGTTCTATGGTGCTAACAAGATCCTGGCATCTTTCACCAACAATAAAAGTGGAATAGTAGTATTTCCCTGAAGTGACAAGGGCAGTGTTCAAGGCTCTGAACAAATTACTAGAATCTTCTGCTTGAGTAAACTCTGGAAAACGAGCAGAGTCATGAGGGTAATGAAGAAACGTGATCGTTAAATCCCACCGCTCATCTTTAAAGTTCATTTAGGCATCCTTTTCCTTAACTGCACTGTGGAAGAGTACAAATTCGAAACTCCTCCACACTCCTTTGAACAGCAGCCTGTAAGGAATTAAAATCAATTGCCATGATTTAATAATACGCATATGTCTCGCCATTTCTTTAAAGCTAAATCAAGATCCAGAGGTGCGTAGGGTACTTTGTGCTCTGTAAGTAGTGGATTGATAAATCACCATGGGCTTTTTAATTTAAAAGGACCTCATCACTTCCTATACTGGTGGAGCTCCTCCCCTATCCCTTATAACATATATTTTTCTTCCCACTTTATGAGTTTCCAATGACCAACACATAAGGTGTGTTGTGTTCATCGACGACGAAAAATATGTCATCACCTCTTCTGTCTCTTGGGAGCACATGCTGAGAAACTGTCTTGTGCCACCCACTGTGAGGCAGGGTACTTGGCAACTCACAAATGGTGCATGTCACTCCCCAGTGCATGTCAGTGGCTTGAGTGATGGCTGCCAGCTATGATGAAGAAAATCATCTAGAAGTTACACCGATTTCTCTTTGTGTGTGTCACTGCCTCTGCTTGCTTTGCCATGAAAATGCAACTCAGGAGGCTTCTGGGGTTTTCTGCCCTCATCCACAGAGTAATCGGTTTTGTAGAAAACTAATTTGGATTTCACATCCTGAGAAAATATGATCAGGTTGACAGTCACAAGTTTCTAAAAATTTTGTTTTATTCTTTGACAAGTTCAGACATGTATATACATGAGTTAGGACATTTTTCTTTTACATACCCCCATTTTCCTCTCTTGTCTACCCCTCTTCCTCTAACACTCTTGCCAGATATTCCCCTCTTACTTTTACTGACCACATAGATATCCATGAGGGTTAGAGCCTCATGAGTCCCTCCCCTGTGAATGACAAAATGGTGACGAGGGCAGTCTTGTGCAAGCATTGTGCAGGTAACCACAGCTGCGGTGAATTCATGGTGCAAAGTCATGTTATTTCTAGAAGACACTGTCTCTCGGCACTTCTCCCAACCTCTGGACTGTACATTCTTTCTAGTTCCTCTTCAGTGAGGTTCCCTGAGGCTTTGGGCATTGGAGAAGTGTGGTACAAATGCCCGATTTAGACTCAAGTGCTCCTAAAAATACTTATTCTCTAGACTTTGATCAGTTGGGATTGTACTAACCACTGCTCACAGCAAAAAAGAAGTTTCTTTTCTGATAGAGGCTGGGTGTTGTACTCATCCATGGGTACAGAGTATTTAAAAGGCAGTTTCACACCATGTCAATTCAGCAGAACAACAGTAGTAGTTCCCCTTTAGGATCTATGACCTTCCCTGCCACAGCTTCTTAGCCAGGTTTACATAACCGGGCATTAAGTTTCCTCCAATGGAGTAGGTCTCAAGTTCAATCAGACAAGGGATTTGGTTACCCCTACCACAGTCATGCCACTACTATATTAGTAAGCATATTTTTGTCAGGCAGGCTCATGGCTTGTATGGCAGGCCAAAATTCTTTTCCTCTGGCAGCTTGGCTTGCACCTTCAAACACTACAAAAGCTTTCCAGCAAGAAGAAACTTTTAGCTTAGAGCACTCTTGATTCCTAATGCTTGCAACTTAAAGGTACGGTGTATGCAGCAATAGGGTCTCTGGTTCTCTTTCTGATGGGCAACCAAGAATACTGGCAATAGTCTCAGTTATGATTTAAAAAAAGAAAGTAGTTAATCACGCTATTACACTGAGAAGTCATGGAAACAGTGGGCATTGGACATCCAGCTGTCCATGTTCTCCACTGTGCTGCTTGGAGGTATGTAGTTCCTGTGGGAAAGCTGGAGTAATTTCCGCACTCTCACTGCTTCATTCCTGCAAAGGCAGATTCAGCTCCTGCGTTCACTCTCCATGCAGTAACTAGTAAAAAGTAAGTCCCTTTTGCTCCCACCGCTTTCAACTTGAACAATTCCCAGTTATTTGTTCATCTTAGTGAATTGGCAATCTAATACAGCAGAGTAATCTCAAAGTGGAAATTCAATAAACATAAATAAACGTTATCAAACAAACATAAACAAATTTTATCAAATTATATTAGCTGAGACTTAACTGCAGGCAGATATCTACTAGGGAACAAAGCCTGCCTCGGTGAGACTACTAAATAGAGTAAAACCATGGTGTGGTCCCTGTAGTGGAGTCATTCTTTAGGATTCTCATTTTCCTAACTCATATATCCTTTAGAAAGCCATCTATGGGACACTGATATGGCTGTAATTGTCATTATTACTTTGAGACAGGGCGTTCTAAACAGTGACTTTGAGTGTTAAATCTGTGTTCCCCATGCTATATCACTTACGTCATCTGTACAGAGGCAATTCTGTAAAAGAGAAGGATCGTGAAGGATGAACACTGCGTGCTCGGTGCTGTAGAAGACCAGAGGCACTGCCTTTAGGGAAGAAAATAAACCAGGGTTGACAAAATCCTGTACGAAGAGCCCGGATGCCCTTGGCCATGATGGGCACTGTGCTTCGGCTCCTCTCAGGGGCTCCTGTATCCGTCATTTCTTCTCTTTTCACTTTTGAAGATTTTCAAGATTTCCTATGAAATGATATACTGTGGGTGGAGTCACAAAAATTTAGGCACTACTTGTGCCTTTTATGACCCTGGGGAAACTACTGCATGTCATCAAGCACCAGCTTCTCCATGGATAAAATGTGAATTTTTTTTTTCAGTGCTGGGAATTGAACCAGTACCTCACAAACTCTACCATATTCTATCCCAGACTTCCAGTTGGTAAGAAAAGGTGTTAGTGATACCTACTGGAGGAGTCCCAGGGAGGGGATTAAGTGTAATAATGCACATACTATCCACAGGGTTCAGGGGAAATTGTTAGCTCCTTGGATTTAAGCATTAGTGGTTTCTGCTTTACACAAAGAATAAACAGGGGCTGGAAGGAGGAAAGGCAGGGAGATACAGTGAATCCCTCAAATAAGATAAATGTATTTTTGAAGCAAAAATAGAACAGAAATAGAAAGTAATAAAAGCAGCTGCAACTCCGGGCCTGCTGGACTCTGTGTCAGAAATAAACAGTGAGCACCAAGAACAAGCTGCAGGCATTAATAAGGGCCAGGAGAGATGCTCAGAAGAGAGGTGACTGGAGGCGGCTCACTGCTCCAGGGAAGGGACAAGGTGGCTGGGGAAGAGTATCCATCCCTCATTTTCCTTTTCCAGCTACAAGCTCCAGCCTATTCCACTTAACCTCATCTCACATCTGCAGGGCTGTTCCAAGGATAATAAAGAAAACTCAAACTCATGTCCCCACAATCTGCTACAATTACCAGTTACTCTTGTGACCCCCCCTCCCCCCAATCAAACAAGCAGTTTTGCATTGGACATTGGCTGGGTGTCTTCCAAGCTGGCTCAGTTGTGACCACTCTATACTTGAGCATGCTGTCAGATGCCACAGGTTGGGGACCTCAGGCTGTTTCATGTGAGCTTTTGACCAAGCATCCTAAGTTGGCATTCCATGTCTTTCCCTGAGTTTCTCATGTCCCCCCAGAGACTCATGGAAGCCAGTTTCTTGTAAAGGATAGAGACGAAGATATGAGAAAGCCATTGGAAGGGACAAAAAGGTCTGTCTGGGAATATCATACCCCAGGATCTCAATGTGTCTATGTCCCTCAAGACTCTTTGAGTCCTGCTTTTTATTTTTATGGTGACTCCATTGCAAAGTCATGATTGTTAATAAAGTAGGTAGGTAAACCTATTAAAACATGTGCTCAACATTTTTGTGGTTTCTTTGTGCAACTTTCCTTTCAACGGGGCATGGGGCGTCTGAAATCTGGAATGACCAACTAGCCGACAAAGGTAGTGTCTGGCTCAGACTTGTGAGCCAGAGACTGAAATAAATAAACAACAGGAGGAAACCATAAAGACATCTATCATAACATCACAGCTGTGCCCAGGATTCCATTTTTTATTTCCCTCCCTAGACTTTGTACTGAATGTACACTTTGCATTCCTGGGGGAAAAGACCTTGGTGATTTATAGTCTCATATCCCCGTGGAGCAAGAGCCTCAAAGTGATATTATAAGCATCTCAGAGCCCAGCTGCTGAATGTAGGTGATTGGGAGGGAGCTGGGTGGGGGAACGGAGAGGAAAAAAGGGGGGGGAATGAGAAAATTCAGCATAAGAATTACAATACTGACTTACTTTTTACTGCAAACTCATTTCTGGAGAAATGTCATTTACACAAAGGAATGACAATGACTTCCAAATAAATGTTTTGCTATTTAAAGACAAAACTGAACGGAATCGATCAGCATAAATGATTAAAACACACAGACTTAGGAGAGAAGGAATACTGATGAGTAATGAAAGCAATTAACTATGTCAGCAGATTTAATTAAGTATTAACTATTTTGGGGGTATCTGTTAATATTGTGTTTATACTAAAACAACAAGGTTGGGGGAGGGGAGGTTTGGTTCACAACCATCAGATTGGTGGGGACGCAGCTCAGTTGGTGGCATGCTTACCTAGCAAGACTGAGAACTTGGACCTTGTGTTTGCTCCCTAGCACCGCCTAGACCAGGGAATTCTAGCACTTGGGAGGTAGAGGCAGGGTGATTGGGTATTCAAAGTCATCTTTGACAATATAATGAGCTCAGGGCAATTTGGGCTATATGAGATCCCTGTGTCGAAACAGACAAACAAACAAACAAACAAACAAGAGTGCAGAAATGATTTAAAATATTAGACCAGGGAGAGGGGTCCATTTGACCTCCCCTAGTGGTTGTAGAATTCATGCCCTTGTAACTGTGTGACCAAAGCCCCAGAACTGCTGCTAGTTGTTGGTCACATGGGCTCTAGCTCCCATGGTTCCTCCATGGGCATGCCATTACATGGCTGCCTACCCCAGGTGAGAAGAAGCTCCTATCCGTGGGTTTCTGATCTCCATCCTCATTTGAGGACCTCATGTGACTGCATGGTCCTCAGTCAAGATGATCTCTCTCTTGATTAGCTTAGTGTCAACTGGTCAGAGGTGTACAGACGTCTGTGAAATTCCTTCACCTCTGTCCTTCAATGTCATTGAGTTCCTCGATGCTACAGCCACATGTCCTGCTCACACTCTAGGGAGAAGAAGAAGACAGGGTTAGTGTATGTTATCCTGGACTCTTAGGGGGTCCCCTGAAAACTGTGTCTGCCATAGTATGCCTGCTGACCCACAATGGTCTATACTCCTCCCAAATACAGCATTCATTCACCCTTCCTATAGTTCTTCAAATAATAAGGCCAGCTTATATGCCAATTCTAGAAATATGTATACATACATATATACCTGGATATGTGCATAATACATACTGTCTTAGTTAGGGTCTTCCTGCTGTGAACAGACACCATGACCAAGGTAACTCTTACAAGGACAACATTTAATTCGGGCTTGCTTTCAGGTTCAGAAGTTCTGTCTATTTTCATCAGGCAGGAACATGGCAGCATCCAGGCAGGCATGGTGCAGGAGGAGCTGAGAGTTCTACGTCTTCATCTGAAGACTACTAGCATAATATTGGCTTCCAGGCAGCTAGGACAAGGGCACTAAAGCCCACACCCACATGGCCACAGCTCCCAGCAGTGCCACTCCCTGGGCCAAGCATATACAAACCATCACACATACATACTGAAAAGATGAACTAAAAGATTTCAGAAATAACAAATACAGTTATCACAAATGCAAGGAAATTAAGCTTCATTTTCAAAAAGGTCTATATTTTGAAATGTGATTTTACATAAAATTCAGCCACCTTGTTCATTAAAAGGACAAATGAAAACCAATAAAAACAAGAAGATAAAAGAAAGTTGTGACAATTCAATTGGTAACAACCAAATGCCCAGATAAAACTAGAACTTACTTTCAAAGCAAGCCTGGTGTACAGGGTAATAACTATTCAAGGATTCACTCCAAAAGATGCCAAAGCTATTAAGCCATATGGACAGCACCACGGACATGAACATTTGCACATTCATGCATGAAGACAGCTTGAGACTAGGCACTTAACACAACTCTATAAAATGGACAGAATAAGATAGCAAAAATTAAAACAAGAAGGTAGAGAGATGGCTTGGCTGTTAAGAGTGCTTACTGTTCTTGCAGAGGACTAGAGTTTTGTTCTCAGCACCCACGTCAGGTAGCTTACAACCAGCAGCTGGAGAGGATCCAATGCCCTCTTCCGGCCTCCATATGTACCTGCACGTGAACACACACACACACACACACACACACTCATACTCACACACTCACACACTCACCACAAGTATTTTAAAACATTAAAAATTAGTAGAATTTTTGCAAGGTATTTGATTTGGTATTGATACACTGGAAGATGTACCTAGACACACTTTTTTCTAGGTACAAGGTGCCACACAGAGGAATTAACTAGATTCAAGAAACTACCAACAACTTTCAAAGCTTGAATACCAACTGTCTGATTGTGATGAAACTAGACTAGGAACCAAGAATTCAAAGAGAGCTTAAGAGCTCACTAGTTTTAGAACTTTGGATTATCTAGGTGTCAATGGCGCCCAAGCCAGGGGAGCTATATAGTGTCAGAATTATAACATATTTATGTGAAAAGTGGCATCACAGAACTGGAGAAACAGAGACAAAAACCATATTTGAATGTGCACTCCCAGTAGTGAGAAGTAAGCAGAGATGTGTTAAGAATTTAAATGAAGACTTAGACAAAGATTTTAGAGAAAGTGAAAAATAGTAAAGAAAAGAGCATCAAGAAAGAAACAAGTCTCTAGCAAGGACAATGAGTACAGCTGGGAATTGATTCTCTGAAAAATAGATTTAAAAACAACAACAACAACAACAACAACAACAACAACAAGGGCACATGTATAGTAACACTAGGAAAAAAAGGCACAAGATAATAATATCAGCAATAGGTATGCAGTGTCGTTATGAAAGCATATTAATCTGATATTCCAATTAATGAACAGAGCAAATTGAAAGGAGAAACGTCCCCAGGACTCTCCCAGGAAAGTCTCCTGAGATTCCAAGAAGAGTCACAGTTGTCCCTTTCTAACCAGATTTTGTCTGATGATGTGATGGTTGGCACTGTGGCATCCATAATGGGCCACGAGGAACCAGAGACACTGATGATGACACTGCTGAGTGCTGGAGAAATTAACCCCGGAAGAATTGTCCCACTCTCTGGAATGGATACGATTTTGTGAAGATATCTCTTGACTTCCAAAAGACTGGGCTTTTGTCAGACCCCACAATAAGTAAATAATACCCTTCGAGATGATGTAAGAGGGTGTACTTAACCTGCTGTTCTACTGTGCACTCTGCCTGCCTCTATTTGACTTGCCTTTAAGAGGAGGGGAGGCAGGAGGAGTGCGAGGCAGCTGGTCACACTGCAACCACAGGCAGGACCAGAGGGAGATGAAGGCTGCTCAGCTCACTTCACAGCCTCCTCTAGTTTTAAATTTTTTATTTGTACTTTTTCATAGTGAACCTAAATTTTTTTCAAGTTGTCACTGGAAGCTAACTATCATGTCTTCCACTTCTCAATCACATTAGAAGGCATTTTAAATATAAAAACTACTTTTGTGATAATACTCATTAACTTTTAGGAACAGTTTCAGCAAAACCAGTATCCTATAGAAATCAGCTTTAACATAAAAATATGTCAGTGACACACTTTGGTGGGCCACATGGTCTTGGGTAGCAGTTTCATTCTCTCTCTCTCTCTAAGATTTATTTATTTTTATTTTGTGTGTATGAGTGTTTTGCTGTCATGTATGTATGTGCACCATGTGTGTGTCTGGTGCCCATGAATCTCAGAAGGGGCACCAAATGACCCAGAACTGGAGGTACAGGTAGTTGTGAGGCGCCAGTGCCATGGGCTTCCTGGGAACTGAGTCTGGGTCTTCTGTAAGAGCAGTAAGTGCTCTTAACAGCTTAGTCAACTTATTTGAGTTCCCCTGTTTCTTGCTAGATCATCTTCTTTGGGCACTTGAATTAGAGTCAGATTTTAATAATAATATTTTTCTTTCCCTACATTAGGACATATAAGACTTCAGAGCTCCTGAGGTTACAAAGATACCCACTGCATTAGCAGGCCTCCCTCTTGGGGAGTGTGCTGTGAGAACCTTCTCCCCCCTTCTCCATTGTCCTCCCTCCCCCGCCCCTCCCCCCTCCCTCTAGCTCATGTGAACACAACAGCTCCATGGCCTCCTCAGGTTGCTGACCTTTGGCTGAGGCAGTAGGAATCAGACAGACAGACAGACATTATTTGCTTTCCCCAGACAGAACAGGAAGTCTACACAAGATGTTCTTTTAAAACTGAATAAGATGGCAACAGAGCGAAAGTCACAATCTGAGGTCTGACTGTTCCCTTTTCAGCCTTGTTCCGAGAAGAAAGAACTCACCGGAGGATCTTTTAGTGCCGTTCTGGGTGGCTCCTGCATGTGGCAAATTAGACTTTTTTCCTGTGAGCCTCTGTCATTGACTGTGATAGAGAGCTCTCTCCGAGGAGCTGGAGACAGCCTAGTTAATGTGCGTGTGGTGTAAATCACTTCAAATTTCTCACAAGAATGCAAAATGTACATTAAATAGCAAGTCTAGTGGTAAGGGAAGGAAAATAGGAGCTATGAATTGTGAGCGCAGCACTCAGGAGCCTTAGGAGGCAGGTTATGTGCACTGTAACTGCAGCTGGAAGCCGGAAGAAGGAAAAACAGTGCTGCTGAGGGGCTGGGGTGTGTTCTGGGGCAAGGCTCAGGGGATGAATGAGGCAAACTGCTGCCCCAGAGTTCAAGCGGGATACTGGATGGTGGCAATGATGGACCATCCTAGTTGCTCCAGACCGATCCAGAGTCATTTGATCTCTGTTTAACTCTTTCTCATGATGACATTAATGGCTGGACTCCACTTCCTTTTTTATATTCGGGCCTTTTGCCATGGGATTTGCAACAGCTCCTATCAAGAGGTAGATTGCACCTACAGAAAACTGGTGCTGCATGCAGTCATGTGACTTGATTTGGCCAATGAGATTTTTATGTTTGGGACACTAACAGGTGGCTAAAAGTGCTTTGTATTCTCTCCGCTGTGTTTGTGAGGACGTGCAGCTGAATGATAAGGAACATGGAGCAGAGATAAGTAATCCAGGGTACCAGTCAAAGCCAGCCTAGGTCAACCATCAGCCATTGCTAAGCTGGGCCAGCAAGAACAGCTGCCCAGCTGAGCCCACTAAAAACCACACACTAGCACTCAAGTGCCTAACAAACTCTGGATGCTGGATGCTATAAGGAACGTTCTTGAGCTTCAGGTGGCTTGCCATAGAACTTTTTATTTTTATTTTATTTTATTATTATTATTATTATTATTATTATTATTATTTTGTGGTGTGGCAACTAACTTGATGTGCATTTCAGCGAGTCCCTGAAACTCACATAACAAGCTGAATCCGTTGTGTGCATCTGTATTGCCAGTAGAGATACAAGAAGCAGGGAGGGAGCAGAGAGACAGAATTGTGTAAACATCAGTATGCAATGCAACAATGCAATGGCAGAAACACAAAAGGGAGACAGTATGCCTCAAAACAAAGTGGGAGGAGAGAACAGACTCCTGAAATGTTGGCCTCTGACCCTCAAATGCTGCGTGCTATGGCATTTGTACAACTGTGCACACATGAGCACACACACATGTGGGCACACACACGCTATCCACACAAAATATTTAAAAGTTACATTTAACATTTTTGTGATCGTTGGTGTTAGAGGTCTGTCTCAACCATTAGACTTGCAGGTACATTAGTTTAGCAGACTTAACTGCCTCCTGTCTCCTAATGTGGAGATCACAGGGTGCTAGATACACGATATTTAATACTGTGGCACCTTTGTTTACTGAAGATAACTGTGTCAGGTGCATGTCTCCCTTTCCTCCTGTGAGTGATGGCTGCAGCTGACACTGTGGTTCTGCAAGGGTAAGCCTCCGAGTGCCAGGAGCTGCTTCATTTTCAACCCCATGACAGGATCAAATGAGCGCACTTTAGCAGAGGCTACCCAGATCCTTGACGGAATGTGGAGTTACCTGGGCTCTGGGGGACAGAATTTCCCACAGTGAAATTTCTGACTAGAATGCCCCTGGGGTAAGGCCTGGACTAGGCTTGAAAGCCAGCTACCTCTGTGTGTTTCCCTCTCCTAGCACAATCCACTCCCTCCCCTCTTTATGCTTCTCCTGAGAAGTTGACCAAAGTAAACCATTTGCATAAGATTTCCCCTCTCAGATTCTGCTTTCAGCCCACCCCAGCCAAGAATGAACACGAATTCAATTTGAACATTTCTTGTTCAGCCAAGAAGGAAAACAACTAATTTAGAACCTGGAATAATATCCACTGTGAAACATCTTGGATAGAGGTAAACAAGAATGCAGGTTTCTTGAAGGCCCATGTACTCACAGACATCTAATAATTTGGGGGTTGGCTAGAGTCTCACTGGTTATTAATACTAAGTCTTTCCAATATAGAATTTTTAGTGAGTAAATAAAATGTACGAACATATGTCAAGGACTCATTCCTTCATGGGAACTATTTGTTCACATATTTGAACCCCTCACTGTACAAGCAGACACTGCTTAACAGATCCTTCCAGGTGGAGGGAGGCACCTCCTGTTTGACTCCACAGATTGTCACATCATCCCCTCTAAAAAGAAGATAAAAAGCTGATTAAAGAAGATAATTAACAGTGAGGTGACAGTACCTGGGAAAAATGCTATGATGTGAGGTTAAAAGAAAACTGAAGGCCGAGAGTTGGCAAAATTGCATGAGGACAAAGTAACTCCCCAGAGCCCCCAGTCTGAAAAGCTGGATGTGGTGGCCCCCGCCTGGAATCAGTCACTACGGCTCCCTGGCGAGCCAACAAGGGAAGCAAACAAGGTCAACGGCAGGACACTAGAGATTTGTCTCTGACTCCCACACATGTGCACATACACACACACACACACACTCACTCACACATATACACACTTAAAACCATTCACACACATTTACACACACTCCTCACATATACACACTCATAATACAAACATATATACATTCACACACAGTCACACATACACTCACATACATACTCCTCACACACAGATACTCACACATTCACAAACACACATTCACACATGCACACACAGACACTCACACATTCACAAACACACATTCACACATGCACACACACTCACACATTCACAAACACACATTCACACATGCACACACAAATACACAATACTCTCATACATTCACACACACTTGTATTTACACATATATACTCACACATATAGTCACAAGCACACTCATATACACAGCACTCATACACAGACTCACACACATACACATTCACACATAGTCACACAGTCACATGCACACTCATATAAACTCACACACACACTTACATGCTTAGACATAATAGGCAGCTTTGTTGTGTTTTTCCTGTCCTTGTCCATTAGTACTTCCTGACCTGGCTTATGTGACATAAAAGGGACCTTGCCACTGCACTTTCTGGGGTCTCAGAAGAGTGATGCTTACTGGCTTGCTCCCCATGGCCCTGCTCAGCCTGCTTTCTTATAGAACTCAGGACCAACAGCCCAGGGAGATACTACCCACAATTGGCTGGGCCCTCCCCCATCAAGCCTCCCCACAGGCATTACCTACAGCTGGATCTTATGAAAGCATTGTCTGTATTTGGGCTCCCTCTTCTCTGATAACTCCACCTTATGGTGCAGTCCAGCAAGGCAGAACACATTAACACCACGAATGCCTTCATTCAGCAAAACCCACCAAGATCACCCATGGCCTCACTCCTACAAAAGTCAGCAGGCATGGAGTCGGGGGAGCTTAGATCTCTCCTTTACCAAGCTATGAGAGGACAGCCAGGGATGCTGAGTGGCACAGCTAGACGTTTAGCCCTGGTAGGCAAAAACAAGACTCAGAACTGCTGTCAGAGGAGATCATCTACTAACATCAGGCATTGTAGGTTCCAACACAGACTTAGCAGAAATGAAGCCTCCTCCCATTGCTCTGTCAAGATGTCTGAGGAGCCCACGTGGAATCGAGACTTCTAGCCGCACCTTCTGGTAAGAAGGCCATGTAAGCTGCTCTGTTAGAGGTGGCAGTGGGACTCCCAAGTGACCAGGCAGTTCCCTGCCTTTGAGCCAGGGAGCAGAGGCACAACAAAAAATCAGAATGCCTGACCTTTTCCTGGCCTGTGCTCAGATATGAATGTGGTCTGTGGTGGAACTTGGCCACCTACCTGTCCTGGTGGTTAAGATTCTCCCACTTCTGGAACAGAGCCAGATAATCAGAGGCTTAAGTAAGACTCAGTGTCTAGAAACCTAACATCCGCATTTCAGTGAAAAGATACTTTTCATGAGGAGAAGGGAAATATCACGAAGTCCTCAAAGAGAGCAAATAGCAGTCAACAGACACCAAGGTCAAGATGGCAGAAATACTATAGTTATCTATCTAGAGACATGGTCTCACGTAGTCCAGGCTGGTCTCAAACTCACAGTATAGAGATAATGACCCTGAGCCTCCTTCCTTCACCTCCCATGTGCTGGAATTAGAGGTGAGTGCCACCATGCTGGGTTTTGTACAGTGCTGGGCATGGTACCCAGGGCTAGACAAGCACTTTACCATGAAGCCACACCAACATCTTCTCAGCTATTTAAGGCTCTATTATAAAGACAATGGGTTTGCTGTTGCAACACTCACTCACCTAGGGAAGCCATAGCCATCCATTACTCCGAGCTGGAGTTAGAGGTGGCTGTGAGCTGCTGAATGAGGCTGCTGGGAACCAGGACCTAATTTCCTCTACAAGAGCGACACATTCTCCTAACTGCTGAGACACCCCTGCAGGATCCCAAATGGAAATTAGAGAACTGAAAAGGCATAGGAATTAAAATAAAAGAAAATAAACAACAAAACTGATGAACAACAAAATGGATGATGTAGAGAAAATCCACAAAAACAAGCTCCCGGTCTGGGGAAACAACAGAGAAAACAGGCTGAAAACAGTAATAATGACCAAAAGCAAAAGCCATGACCAGACCCTCAAATGAGCCATGGGGTCACAGCAAAGGGTCTTATGTTTGCACCCAGGGAATGAGGGGAAGGAAAAAGTAGAGATGAAAGAGTGTGGAAAGCCATAGCAGTTGGAAACTTAACATGTTTTTCACATGACATATGCCTTAACAATGAAGAAGCTTGATCAAATCCAAGATTCTGGGGAATATTGCTGCATGGATCCCAGGTTCCAGGGTCACCAGCCCACCAGGCCTTGTTAGCTCTCCTGTAGCAGGACCCAAGTGACTTCCATCTGTAATAGCAACACACATTATGACTGAATATAAAACTGGGGGCCATAATGGCGAGGTGGTACGACTTCGGTTAGCCCAGGACGAGTTGGAATAAAGAACAGGCATGTTGAAGACACCCAGTGCTCACTACTTTTGTGCACTTGGTACTTTTGGCATGTGCTTTGTGTTTAAAAAAAAATGTTTAGATTAACAAGCTCTTTTGTATTTTCAGACTGAAATGTGAGGGAATCCTTGACCAAATTGTGGGACTTTAGGCAGAAATCTTTCTAAGTGTACAAACAACAGCAAGACAATGAAGATAATTTAAAGGTGATTTTTTTTTAAACGTTACGTTTATTGGAGTTCTGAGACCCAGTGTAGCACTTGGGACTGGCTGATCCTCACATCTGAAGCGCTCGGAAGGCAAACGTATCCACTCTATGGGCCTTCAATATGGGAGGGCAGCTCAGCAAGTCTGAAATCACAAGTCAAAGGCTGGCCGAGAGTGACTTGTCAGGAATAGGATAGATCTACAAGTAAAGATAGAAGGCCCATAAATGGAGGAGGGAAGATTTAAGACTTCGTTTAATCAATTATTCACTTTTAAACCAATTTAAGTGTCTGAAAAATATAGTTTCTAAAACTCTGCCCCCAAAGATGTAAAATTGCTAACAACACCGACACACGTCACACGAGCAAGCGATATGCCCATTACTGATGAGAAGTTCCTGTAGAATTTTTCACATTCCATTTCTGTCACTTCTCCAAGTCCTGTCAAGAGCCGCTGGGTAGCTCTGAGCATGTGTGGTTCTCCCCCTCCACGAGTGGAAGGTTTGTGTTTATTGAATAGGCTTTTGTCCTGCAGCTGCCACATTGCCAGGGGAGAGCAGATGTTAGGCAAACATTTGTTTGAATTAAACTTAATTAGCTATGTTTCCATCCCCTATTTTTAAATGGCATATTCTGGGAAGTGATCCTAAAGTGGCTTGGTTTCAGAGTATGAAAAGAGCTCTGAAAAAGCTAGAATTCACTAACTCGTCCTATTTGCAGTCTGAGATGGTGGCTGAACAGGATTTGACCCCTTACAGCTCTGGGAGACAGTTGTGGGAGAAAAGACAGCTACTCGGACAGAACACACACATCATTTTGTATTCTCAGAGGAGAAAGTTCTGCCCTGTTGCCCCTAGCCAGTAAGTTCCCAAGGGGCTGAATGAGTCTTACATCCTGAATCATCCGAAACACTAAACACCTCAGGTGACATCCATGGTTGACAACCACAAGTGAAAGACAAAAATGGGAAACTTCTACAAGCTAGAGTTTTAGATTGTACATCATAGGCTGCAGAGATACAACCAACCTGAAAAATATCACCATCAACTGGGCAATAGCATAGGAATAAGTTCTAGACAGTGAAGATGTTTAAAAGCACATAAAATAAGCAAGCCAAGGACCAGTAGTTACTCCCAGTTCAAGACAGCAAACCAACATGGGCAAGCATTTTGAGATAGCAAAAAAGAAAGCGAACAGGCATTTTAATCATCTCTTGGGTAGTCCGGCCTATAAACAAAGTGGCATGGGTATGTATTTACCTTTTTAAAAAAATTAGAATTCAATATTTAGCCTAAAATAACCTTTTCTTGGGACAGTAGAGACAGCTCAGTGGTTAAGAACACTGTCTGTTCTCCCAGAAGACTCAGGTTTGATTCTCAGCACTCAAATGGTTGGCAACCATCTGTAGGTCCAGTTACAGGGAATCTGATGCTCTAGTTTGGCCTCTGCAGGGAACAGGCATGCATGCGTGCACAGACATACATGCAGGTAAAAGACCTCCTCAGATAAAACTAAAATACATCTTTCTTACCTGTGATGATGACAGAGTCTGAGTATCTGAGAGGATTAATTAAGGTACCACAGTATGGGGCCTCACAAGCAGAGCACTTGATCAATTCGGGCTCCCCTGAAGTGAACGCGATACAGCTTAATCACCATGAGCTTTAAATGAGCTGTGACCTACGATATGCAGCCACCGGGCACATGTGGCTATTAATTACTGTATTGAATGATTCAGTCTCTCTGTATATGTGAATGAAGCATTCATGGTCCTGCATATGGGTGTGGACATGCACACGTGCCCTGACACACCCATGGAAGTCAGAAACCAAAGGCAGGTGTTAGTCCTCTTTCCATCTCACCTGAGGCACAGTCTTTTCTCCACTTCATGAGCCAGGCAAAGCTGCCTAAGTACTTGTGGTGTCCTTGTCTCTGACTCCTATTTCCTCTAGACATGCTGGGATGACAGACAAGGAGGCTACTGCTCTCTTCTGGATCCTCAGGATCCAGACTCAGTCATCAGGGTTGCCATGGAGACATCTTCCCAGACCTAATAGTTCAGTTCCTTATCATCTTTAGTCACATGGTTGATGGCTAGATAGTGGACTGTACCAGGATTTGCCACTGCCATCGTCACAGAGCATTCTGTTGGACGACAGAAGTGAGACAGAGATGCATACCAATCAGAGCTCCATCAGCCTAACACTGTGCAAGTAAAACACTTAATAGGGGAAACTGACAGCACTTTCTTACAATCCCCATGACCTTTTGCACCAATGATGAAGCAGAGAGGGTCATTGCCCCTTGCTTTAATGTTCCGTGAGCCCCTGCAAATGGTCACCACCAAGGATGGCTTCAAGGATAACTTGATGTGTGCAACCCTGAGGGAATTTGGTATTGGCACTGATGCTCTTCCAACACATCCGTGTAGGGATGAGCTCAGAACCACAGAATGAAGGTAGATCTTAATACTGATGAAAAGACACACTAACATGACTGGATAGGTTTCCATTGGCAAGTGTGGCCTTCTGTAGATTAGTAAGGTCCCATAGGGTCAAAATTAGGAAAAACATATTCCCTACTTTTTCGTTTCTGTTTCACCTTGATGCCGACACCTGCCCTTCCCAATTCCAAGGCAAGAACAGGCCACTGGCTTTTGGTTTGGTTTTGAAATCTAAAGTGGAGGTTAAGATGCTTTTCCTGTGAGGGGCCAGAGATTAATATTTTAGGGTCATGAGGTTTCTATGACAACTATGTGAGCTGTTGTAGCATACACATGGCCACATAACACACAGAAACTTAATGTACTCTAATAGGCCCTGTTGCCTTAGTTCGGCACCTTCAGGTCACAAAGTCTATGTAATAACACACCCTGCCCCACTCCTCCAATATTTATTTTTTACTATTTTTATAAATTCTATCACTGTATTTTTGAATATATATTAGATCCTGCCAAGGATCTCATTAGACTTATAAATGTATAACTTAGAAGTGTCAAAAAGAATTTTTATTCCCATTTGTATTCAAGTTTCCAATTTAAAAACAAACATAGTTCTTCACAGTGATTTTCTTTTCCTTGAGGAGTAAGCAGAGAGAGGACACAGACACATACTGTACAAGGAGTCGTTAAAAGCCATGCACACGAAGGTCTGGTTAGGTTAGGTCTAGCCAGGTCCAGTTATCTGGAAACTTTCCCTGCTGGTTTACTAATTTATGAATGGAGACAGAACCCCAACGGAAAGGCTCTGACTGACAAATGCAATAGGCTAACCAAGTCAAAGAAATGGATGGTAATAAGCGGGAGAGTCAGAGACGAATCTCTAAATACAGTATCTGTCCTAGGAAACTGTGGCCATCAACAGTAGAAGAACAAGCCAGTTACAAACCCACACACACTGAGCAGTTCAGGGGTCATCTTTGGATATTTAGACCGTTCTTTTCACGGACATTCTGTGCTTTTACAGAGCCAAAGTACTGATAAGGAGCGCTAGGAAGACAGCTCAGTGGGAAACAGTGCTCGTTGTGCAAGCGTGAGGATCTGAGGTACAATCCCTGGCATCAACAGAAAATGCTGGGCATGGCACATATGCCTGCAACCTTGGCTCTGTAAGAAACAGAGATGGCAGGACAGCAGGATCACTGGCACTTACTGGCCATCAGTCTAGCTCCAGGCTTAGTGGGAGGCTCTGCCTCAAGTGAGTAAGGCCTAGTAACTGAACAGAACATGCAACATCCTCATGTGGCCTCTGTACACACGCATGTACACATGCGTGTACACACACACACCCCACACTACTGACAAGACTGAAAGGTAACTATTTTAATATTTTTATATAGTTACAGGCTGTTAAGAAATTCAAGACATGGGACACACCAGAGTAGGGCACATAGGGGGACTTAGGAACCAACAGCATAGCTGCAGCAGATTCTCTATGACTAAGTATTGCAGGGTCCGTTCCACACACTTCAGGATACAGGCATGATACTGGTACAACATCGGGGATTTGAGCAATCCAAACACACACAATTGGCACTTCAGAAAGAAAGAAAGGAGGAAAGACAGAAAGACAGACAGACAGACAGACAGAAAGAAAGACAGAGAGAAAGAAAGAGAAATAAAGAAAAAGAGAGAGAGAAAGAGAGAAAAAGAGAAAGAGAGAAAGAAAGAAAGAAAGAAAGAAAGAAAGAAGGAAAGAAAGAGAGAAAGAAAGAAAGGAAGAGAGAGAAAAGGAAGCTCATTTGAAGAGAAAAACTATTTGCCTATTATTAACTAATATTAACCCTTCTATAAAATAACTACACGTATGCTTTCGTTTCTTTCCCCTCCAAACTGGTTGATTAGAAACATCAATATACAAGATAGACACAGTTCCTTTATTGTTTGCTAACTGAGGAAATGCACATTTACTTCTATTTAACTGTGCAAACTAGTTAGTCAGCTATCAGAAAACAGGAGATTTAAAAAGACCTTGTCAATAGTCTTCACTCCTTGTCATGTTTGAGAAAAGACGCAGGATTTGATCTAGTCGATGTTTCTTTATTTCTCCACGGCACATGTGGATTTATCAAGTGAAGACTTTTTATTTTATCAATCTGTGAACTGTGTGAGGCTAACATGAAATAAAGTGTGGCTCGCTGTGCCGGGGCGTACGGATGGGAAGACTGTTACACCGACGTGGCCCCTGCTACACGGCACAGTGCGTGACTGCACCACACCACCCTGACCACCGTCAGGGACAGATTCCTGGGCTTGTGTCTAATGTGTACATGTTAGCCCTTCACTGAATCACCACCACAGAAATGGTCACATGGCAAGGCACTGTGGCGCTGGAACAATCCGGGTCAACTGCAGTTTCTTAACTAGAGCTAGGCCTCTGGCACAGAGGCTAGTGTCTTCACAAGAACAGATAACAGACAGAAACAAGAACTGTGAGGCTAAGTAGCACTGAAAAACAATTTTATTTAAAATGTATAGGACTATAAATTTATCAAAATTAAATCAAAAAAATCAAGTTAAGAAAATTCCTGTCACAAAAAAGGACATCATTAGGAAGGTCACATTCTGTCCAATGGCATCTCTCATCTTTCTGTGGCAAACTGATAGATGTGAGGTGGAGGGGACAAGAGGGAAAAGCCTGGCCGCTACCAGCAGCTAGATCATTAGTGTGACTCTTTATGAAATAGATTAACATTCAGCAACTCTGACACAAAATGAAACCTTCCACCTCACACCCATGACTAAGGCTTCTGGTAGTAACTTAGTGTGAGGCAAACAGTAGATTCAACATTAAGGCACAGGGTAAAATGTGTGCAATGTACATATATCAACACGGGATGCCCAATATAAGCCACACTTTAGAAATGTTCATGGGCTTTCTTAATGTACTGGAATTAGGGGCCAGTGGAGGCCACTGGTCACAGAAGCTCAGGTGTCTTAGCTGTACCCTTCTGGAAGCCACTATGTTAAATATCAGCCTGTCTGAACTTGAGGGTCCTGTAAAATTTTCTAATGTAGAATAAATGCCCTTGTGAATGAACCTAGATCTGGCTTTAAATACTGTATGTATGCACACTATTTGGCTAAACTGACTGTGGCCCAGAGCTGGTAGACCCTGCTACTGAATGGGCAAGAGAAGATGTGAAATTGTAAGGAGTGATTTTTTTTTTTAAACAATGACTACAGTATAAATTCAGCTTTAGGCACTCTGGATAACGTATTTGAGAAAGTTCAGAGTTAATATTTTTCACATGATGATCCTTGTGTGTGTCCCTTCCCAGTGAGAAAACAATTGCTTTCACAGTAGTCAGGGACATGCCCTTCTTCATGGGAGCCAGGGAGAGCATCACTTCTTTGCCACACTGGCAACAGCTTTCTTGGCTGCATCCTCCAGGTCCACAGCTGACGTGATGGGGAGTCCGCTGCTCTTGAGGATATTCTGAGCCTCCTGCACATTAGTTCCTAGAAGGGGGAACAATGGGAATTGATAAATTAGTTTGACAGGGGCACACCCAGTCAAGTTGGACAACTGCAATTCCAGGATGCCCGGTCTCCTTGATGCCAACAATTTAAGTAGAACACATGTGGCTTTTTACTGCCAAGCTCTGGCTTTTCAGATATGCCCGGCTGACATTTTCAGCCCCTCTTCTTTTCACTTTAATGAACTCTCATTAGAAAGACACTTCCTGTATTGTCCCTGGCACTCCAAAATGAGAAATAAGCATTCTTCCAGATCATGCATACGCACAATGTTTCTCAGGCACCTGCTCAGTAAGTTTGAAGGAAGAAAGTCTGCACTGGGCCTGTCTCTTCCCCGCGTCTGGGAGAAGAGGCTTGAGAAGTGGCCTAATGTTGGGAACCGCCCCCACATTCGCCGTCACAAGATGGCGCTGACATCCTGTGTTCTAAGTGGTAAACAAATAATCTGCGCATGAGCCAAGGGTATTTTATGACTACTTGTACTCTACCTTTCCCGTGAACGTCAGCTCGGCCATGGGCTGCAGCCAATCAGGGAGTGATGCGTCCTAGGCGAAATATAACTCTCCTAAATAGGGAAGGGGTTTCGGTTTCATTATTGAAGGGGCTTTCGTTTTTGGGGCTGGGCGCTGGGCGCTTGCCCTCCTGGCTCCCAAAGATGTAAGCAATAAAGTTTTGCCGCAGAAGATTTTGGTTTGTTGCGTCTTTCCTGGCCGGGCGTGAGAACGCGATTAAGAATTGGTGCTGAAATCCGGGACGAGAAATTCCGGGACGAGAAAAAATCCGGGAAGAAAAAACCCGGGAGGAAACTCGGGACGGGAGTTTCACCGGCGCAAGGAAGATCCCTCATTCCAGAACCAGAACTGCGGGTCGCGGTAATAAAGGTTCCCGTAAAGCAGACTGTTAAGAAGGATTCAACTGCATGAATTCAGAACTTTTCAGCTGGGGAACGGCGGTAACCCGTAAGTATAGCTTTACGAGGTAAGCCTGGCCTTGAACTTTCTAAGGAAATTCAAGACAGTCTATCAGAAGTAAAGTGGAAAATAGCTTTATAAGGTATGTTTGGCCTTGAATTTTCTCTAGTGTTAGAAGCCCTTTTGTTCCTTTTCACATGTTATCAAGTGGTTAAGGCAGGGCGGATTCTAGATGAAATTCAGGACAATCTATCAGAAGTAAAGCGGGGAGAGAGAGTAGGAGCAAAGAGAAAATATGGTACACAAAATAAGCATACAGGCCTTTCCACGGGTCTTGAACCCGAGGAAAAGTTTAGGTCAGGTAAGAATACCTGGGGAGAGATTAGAAGGAAAGAGAAGGAAAAAGAAAAGAAAAAAGATCAATCAGCGGAGGCTTCTAGGAGAAGGAGCCTCTACTCATCACTAGGTGAGCTCAAGGAGCCAGTTTTTAATAGTTCTGAATCAGATGAAAAGGCTATTAGGGCCTGGAAGGCGCTCTCCCGAGCAGGTGAAGCCACTGGACAATAATGACAGAGGCAGGCTCTTGCAGCCTACAAGGTCTTATTGTCCACCCTGGAGTTGTAGATCAGGATTGTAAAGGGGAACTTCAGGTTCTCTGTTCTTGTCCTCAAGTTGTCTTTTCTATATCACAAGGGGACAAAATAGCTCAACTAATAATTTTGCCAAGCCTACATGGCTGTTTTTTCTTCCTCTGGTATTCCTAGAGCTGCCAGAGAGATTGGTTCTACTAGAAATGATTCTGATTACTTAATAATGCCTTTAGATTGTTGTCAAATTTTATCTACTCACGTAGGGGTAAACCCTCGTGGCGTCAGGCCATTACAGGTCTGACAAATGGATGTCACGCATATTTCCTCCTTTGAGAGAAATCAATATTTACATGTTTAGAAGAAACCCACTTAAAAATGGGATTGTGGTATATACTGATGGATCAAAAACTGGCATAGGTGCCTATGTGGCTAATGGTAAAGTGGTATCCAAACAATATAATGAAAATTCACCTCAAGTGGTAGAATGTTTAGTGGTCTTAGAAGTTTTAAAAACCTTTTTAGAACCCCTTAATATTGTGTCAGATTCCTGTTATGTGGTTAATGCAGTAAATCTTTTAGAAGTGGCTGGAGTGATTAAGCCTTCCAGTAGCGTTGCCAATATTTTTCAGCAAATACAATTAGTTTTGTTATCTAGAAGATTTCCTGTTTATATTACTCATGTTAGAGCCCATTCAGTCCTACCTGGCCCCATGGCTCTGGGAAATGATTTGGCAGATAAGGCCACTAAAGTGATGGCTGCTGCCCTATCATCCCCGGTAGAGGCTGCAAGAAATTTTCATAACAATTTTCATGTGACGGCTGAAACATTACGCAGTCGTTTCTCCTTGACAAGAAAAGAAGCCCGTGACATTGTTACTCAATGTCAAAGCTGCTGTGAGTTCTTGCCAGTTCCTCATGTGGGAATTAACCCACGCGGTATTCGACCTCTACAGGTCTGGCAAATGGATGTTACACATGTTTCTTCCTTTGGAAAACTTCAATATCTCCATGTGTCCATTGACACATGTTCTGGCATCATGTTTGCTTCTCCGTTAACCGGAGAAAAAGCCTCACATGTGATTCAACATTGTCTTGAGGCATGGAGTGCTTGGGGGAAACCCAGACTCCTTAAGACTGATAATGGACCAGCTTATACGTCTCAAAAATTCCAACAGTTCTGCCGTCAGATGGACGTGACCCACCTGACTGGACTTCCATACAACCCTCAAGGACAGGGTATTGTTGAGCGTGCGCATCGCACCCTCAAAACCTATCTTATAAAACAGAAGAGGGGAATTGAAGAGATTTTACCCCGAGCACCAAGAGTGTCTGTGTCTTTGGCACTCTTTACACTCAATTTTTTAAATATTGATGCTCATGGCCATACTGCGGCTGAACGTCATTGTACAGAGCCAGATAGGCCCAATGAGATGGTTAAATGGAAAAATGTCCTTGATAATAAATGGTATGGCCCGGATCCTATTTTGATAAGATCCAGGGGAGCTATCTGTGTTTTCCCACAGAATGAAGACAACCCATTTTGGATACCAGAAAGACTCACCCGAAAAATCCAGACTGACCAAGGGAATACTGATGTCCCTCGTCTTGGTGATGTCCAGGGCGTCAATAATAAAAAGAGAGCAGCGTTGGGGGATAATGTCGACATTTCCACTCCCAATGACGGTGATGTATAATGCTCAAGTATTCTCCTGCTTTTTTACCACTAACTGGGAACTGGGTTTGGCCTTGATTCAGACAGCCTTGGCTCTGTCTGGACAGGTCCAGACGACTGACACCATTAACACTTTGTCAGCCTCAGTGACTACAGTCATAGATGAACAGGCCTCAGCTAATGTCAAGATACAGAGAGGTCTCATGCTGGTTAATCAACTCATAGATCTTGTCCAGATACAACTAGATGTATTATGACAAATAACTCAGCAGGGATGTGAACAAAAGTTTCCGGGATTGTGTGTTATTTCCATTCAGTATGTTAAATTTACTAGGGCAGCTAATTTGTCAAAAAGTCTTTTTCAGTATATGTTACAGAATTGGACGGCTGAATTTGAACAGATCCTTCGGGAATTGAGACTTCAGGTCAACTCCACGCGCTTGGACCTGTCCCTGACCAAAGGATTACCCAATTGGATCTCCTCAGCATTTTCTTTCTTTAAAGAATGGGTGGGATTGATATTATTTGGAGATACACTTTGCTGTGGATTAGTGTTGCTTCTTTGATTGGTCTGTAAGCTTAAGGCCCAAACTAGGAGAGACAAGGTGGTTATTGCCCAGGCGCTTGCAGAACTAGAACATGGAGCTTCCCCTGATATATCTATGCTTAGGCAATAGGTCGCTGGCCACTCAGCTCTTACATCTCACGAGGCTAGACTCATTGCACGGGATAAAGTGAGTGTGCTTCAGCAGCCCGAGAGAGTTGCACGGCTAAGCACTGCAGTAAAAAGGCTCTGCGGCATATATGAGCCTATTCTAGGGAGATACGTCATCTTTCATGAAGGTTCAGTGTCCTAGTTCCCTTCCCCCAGGAAAAACGACACGGGAGCAGGTCAGGGTTGCTCTGGGTAAAAGCCTGTGAGCCTAAGAGCTAATCCTGTACATGGCTCCTTTACCTACACACTGGGGATTTGACCTCTATCTCCACTCTCATTAGTTGGGTGGCCTATTTGCTCTTATTAAAAGGAAAGGGGGAGATGTTGGGAGCCGCCCCCACATTCGCCGTCACAAGATGGCGCTGACATCCTGTGTTCTAAGTGGTAAACAAATAATCTGCGCATGAGCCAAGGGTATTTTATGACTACTTGTACTCTACCTTTCCCGTGAACGTCAGCTCGGCCATGGGCTGCAGCCAATCAGGGAGTGATGCGTCCTAGGCGAAATATAACTCTCCTAAATAGGGAAGGGGTTTCGGTTTCATTATTGAAGGGGCTTTCGTTTTTGGGGCTGGGCGCTGGGCGCTTGCCCTCCTGGCTCCCAAAGATGTAAGCAATAAAGTTTTGCCGCAGAAGATTTTGGTTTGTTGCGTCTTTCCTGGCCGGGCGTGAGAACGCTATTAAGAGCCTAAGCTTGCCACGGGACGGCTCCTGTGCTCCCAACCGGCTACCAGGTGATGTCTTTATAACAAAGACTCTGAAGGCATGGCCATGGAGAACAAGCCCTTCTATGTGGGCACAGATAACAGCAGGCACTTGGTCAGCACGGCTCACTCTCAGACAGTGGCCAGGTGAGCGCACTGTGCTGCTGAGGAGGCGCTGGGACACTGCATCTGCTGCAGCAGTGGGAAGTGAACACTGGGCGTCACACCTGCCAAGGGCCCCTGGGTGCAGTGACTAGGGGAAGGAGCCAGAGTTCTCACCTCTGCCATGCATTACGAGACTGGTGTTTACCTAACCACTTGACTACCTTGAGTTTCAACTTTAAAAAATATTATGACTGCTTTCCCTGCACATAGGGCCTTGCGCCATGTGCATGCCTGGTGACTGCAGAGGCCAGAGGAGGACATCAGATCCTCTTTAAGTGGAGTTACAGACGGTCATAGCCCACCATGTAGATGCTGGGAATCAACCCCACGTCCTCTGCAACAGCAACAAGTGCTCTTAACACTGAGATCTCTCTCCAGCCCTGCAACTTCTTTAAAATTTTCTTATTTGTTGACAGTTTCATAAACTTACATAATGAACTTTAGTTACTATGAACCAGTTAACCCCTCTCACATCCCTCCTTCACCCAATACAATTCCCACTACGCCCCTCCTACTTCCACAGCTTTTGTGTGTCACCCACTGGATTGATTAAGGCTGCCTGCTTGAGCCTGGGCGTGATGTCATTTGAGGAAAGTATCACCTGCTCTCACAGCCATATCATTGTCTCTGTGCTGGGGTGGAACCCCAGCTCCTTTATCTCCGTGTAACATGATCTTCCTTAGAGCTACTGATCACTCTGTACTTACGCATGCCAGGATAATGCCCAGCAACTTAGATGCAGCATATGATTTTTCAACACGAGCTCTAAGGAAGTGCTACTGTCCTGTGTTTATGGATGAAGTAAGTCAGTACTGGAGAGAGAGAAAGGAGGGGGTGTGGTGATGCAGTGTATGTGTATGACAGTTTTACAGGGACAGTTTTATAGACACAGGTTGCAGAGAAGACAAGCTAGACCCAGGTGAAGACAGAATGAGCCAGAGAATGAGAAGGAGCCAGCAGATTAGAACAGATTGCCAAAAGTTAGTATAAGGCCAAGCAGAGCAATTTAGTCCGAAACTGAAGGAAGCTGGACTGAATCGGTCAACCTGTAAGATCAGATTAGAAGTCTCCAGGCCTAGGTCTAGGGAGAGTTAGAACAGAGCAGGAAAAGCTCTGGACACAGCCTAACCTACAGCTTGGGCAGAGCCCTCATCTCACCATTTCATCTGAGGAAATAAAGTGATGTTTACATCTGTTTTACTTTCAGCTACACTATTGGTAAGGATAACCCTGGGAGGCACCTTTCTAAGGATGGCAATGACTTCTTCAGCTAGACACTTGATAATGAGGTGGAGCCCAGCATCTGACTCACTCACCCTTCCAGACTTTATAGGAACAGGAAGGAAATTTCAATAATGCTAAACTCTTGACAGAATGGTTGTTATTCAGGGGCTGGCTTTAATTGGAATCAAACGTGTGTGTGTGTGTATGTGTGTGTATGTGTGTGTATGTGTTAAGACAAGGCCTCTCATTGGCCTGGAGTCACAAAGCAGGAACCCCAGGGATCCAAATGTCTCCACTCTCCAGGGTTGGCATCACAAGTGGACACCACTAATGCCTGGCTATTTTACGTTGGTTCTGACGACTGAATTCAGGTCGTCATGCTTGAATGGCGAGTACTTTGCTAACTGAGCTATTTCTATGCCCAACCCATTGTTTTTAATGTTGTCACAGGGAGCTTCTAAAACAGCACTGGGACAGTCATGTGACTGACCTTGCCTCCTGCGACCACACGCTCGCTCGTGTAACTTGTCCCCTTTCACTGTGTAAGAATCTACGAATGATGGGACATCACTTCTGAGATGAGATATAAAAACCTTGCTTTCTGTCTGCCTTGTCTGCTTTGATATTTCTACCATTTGCTGGCAAAATGCCATGTTTCAAGCTACCCTATGTACAAAGCCCACTTGTCAAGCACCCTCTAGCTAACTGCTACTGAGCCATGAGGCAACCAGGGAACAGCATCTGGTGCTAACCATAGACGCTAGCTTGAAAGTGAACTACCTCTTAGCAAGCCGTGGGGTCCTGCGGAACACACCTTTCCTGCAACCTGGTGAAGACTGAGTGCGAGAACTCAGCTAGGCCCCACCCCGATTCCTGACCTCGGGTCCGTATGATATTCACACCCTTCTTTAGCACTTTCAAACTCTGGGATCATCTGCTATGCACAGACAGAGACGTAACACAGATGTAAAGCTCAGTTACATCATTACAGGACCCCAGTGTCCATTCTGACTCCTTTGGTAAGCTGAGTCTGGGTTCCAGAGGCTGAGAAGCAGGACAGGGTGTGCATCATGGTTAGGTCAGAGGCTAAGGAATCTGTACATTAACCTGCAGGTGTGGCTGTCATGGAGCAATGGCAGAGTGAAGCAAAAATAAGGCCTGGGCTAGAAGCACACCTCTGGACCTGAAGTCTGATGTGTCATTCCTATCCCCTTTCACAAAGGAGTCGACTGGGATACCTTCCCTGGGTGCCTTCCTGTCGGCCAGAGACCAAACGAAAGAAAAAGTACAAGAGCTTTTCCTTTCGGGCATTCTCCAGTCTCAGCACCCAGCTCCCCAGGCCTCCACAAACCTGTGGAACATAACTGTTCCAGGCCTCTCTCCCACCCCTCTCCTGGTATTTTGGGGGTTGGCTTGTTTGTTCTTTATTCATGGTTTCCTTCACTCATTCTGAGAACTATCCACTCAGAATTCTCCATTCACTATTACCTGAATTTTCCATGCGTAAGGACGAAACAAATGCTGATTACAAAACAAACAAACAAACAAACAAACAAACAAAGGAAACCAACTCACATATGAAGCTGCTTTTCCTTGGAGCCGACAGCATAAATAATTCAGGCCCTTAATTAATATCATCTGCAGCATCTGGCTTAGGAGCAGTATTCTCAAGGGGAATAAGAAGGCTCCATGTTAAAATTCACAAGTGCCTAGGCAGGCACACCGAGCCCCACTGGCCTTTGCCCTGCATGCCCATGCGCTCGCTCGAAGCTGTCTCTCCCAGTCTCCTGGGCCTCCTTCCCTGCCACTGCCTTCAATGTTCCAGCTACAGCAGGCTTGTCAGATGTGCTGCTGGAGCACTCAGTGATCTCTACATCGCAACAGGGATGAGCCCTGTGGGGCAGCTTAGTGATATTTCCCACAGCCTGCTACACGTCCCTGTCAGCGCTGGGTTTGCTTCTCAGGGAATCTTGCAGTATCAGCTACATGTTACATGTGAGCTGACAGACTGGGTAAGGACAGCCACAGTCACAAACGATGATGCCTGAGGACAGAGGTTTGGACAGATCCTTCTCTGATCATTTTGAAGAGCTGAGGGTTCTCCAGAGGCCTTGGCAGTGACTCCATGTCCTGGCATTCCATTTGCCCTGGCTACTCTCCAGGGCAGGCTCTAAGCTGCAAACAATTCTCTTACCATGTGGTGAGCCAAGTGAAGAGAGTCCTCACACTCGAGTTATGTTGATGGGTGCAGTCGGGGAAACGGTGAAGGGAGCCTTCCCTCTACCTCCTGGCGGCATCTTCAGTGCCACACCAAAATACCTAATTGCTTTATAATTTCAGGATCTACTAAAGCGAATTTTAATTATACTTGCTGTTATACTTTAATTACAGTCTTAATTATTAAGCACATACTATCACACTTGGAAGAAGCAGGGTGTGAAGGGATTGTAACACTCAAAGAGCCCAGGAATAAACTGGACTGCACTGAGAAGTGAATCCAGAGAGAGCCGCCATGAGCAGACGGAGGTCAGAAGGAGGCTGGGGGGAGGCCAACCCAGGACACAGGTGAGGAGGACATCATGGGGAACAAGCCAGAGAAGGATGAGCATGTGAGGAGAGAAAGGCAGGGTGAGGAATTGGGGAGCTTGCCATGTGGCCTCCGCACTTGCCCTGTCCTTTGTCTCCCTCTCTTCCCCTGCATGGCTAGGCTTTGCCCGCATCCTGGCCTGGCCAGCAATTACTACCATTTGCTTCCTCCTTCTGGTTGAGGAAGCAGCTGGAGGGGAAAGAGAAGAGAGATTGCAAAGAAAAAGGAGCCAGTAAAAATCAGGTCATGGGGAGTGAGGATGCCCTGGGCAAATGCTTGTGAGTGTCTCCATCTTTGGGGGAATGGTGTTATTGGCGCGTTTGAGGCTTCTTTCTGACCTCCATGGCTGACATCTATTCCAAGCCCCCTTTCTGACTTTATTTCTAAGTAGAAACCATCACAGCCACTTTAAACTCTGACATGGAATTAAGTGTTCTAAAGAGTGTGTTTATGCCCTGCACACAATTAGGATGGGGACTGATCACTTTCCCACACTTAAATGGTGCTGCTGATATGCTTTAATATTTATTAAATGCTGCCATGCTTCTCAATGGGGCTGCAGGACAACATGCTAATAACCACCCATACACATAACCGATCAACCCGCACAGCTCAGCTGGCTGTCACTTCTCAACTCTGGCTTCTTGACCGCTGTCTGGCCATGTGGCTACCTACCCACTTCCAGGCCTTGAGAATGACAGCGTGTAGAGAAACAAAGGGGGCACTGGCTCAGCACAGACTCCTACTCGGCTGCTAGCAGACATGAGAAAAAGAAGCACATGAAGCAGGTAAAAACGTCTCTGCTTCCAAGTGGTCTATAGTGGCTTCCTGCCACTGGGTGGAGGAAGAGAGCTGTAAACAGAGATGCAGGGGTAATTTATCAATCCACCCTGTGCTTTCACCATGCAAGAGAGAGGACACTGGGCAGGGCTGACAGGGTTTGAGTGAAGAGATGCAGCCTCTGCCCTGCCCCAACTCAGGCTGGCCTTTACCCCAGGAGCAGAGGATAACACTGTCCAGTGCAGACGCCTCTCTTGAATTACTGCTTTTATAGGCATTCAGATGTGCGTATGTGTGTATGTATGTATGTACATATGCATGCATGTATGTTTTTATATAAATGTGTGTGTACACATGTATGTCTATGGAGGCCAGAGATCAACACTGAGCATATTCCTTGATCACTCTCTACCATATGTTTTCAGACAGGGTTTCTCACTGAACCTAGAGGTCAATTTACCAAATTGGCCAGACTGGCTGGCCAGAAACTGGCACCTGCTTACCTCCCTTCACTGTTACCTCCACAGCTCAGCCCAGCCCAGCTCAGCCCAGCCCAGCTCAGCCCAGCCCAGCCCAGCCCAGCTCAGCCCAGCTCAGCCCAGCCCAGCCCAGCCCAGCCCAGCCCAGCCCAGCCCAGCCCAGCCCAGCCTAGCCCAGCCCAGCCCAGGGGTTACAGGTGTGAACTCTGCTGCCCCTCCTGCTAACATGGGCTCTTGGGATCTGAACTCAGGTCCTCATGTTTGTGCAGCGGGCTCTATACTATAACTAAGTCAACTCCCTGGCCTGATCATTCAGGTTTTTGCTCCTTTTAAAAGAATACAACGCCACTATTAAGTACATATTGACTACATGTTACCAGATTTTAAAAGAGACTACGAAGATAATATTAAAAACAGTATAAGCTTGCTGTCTATGTATGATTACTGGTTCTTAAATATCATAAAACTCAATTCTCAAAGCAAATCTAAAAGCAACATCATTTTAGCCCAACTTCACAGATAAAGTACCCAAGGTACCAGGAACTTAGCAGCTGACCTAATGACTCCCAGAAAGTTGGAAGATAGAAAAAGAGTAGAGTTCAGATTTATCTGAAATCAAAACCACACGCTGGCCATGTACCATAGAGCACCATGCAAAAAAGAATGCTGGTAATTCTTTAAGCTAAGCCTTCACTTCATCTCACTGGGGGAAACTGAGGCTCAGGTACTAGGGAATCTACTTGGTCAAGCAATCAGTGAGCTATCACAGGCCTGATTCAGCCTCCTGTTCTAAATCAGGGCTGGCACACGCTGGCTTTTAAGCCCAATGCAGCCCACAGTCTCTTTGCATGCTACTTGTAAGCTAAGAATAGTTTTCATATTTTTAAATAGCTGGGCAAAAAATCAGAATAATATTTTGTGATACATGAAAATTACATGAAATTCAAATTTCAGTGCCCATAAATAGAGTTTTGATGGAGCAGGGCCAAGCTGATGCGCTCACAGGCTGCTGATTGCTGTGCTCTGCAACACCAGAGCTAGGGCGGTGACACAGACAGTGTGGCTCACAGGGCCTGACAAGGCTCAGTTCTGCTCGGAGGCTTCCTTTCTTTCCTTGGAGTAGAAACAGGACACACTCTACAAAGCAGTAGGTTCCTGGGGTCCGGTGTCCGTGGGTCCTGTTCCTTCTTTCCAGCCATCATCAGACAGAGCACTGTTGTTTAGCCAATGTTTGGAATCTCTTCTCTCTTGTTATTCCTTTAGTAATGGAATGATTCCACAGACATACTGTGAAAGAGACCATGGACACATTTCCATCCACAGTAGCTCCAAAGAACATAAGCACCTAGGAATAAAACTCAGAAAAGAAGCAAAGGCACCACAATGAACTTTCAATCTCTGAAGAAAGACACCGAGGAAAAACTAGAAAATGGACAGGATTAGTAGAAATAATATTGTGAAAAATGATCATCCTAACAAAAGCAATTTATAGATTCAATGCAATTCTAATCGAAATTGCCAAAACATTCTTCACAGAAATAGAGAAAGCGCTGTGAAGAAGTATTATGACCAAGGAGACTTATAAAAGGAAGGATGTAACTGGGGCCTTGCTTACAGTTTGGAGGGTGAGAACATGACTATTATGTCAGGAGCACAGCAGCAGAAAGGCAGTCATGGCGCTGGAGCAGTGTCTGAGCGCTTACATCCTGATCCAACGCAGAGAGAATGCAAATTGGAATATCATGGGGTTTATAAACCTTAAAACCCAGCCCCAGTGCTATACCTCCTCCACTAAGACCCCAAGTCCTAATCCTTACCAAACAGCTCCACCAACTGAGGACCAAACATTCAAAGACAGAAGCCTCTGGGGCCATTCATATTCAAATCACCAGAGGAAAAAAATCCTAAAATTTTCATGGAACCACAAAAGGCCCCAATAGCCAAAGCTATTGAGTAAACAGCCGTGAGTAAACAGAACAAAACCATTCTAAAATTTGCTATTCTAAAGTTCAAGGTATACTGTGGAGTTACAGTCATAAAACAGCCATATGGTACTGGCACAAGAGCAGACATGTAGACCAATGAAACAGAATAGAAGGCCCAAATAAGAGTACATACAACTAGAATCATCTGGTATTTGACATAGATGCCAAAACCACATTGGAGAGAAAACACCAACAAATGGTGCTGGGAAAACCAATGTCCACATGCAAAAGAATGAAATTAGGCCTGCATCTGTTACCTTACATGAAAATTAACTCCAAGTGCATCAAAGACGTCATGTGAGAGTGGAAACACTGAAGCTGCTGCAAGAAAACAGGCAGCACCTAACAGGATGCAGGTGTAAGAGAGGGCTCTCTTAACGAGACTCTATTTGTCCAGAAATTAAGGCCAACAACTGACACCCGGGACTTCATTAAACCAAAACGACAAGGCTAAGAAAACAATGAACTGAGCAGAGAGGAAGCCCCCCCAAGTGGGAGAGAATCTCTAGCTACTATGGATTCGACAGAAGACTAATATCCACAATACGTAAAGAACTTTCTGAGCACAGAATCAAGAGATCAAACTCCCACTGTGCCCGTACCCCTCCCCTTCTTGGAGATAACTCAAGTCTCAGGTTGAACACCACCTGGCAGCCAATGGCAGTGATACATAGGGTCAGTAACAAGGGTTCAGATGTGACAGCTAGTACAAATTGCACTGCTAACATTTACTAAGAGCAGACCTATTCAGACTATTGGAAAGCTAGTTTGTGCCTTACAATGTGTGCCTTACATTATGATGCTGCTACTTGTATATATGTCAGTTTGTGCATATGCCCATGTGCATGTAATGTACTTGTGAAAAAAACAGAGGTCTATGCCAAGTGCCTTCCTCTATTACTCTGCATATTATTTTTTGAGACAGCATCTCTCATGGAATCTGCATCTCACCAATTATATAGACGGGCTGGTCAGCACAATACTGGAATCATGGACCCTCATGCTTTGGTTACACTTTACCTACTGAGCCATCTTACCTCCCCGATCAATACTGTTTTTCCCCCTACATACTACAAGAGAGGAGGTTGAAATTTCACACCTGGCTTTATTCCTAAGAAGCTGAATGACTTGAGAAAGTCACTGTCCATTTGACTGGAGATTCTTCACCCTTGGGTGAGGATCTTATCTACCCACACATTCTATGAAAATTAAGGCTGATAAAAAGTGGTCTGTGACACTGTTTCACAGCCATGGTAAGAAGATACACAGGGTGAGGACTGCTGTGGGCAGTAGCCAGATTTAGCAGCAGGAAGTCTCTGACCAAGATGCAATCATCTGACCACAAAAGCAAGGTTCGGGATCAAGTCTATGCGTGTTCACTGAGAGCCACTCCTAGGTGCATATGCTTTTGCTTTCAATTATGTATCCCTAAAAAAGGCAGCATAAATATTAATGCAAGCCATGTTCAACTGTAATATCAAACTAGAATGCAAAGAACCCTCTGGCAAGCAAAACTGGCTGCAGTACTTAGTCTACTTACTCCCATCATCTACAGGACAGAACGGATCTTTCTTTATTTTTAGAAGATTCATTCGTTCTTTGAGGATTTATCCAGAGTGTTTTGTCTCCTCTTCCCAATTCCTCTCCTGTCCATCCCATCCCATCCACCTAACTTGTCTTTCTTTTTATCAGCCAAGTCCAGGAAGTGCTGCCTGCATAGTCTTGGATGTGTGGCCTTCCTTTTGGACGTGTTACTCTCATTCTCTCGAAGCCATGAGTTGCCAATAGCTTCTGAGCTAGGTAGGAGTGGGCTTCAGGCTTCCCTGCCCCCTCCATGGTGGGGTTTGGTCTGTCATGAGCTTGTTCATGTCTTGTGCATGCTGTAGGACAGATCTTTTGAAGAGCTCTTAAAATCTGCAAGGCCTTTCTTTTACATCAGTCCACAATGCTGACCCAGACCTTCAGTCGTCCTTGCTATGGTTTGGCTATAGAAGGCAATGTCCCCCTCAAAGACTCATGTGCTGTATGAGTGCTCTTAGCACAGTGGTGGGGAGTTCTAGTGGAAGGTAATTATGTCACAAGGACTTACCTAAAGGACTAATGCTGGTTAGAACGTGCATTGTCACAAAAAGAGTGAAGCTGCACTTGCTTCATCTCGTCTTGTTTTCCATGCGGTCTTGGTTGGCCTCAAACCCGATGTGGCCAAGGCTGACTCTGAATTCCTAATTCTGCCTCCATCTCCCGTGTGCTGGTGCCACAGGTGTGGACAGCCAGCCTGCTCTCTTGCCCCTTGGCTTGCCAGATGATTTCTTCCAAATGCATCTCTGCCACGCGTGTCATCCAGGCTCTCTGAGATGAGCAGACGCCAGCAGATGTGGCAACAAAGTAAAGCTCTTTTCTTGGTAAATTATCCAGACGTAGGTGTTTTGTCAGAGCAGCACAAACAGACTGATAGACTGCCTGAGAAGCCATACCACTGCATTACGGTATGGGACTGTAAGTAGGGGAAATGCCTGAGTGTGGACTCTACTGCTAAGATTGTCCTTAAGAAAAACACTGTATTTGAAGAGCTGATATTGTTTGTCAAGTTCTAACTTGACTCTTATAAGAAATTTACAGGCTGAGCCCACAGCCAGAATTAGAAATGGATAATAGGAGGAGTTTCTAAAACACTAGGTCTTGTTGCTGGGCTCTTTTCCACTTAGGGGTCTGCAAACTAGGGCTCATAAGCCAGACCTACTCTGATATCTGTTTTTGTACCAAAAGACTTATTATGACCCAGGGGCAGCCATCTCCCCGGGCACTGTCCAGAGCTGCTTCAACACTACCTACCGCAGAGAGCTAAGCAACTGCAGCAGGGATACATGGCCTCAAAGGACAAGAGCTGACTCTTCACAGGAAAGCTTATCAGAATGCCCCAGCTCATGTCTGATGGGCTGTACAAAGTAAGAAATTATCTTACTTGGTTCTTTCCCAGTTTTTAGCCCCCACTTTACTTCCTGCTCCCAATAGAATAGAATGCTATATTTCTAGGGGAGAAAGTCCCCTGTATGGTTTCATTCACTAATGGCAAATGGTTGGCTCAAAAAGCATCTCTTTTGACATCTGTAGTGTACAATCATGATTATGGAACCTCTTTCTCTGAGCTACAGTGCATCAGGATTTTATTGGCACAGCGCTTTCAGCAGCCACAGTCAATGAGCAGAAGGTGGCATAGGGCGAAAGCTATCTGTCCTCTGTCCTAAAACACTGTCATGGAGGCTATAGGGATAGACTAGGAATAGTCTCCAGGGGTGTCTCTTCAACATTCTTATTGGCAGGGTAGACTCATCATCTGTAAAACAAGGGACTAAATCTCCCTGCAGGCTGCTCCCTAATAGCAGGCTGCTAATTAGAATAACTACAGTGTTGCATGAAGACATGAACTGACTGGTCCCACCGACAATATCCAGAAAGCAGACAGGGAGTCTGCATTAGATACAGTGGGCCTAATGAGTACTCTGCTTTAACCACTCTTCCTTAAAACTGTTCCTTTGCATAACAACGGCCAGAGAGGATTAGTCTGTCACAGCTACCTCCCTCCATCACCTCACTGCCCAGAGAGCTTGGGGACACTGCATAATGCTGGAGTTATCTTCTTTGAGAAGACTTAGCTTACAGATATGACAAGGCCACAGACATCCAAATGGCAGAAATGCTGGTTATGCACATTATCTATCTAGAGGTGAGGTGAGGGAAACTTGAAATGCCTAAGAGAGCAGATTAATGCAGATTAAAAGTTTTGACCCACAGAAGCTTTTCCTGTTCTGAGGAACGCTTGAGGCTAGCACCTGTGGAGTTGGTGTAACTATCAGGAGCAGCAGAGGTTTACGCATTACTGTATACTTAGCCATTCAGACCTGGCACCCCTGGGGACTAGAGTCCCTCCCATGCCACAGGCAGTGCGAGCTGCTGAAGAAACACTAAGAAGAAGGAGGGTCATTGGGGAAGGTGGGGTGCTAATGAGTAGAGGCAGAGGAGGGGTGGGGCATCACCACAGTGAAAGTTGGCCCACACAGGATGTGTCCCCAGAGAATGCGGATGGAGGGGAGAGATGAAAGAGGACCCAGGACCCTGGGTGGTAGGGAGCAATGCAAGGTGCAGACTGCCTAGGAAGGCTTGAGAAGAATGGTTGGTCACCCTGGGAACAGAGATGCCTTGAGTAACCAAAGGAAGATGTGCTAGAAAAATGCCTTACAGCTGGATCTCATTGAGGCATTTCCTCAACTGAGGCTCCTCCCTCTCTGATGACTCTAGCCTGGGTCAAGCTGACATAAAAGCAGCCACTACACATGTGTTGTACATAATAACCGTACTGAATTTCTGGGCACAGAAGGTGCCTTCCATCAGACTGCCTGTCCCATCCCAGTTTTTCTGTATGTGTGTCTGTCCCTTTTCCTCCCCATGCCACTCATCCTGTTTCCAGCACCAAGCGGGGGAGAATTTGGCAGTAAGGGGAACAACAAACGGGGTGGGATTCTGGCTTTTGAGGAGCTTTGGGGAAAGAAATAAAAATATTTGCATTGCTGAGACAAATCTTTCGTTGCTGGGTAGACGAATTGTATTGAAAGACCTGGTGACGAGAAATGTGATCCAGCCTACAAACTTTGTGGGCTTACAGTCATTATTATTAGCTGTTGTTACTAACAAGCTCAACTCAGAATCATAATGTGCACCTGAGAGAAGAGGAAATTCTTCCTCAAGTATCCATCAAATATAGGATTGTGGTGCAGATTTAAACAGGACAACAACAAGAAAGAATGCATCTTAAAGGAGAAAAAAGACACTGAAGATGTTAGCAAATCCAGACGCTACACAACTGTGACACCCCACACAACTGTCAGTCATTATGTGTCCATTTCTCAGCAGTACCCCATACCATACTGAATGTCTGTGTACATTTCAGGACGCTCATCAGAAACCATGCTCTTTATCTAGCTAGCAACAACTGTTTACAAAGGCTCAACCTCTACCTCTTAACTGGCTGTTCAATTACCCACAAGTCTTTTAAAACAAAATTATCCTGTGTCTTGGCTGATAGAAACATTTCATGTATTCATTTGCTTAGTAAGGCAAATGAATGCATGGGGTTATGGTGTTATCATTCCAAAGAGCAGGGAAAAAGCTTCCATAGATAAAGACAGCTTGCCGTCAGTATACGGCAGAGTACAAGGACTTGGTTCACAAAATTCTACCGAAGCAAACCTGATGTTTTTAGCCTGTTTCCAGTGTACTGTGTGTGGGCCAAAGCTGTCATGGCATGGATGTGAGTGGGTGAATGTAGACAGGGGTTCTGGGTCTTCCACATAGACAAAAAACAAACAAGCAAGCTGCTTCCTTTACTTAGAGGAAACAGACGCTACTAACTAAACAGGCCATCTGGCTTTGGGAACACTTGCTATCTTGATTATTGGAGTTCTCACAGTTGTGTAGGTTAGACAGATCTGCACTGGTGTGTCTGAGGCTTCAACAACACTGAGCCAGGGCTAGTGCCAGCAGGGACTCATGTTCATTCCAGATCTAGAGGAACTGCTTTCCATACACCATCCCCCATCCCAGGTGAGATGGTTCTCTCACTTCATTCTTCCCAGCTTCCTAGACCACAGCCCGCTGCAATCCTGGACTTAGGGCTCTTGGGCTTCCTGTTTTCTTGTGGTTTTCTCCCTGTCCTTGCTCAGTCCGAAGCTCCAGCCAGTGCTGCAGATAAAGGCTTCATGCTCCACTCTGCTCTCACAGACTGCTGTGCAGCCCCCACTCTCTCCAGGATGGCCTCTCAGCTATGCAGGGCCTGGGCTTCAGCTCCTAGAGTTCCAACTCTCGGGGATGGATGCCGACTTTCTTCTAATAATCCCCTCTTCCTTCCTGTCAGTCATTCAGATCTTATCCTTCCACATTCAACGTGGAAATTCCCCGTTTATAGTATGCATTTGGGGCTGGGCATGGCATTCATGCCTATAATCCTAGCACTCTAGAGGTAAAGGCAGAAGATCAGGCGTTAAAGGTCATCTTGGCTACATAGCTAATCTCAAAAAACCAGTCTCAAAAATCAAAACAAAACAGACCACAGTTTGTATGTATTAAAGATTAAATTAAAACTAAAAATTACTTTTGAAAGACATACTTCTAAACTTCCTAATTACAGTAGTCAATAATGAGTAAAAAGGATGACAGACATATCCACACATATATTACATGTGGAGAGAAGATATATATATATATATACATATACATATATATATAGATGATGGATAGATGGACAGGTAGATAGGAAAAACAGATTGCAGAGTAGACTAGGGAGCTTAGAGAGTACATAAGTACAGAGACAGGCTAACCATTGGGTATTAATTGCACAAGATAACTACAAATAACAATGTTATACTTTTCATAAAGCCAGAATAAAATCTGTTCTCACCACAAAGAATGGTGTAGCTGAGGTACACATAGCTTCACTTCATTAAAACATTACATAACGTATACATGTTTTCAGCATTCCATGGTATGTATAGCTATTGTGTTTTTGTGAATTAGATTAAAAATACAATTACAAGTTAAATGAGGAACATGATGATGAAAGCGGCTGAGCCACAAGCACCCAGCTCCAAGGCAAACACTTCACAGAAGTCTGGGTTTCCTTAGCTCGCAGAGTTCTGGCCTGGTTCTCACTTAGTTTTGTTATGGGTCCTTTCTGGTTTGTATCTTCTCCAAATTCTGCATTTTGTTATTTATGGTCAGACCGCTGAGTAGAGTCAAAGCAAAATTCCTTCTGCTCCCTGTGTTTAGTGTGTGATAACCATGCAGTTTGGGGAGGGTCTGGTTTTGGTGTTGGTTGAGCTGTTTGTCTCTTAGATATTCCACATGCTTTCTCTGGGTTGCACATCTGCTGGGTTGATGTGAGAGCCTACATTTACCCAAGAACGCTGATCACACAAGATGCCAATTTGTATAGCAGAAGTAGAGAAAACCTGGTACTACTCTAGAAATACCAAATTCATTGCTTCTTTCCTCTTGGTAAAAGGTTCTTGGGACACAAGAGAGACCATAGAGTATAGAAAGGATAGTGGCAAAGGCCACCAGGGATAGCCTTGCCTACTTCAGTTAGGGGAGACACTGGTATCTTTGGGCTTGTCTTGAGCCATCACTTTCACGTTCGGGACACAGACAGTGTGATACCTCAGTGTTTCCAAATTTTCAGTGATGCAGCCGGGGCCCCCAAGACCACTGCCAAGAAGACAGGAACAGGTCCCAGGAAGGCAAGGCCTCTTTCATGCTTAGTGCACTCACTGCCTTACCCTGTCATTTTTCTACTTCATTTCTCCTGTTAACTTTCTACATTTCTACTCATCTTCCTTGATGTTTAAAGTTCTGTGACCTGTGCGTGGCATTTCTTAATAACTGAGTTCTAATTAAAAACCACAGGCACAGACTGTAGAAGAAAAAGGATTGTCTAACAAGCTCAGAAATTTCAAAGCTTTTCTCTCTTATCTCAAACAGACTTCTAACACAAACATCAGAGACTATTTACGGAGATAATCTTGGGTGTGTTAATTTGCATATCTTTACATACATACTTACCTCCCAGGTATCATGGAACAACTACTCTGGAATACTAAGTATAGCATGAAAATAAGACAAGGGCTGTTTTCAATTTGTGTATGTATGTGCATGTTTGCTCTTGTGTGTGCAGATGCAAGTGTGTGTAGGTACACATGCACAATGTGTATGTGTGTGTGTGTATGCTTGTAGGTGGCGGCCAGTGTGTGTATGCTTGCAGGTGGGGGCCAGAGAAAACCCTTGGCTGTTGTTTCTCGGGTCTTGTTGGCCTTATTGTTTGAGATGGATTTCTCATTGGCCTGGAACGCATGAAGCTGGCTGCATTGGTGGCTCAGGGCTTCTCCTGCCCTCCCCTCCTCAGTGCTGGGATGATAAATGTGCACTACAATTCTTGGCTATTTTTTTTTAAAAATGTGAGTCCAGATGATCAAACTCAGATTTGTGTGCACAGTGAGTTATCAGCCTTGCTCATTTTCAAGTTTTCAAGAAAAATGAAAAGGAAGCAATTTCTAGAAATGTACAAATAATAATTGTATATATAATAATACTATGTGCCCAGTGAGGATTGCTGGAAGAAAGCGAATCCACTGCAGGAATACTTCTAATTATTTCCAAGTGTCAGATACTAATGTGATTCCTGCCTCAGTTGGCTTTTACAACACGAGGGTCAGGGGTCATTTTGAATCTAAAACCAGTCTGACATCAACATTTTAATCAGAATTATAACTGATGCCGATGGCCTCGTTAACTCCTTGGCCAGCTTTCTGTACTGTGGTATCACTAATCATTGGCTTTTATTAGTTTCACGGGAATCAATTATGTCTCTGTACTCCTACAATGAGTTAATTCTGTGGAATGTTCTGCTGTCCACACTCAACGTTGCTGCCTGGAGCGCCTGCTGCCCGACCTCCTCTCTGGGGTCAGCATTTCTATCAAGTCCAGGATGTTCTGGTTTTAGGTCACAAGGCAGACAGTTTCAGGTAAGGAAGAGGCAGTATTGCAGAGAGAGAGAAGAGAGAAAAGGGAGACCTTAAGCAGGCTGCAGCTCCTCTGGCCTCTCCATCAGGGGATGAGATATACAGTGCTATCAAATGACCCTCAGACTTCATCACTAGGAGAACAGCACCAGCACAGAGCCTGGGCAATCTGGGCTGCCCCTAAGGTGATACTGAAGAAACCAACCCAGTGGGGCTGCTGAATGTTATGACCAGAATGCAATGACAATGTGGATGGCTTTCAGGAGTTTTCATATTAAAATGATTGTTAAATACGGGAAGGTTTTCTCTGTTAAACTGTCATGCAGTGGTAGCAGTAATGAATGACAGTAAGACTGGGTTGGCACTGGCATGGATGAAGAGGCTGCCATGATCGTCATGTGATGGTGGGTGAGGCTGATGTATAAGGAAGGAAGGCACTAGTGGTCACTGATACCCCACCACACACTCTCCATACCAACCATGTTTCAAGCAATAGAGAGTAAAAAGAAAATTAATTTTATTATGCCTCAGCCCTTGAGCACTCAATCAAACAGTTTACATCAATTTACTGAAGGTGCTTCTGCACCTGAGCAATGGGCTCAGCTACTTGGCTAACTATGGCCACTGTCTCTATGGAGAAGTGCTTCTACACCCAAGCATGGGCCGGAGTCATTGCCATCCCCATGGAACACTGTAACCACTTCAAAGACCAATCACCATACTGTGGCTATTCAGACTTGGTTATCTGGTGATATTTCCTCAAATATAAGTGAAATGAACTTGTCATTTTGAGGATAACAACTGTTTTGCAGTTGAAGATAAAATTTATATCTTAAACTGAAAACCCAAACTCTCAATAAGTTGCATCTGCCTCTGTATACTTGACAGCTTCCCAACACCTTAAATGCAGTCCTATCAGGAGCAGTGTTGATCCTAACAAACATGGACTTGGGGCTTTTGTGCTTTGAAATGCAATAACCTTTGGGACATAACTGAAAAAAGTTATCAGAGCATGAGGTTATGCAGCGTGCATGGGTGAAATGAACTTAGTGTGAGACACACCGAGGGGCTGAAAAGAGCAGGTTATGAGAACTTTCCCAGACATGTTCCTAGTTCACAGCGGAGCACCTTCAGTAAAACTGGCTGACACCTGTACTGCAGTACCAGGGAAGAAAGCTCATGGCTCCATGAGAAGCTGACGAAAACATCCCAGCTGGGTGTGGGGCTGGGCACTTGGAATCATTGGACTTGGGAAGCTGAAGTGGGGGATTTTGAATTCTAGATTAGACTGGGCCAAAGAGCATGTTCAAGGCCAGCCTGGAGCTCATAAGGAGACCCCATTTCGAACAAAACAAAAGTCAGAAAAGGCGTTCCTCCTCCTGAGTCCATATACACGTCTCTGAGGTTAGACATTGTTCATATACATTGTGACAAAGTCTTATGGGAATAACAGAGAAGCTAGGTAAGTAAGGGAGCTGAAAACAGTTACCAGTCTTATTAAAGACTTAAAAAGACAATATATATACAAGTAGACTCACATACATATGCATATCATCTCCTTTGATCTGTGGTTTCTCTTCCCACAGTATCAGTAGCTTACAGTAGCCAATCATGAAAATATTACTTGTCTTTTTTGAGAGAAAGAAATCAAATTCACTTTAATTTCACCATAATGTTGTTATTTTCTATCTTATTTCTAGCTATTGCTAATTTCTTACTGTTTCTATTATATAAACTGATCCTATCATAGCTTTGCATGTAAGAGGAAAGAGATCACATATGCTGGGTATTTGTACAATGGCCTCTATAATACAAGGGCTTTAGCTCTCTGGAACCAGCCTGGCAAATGAGCCTGGGTAGTCCTAGGCCCACAGTGTCTGAGGAACTGCAACTGCACTTGCCTGCTGGAAGTCCAGACCATTGTAATACTGAGCCTGCTGCATCTCAGTTAACCCAGTTTTCTGGAGCTTAGGAAGTGTGTGAGCCCAGAGCATGCTGGAAAGGAAAATTAGTGCTGGGAACTCCTGTGACTCACCTTCAAGCCGGACTACCAGTGGCACCTTGAGCTCCAGCTCCCGGCAGGCTTTGGTGATTCCGTTGGCAATGATGGCACAGTTGACGATCCCACCAAAGATATTGACGAGAATGGCTTCCACCTGAAATCCCAAACAGGAAGTGCTGTCAGAGTGTGGTAGCCAACAGCCTCAAAACAGCTAGTCAAATAACAGAGGTTGTTAAGTAAGGCTTCTTGGTTTCTGTCAGTTTTTACACAGAGAAAGAAATACTAAGAACAGACAAGACTGTCACAAAAATTAAGCTTCGGTAATGAATAAATAACAACATATCATTATTAACCCATATTACCATCCAGTCTTATGAACTGAGACAGGCCCCAAAATGAATCCAACTTCTGTATCCGCCCTCTGGGTTTCTTAAATATTTGGAACTGGTATAACGTTTTCTTTTTTTTTTTTTCCTTTTCCAAAACGAAATGTGTCATTTAAAAACTCATGCATCTATTTTTCTTTTATGATATGTAGTTCTTGTGCCTAACACAACAGGTTCAAATCTCAGAACTTAGTATGTGCTGTTTGTAGTAAAAGGTAAAGACTACAACCTTGCCATGCTTCTTAGGGCACATTCTCAAAATCCAGACATAATGTAACTATCTGAGACAACAACTGTTTTGATTTAAAAAAGAAAAGATAAAGAGGTAACATAAAAAGAGTCAAGTTAGCTGGGCAGTGGTGGCACACGCCTTTAATCCCAGCCCTTGGGAGGCAGAGGCAGGTGAATTTCGAGTTTGAGGCCAGCCTAGTTTACAGAGTGAGTTCCAGGACAGCAGGGCTATACAGAGAAACCCTGTCTCAAAAAAAGACAAAAGATTAAAAAAAAAGAGTCAAGTTACTAACAAGAATTTTTCAGAAATTTAAATTGAAACCCATCATGTTCACCTGTTTGTACAGATTCCACATTTACAGGCATGTGGGGTAAAAAGAATATTGTACTTGTCTTAATTTGATAAATGGGTATAAGAAAATCCTGTATAATTAACACAAAGAACGAGATAATGAAAAGAATTCATTACTTAGATTAATAGATAACACCCACAGAAAAGAGTTATTCATCAGGCTTGAGGCATCAAAATCCCAACAATGCAGTGGCAATGAGAGCACACTACAGAAATTGCCAAGCATGTATTTACATGCAGCATGCCAGTTTAGATCCTATAGGTTCCATATGATAAATTAACTGCGAATAGCAAAGGAGAAAAGAAAAGATTACATTTCTACAGCACTTATCTCTAGGATGTGCCATTACAGGAATTCTTATTTTTCCTATTCTGATGCCCCTAGAACCTGCTTATAAATACAGTGAGTGGGCCCTCTGTAGTGGAGAGAGCTATGGGGGCAGTGACGGCCCTGCTTAAAATTCTACTGGTTGCTCATCCGTGCTGGTCGCTAAGGCTGAAACCTGGTTAAGCTATATAACTTCTCTTGAATATGGTTTCCTGATCTGTAAGACGAGAGTAATAGTCCCTGGTCCACCAGACCCCTGCAGGATTTCAAGAAGATGATACACGTGCAGTATCTGGCAACAGCTCTCAGCTTACGTGCTCCTGACTTTTTCCCAGCAGGCAATGACACTATTGGACAGACTATCCAGGCTGTGAGTAGGAAACCTTTCCCCATATATAATAGAGGCACAGTGACTAAACTTTAATAGAATGGTAACAGCTTAGTAATGAAGCAAATAAGCAATATTTTCAAGTCAATTAGGGACTGGGGGCTACTCCCAAGAAAGAAACCTCCCATTTCCACTCACAGCAGGCTAACTGGTAAGCAGAAGCCTGCTTTCTAATGGCAACCATTAAATGCTGTTAGCATTGATGCTTAATGAAGCACTAATTTCCAAATAACTGTGGGATGGAAGGGAACTTCCCAGAACAATAGAAGAAAAAGTGTTCACAAGCAATAATTCCTTCATGGGCCTTGAGACAGAACTGAAGAGGCACACACTAGCATTTATGAGGAAAAACTGGGCATTCCAGTAAGCACAGACTGGTACCTGTGACCTCTATAATATAAGGGCAAGCTCATGTGTCAGGGATGCTCTGAGTTACAGGGACTCAGTGCGCTTAATCTAAAACTATGTGACTGTTCTATCAGCTCACGGGAACTAAGGTGAATTTATCTAAACAGGCAGGAGCGGAGGGGGTGAGAAGGAAGTGATGTCTGTGACCCTGTGACAATTCTACTTAGTGGGTGAATGCCCTGGAGTGATCGCCAACTACAAGCTGAGAATGTCTCAGCGGGTGTCAGGTCTCATGAGCCTCACATAACAGTGTCTCACTGTGCTCAGCATGAGCCCAACCTTAACATAGGTTCTCCTTATAGAGCAACCTTTATCTAAAAGGAAAGCAACACATTTAGCCAGCATGCAACCCAGGGACTTTAAGGAGGGGGATGCAACCTGGACAGAGGCAAACATGGCACCCAATGTAACTCATGGAGGCATGTCAGGCCTGACATGGAGGTAACCTGAGGCCATGCAGGACAACGTGGCCGAATCAGGGCTAGGGCCAGGAGAGTGGATTTGCTGGCGCATTCCTACCAAATCCAGAGCTAAGTGACATTAAGGTTTGACAGCAGCTTCCATGGGAAGCTTTTCTATAGGAAAAGCAACAGAAGATATACACAGGCTGCCTTTTTTAGGAGACTGGCTCTGCTCAGGACACAGTGTCCCATATGTCCTGGCAGAAGAGGTGCCTTCTGGTTGGTGGGGAGATCCTCTTCCAGCAGGCCTTCCAGCTCTCAGCTTCTTCCCCACTATAGAGTAATTTGCTGCAGTCATGCACTTTAATGGAAATCTGATTTAAGGTTTCACTCTGGGCCAATTTCTATAATTAAGTACTATAATCTGCAAGCTCAAACTGAGAATGAAATTAAGACAGTTTAAAAATGAAAGCCTTGTGACATCATTATTATTATTTAGCATTTATAAAGCATGTCACATTTTCAATGGGTGCTTCACAGATTCATTCATTTTACAACCACAAGCTGCTGTTCCACGATAATAGCAAAAGCGGCTTTTTAACTTTTTACTGTCTGCTTTTTTGGCACCAAGAACTAAAACAACAACAAGAACAACAACCCCTTTCCTCTTGTAGGTCTCTGTAAATATTCAGAGCTGCTCCTAGCAGATTCCAAAGTGCTTAAAGTAACAGGCATTTCCAAGATTCGGGTGAGAGTCCTCAGAGCTGCTATTTACTGTTGCACAAAAGTAAAGATCATCTAAGAAGGTGGTGAAGGTACCAGAGAGAGCACTGGTCCCTAGGTCCCAGACAGCTGCCCCAGCAGTAGAGTCCGGAACAACTGCTGGCAGCTGTGCAGGTGGTTGGGCCATCCAAACGTCAGTTCTCAAATGTCTCTGTGTGTTTGAGCTTGCGAAACACACACTGGCTGCAGATTATAGTCCATAATTGAAAGGATGCACTTTGAAAGTAAAAAAGCTGCAGCCATTGCTATTTGTTAAGCTCCCAAATAAACAAAGCAAGCAAACAACAAACACAGAACCCAACAATGAACCCCTTTGCTGCAGCGGAGGGTTCTTACTGAACTCATACATGCTTGTCTGGAATGTTCTTGCAGTCCTACGGGATACCCTACAGCTACTGCTCTGAAGAGCATGTCTTCAAATGCCAAGTGGTAATAACGAAGTGCAAGTGCACATATAGTGGTGGAGAGCTGCAAGGGAGTTGTGAATTCAACTACATGTAAAGTTTTGTTTTAGGATACACCTTTCTGGGAAGTCATTCATGAAGGATGAACATACTAGTTTTCACAAACAAAACTATTCTATTTTCTAGAAGATGGAAGGTTTATTATGCCACATGATTGACACATGGGTATCACACAAGGCGGGTATAATTTTCATCCTCAATTTATAGACAAGAAAACAGAAAGGAGGGAAACCACTGAGGCTATAGCTTAATGACTGAGAGCTATCAAAATTATAAGGCCCTATGAGACATGTAGGGCTTAATATCTTCTTATTGATAACACTAATTCAACCATCAATACAGGAGGTACATAATACCCTGCTTTACAAATGAAAAACAAGCCTGACACTCAAAGAGATAAACGCTGTGTGCCAGATTATGCAAACAGTATGCTGGGCTGAAAACCACACTTCTTTTTCTTTAGTAGTGCCAAGAATCCCTTTTATTAAATGCCAGTGTTGCCATTGCTCAAAAGTGAGGAAGCTATCTACTTAATAAATATTCTTGAGGGTCCACTCTGAGCTAGGTACTCCTTTAACCATCCAGATTGGCAGGAAAATAATTTAACCAGGCAAACGTGGTCTTCATCTGTATTTGAAATTGTAAATGCTGCCAGGTTATGGAGAGGAGGAAACAAATACCATGAGAACCCAAGGGTAAGATGGTAGAGTAGACCGGCTTCTCAGGGCAGAGACATTGAAGCTAGGGCTACAGACAGTCAAGGAGACACAGGTGGTCAAGAGCAGGGCTCGAGGACCAGAAGTGGGCACATCTGGGAAAGGCTGAGGTACTGGAAGAACTGTGCCTCTGAGAAGTGAAGAGAGCTGGACCAGGTGCTGGGGTGTGGGAAATGAGAGGCTGCCCACACCCAGCATCAAACCGTAAAGGCTCTTGGTGGTTGAGAAGCTTGTGGATTTCAGGCACCTACTTAGACCTCACTCAGACCAGGCAGGGAACGCATACATACCCAGAATCCACTACACATTTATATTAAAATCACAAGACAAGGTTTATTACTTCTATTTATGGTTAAACTAAGGCTCAGGGAGAAATAAGGGAGGCCATGCCATTCATAGTAGTCACGAGAAATACCAGTGTCTGTTTTCATACACGAGCCACAAGCAAGAGCCAGCAACCTTAGGGCAGACAGCTAGCAATGTGCATCAGGAATAAGTCCGTTCTATTAAGGATGAAGCAGTAAACCTTCCAGGCTCAGTGAGCCCAGTTCTTTTACAACTACACAACTTGGTCATTGGGACAACAGTCAGGAGTACTACATAAATGAAGAAGTGTGGCTGCATTCCAATGAAGTTTAATAAAAACAAGCAGGGGCCGGTTCAGCTTGTAAGCTAACTCCTGAGACAGGCATGATTTGTTTCAGCTCTCCTCAAATCCACTGTGCCCTCAGCCCACTTCCTTGAACCCTCTGATGTCTCAGACAATACCCTTCAGATTTTAAGGCATCTGCGATGCATTATTTCCTTGCCATCACTGACAACTGCAGGTGCCCAGGCTATCTAATAAAACTAATAGCATAAGTTTGTCCATTCCAATCTACTACTCCTTAAAAAGAAACCAAACCAAACCAAACCAAACTAAACCAAACCAAACCAAACCAGAACAAATGCTATACCAGTCACAAGTCCACAAACAGAACCTTTGCTTTTCTTTATTCTCCTCCCATCCTGAGCACTGCTGGAAGTGAACAAAGAGAAAGGTTCTGTGTGTCATGGCCATTTTGCAATGGCTGCTACAAACGGTTAAGTACTGTGCTGTGTTTAAAGATGATGCAGCAGGCTGGGGAGGTTCTGTTACTGTGCTGTATCCAAAATACGCCGTAGCAGGTTGGAGTATGGTTCTGTTACTACGCTTCACTTAAAATATGCATTAGCAATTTGTGGTGGGGTTTGAGCTCAGTGGGTAAGGTGCTTGCTGAGCAAGTATTCAGACCTGAGTTTGGCATAGCAGCATGGCACATGGTACCTATAAACGTGATGCTGGAAGGGCAGAGTAAGGAGGATCCTAGGGCTTTGTCACCCAGCCTAGTTGAAACAGTTAGTTCTATGTTCAGTGAGAGACTATCTTAAACAAATAAACAATTGGCTGACTGAATGACTGACTGACTAACAAACTAACTAAGATGGAGAATAAGAAAAGATACCAAAGTTGAGCTCTGGCCTTCACAAGTGTATGCACAGGTGAGCACAACTGCACATGTAAACATGTACATGTAAATATGTGCATATATCAACACACAGAACACACACACACACACACACACACACACACACACACACACACACACTGTAGTATATACATGAAGCCTGGAAAAGCAGCTGCTGCTTTCTATTTCTGTCTATTCCAATTTGCCATGCTAATTTAGTGCCACTGCAGTGGGCATCAGGCTGATAAAACTCAAGCAAGAATGATTATATTGGTTGAGATAAGGACCCTTTTTTTAAACACAGAATTTAATTCTGAACACTGTTACTCTTGTCTAAGCATCTGTTTTTTCTAGAACTGGATTCTCATTTTTGTTGATATTTTCCTGCTGAATTCTAATCATGTCTTATAATCCATTGGCAACCAATGAAGGAACATAAATGGTGAAGGAAATTAGATGCAGCTTAGATAATTGATGTTTGTACTCCTGGGTTTAATAAGAATACTCTGCTAAATTAGAGGGGAGTCTAAATGGATTCAGTCAATAAGGAAGTGATTCAGGTGAGGAATCCAATCTCAGGCTTTGTTGTAATCTTACAAATAAGCAGACAGATTAGTTCAACTGGGACACGATTTGCCTGTGCTGAAATTTGGGTAGGCAGGTCAGGTCTGTTCTGCAGCCTGTGATGCATTCTCAGAGTTGGAACATGCAGTCATCTTTTGATACCACAGGGACCAGTTCCAGGACACCCCCTCCCCAGCCCTGCTGAAGGAGAAAAGCTGCAGATGTTGGAGTTTCTCCTGTGAAATGACACATTTGCATATCACCTCCCTGTGTCCTCCTGCATTCTTTAAAGCATCTCTAGGTCATTGATAACACCTGACCCAATACAAACACCAGGTAAATACTTCTTACATTTTATTACTTAAATGAAATGGCAAGAAAAAGTGTGTAAATATTTAGTACACATGTATACTTTTTAAAAGATTTTTATCCTGAGGTTGGCTTAATTAATTCTTAAATGTGGATTCTCAATGTGGGCTGACTGCACTTTCTTTGAGTTAAGGCATCCATGCACAAAATAGCTACAAAAGATCCACTGAAGAAAACCAAACTTCCAGACATTGGTTTTTCAAAAACACCATCCCCATTTCCCTCTACTTTTTTTTTAATTTCAGGAAAAAAGGGAAATTCTTGTAGTGTGCTCAGAATACATCCTAAAACCCTCAGCTGGAGAAAAGTGCCCTCATTGTCCCTATGCAGTGCAAGCAGCATTTTGGCACTTGAAATCCACCAATCCAAGCGAACACAAGTACTGCAACCCACCTTTGTCAATATGAGCACAGCAGGGGCATTTGATGGGGTCTTTGTTAAGGAGCCAAATTCCCATTAAGTCTGACTTCTGAGAACATCTGGAGGGAACTGAAAAATAGGACTCACTTGTCCGTCATCTATGTGTTATTCTCTTAGGAATTCTTTTTTCCTGGCTGACATCTTCCCACGAGAACAGGAAACATTCTCATGGGGAGGATCAATGTGATCATGTGCTGGTTCTCTTTGGTGCCAGCAGTAACCTGGCAAATATATGGAACTTGGCTTCAAAGAAACAATTCAGTTCCCATAGATGCAGGAAATGGAGTCAGCTTTGTTTCAAGGTAGTCTTCCTGCAGTCCTGTGCTTGTCCCACTCTTTCTTGCTGTCTATCATTGGTGACCCTGAGGCTAGGCAGGAGCTCCTATTCTGTTTTGGCTCCACTACCAGGTATCAGGAACATATTCTCAAGTCCCATTTTCTAGTGTCCATATATTGCTTTTAAATTTTATTGTTTAATTAAAATGAAGATGTCTTTTATAATTTTCAAAAATAAAGCAATTAGACTACTCCTCTTTCGCCCCTCCCACCTGGTCCTTTCTGCTGGGGCAGACTCCTAGCTGGTCTGCTCCTGTGAGGACACTACATCCTGACCCATCCTAGAGGATCTACTGTACTCAAAGCAGTTGAGGATCAGCTGCACTCAGAGCAGTAGACACCACAGCTTAAAGGTATGCAGGACAACTGACCTGACAGACTAAAAGCCTCCCTGGAGTTCTGCTGCACACAGGGAAACAGAAACCACAGTCCTTAAAGGAGGATATTAATAACTCACTGAAAGAAATACAGGAAAACACAGGTAAACAGGTGAAGGAATTGAATAAAGCGATCCAAGTAAAAGAGGAAGTAGAAACAATAAAGAAAACACAAATGGAGGCAAACCTGAAAATGGAAAACCTAGGAAGGAGGTCAGGAATTACAGATGTAAGCATCACCAACAGAATACAAGAGATAGAAGAGAGAATCTCAGGTGTAGAAGATACAGTAGAAGAGACTGACACAACTGTCAAGGAAAATTCAAAGTGTACAAAACTAACCCAAGCATCCAGGAAATTCAGGACACAATCAAAAGACCAAATCTAAGAATAATTGGAATAGAGGAGAATGAAGGTTCCCATCTCAAAGGACCTAAAAATGTCTTCAACAAAATCATAGAAGAAAACTTCCCCAACCTGAAGAAAGAAGTGGCCATAAAGGTACAGAAAGCATATAGAACACCAAATAAATGGGACCAGAAAAGAAAATGCTCTTGTCACATAATAATCAAAACACTAAACCCACAGAACAAAGAGAGAATATTAAAAGCTGCAAGGGAAAATGGCCAAGTAACATACAAAGGCAGACCTATCAGAATTACATCAGACTTCTCAACAAAGACTATGAAAGCCAGAAGAGCCTGGCCAGAGGTCATACAGACTCTAAGAGAACACAAATGCCAGCCTAGGCTACTACACCCAGCAAAACTCTCAATCAACACATATGGGGAAACCAAAATATTCCAGGACAAAACCAAATTCAAACAGTATCTATCTACCAATCCAGCCCTTCAGAGGATCCTAGAAGGAAAAACTCAAATACAAGAGAGATATCTGCACCTAGAAAGGACAAGATATTAAGCATCTCACAACAAAGTCATAAGGAGAGAACCACAAGCACATCAAGCCACCTACATGAACAAACATCAGGAACCAACAGTCATTTCTCTTTAATATCTTTCAATATTAATAGACTCAACTCACCTATAAAAAGACATAAGCTAACAGACTGGATACACAAACAAAACCCAGCATTTTGGCATATAAGAAACACACCTCAATAACAAAGACAGACACTATCTCGGAGTAAAAGGATGGAAAAGGTCTTCCAAGCAAATGGTCACAGGAAACAAGTTGGAGTCATCATCCTAATATCCAATAAAATAGACTTTCAACCAAAAGTTATCAAGCGTGATGAGGAAGGACACTCCATATTCATCAAGGGGAAAATCCATCAAGATAAAAATCTCAATTTTGAACATCTATGCCCCAAATGCAAGAGCGCCCACATTCATAAAAGAAACTTTACTAAAGCTCAAAACACACATTGAACCCTACACAATAATAGTGGGAGACTTCAACACCCCACTGTCATCAATGGACAGGTCATTGAAACAGAAAATAAAAAGAGACACAGTGAAACTAATAGAGGTTATGAACCAAATGGATTTAACAGATATCTATAGAACATTTCACCCTAAAACAAAAGAATACAGCTTCTTCTTAGCACCTCATGGTACTTTCTCCAAAACTGACCATATAATTGGTCACAAAACAACCCTAAACAGATACAAGAAGACAGAAATAATCCCATGCATCCTATCAGATCACCATGGCTTAAGGCTGGTCATTAATAACAGCAAAAACGACAAAAAGCCCACATACACGTGGAAACTGAACAACTCTCTACTCTAAATTAGTCAGGTAAGAAATTAAGAAAGAAATTAAAGACTTCCTTGGAACTTAATGAAAATACTGACACATCATACCCAAACTTATGGGACACATGAAAGCAGTGCTAAGAGAAAAACTCATATCACTAACTGCCCTGGTAAAGAAACTAGAGAGATCTTACACTAACACCAGCACACCAGAGAGCTCTAGAACAAAAAGAAGCAAATTCACCCAAGAGGAGTAGACAAACTCAGGGCTGAAATCAACCAAATAGAAACAAAGAGAACAGTACAAAGGATCAACAAAACAAAAGCTGTTTTTTTTTTTTTTTTTTTTTTTTTTGAGAAAATCAACAAGATAGATAAACCCCTAAAGAGCCCAGAGGCAGTATCCAAATTAACAAAATCAGAAATGAAAAGGGAGACATAACAACAGAAATGGAAGAAATTCAAAATATCATCAGATCGTACTATAAAAGCCTATACTCATCAAAACTGGAAAATCTAGATGAAATAGATGTTTTTTAGACAGATACCACATAACAAAGTTAAATCAAGAAGAGCAGGTAAACTATCTAAACAGGTCCATATTGCACAAGGAAATGGAAGTCATTAAGAAACTCCCAAACAAAAATGCCCATGGTCAGAAGGAATTAGTGTAGACTTCTACCATACCTTCAAAGAAGACCTAATACCAATATTTCTTAAACTATCCCATAAAATAGAAAGAAAAGGAACACAACCTAACTCGTTCTATGAAGCCCCAATTCCTCTGATACCTAAACCACACAAGGGCCCAACCAAAAAAGAAAACTTCAGACTAATCTCACTTATGAATATTGATGCAAAAATACTCAATAAAATTCTTGCAAACGGAATCCAAGAACACACCAAAACCATCATTCATCCTGATCAAGTAGGCTTCATCCCAGGGATGCAGGGATGGTTCAATATAAGGAAATACATTAACATAATCCACTATATAAACAAACTCTGAGAAAAAAAATTACATGATCATCTCCATAGATGCAGAAAAAGCATCTGACAAAATCCAATACCCCTTCATGTTAAAATTGTTGGAGTGTTTAGGAATTCAAGGCCCATCTCTAAATATAATAAAAGAAATTTATTGCAAACCAACAGCCAATATCAATGTAAATGGAGTCATAGTTGAAGCAATCCCACTAAAACCAGAACAAGACAAGGATGCCCACTTTCTCCATATCTATTCAATACAGTACTTGAAGTGCTAGCTAGAACAATAAGACAACAAAAAGACATCAAGGGGATACAAATTGGCAAAGAAGAAGTAAATGTATCACTATTTGTAGATAGTATATATAGGCGACCCCAAAAATTCTACCAGAGAACTTCTCCAGCTGATAAACTACTTCAGCAAAGTGGCTGGATATAAGATTAACTCAAATAAATCAGTAGCCTTCCTTTATACAAATGGTAAACAGGCTGAGTAAGAAATTAGGGAAACAACTCCCTTCACAATAGCCACAAATAATATAAAATATCTTGGCGTAACTCTAACCAAACAAGTGAAAAACCTGTATGACAATAGCTTTAAGTCTCTGAAGAAAGAATCAAAGAAGATCTCAGAAAGTGGAGAGAATGGATTGGCAGAATTAACATAGTAAAACTGGCATTCTACCTACCAAAGGCAATTTATAGATTCAATGCAATCCCCATCAAAATCTCAACATAATTCTTCAAAGACATTGAAAGAACAATTCTCAAATTCATCTGGAAAAGCAAAAAACCCAGAATAGTAAAAACAATTCTTAACAATAAAAGAAGAGCTGGGGGAATCACCATCTCTGACCTCAAGCTTTACTACAGAATAATAGTGATAAAAACTGCATTGTATTGGTACAAAGAAAGACATGTTGATCAGTAAAATAGAATTGAAGACCCAGAAATAAAACCACACATTTATGGGCACTTGATCTTTGACAAAGGAGTCAAAAATATACAATGGAAAAAAGAAAACATCTTCAATAAATAGTGTTGGTCTAACTGGCTGTTTCTATGTAGAAAAATGAAAATAGACCCATATTTGTCACCTTGGACAAACTCAAGTCCACATGGATCAAGGACTTCACCATAAAACCAGATATACTTAATTTAATAGAAGAGAAAATGGGAAAGAGCCTTGAACTCATTGGCACAGGGGGAAATTTCCTGAACAGAACTCCAATGGCTCATGCTCTAAGATCAAGAATTGATAAATGGGACCTCATAAAATTGCTATAGAGCGCTCACAAAAAGGGACCTAGCATAACCCAAAAAGCAGCTGAGAGAGTCATTTCCAGATATTTGCACCCAACCAACGGACAGAAGCTGCTGACCCTTGTGGTTGAATCAGGGAAAGGTGGAAAGAATCTGAGGAGGGCAAACCTCTAAGAGGACCTGCTGTCTCAATCAATCTGGATCCCCAAGATCTAGCAAACACTGGACCACCAAAAAGGCAGCATACACCAGCTGATATAAGGCCCCCAACACATATACAGCAGAGGACTGCTAGGTTTGTGTTCAATCAGAGATGATGTACCTAACCCTCAAGAGACTGGAGGAACCAGGAAGTTTAGAGGTCATGTGGGATGGGTGTGAGTGGTGGGGACATCCTCGTGTAGACAGGGCGGTAGGGAGTAGGTATGGGATATGTAACAGTCAGAGGGTGTATTGGGGGAATAAAATCTAGCATAAAATTCATAAATAACAATTACACTTTTCCTTTCTCTTTGCTTCTTCCAAGGATTTCACAGCACCCCCAACTCTCTTTCAAATTCATGGCCTCTTTTTATCACTAATTATTGCTGCATCCATCTATGTTTATACTTGTATATTCCTAAATATAGCCCTGTAGTCAATGTTACTTGCATGTATGTGCTCAGGGATGACCATTCGGCACTGGACAGCCAGTTGGTGTGCTCTTCTCTGGGGAAGACCAAATGAGCTTGGCTCTCTACAACCTAAAATGCTTTGTTCATTTGTAAAAGAATTTCCCAGAGTTTCTTGAAGTACAGTGTCTGTTTAGAAAGAGCTAAAGATAGCATTCACAGTAGAAAAGTACATCTTGGTCTTCAAAACCTGACTGTGGTCTGAGCTAGAGGGAGAATCCGACGTGCAGATCCTTCCGTGCAGCCCGATGACCCTCTTCTGACCGAGATTTATGCCTTTGATACTGTTTAATTTGTAATTATGACCAAGAAAACTATAATGACAAAAATCTATCTTCAGAGAGAAAATGAATACTCATTTTCAGAACAAGGTAGCTGAACAAATACTGAAGACATGGTGATCATATGCATTGTAATTGGCTGTTTGGTATTGATAATGATGATTAGGCTGTATCTGAGCTCTGTGAGGGAGGCCTCCAACCTGCTAACAGTGACTGTCTGAGGAGCACCAGAGTTAAAATGACTGTATTATACAGTTGTTGCCCAGCTCTGAAGTTACATAAGCACCAACAATCTCATTACTTATTTATGTTAGGTGCATATAAGCAAAATGCATATGGACTTCTAGCACTATGTAGGTACAGGCAACCTTGCAACTCGAACAGCAGCTTAACAGGTAGAAAACAATGTAAATGCTGCACCATAAAATTCTAAACTCACACACTAGGTAATGTTCCCCAAACAGCATCATCCTCTGGTCAAATGACTTGGGCTCTTGATCTGAGCGGCTCCATAAACTCTCTGTGTTCTAACCTAACTAACTAATTTAATCACTCTCTGAAAAGAGGTAATGGGTTGGAAAAATGCTTACTTGAGTGTTCTAATGAAGTGTCCAAGACTTGGGATATTTGTGGTTCTGTGCCACAAAAACCTCAGCCTCATCTACAGAGATGCCCTTTCTTCCTACTTGTGTTAAATTTATGTTATCTAAAGAAAGTTTTCACTTAGAAACAGCAACCAAGAATACCCTGACCTGCATGGCCTACAGCTGATTCTCCATTTGTCAGCAAACACAGAAACCATGGCTGAGTCAACTATTCAAAGGATTTTCAAGGAGGAAGGAAATTCCTCTGGGCATACGTATGTTGGTTGGGCTTGGGTTAAAAAGAAAGAGATTTGGAGAATAAAGCAGATGTGTTTAGTATCCATTACAGAGTCACTTCCTATATTCTTTTGAACTAGTATCAGAGTTAGAACCACAATTATAAAAACCACTTGGACAACCTGAATGCCTGGGTTTCTGTTTGGCGTGTCTGTAATATTTACTGTAAGAGCTAACTGCATGTATAATTTGGCCACAGAGTCATCTAGGCATAAAAAGAAGAACAAAGAGACAGTAACAACGTTTACCAATAGGTAAAAAGCTTTTTTAAAAAAGGACAGACATGTAAGCCTCACCTAAGAAATGAACATTAGGATGGTATTTTAGTTAACTGTCTCTTGCTGTGATAAAACACAATGGCCACAAACAACTTGGGAAGGAAAGCTTTTATTTCAGCTTATAGGCCACATTGCAGTCCATCACTGAAGAAAGTCAGGGCAGAAACTTGAGGCAGGGACTGAAGCAAAGGGCATGTGAAGGGCAATTGCTCACTGGTTTGCTCCTCAGCTCTTGCATAGCCTACCTCCCTTACGCAACAGGACCATCTGTCCAGGAATGGTGCCATACAGTGTGGTGGTGCAGGCTTCTACATCAATCATTAATCAAGAAGGTAACTCAATAGACTTGCCTACAGGCCACATTTTTGGAGTTATCATCTCAGTTTAGATTCCCACTTTCCCAGATATGTCTGAGTTTCTGTCAAACTGACAAAACCCAATCACAAGAAATAGACTTTTAAGAAAATGGACTTTTAGTGTCTTACCATAAAAACCTGAAAACCTGGGTTTAATCCCCAAAGCACATGTACAAAGTTAGCTGTGGTAGTACATCTGCAATCGCCACCATCCTCTGGCAAGATAGAGGTAGACATGGAGAATTAGCTGGAAGCTTCTGTGTCAGCTAGTTTGGAGATTGCAACACAGTGAGAGAAACAAGAGAGCTCCTGCCTCAAAGCAAGGCAGAAGGGGAAAACTGATTTCTGGAACTTGTCCTCTGGCCTTCACTTCTACACTGTGGTCATGTGACCATAAATACCCCAGGGCTTGGACTCTTCTGCAAATTCTCAAGTAATCATTTTTCCAGCCCATTAACTCTTTTCAGAAAGTGACTAGGTCAAAAGGAAAAGAAATATTCTGGTAACAAAAATGGCTTCCAAACGTAAAAGGTAGTCCCTTTCATGGAGAACAGTCATTCCTAATGAAGTAGTAGCTGTAATCCATGGCCAGTTTTAATTTGTCAATTTGACACAACTTAGAATCACCTTCGAAGAAAAGCTTCAATGAGGGACTGTCCGTACTGGGTTGACCTAATGGCACGTCTGTGATGAACCCTCTTAGTTAACTGGTGTGAGAAGACCCAGACCACTGTGGGCAGCACCATTCCTTAGGCAGTGGGTGCTGAACTTTATGAGTGGAAAATGAAGATGAGTAAGCAAGCAGTATGTTTCCATTCCTTTCTCTCCACTCTTGACTGTGGATGTCAGGTGTCTAGCTGTTTGAGGTTCCTGGCTTGACTTCCCCATGGTGATGGGCAATAACCTAGAAATGTAAGCTGAAAAACTCTTTCCTCTAAGTTCCTTCCTTTTTGTCAGGGTATTTTATCACAGCAACAGAAATGAAACTAGAACGCTATATTTTATTTGTATGAGAGCTACACTGGTACAGATTAAGAATATTTATTGGCTCATTCTTTGTGAACAACATTGTCCAATCATCTCAGACTTATGTCACCTTGATGAATGTGAACATGTGTACTCCATCACCATTAGCTGGGGAATTGATATAGAAAACACTCACACAACTGGAAACTTGGTGAAGGACCCATTTATTAATCTATAAACAGGCAGTCTATCTGTCTATCCCCACAACATAATGGCCTCCACAGGCTAACTGTTCCTAAGAAAAGAAAAACAATTACTTCTATGGGTAATTTCTTCTTCTTTATTCATGACTGACATCAATTAAAAAAAATAGCTAAGCAGACAGAGCCAAAACTTAGGCCTGCACAGATTCACATTTCACAGCACAGAGAAATGAAGATAAATTTAGTTAATAGCAAAACCCACTGTTTCTGTAAATAACAAGTCTAATGCAAGATGAAGGTGGAATGTGACGACTGTGACTGTTCACACAGCTGCTCAGATAAAACAGTTTGATCAGTCAGATCTCTGGAAAAACAATGTCTTGATAGGAACTCCTATTAAAACACCAAGCAGATGAATACCTGGCAGGGAAGAGTGAAAATTGTGTCTACTTAAAACCCCAACAGCTTACAGATTACTTCTTCTAAAGTTTCTGCTAAGATTATTATTGTGTGTATGTATGGTATGTAAGGTATGCCTGGTTGCACGTGTGGTGGGTACTGGCACCAGCACACAGGCAGGTAGAGGCCAGAGGAGGACATCGGGCTCTTTCTCTATGGTCCTCTGCCTTATTCTCTTGACACCAAGTCTTCCACTGAGCATACAGGCTTATGTATGTCATAAGACAACTTTAGGGAGTGAGCTCTTCCCTCTCACCATATGGATCCTGGGGATTGACCTCAGGTTGTTAGGCTTGGCAGCAAGCACCTTTACTCACTGAGCCATCTCTTCAGCCCATATTATTGCATTTATAGTAAATCTCACAGGTATTTTTTTTGTGAAATTTAGTTTAATAACAAATCTCTTATTAGCAACCAGTCTCCTATGCAATACCTAAAATTCCTTCATTGTTCATGAAAATAAAATGATCTCTTATAGCAAGCCCAAGTCCAGAGTCTTAAACTGAAAAACTGCCACTGATATTAACAGTGTTTCGGGTTATAAATTTAAATTTATTAACAGAATATGAAACAAATAACAGTACTGATGGAGGCCAACACTCCATCTGAGTCTGGGGAAGGAGGGTACCTTGAGATGCCCAGACAGGACTCGCACGGGCTCATACGCACCACTAGAAGGAGGGGAAACCGCAGTACCAGGCTGCTCTTTTAGCATCCAATGTTCCTGTCATAAAAAAGCATCCTCTACTGAAGACACTACTCTGAAATTACTGATATCACTGTCAACTTTGCTGTAACTTGTTGTGTGGAAGCCTGATTGATCTATTTACTCAGCTGTTCAGCAAATGTCACCACAGCGTATCTGGAGCAAATTACGAGCAAATTACGCTGGCAAAGCATTCCCCACAGTCTGCTACTAACGAAACACAGCTCATTCCCTCTCAGGGTCAAAGGCAAGTGGTCACATCCTCTTCCACCAATAGCCCAACTTTTGTGGCCTTAATTCCCGAGTGAATGTGCACTGAGGACAGGGAGGGCACAGCCATGACCAGGACCAAGGCCTGTCCCTATATGGGTCAGGTTTGAAATCAGCAAAGCCTTTCCCCCTGCTTGTTAGGATTTGCTGATGATTGGCCAGTGTGAACAGGAACGAGCAACCGTAGCTTCCTCTGGATGTTTAGAGGAGGAATGCTAGGCTACAGAGGCCCCGCAGGCTGACTCTGGCCCCTCCGTGTAGCATACAGTAACCGTGCTGGGCTTGTGGTGCAGAAGGTGTGGCTCCAGCAGCAAACACCATTCACCTGACCCAGTTGTGTGTTGTGTGTGTGTGTGTGTGTGTGTGTGTGTGTGTGTGCGCGCTCGTGTCTGCTTGTCCTTTCTTCATTCCCTCACCAGCCCAGTCGGGTTACCACTTCTCTTCATTTCATTTTAGATTTCAGGATGAGAGAGAGCCCCGAACCCCAAACCTCACCATCATTATCAGTTCATCCCTAAATATAGGCTCTCCTCTACACCCTGAGCTGAGTGAACTGTTACTTCACTAGCCCCCGAATTTAGGAAAAATTCCTGTATTGTGAAGGCTAAACCCTTTAGAATTGGAAGACTTACAGCAATGCTTTTGTTTAGCTAAACCCTCTGTATAACAAATGAGGGTCACGAGTTTTGTGACAAGAAGAAAAAAGCAAAAGCAGTCTTAAAATTATCGGCACTGGAAAACATTGCTGTCATCAGCAATTGTTTTCTCTAGGTCTTGGGAGAAGGCTAACAGTTAAGGATCTGAAACAATTGCTCATTAACTGCATCTATAACCAAGTTAAAGGCAGAAAAAGGCAAACAAGCCAAATGATGTATTATTCCTGGCCTTGTCCATTATGAACGACAGATGATACCCTGCCTCGTGAAGCGAGCTTCCCAGCACCGAAAAAGCTTCTCTTGGTTTCTTAGCTACAAATGACACCTAAGGAAGGCCAAGCACAAGGTGGCTCACATCCTCCTTTCAGCATAATGAATGATGGGCACAATAAAAACAAACCTCTGTGGCTTCCCAGCAGGCCTGCAGGAAGACCCTGGGCAACATGGAGAGCAGCCTGAAAGATGCTCTCTGAGTGAGAGCATGGCTCTGTGACCACGGATGAAGGAGGAACTTACTTCCACAGCCTCCCATTTATCTCAATGACTACAGTATTCTGCTTTGTTAAACAAGCTGTGTATTGAGCTGTTACTATCAATGACAACATATACTACAGGATGGCATCAGAACCCAGACAACCCACGCAGGAGGAAACAGAAGCTAACTTCTAAAGCTTTCAAGTGGTTTTTGCAAGAACTGAGTAGCACCTATTAAGGACACTGCTACACGTATACACTCACACACACACACACACACATTCCTTAACTATACAAATACAACCTGCGCAGTACACTTAGTGTTACTGTCATGTATATGATTTCAGAGCGATTTGAACTATAGAGCCAGTTAGGTTAACACTATTTATGGGTGGGGTCCTCTGAGATTTTCCCTTTTCATGTTGGCATGTCTACTGGTGGTATACTTCTTCAGGTCATGTTTAGGCAGCCATGTTATTGAGGTATCATGCATAAAGCTACTCTGTTATTTCTAAAAACACCTTATAGGAGATTTCCTGGCTGAATGAATGAATGAATGAATAAACAAATAAATAAATAAATAAATAAATAAATAAATAAATAAAAACAGCCAACTAAGGAATGCTGAGGGTGGAAGATAGTCCTCCCTTCCCAGGAATGTGAACCTAACTGGCTATGCAATACAAATTAGCTCTGAAACCATACACATAAAAGTAACACTAAATAGACTGAGCAGGCTGTATTTGTGTAGTTAGGGGTGTGTGTGTGTGTGTGTGTGTGTGTGTGTGTGAGTTCCTTTATTCCAAGATGTTGCCCAAGCCTTAGGTGAAGGAGCTGTGTTAGAGATGAATCAATTGTGGCTGCGCACCCCACAGCCAACTGTTCTCTGAATTTTGACCAGTTGTGGTTTTCGGTAAGGGTCTCTTGTCTCCAACAGGTAGTTTTAATGGCTGTTTTACTTCTTTAGAAGTAGAACTATATTGGATTGACAGAGATACAATGCCCTGAAGTTCTCTTATCTTTGTAAGGTAACCATGAAGGTCATGTCTAAGTTCTCACTTCAGATACAGCAGTTGAGGGCATCTCCAGGTCCTTACTGTTTTGCCTAGCTCATGCCTTTTGTAATCTCAGTTTCCGCCACACACTGTGATTGGTAATGTGTTCTTCCACACTGTGTGAGCTACATGCAGGCCACAGTTCTTATCAGCTGGCTAGAAGATAGTGACTTCTACCCAGGCTGCTCAGTCATTAGAGTCCAGGCACTTTGTATGTGGTTTCTGTATTGTTTTTATGTATTAACTTAAATCTTACCAAAATGCTATAAGAAAAGTAATTACTTTATAACTTTTATAGAGAGCATACAGAAATATCAGATGATTCAAGGTCACACCCCTGCCTGGTTGCAAAGGTATGACATCAGGTTATTTTGTCCCACATTCTTTCACCATGGTACCTTCAGTTACTCAACTAGTCTAACTTGGCTCAAATCCTTACCATAGCCTAAATAGTGCTTTCTATATATTCAAATACAATGGTTAAACTTGAGACAAATGTGGTATTTCAAATATGCCCAGAGATTCTCAGTGGTCCTCCCTTAAAAGTGTGGTGTTTAATTTTTCTTCTCTAGTGGGATCACAGTCAAGATATGATGTGCTTCTTGTGACAGTCTAGGTGGAGGTGGCACCTAGTCAGCTTCACACAAAGCTGGAAAAAGTCCCCAAGTTAAAGCCACTCACACTGAGGGAAACCATGGTCAGGTCTTGCAGGCACTAGACGGAGTTCTACTTAGCAAAGGACTGAGTCCTCTCATCAGCTGCCGAGTGAGTCATCTTGGAAGCAGACCCTTCAGCTCCAGACAGACAAAATTTTGGACGAGCCAAAACCTGGCTAGTTTCTTACATGACTGCTTAAGACACCCAGAAGCAGAATCAACAAGTAATTCAAGGCTATGCTGTTGACTTGGGTGGGCAGAGTATAGTCTTTTAAGTTAGAGTTAAGTAGTTCTTCTAAGAGAATATAGATAGGACTTGATTGTATGGCACACGGTCAAGGGAGAGAAGAGTGTTGTCACTCATGGATGCCTTTGAAAGTCGAAGCAGACCCTGTGTTACGTTGATATGCACCAAACTGCACATGCTAGTGTTGCTGGGCATTCACCATTCTGCAACAGGATGGTTGCCTTAAATTTATGTGGGAAAATGCCATGGTGAGGCTGCTTTGCTTCACGTTAGTCACTTCATCTGTTTTTCTGTTTAAATGGAACCATGAACAGTGTAAGAGAATTTGGTATTAGTGTCTTCTTTCTCTTAGAAGAGTAACTGGAATACTTCTGAAAGGATTGCCTTTTCCAGTACAACATGAATTTACATGTATACTGCAGAATTCTCTCTTTGTTTTCACTCCTTTTAAAAAAGATTTGCTTATTTACTTTTGTGTGTGTGTGTGAGTGTGTGTATTAGCTTGCACGGATTCATGTACATCATATGTGTGTGTGTGTGTGTGTGTGTGTGTGTGTGTGTGTAGGTGAGAAGAACACACTGACTGAGCCCTGGAGTGGGAGTTACAGACACTGTAAGGTGCCTTGCTGGTGCTGAGAACTGAGACTGCTTATTCTACAGAGCCCTCTCCCAGCTCTCCATTTTTAAAGACTGCAGAAGATGATCTAAGCTTGTTAAGTGTGTTGATAAGTCTGGAGTTACGCATACAAAGTTTAATAACTTTCATGGTGACATCAATTCTGACCTCCCCCTGGAATTATCATTATGCTATTGTAGATAAATTTCCCCTAAGTTTAAAAGCATGTTATAGTGAAAAGCAATCAACACAGAACCTAATTGTGACAGGCATCCACTAGAGGCCAGTGTAATTCAGTGTTGGTCCTGGTAGGAGAACCAACATCATTTCTTCTACTTAAAAATGGAGCCCTTGTGAATAGGAAGGGGAGAAATAATGAAGACAGCTTTTTTGATTCTCTGAAGAGTAAGTTTCAAAGAATAAGAAAGATAAAAATCCGGAGCAAAAATTTCTTGTCTTTAAAAAACAGTACAGCCTTAACTCTTTGATGCTCTACCAATAATGCATCAATATTCAGGACACTTAGCACATTTGTTAACCTTTCCCACAGTGTTTTGCTTGACAATACACTAGATATAATTTGAGAAGCACAATGCTGAGAAGTACCAGAATGATCTCATTTTGGGACAGTTATCACTTCTGCCTGTCAAACAAGGACAAGGGAGAGAGGAAAAATGGTACACTTGCGATTTTCTTCCCTTAAACAATTTATTCCTAACAAGTTCCAAACGTTTGCCTCAAACATAGAATAATGCATATAAATTTACCCAGCAGCACACTCAGTGTAAAACACATTCCTAATAATGGTGGGGCATGATGCTCACAATTCTTTTGAACAAGGAACTGAACAAGTTTCTCAAAACTAAAAATAGGAGAAGAGATAAAAATCTAATTTCCCCTTCATTTATTTTCCCAGTCCTGGGGGAAATCTGATGTTTGAGTAAGGCTTAGATAATAATAGTTGGGAGGATTCTGAGGTTATTTCATTCTGTAAGAGCAAAGGCTGAGCAATTTAACATAAAACTCACAGCTGTGTAGGCTTCACATCTCCACTGAGGAGAAAGGCACTTTACAGAGTGTGGGAATGCCAAGGAGACGGTGAACCAAGGGATCTTAGCACTGACAGGGCATGAGAGGTCGGGCTGCTAGAGTCTGAAACTTGTCTCTGTGCAAGTGGCTTATTCCACTGTTCAGACTAACCACTCAGACAGTTGCCCTTTACCTTCATTCTCAGAAACCCCCTGCAAAGCACAATGAATACTTGGTTAAAAGAAGAGGCGGGGCACATACAGAGATACACAGAGGGGCTGTAACATTTCACCCATGCAGTAGGCTGATTTTGACCTTTGAAATGAAAGTGATGATTGTGCCACTCCCTAGAAGTGTGGATTAGTTAGCTTCCTTGGAGCTCAGTTCCTGCATCTTTTAGATGGAGAGAAGAACATGCACTCTACAGGGCTGGTTCCAGAATTCAGTATGATGAAACAGAGCAGAGGCTAACTGTCAGCTATCACTGCCACACAGTGTTTGTTCGAGGAGTCACTTGTTCCTTACCAAACTCTCATGAACTCTAATGACCACTACTTTTTACAGACAGAAGACTGAGCCACAGAGGTAAAACAGGTCACAAGGTCCACAGCTATTTAATGGCCAAAGAGGCACACAACAGTCTGCCTACAAATGCTTTCATTGTTGTGTTAAGCTGTCAAACTAGATTGATAACTGCTGCTGTAACCTCCTAGTCCACGTGACAGTGATGGCTGCCATATGTCCCTAACTTTGCCTTTCTTTGAATGTAGTTGGTGCCAAACATAACTGCAAGAGCCCTTCCTTCAAAGCCATGGGAGAGAGACTGAGGATGGAGCTCTCAGATACAATAGAAGCAGGAGAGTCAGAAGTTCAAGGCAACCCCTGGATACAAGGGTGGCTAGCCTAGTCTACATGAGACTCTATCCCAAACAAACAAGCAAACAAACAAACACACACTAGAGCCATGGGAGAGCATGGGTCCCTGAGTTGAAGACTTCCAGAATTACAAACCTATCTCTGCTTCCCAGAAGCCATCCTTTCTGGCATGGTGGCCTCTGCTAACTGGAGCTCACATCAATTTGATAAAGAGCTGCCTCTGGAGAGGTGGTATAATCATTCACAAATTGATCCTTACAGGACAGGAATGTACTCTTGCTCACGCCCGACTCGCCAGCAAGAATGATACTGCAACAGGATCCTTCTGCGCACGTTTATTGGGAGAGCTTGATTGCAGAGGTGAAGAGACCCCAAGCCCAGAACTGGTGCTGCTTATATAGACCTAGGAGAGGCGTGTCTCACACCTGGATTGGTTGTGCATGGGTTATGCTTACCACCTCATTTGCATGCCTACATCTGATTGGTTAACTTGTCTCTCATCTGATTGGTTAATTTTGGTTAATTCTCAAAACCTCATCTTGGCAGAAAAAACTTTACTGCCTATGTATGCGTGGTGGCCAGCGGTAGCCAGCGCCACCCTGCAATGGCACATGTGGCTTCCCACAATGTACAACCTGGAATCACCATAGAACTTGTGCTTATGAAAGGTAGTGAGAAAAAAAAAATCTATCTAGTTGGGAAGACTGTTAGGAGAAATGCATCCATGATAGCATAGCTGTGTAGTGTCAAATAAGTTGTAGACTAGAAAACCCTCCACACAAACATCAGACAGAGAATACTACCATATGCCACTTAAGGCTGCCTTTGGGTGGCTACTGCCCTATTCTGTAGAAGTATGTGTGAGCTGTAACTGTACCCCAGCTCCAAGGACAAACTCTGTGTCAGGCAATGTACATACCCAGCAACTAATAAGCTGCCGACAGCAGAAAATGCCATGCAAGGAAGAGGACAGAGTTTTTATGTTCTGCAAGTATACCAAGGATCCGATGTTCTACTAATTGTTTAGAAGAATAAATTAAGACATCTCAAGAGCTCTTATCTTGAATTTCCAGAAGAATTATCCATACCACACAGCAACCTGGAAGTCCAGGCCAGCATGGTCTGACCACATGGCTCTCTATTTAGAATTCCCTCTTGAGAGGATCTTCTGCTTGCTCATTAGGCAGGAGCAGAGAACGTGGTCTGCAGTGGGCATGTGACGCTGACTATCGGACTCTGCCGTTGATTTTGATATGCCAAGGCCAGATCATGAGCCACAGAATAACCCTGTGCTCCTCCAGCTGTGAACGTCTGCCCCTGGATATGCTTTAACATAGCTAATGAGGTCACAAGAAACAAATCATCTTACATCAAATCTTAGTGGGTCTTCAAGTTTCACATCTTGTGACAGATGTTAATGAGAAGAAAAATCCTTGTTGACCCAGTTTGTGCCAGTAGTCTATAGCATCAGCTAAGTCTCAGAACAAGCAAACTAGTTGGTGATGACTTAGAGATGGTTACTGAGGCCATTCAGAGTAGATGGGAAACAGCAGGAAAAGGAAATAGATCTAGATTAACCACCACAGAGGGAACTATAGGCAGAGAGCAAGGCTCCCTGAGACAGCTGGAACTACTATTATAGCCACCTAGAAACCAACTTGTCGGAATGACAGAGTACTTACTTGAGGCTCTGAATTCAGAAAAGGACACAGCAATTGAATGAAGTCTGAGATCATAACCAATGTAAGGCTGGGACACGAACAGGCAGGTGATAGATTGATGCCCCTTGAGCAAAATGCATTGACCTGTTGTTTGAGATTTTCTTTAGTAGTTCAATACCTGTGTGATCATTATATGTTAGGAGGTAAAGTCTAGAACAATGCTTTCTAAAAACCAATTTAACCTGCTATTAGCAAATTATAGTTCTTATCTCCAACTTCAGGGAACATGAGGGCACAAGTGTCAAGGGGGTGAGAGAAGCACCACTGACACAGTACAGTGAGTGTGTAGAGTGAGAGGCCTCTGTACTACATAGTAAAACTGCCAGCCCTTCTAAGTAAATGCCTACTGAAGGGTGAAAGGATTCCACACTGACTACTCCACTTAGAAGATGGATGCTCTAGAGCTGCTATGAATATAGTTGATCCCAACTTGAGACCCATCCATGGGCAAAAAGCAATCCCTAACACTATTATTAATACTCTGTTACACTTGCGGACAGGAGTCTAGCATAACTGTCCTCTGAGAGGATCCACCCTGCAGCCTATGGAAACAGATGCAGAAACCCACAGCTAAACATTAGATGAAAGAGATCAGGGAGTCTTGTAGAAGAGTTGGCACAGGGCTTGAGGGACCCCAAGGGGATAGGGATCCCAAAGGAAGACAAACAGAGTAAATTAACCTGGATCCCTGGGAACTCCAAGAAACTAAACCACTAACCAAAGAGCAAACGTGGACCCAGGCCCTCCCCACACATGTAGTACACATGTAGTACACATGTAGTAGGAGGTGCAGCTAAGTTTTCATGTGGGTCCCCAACAACTGGAATGGGGGCTTACCCTGACTCTGTTGCCTGCCTCTGGGATCCCATTCCCCAAACTGGGCCACCTTGTCTGGCCTCAGTGGGAGAAAATACGCCTAGTCCTGCAGTGACTTGATGTGCCAGGGTGGGGTGTTACCCAGGAGCGCCTCCTCCTTCTCAGAGGAGAAGGGGCTGAGTAAGTGGGGCACCATGAGGAGAGGTGGTGGCTGTGATTGGGATGTAAACTCAAGAAATAAATAAATTAGTGGAAAAAGATGTATATAGCTATGGTCCTTTTTCTATATCAATCAAGAATCCGGCTAAGGTATGGGACTGTTAAAAAAGCAAAGAAGAAAGAAGCATATATATTCCTTACATGCATATACGCTGATGCACATATATTCCCAATTCTAAAAGCAGTGGAAACTACAAGGATTGGTCCTTCTGTACAGCAGCAGTCTTGGCCTTACCCCAGGCACGTGTGTCAGTGATGATTTGGGTAACTTCTAAGGGCATCACTCTGCGTCAGGTATTATGTTGAGCACATCATTGGGATTCTATCCTTACAAGAAGTTCACTGTCAATGTCAGAGGGCTTTGAGGTGAGAAAGTTGTCCTCTGTCCTACAGCTGCCTAATGTCTAATTAGAAATGACAATCTATGACTATGGGAGCCCTTAGCCCAAACTCCTGTCCACCACAAAACAACTCTTACCACACTTAGAGACCCACCACTTCCGTATATCAGGCTCAGCTCTGAGCTGTAGCCTTCTGTTGTCCTGACCTTATTCCCACATCTCTGAATCAAATTGCATTTTTTTACATAATATAGACTATAATTTTAAAAATCTAATTAAAAGACTATTTTGCATTATGTTGAGGAGTCAGATAACATAGTCTTAGGAAAAAAACAATAAAGATCTGCATCCTACCCAGGTAGGCCTACTTCAAAGTTAGGAATTAAGTTTCTGCAAGTCCAGCAAGTAAATGCAAAACAGGAATGAGAGGCTGTAGCCCTACCTGGCTCTCAGAGGCTAAGTTTCTAGCATCCTACCATAACATCAGGAAATAACCACGTTTGTTAACGTTGTCTAAGAAGCAAGCATTCAATAGAATTTAACTAAAAGCACCAATCACTATGCTGCTATGTTTGGACAGGACAACTAAGGACATGCCAAACTTACAGCCAGTTATGTGATCAACACAAAAAGTTCAAAAGCACACTACACATTCAAACTGCAGGGATGGACAGATTCTATGGTTTGTTTTCTTTGTTTTTGACCTTTAAGAATTGGCTCAGTAATAAGAGCAAATGATGTTTCACTTATAAACCAACCAACCAACCAACCAACCAATGAATGGCCTCTCAGGAACTCTTGTTGCTGAGGAAAAGTGGACCACCAACCTGGAGTAGTCTTTTAATTTACATAGAACATAATCCTTCAATCTCTACAATGTCTAGCGAGGGGAGAATCTAGCCCACCGAAAAGAAGAGCAGGGATGGAGTGGAGATAAAGCCCCAGCACATCTTTCTCTCTAGTCTGATGATCATCTTGATGTCTTTATTTCTGTTCACACGGTCTCAAGGATTCCATGTAATTCCCATTATCGCCCTGGGGAGTGGCTACAGTTATTACTGTCCTTCCCACTCAGTGCCCTCAGCTAATACAAGTATTTTGGGATATAGGATGAGGTTTTAAGGTGGTACGCACTTGCTGTATGGCTGTGGGCCGCCAGTTAGGGGTGCCTTCTTTGCCCCTCTTTTCTTGGCTGTGAAATAAATACTAGCACTGCCTTGATGTGCACTCACCCACAGAAGTGTAAGAGCTGGCGTACAACCCAAGCTCAGCGAGTGCTAATCACTGCTGATCCCTGTCAACACCCTCACCACTAGTGCTGCAGGACGGATGACTCCAGATGAGCCATCCTAGGACCCAGGAAAGGAGAGATACAGAAAGGAAAGAGCTTTCTTGACCTCAGTGATTTAGCCACTTCATACTCAGTGGGATACCTTGGTTCCCATGTTATTTTTTCTCCAACCTAAACAATCTTCTCAGTGCTCTTTTCCAAAGGAGCACCAGCCTGAAAGGCTTCCTTCCTTCCTTCCTTCCTTCCTTCCTTCCTTCCTTCCTTCCTTCCTTCCTTCCACCCAACACATCTCTTGCCTTTAGGTCTCTGCTCATTCACTGTACCCTAAAACAAGGTCTTGGCCCAAAGTTATCTCTCTCCCTCACTTTAGCCAGAGAAGCACTAAATCATTAAAGGATCCTCTGGTATCAAACTCCCTGATATAAGATTACTATGATGCATGGCTTTCTAACTAGCTCGTGAATTCATTTTATCTTTCTAATTATACAGAGTTTACTATTGCCATTTGATGCTGTCATCTTGTATTTAGCACCATTCTGGGAACATAAAACAAGATCTAGTTCATATCAGTGGACCCACTCAATCTTCTTAATTATCCCAAGAATTAATGACCTTTGCTAAGTGTGAGAGTTAATTTTATGTGTTAATTTGACTGACAGAGGGATGCTCAGATATCTGGTACATTTTCAGGGTGTGTGTGAGGGTCCTTCTGGAGGAGAGTGGCATCTGCACTAGCCAGTGTAAAGCTGACCACCCAAACCAATTAGGGTGGGGAATCAGACAAGCCTGTGAGGACAGGAAAACAAAAAGGTAAAGGTATGAATACTGCCCTGTCTGACTGCTTGTCCAGGATCCCAGTCTTACATTCCTGTCACTTCAGATGTCATGCAAGTCCTGCCAAGGTTCTGCTCTCAGCCCTCACACCACACCACACCACACCACACCACACCACACCACACCACACCACACCACACCACACCACACCACCAGATTTCTAAGTCCCCAGCCTACAGACAGTGGGGCTTCGTGGCCTTCATAATCAAGGGCCTCAATAACTTATTCACAATCTTTTTCTACGCCCATGGATTCTGTTTCTCTAGAGAACCGCAATTAATATGAAAAATACAATAAATCCTTATTGGGCATCACAATACTCCCTTATCATTCTCAAATAAAAGAGGCAGTTTCTATATAATACCTGCAGAATATTAACCATCTTTGTTAATTCTTTTGAATACCTTGACACCTAAACACATGCACACCATAAAGAAAAAAAAATAAAGATAAAGCAATTTAAGGGAAGGAAGATTTTATTTTGGTTCATATGTTAGAGTTCATCATGGCAGGGGAGTCATGCCATCAAAAACATAAGGGAGTTGGACACATGCCGTACAATCAGGAAGAATAGAAAAATGGATGCTTGTGCCATGCTCGCTTTCTCTTTTGTATATACTGCAAGACCAGCCCAACACCTTCAGTTAATCCAGCTAAAATCACCTCCCACAGTCAGGCCCAGAGTCATTTCTCAGGCAGTTCTACATCTCATCAGTTGATAAGTGAGATCAACTATTTTAACCACCATAACCTGCTCAAGAGTTTAATGTGCAGTCAGAGAGGAATTCTAGCATGCCTTGATACAACATACAACATAACAATTTACCAATTGTGTTTCGTGAAGTACACAGGCACAACTTCTGAGAAGGATTCTATTTCTAAGCATAGCACAAATGTCAGGAAGAATTCACCTTCAGCAGGGGGAGTGGCTGAGAATGGTGCCTGCTTAAATCCTTAACACAATCCGCACAGCAAGAAAACAAGTTCTAAAAACTCAGCTAGAAATAACTTCCTCTGGACTGATGAAAAGTACCTGGATCACTGGATTCCAGCTCACTGGAGAGGAAGCTTCAGGTCATGGGGATAGTGAAACATACACCCTTAGGTGGAAACTTCAGTGTATGAAGCTGTATGCAGGACTACACCAAACCTGACCATGGAGCCTCTAACCTTTATCCCACTTGGCCTGTGCTTTCCTTGGGAGTCTAGTCTTTCTTAGTAAGTTGCTCTCCCCCCCTCTCCCCCACCTCTCTTTCTCCCCTACCACTACTGACCTTTCTAATTCTTTATTCTGAAATACAAGGACCTGGAACCTTTATGGAGTACCCTCTTAAACCCAATCCCAGTAGACATTAATAAGAACAAAGAGAAAAGGTTTCTCAAGACTTGCTCTTTTTACAGTTTTAGAATGTGGAGGTATTACTGTCATGGGGTATGCTCAAGCAGAGGTGGGTGGAGGACGCTGTGGAGTCAGCTGTCTCTCTGCTCCTCCCTCTACATGGGTTCCTAAGGTTGAATGCAGATCATTGTCCAGTGCAGAGAACATTTTCACCTACCGTGTTGTCTATCTGTTTTACTCTTTAAAAGAAAAGTGGAAAATGATGGATTTAAAGACAAGATATGGAAGTTGGATGTTCACACACACTCATATACCCGTATAGACACCCAAGCAAAAATACTCATACACATGTACGTTTTTCTCTAGAGGTAATAAAGCTAGCTAATAAATAGAACAAACCCCTACAGTTCCCATTATCTCACTACTTATGAACCAGGGTCAATAATCCTCAGTCTCATGATGTCCGAAGCAGATTTGACAGCAAATATACCTAACAAGGATGGACACACTGGCTGAAAAACTGCTCTAATTATTTCTCAAAATACTAATATAATCTCAACAAAGAACTAACACTCCTCATTTCAAAACCTTTTCTTCAGACTGTGCATAAGGACTCATCTGAAATTTGTATCTGCTAAATCTAAGAAAAAGGAATTGCTAAGTAAAAAAAGACCAAGATTGTAAAGAACACACTTAAGACACATTTTTCTCCAACATCAAAACATTTCTATTATGAAAACCCAATTCCTTAACCATGAGACATCCTTTTCTGTTAATTAGAATAGGTGGCAAAAGACATTTTGACCATGTGTCCTCGCCTTACTTTAAATGCATAAAAATAATAAAATGACATTAAGTACAATTCATGAATGCAGCTCTTTCCACCCACTGGCCTTATCCAGAATTGAACAAAGAATTGTATGTATTAATAGGTAGACAGGATAGGTTTTCTTTAATACAGTCCTGATTGTTAGCAATGGTTCCAGTCACCCACAGCAATCACGGATGCATGCTCTACGCTATTAGTGAGGTTTTCATTTTAGCAAAACTAACTTTTCCTTAAAAGCTGTCCACCAATTCTCAGGTGATGCTGAATCTATTGCTGTAAGATGGGATTTTAAGATAACTTCAAGGTTAGACCCTTTACAAGCGGGTTATCAAATAGGTCACCGGCTCAAGACCTAGGCTGTTTACTGTCTTAGACTCATGACTTGAGAAGGGCTTTAAAATCAAGGAAGTCCTGAGAGCCTCAGGCTCAGGGGCATAGTGAAGTTGTCCTCAGAGGACCAAATGCTAGTTTTGATAGTGTGTATAGAAAATGTCCACCGTGGCTTTCTCCCCAAGGTATTTAGGGCATGAAGACTGCTCCTCTCCACAGAGACTGCTCCCCTACTGACATTAGCTAAAGCTATTTCCTTGACCTAGATATACACTAGAAACCCCATCTTCTTGTTTATCCATGTATAGTAATAATTCCACCTCCTTGTTCAGCTCTATGGAATCCTGTTCAACTCTATAGAACAACCACTCGAGATTTCAGGGTACTCTAGCTTCTCCAGGAAGCCCAGGCTACCTGATCCCAACATCTCCATGAGTCCATATGTCTTGACTGTCTGCCATCATGACCCCAGACAGGTCCATCCCTGCTACTGCACTGGACGTGGTAAGAATGCAGAAATAAAGAGTATACAACAACCTCTCAGCTTTTGACTTCCCAAGAGTAAGGCAGAGAAGCCTTCGATATGGACGGTCCTTTGCAAGACATCAAAACTATAGTTTTAAAAGGAACGGGAGAGACTTTGGTAGAGCTCAGGGTGGCAGGGTGCTTAGGGGCTAGAGTTGGGCATCAAGTGCAAAAGATTCTAATAAGATATTTTCTTTAAAAGAACAGGGACTGTTAACCGTTTACTGACTTGAATGGCACTGAGAGAGGAGTGAAGTCTCCCAAGGTTCCTGGTATCTTAGGCCCATCTTAACAGGTGAGATTCCACCCCAAGTCTGGCCTTCCATCGCTGTACTTTGAGGCCAGATATATTTCTGGCCATTTTCTCTATTGGACGTTCAAAAAAGCGCTGCTATAAAAATCATGCAGTAAACATCACTCCGTACCATATTTAAACTCCTCAAGTTACCTTCCAGAGAAACCACTTCAGATGGCTTCCCTAAACCTGCTCAGTGAACTAGGAATTTATTTATTTATTTATTTATTTATTTATTTATTTATTTATTTATTTATTTTTGGTTTTTCGAGACAGGGTTTCTCTGTATAGCCCTGGCTGTCTTGGAACCCACTTTGTAGACCAGGCTGGTCTCGAACTCAGAAATCCGCCTGCTTCTGCCTCCTGAGTAAAGGTGTGCGCCATCACACCTGGCTCTAGGAAATGTTTAGCTGTTAAGGTTTCTATTCTTATTCCACCACCAGTGGTAATAGGAGGTTGAAAGGAAGACATTCTGGTAAGAATTCAGCTAGGAGGAACAAAGATCAAGGGATCAAAATGATAGTGGGTGAGATGGAGGCTTTGGACCAGGAGAAGAAAGCGGGAGGGGCCACGATGAAGGTACAGTGACCTCCACTTAAAAGCTGCTGTGTGGGGAAGGAAGGCTACTTCTTTCTGAAGAGAATGAAGGTCTGCAGAGACAGTGAGTGTGGGGTAGAGCTGCCTCTTGCATTAATGAAGCAAACCCTCAAATAGCCAGAAGACTAGCACTTACTGGTGGAGAAGAAAATCCCAGGGAATTTCTTTTGCATAGTGATACCTAGTTAATTCATTCCTGTGAGAATATAGTCACTTTGCTGGTGTCTACATGTTGGCTTAATAACTGGCTTAATTAAGTGTAAAGGCTTTTTGTATCTTTTGGCATTATTAAAAATAACCCACCAGGGCAAATCCAAGATGCCAGAACACACACTCAATGTTGACAAAGTCCTTGGAAAGGAAAAGCTGGGGAGCACTGATCCTGCAGGCCCATGCCAGTCCAGTGTGAACGCATACGCACTTGCTGCATACGCAAATCGAACAAAGAAATAATTAGTAGAAATCTCTTTGAAAGGCCAATGCCCAAGCATCTACACAGGAATCTGTGAAAGGAAGTGAACAGAGGGTAAGACTACAATAACCTCTGGGTATGAAGGTGCATATCTTCCTTTAGCTCTCAGGAACCTGAAACAGGAGGCTAGCTGAGGGTAGACAGCTAGATTGTCATATATGCATTACATGTATGGGGGCCCAATAAAAATGAGCTAGAACTATCTTCCAGCACTGGGATAGGAGAGGGAGGGTGATGCAGTTTACAATGGCTGGGATAGTAGTCAACTAAACATAAAGGAAAGGCTTAACAGGACCGGTTCCTTTATGTCTATTAATTTTTACATATGTGTGTGTGTGCGTGTGTGTGTGTGTGTGTGTGTGTGTATGAATGAAGAGAATTCACTTCTCCACCCAGGAGAAGCTTATGTGCCATGTCAGCTGTGCCTGTGCACTCTTCCTGCCAGTTGTTGGGTGAGTCCTTCACCAACAGTGAACAAGAGTACAATAATATACACCAGCCAGGTACTACCTATGGTCCCAATACACAGAGGCTAAGAGAAGAGGATCGTGAGTTCAAGGTCAGGCTAGGTCACACAGAAGAAACTCTCTCAAAACAAAACACAAACAAAAATCTGTAAATAATTTATCTGTACTTCTCACTTTTGTAGGAAAGACTACAAGTTTTCCTCTTGCTTGTCCAGTGGAACACTCACCTCTCAGCACTGGGTGGAGGAGCTGTAGCTGACAGAGGGTCCAGACCAGTGCCCTGATGTTAAGGAGACCCCATATACTTGCGAGTGCTGAGCCCTACCTTGCAATGGTCATGGAGATGTGGAGCAAGTGATGCCAGGATCTTTAAATCATTTTCCTTTTCAGCAAAACACTTAAAAGGTAACAAACCAGGTATTCCGCTTCACACCCAAGCTGCTTTGGCATGGAGCAGAAAAACATGCAATAGTAACATGAACGGTTACTAATGGTGGTAATGGTCATGTCCGCCACAGGCGATAATGGGTTTTTGATTACTAAAGCAAGTTGTGGCCTTTATTTATATACGTCAGATAAGTCAGAGAAAGTGAAAATACAAAATTATTGCACAGCTCAAACTGTAGAAGCTCTGAGGGCCCAGTGGGGAGAATGTATGTGCAGTCTCTTACAGATAAAAGAATGTGTTATTTAGCCCCACTTCACGTCCTCATATCCCTGGCCCTGGCTGCAGTGATGTAGAAGCCAGTAAACACTCTTTTATGGTGTGACTTGGTTTTTAATAAAAAGGGGAAACTGGATTCTGAAAGTAGTAGTTTTTGAAATAATAAGGACTGACAAGGAAGCTCTTCCCAATTGCAGCTCTGTGTTTGTATGAATGTTCTTCCTGGGGGTGTGCACAAGCACATGTGTGCAGTGCCTGCTGAGGCCAGGAGAGTCAACCACTGGATCTGGACGGTGAGCTTTGTGAGTGTTGGGAATGGAAGCCGAATTTTCTGTAAGAGGAGTAAGTGCTCTTAACCACTGAGGTTTTTTTCTAACCTCAACTTTTTCACTTAAAATAACCTCATTTGGGGACAGACACATACATAGTCCAGTGGAATTTGCAATACCATTTAATACAGTGCAGTGTCCATTTCCAGTTGAGTTTTAGGCTATCAGGCCAGGCTCTCATTGCTTCTGTAACACACACACACACACACACACACACACACACACACACACACACACACACACACACACACATATGAAACCAGTTTTCCAAATGAGGTCCCTCCCTTGTACTCTGGTTTCTCTTCAGAGTGTATACATCTGCCTTTTACCAAATGTGCTCCTTGAAATTGTAAAAAGACAGCACAAAGATTTATATTTTGAAGTCATATATTTGTCACTTGGGAAAATAACTCATCCGATCTTATCAATTCTAAAATGAGCAGATATAAACAACGAGGCATGGTTTTGAGCACTGCAAAAAGACATGGATGAGTTGAAGTCTCAGCAAAGCGCTTTAGGTGATTCTATAAACACAGGGCTCCAAAGACTGATCTGTTTCCTAACTGCAACACCACCTCTAATGACAGAGTCACACACATACAAAAGGGAATCTTTCCTTACTCCTGCTGCTGAGGGGAAAGCACATGATCTCAAAGAGCTAAAAGCAATGTAAATGCTCCTGCTCACCAACGTTTTAGTGAACACCCAGGTCACAGTGTCCCAACGCAGACTCTCAGTGGGAGACTCACGAGGACATGTAGAGCACCTCACATGTGAATGGGCTGAACAGCAAAGTTAGCCCAGCAGGATGACTACAGAAAAGTCGCAGCCATTCAGGAAAATCCCACCAGTAGAGAAGCTCACAGTGAAAAAAATCTTCACTAGCTAGAACCTTCAGCCTTCAAAATAATCATCAGTGAGGGCTAGGAAAGCTGGTGCCTATTACTGGATCCTCATTAAGTTGTCTTCACTAACATTAGTGTGCATTTATAGGTTATTAGTCACCTGTAAGTGGTACGTGAAAATTAACCACTGATTCTGATTAAATATGTAATTTTCTTAATTTTAAGTGATGTACATTTTAAATATTATATGATCCAGAATAACAATCTTATATTTCTTTTGTATTTAATTATAAATGTACAATATTTTTTCCCAAATAATGTTTTCCAATGTGATGTGAATTGAAATACATTATCTGTTCTGTTTCCTGTTAAACAGTTCTCTGCTGAGAGGGAAGATACTATCCTAACTGAGAAGGGACAGGCTGAACTAGAGCACACTACACCCTGCAATACCAATGTGCAAAGGCATGGCTGCCATCATGTGATCTTGCGTAATCCTTCTTAGTGTATTTTTGAGGACAGAGAGAGGATTTAACCAAGCACATAAGCACACAAAATAATAACAACAAAAAACTTACCATGTTAGAAGAAAGCAGACAGTAGCCCACATGACAGAAATGCCAGGCTTTATGAAATATTTCCTCTCCACATGTCACAAGTGGATCATAGACACAGTCCACAAGCAATGGCAGGGGTTTCATAAGAATGTGAACATTAGCATATGGTATCAGTCACCAAGGGCCATCTGAGAGACAGCTGGTTGTAAATACTATCCCAGTCTAAGTATTATGTGCTTTCGTATGGCAAGATCTCACTTGCTAAATGAATCACAACTTAGAAAATAAGTTTTATTTTGTATATGTGTGTTTTGCTGCATGCAAATATAACTGCACTACATGTGTGCTTAGCACATGCAAGAGCCACAAGAAGGCACGAGGTGGCATGATACTGGAGTTAAGATTGAGCCACCATGTGAGTTCTAGAGAATTCCACCTGGTTCTTGCGAGAGCAGTCAGGACTTTTAACTACTGAACTATCTCTGTAGCCGCTGAATGATAATTTTTAAGAAACCTGACAAAATAGCCATCCTTGAATGAACTGTACTTGGTGATACAATTGATGAACACTGATGATGAACATCACAGGATTATCAGATTCATTTATATTTTCACTTCTACATAATCAATTTTCATGATCATGTTATATTTCCACAACTTAAATAAAAAGATGTTCTTGTGATACGGCATTGTGTAAAATACAAACTCAGTGGGGAGAGCAAGCTCATGCAGCAGGAAGTTTGGACAACTGTGTAAATCTTAAGAATGGGACTGTCACAGTGAAAGATTGCAACAGTCACCAAAGTGAGTACCCACTATTAAGGCCTCTGAAATCTCTGTAAAATACCAATTTCACAGAAGAAAGTGATGCTAATATAGTGATGGGCTTGAGGGTTTGTTCATCGATTCTTTCATACTGTCTTCCAGATATGGAACTTACTTTTCTGTATCTTACAAAGCAGGCCAAGGCCCAAGTGTGGAGGTCTGCATTGATCTGTAAAGTGTAGCACTCAGGCGGCAGAGGCAGGAGGATCAGGAGTTAAGAGTCAGTATTTGCCTAGAGGTGGGTTTGAGGCTGTCCTGGGCAACATCAGAACAAGACCCTCCCACAGTGGGCTTAGTTCACTTCTAATAAACAGAGCATGCAGACTTGATGCGTGATCACTTCTGATCCTGCACTACAGAACTACTGGAGTTTGTAAATGGAGGTTTCCAGAAAAAAGCAGCACTTTAAAAAAAAATTCTGCAAGATAGAATAATAATTAAAACTTCCTGAATACAGAGAGTTTCAATCTAGACCTAAAATCATCTTGGGTTGCTGTCGGCATTCATTGTCTACCTATGCATCTAACTTCCTTTCAAAGATGAGGCAGATGAAAAAGTTGGGATATGTTAACATGTCAGACTTCTGACACTGGTCCCCAAACCGAGAATGTCATCAAATAACATCTGAAACCTGAAGCAAAGATCTCGTCACTTTGCTGTGAGTTGTCCATCTCATGACAAATGTCAGGAGTTACGCTTTCTAGTCTGTGACTATAAAAGTTTGGGCAATTACTCTCAGGGTGTCCTGAATTCATGACTCTGGGCTATAACCACTCATATTTGGCTGAGAATAAACTACCTCTTACTGTCATTCAGGAGAGAATTTTGTTGTATATTGATACTTTTGGCACCCAATGTGGGGACCCAAGGAGGATCTACCTTCACCAGAGGAATCCAGCTAACTGTGCCTGCGTTTCTGACCCACAGAAACTATACATGACAACAGTGTGTGAGGGTACCAAATTTTAAGGTATCGTTAGAAAGTAGAGATGCCCAAGACCTGGAGTTACCTAACTGCAGTGACACAACTAGATGCCAGAGAATGCAAGAGCTCAATCGCTTCACAATGCTTACTTCTAGGGAAGACAGGGTGGGTATGAAACACGCCAAGAAAAACAACTTTACAAATGGCTTCCTAGCATGGGTGAAGAGAGATGCAACCAGACAAACACAGCTCCACTATCTAGTTTCTATGTGCCGTTTCCCCTCAAAGTTTGCATTTTTCTCATGAGAGAACAGTATCACACAATATTTAACACGAAGAGTCTTAAATCACAGGCTAGACTTAACAAAAAGGAAATGAACTGAATATAAACAAAACAAACAAACAAAAAATAGTAAATAAAGACCAATCAGGTCTCCACCCACAACTGAATCCCACAGTACTGTCCTTCTCCAGTTTGTTACCTGGACCAGAAACATCTACCTATATCAGCTTGGAACTAGTGAGCAATGCACATTTTATGATGAACTCCTAGATCAAATGTTCTTTGAAAGTAAGGCTCAAAAGTCCGTGTTCTAACAGACTTTTCAGATAGGAAACAAAACAAAACAAAACCCTATATGCACACTGCTCCAGACTTCAGGCTCAAGGGAAATGACTGGGGCTTGCCCACACCTTTGTGTTTGCTGATATCTAAAAGTGTTTTCCAGATGAGAGGAGGGCTTTGGGTGGCCTGAAGTCTAATTAAAATGTTTAAAGAGGTTTAATTACTAAGTGCCAACCCATACAAATGTACAGATCTCTCCTACAGAGAGTATGAGATGAATTGAATGCATTGTTTTAATCAACTGCTTGGCAAGCAGTGTGGGTTTTCCCATTTGTAAACAGCGATACCCAAGCTAAACATAGTTATTCACCACTTGACAAGAAATAATGCCTTGTAATTAATCATCCCTCAGTCCTAATCCGGACAAAATATCAGCACAAGCCCAGATTGTAGACTTCCTTCTCTTGTAATTGTCACTCATATAAATAAAAAATAACCTGGTAACATGTATGTGCAGGTCTCACAGACAGACAGCACAATGTCACATACTTCAAACACGCTGGTTATCACAACATTTCACTCAAAATAGTCAAGCAAATTATATTTTAAGCAAAATTCATTTTAAATATTCAGTGATAAATTATTAATCCCAAATTATCTACTCATCACATACTTCCTGTGATAGATTTCTAAAGAAGATAGAATAGTTTATACAATAATTCAGTAAATAATTTGATTAAACTGGTAAAAATCAAGGCTCCACACAGGTTTAGAGAAGCTGCTTTGGCTAAAAAGTATCAACTCCTTATTTGAGTTTTGAAGAAAGCTGCTGTTTCTCCCTGCATTTCTGTACTTATACTTTAGCTAAAGACACAGAAATAAGCCAATGGCCTTCCCCAGTCCTCTTGAGCCTCCTTGATTTCAGGAGGAGCAAAGCCTGGCAGGCTGGACATTGCTCTCCTACTTGCCTGCCTATGAGCTGTGTGTGTGTGTGTGTGTGTGTGTGATGTGTGCATGTAGGCACATAAGTATACAGTATATTCATATGTAAGCATTTGTGTATGCAGGAACATGCTCCCGAGTGTGCATGTGTAGAGGCCAGAGGTTGCCTTTGGGTATCCTTCTTCAGTACTTCCTAAATTAGTTTTTGAAAGTCTCTCCTGGAACTTGGAGCTCATCTTGTGGAAGACTGGCTTGCCAAGGAACCTCTGGGATCCTCCTGTCTCTCTCTCCTAGTACAGGGATTATAGGCTATCAGCACCAAGCTCAGCTTTTTATGCAGTTGGGGATCCAAACTCAAGTCTCATCCACTGAGCCATCTCCCCAACCCCAGTACTTGCCTTAATTGGTGTAGTGGGATGGGTAGCTGTGCCTAGAGTGTTGACTGAGTGGAAGTAGGGCCTTTACCCTCAAAACTCTATTAGCAAGTTAAATATGAAAAAAAAAAAGAAAGAAAGAAAGAAACGGGTTAAGAAACAGTCATCACTAGCAATTAGTTCCCAAAAATGCATTGTTCTCTGGTTGGCTAGTTTTACTTAATGTGTATTCTCAGATGCGGATGCTAACAGGAAGTACTCTCAGATGCATGCTAAAATGCAGGGTCAATAAAACTGAGTTAATTTTTTTAAAAAATCATCTTACTTGCTTGCCTGTAGGATTTCTACCTCATTTCCCAAATGTAATAATGTTGCAAGTACCATAAAATACCACAATTAAATGCAAAATTCACTTCAAAGTGAATTCCAACAAGAGTAAATGTTATCAAGTGATTACAAAAAAGCAAGTGGCTGAATGAATATAAAAAAAGACAATTTTGTAAGTGCATGGGAGCAGAGGTGAGCTTTCCTCTACCATCTCTTCAACACACACACACACACACACACACACACACGCATACACACAGGCACACGCCATGTATGTATGTATACATGCACACACATACAAGTGAACAAACACAGCAACACATCAAAGGTGGCATGATGCCACCTTTGGACTGGTGGCATATCTCTTACCTCAGCACCAAGGATGCCGTAACGGAATCGCTAGCCTCTCTGATCTACATAGCAAGCAAGACTGTGCCAGAAAATAAATGAGGTAAGATATATGTTTAGTATCAATTCTAACCGAGTCTGGGAAACCGTAACCAACTATCCCTCAGCATCAGAGGCTCATCAGTTCCAGACTCCGCAGCATACTGATACACGGAGGCTCAGGCCCGTGGTATGAAGTGTAGGACATCCTCCCAAGTTCCCAGTCATCTCTAAATTCCTCTCACAAACACTATGCAGGTGCTTGCTCTACAGTATTCAGAGAACAGCAGCATCAACAAAACCTGCGCACGGTTAGTGCAGAGGCAAGTTTACCATAAGCTGACTGAATCCTAACAAGGGGACCAATTGATAAGTTGTTTACACTATGTGTGAGATTGCAGCATTCTTAGATAATGTGGTTCAGTACACTCTAGTTATTCCATCTTTGTTACTGATTCTAGTGGTGGAGAAAAATAATTAAAAAAGAAAAACACACCCCAAACAAAGAACATGTGAAATGCCATTGTTCATATAGCAATCCCGTCACACAACAGAGAATGCGGTCTACCATGGGTGTTTTGCTGGGTTTTATAGAAATGTATTGTTGTACATGTGTTTTATGTAAGTGATAGTAGACTGTGGTATTCCCTAAGTTCTTCTACGAAACCCTACAAAGAAAAAGTACTGTGACGCATCAGAATCTGGTCCATGCCAAGGTCTGGATGGGCAGCGCACTCTGATCCCAGACACAGCATAACTTGTGTGCTTTGCCCTGGACCTCACTTTCAAGGGCTTTGGAAGAAAATCTGAACAAGAGAGGCCACTTAGCACATGGGGAGCTTAACTATAGCCAGCAGAGACCCAAAGGCCCAGCCCAGTATTCATTCCGCAGAGCGTGACTTATTTAATTTTGGTGAGAAATTAGATCCAAAATTACCTCAATTTTCCTATAGCAACTCTGAATCACCTTACACTACTAAATCTCTTATTGTTTACTGCACTTTAAACTTTAAATACTTTATTTGAAAAGTGAACAGTATAGCCATGAAAACAACAAAAAAAGTAAGTATTAATTCCCATTAACTGAAGATAACAGTAGACTAGGGAAAGTGCAGAAGTATTAGTGAATCTTATTTGATAGCGTTTATCATAGTGAGTGAGACAAAATGAGTGAAGAAACCCCATAAGCAACAGAAAATTTTGTCAAGATTTTTTTTTCCGAGACAGGGTTTCTCTGTGTAGCTCTGGCTGTCATGGAACTCACTCTGTAGACCAGGCTGGCCTTGAACTCAGAAATCTACCTGCCTCTGCCTCCCGAGTGCTGGGATTAAAAAAATTGTAAAAAAAAATTGAAGAGAAAATGAAATTTTTCAAAATTTCAATTTTTGACTGAAACTAATTTTAAACACAAAGCGAAGCTGAAAACACTGAGCAGAGAACCCTCAGCTGGCGAGGGCAGAGGTTCCAGCTCATGAGAATTGTAAACTTGTTGTGTGGCTTGTTAGGTGCCCTGTACCTGAGCAGCACAGCTGTATCACATTTAATCAGCTAGAGCGCTCACCAGTCACCATGCCTACCCCAGCACTCGGGAAATACGATTCTAAGCAGTCCTTAGCACACACGTAGACAGCTCTTCCAAACCTGACAAACACACCCCACTGCTCACAGTCCCACGTCTTCTGCACAGCAAGTACAACATGCTCCAGCCTGGCCCCAACTCACTGTGCTCGCTCACTGTAATCTTTTTAAAGATTACACCCCCCAACCTCCTTGTTCTCTTTCAAATGTATGTCCCCCTTTCATTAATTGTTGCCGTGTGTGTGTGTGTGTGTGTGTGTATCCCTAAATACAACCTGCTCAGTCTGTATAATGTTACTTGTATGTAGGTTTTCAAGACTGATCACTTGGAGTTGTATAACCGAGGTACATCCTTGCCTGGGAAAGACCTTCCCCCCCACTCAGCTTTCTTTAGTTGCCTGTAGTTTTTGTGTAGGGTTAGGCTGGGAGGTTTTGCTGCCATCTACTTTGGATCTTGTTCTTGCTCAGTTCCCATTTAGGCAGTCATGGTTTTGGTGGGACTTGCACTTTGACTGGTTGTGGGTTTCTGTAGTGGTCTCCCATCAGTTGCAAAGAGAAGTTTTCTTGATGAGGGATGAGGACTACACTCATCTGCAGGTGTAACAACAAATACTTGGAGCATTGATTAGGGACAAGCTGGCTTAGTAAAGTAGCGGTTGTAGTTTTTACTCCAAGAGCCCCGATTTCACTAGCACTGAGTAGCTGGCTAGTTCCCAGTGCCAGGCATGGTTTCCACCTTGTTGAGCAAGTCTTGAGACTAATTAAAGAGTAGTTGGTTGAAGCCACAATATGTGTGCCAATCCTGACCTTTCGGGCTACTGTGCCTTCTGGTCCTTTTTGTGCAGCTGGATAGGACTGATGGTTGCTTCCTTCTTTTGGAACGTTTCGTTACATGACACCTTTTGGTACCATAAAAGCTAGTCCTCTGGAAGGAGGCATTCAGGTCAGTTCTAGTTCATAAGTGTGTTTTGAAAATCTCTTGGACAACCTTAATCAACAACTCAAAAGAGGGCTTCCCATGCCCATGATCTTGTCTTTGACTCTTGGAGGGAACACTAACAGCCCAGATGAGAAAAGTTAATTTAAGATATATATATAATTATAGGGCTTCTTGTTGTGGTGGTTTTTAAAGGCAAATAGCTAAAACTATGATTCCTTATGACTTTTTCTGACATCCTTACTGTTCTTTAACCCTGCACACTTTCTCCTTCTGAGTTAGTTTTGAGAGCAAGACACACTCGAAGCTCCATGTTCAGGACATTGCCTGGTCATCTCCAATAACTCTTCCCACAGCTCTACAAGGTTGGGCTTATTGGTCCCAACTTACAAATGAAAATAATGAAGGCAGAGAAGATTCTACACTGGTCACTAGCCATCTCTGAAAGAGCTTTTAATTGACCTGCATAACAATACATGATCTATTTTTTCCTCAGGAATGTTTATTTAGTTCATCTATTTTTTTCTCCTAAAATATTTAAACCTATCTTGCCTGCTTGAATACATCTTTTAATTTTTCTTTTATCCAAACTATACTTATTTAACTTTACCTCAAATATCATATCTTCGATGATGTGCTCAAACATTTCCATACGTGAGAGTTAAATAAATAAGTTAATAAATCCTTAGGGTTATTCACCTTACGTTTTTGTGGTATTATAATAATGCAGACTACCTTCAGTGAATAGAAAAATGTACTTTCAATTACAAATCCTGATCTTTTCCTGGGTTAGCAACATGCAATCTGATCTCTTGCTATAGTAGTTACAGGTAGGAGCCACAGTTCCACCGGTTCCACTGTGGCTGGGAACAGACCTGCTACTCTGTGGTGGGCTATGTAGCTAAGTTGCATGCTTGGTTGGTGAGGCATGTTGATTATACTCCCTGTCTTACAGTATTTTCTATATGCAACTGATTTTTTAGGGTGTAACCCCACCAATACGTCAAGCTGCATCTGTACTTACAAGCTGAGCTTTTAAAAAATATATAAATTAAGTGAAATATAAAATCTTAATTGTTATAAGCACCTCTTAAGACAACTAAGATGCAAATAGTTCTCCTGCCACAGTTATGATAGAAGATAACAAAATGAAACTCTATTAGATTTAACTAATCTACAGGGGAGCATCTTCCACAAAAGGGAACTTCTTCAGGTCTTCAGACTCAGTATTAGCACATATGTATCATGTTTTCTTAGCACAAAGCTACTTTTGGGTGTTCTTAAAATCTTTAGCTTAACCAACAGTAGGAAATTCTCTTAAAATAGTTCATTCGACATTTGCTCCCTCCCTTTCTTCCTTTTGTTCTTGTTATTTGGCTATGAGTTAGAAAGCAGGAAAACAATGTTTCAACACAGCCATTCCAGGCAGTGGGAAACTGGTTGCCACCAAGGAGTCACTGAAATGCCTCAGCTAGAGAAGTTGCTGCTTCTAGAGAACTGTGTGTCCGAGCCATGCACACATTGTGAATACCCACTCAAACAAAACTCTAGCAGTCTTTGTGAAAACCTTTCTAGATATACCCAGAGGTACATGATGAACCTGAACAGAGTCCAAGGTCATTACGCCAGGCACTTTCTTTGTGGAAATTCCTTACAAGTTATCTTCTAACGCACACGTTCTTATGCAAAGCCCATAAAGAGGGTGAGGTGTCAGAGGCTGACTGACAACAGCCTCAGACCAGCACATACTGCTTTAGACCTTCCCGGGCCTAGGTTGATGGACATTTTTACCTTTAGGATTTTATATGAATTATAAAAATTGCAAAAAAACCATAATAAGTCATGTGTGCCTCAAGTGCTTAATCACCTATATACCTCAGTACCTGCAAACCCATACATAGTAGCTACTCAAGAAATTTCAATAAATCATCAGCCTGAGATAAGGGGAGAAACTGTGTGATGACTTGTGGGGAAGCTAGTAGCTGCAAAGCAGTATTTATCACATTTTGAACTACAGAAAATACTAGATATACAGAGAAAAGAGAGAGAGGGAGAGAGAGGCTTAACTAGCTCTGTAGATAATTCATATACTCTCCATGTGTCTTTAACTATTTAGTCTTTTCCAAAGATGTAGCGCTCTCTCTACACACATGTACACTTTTATTGCTGAATTCCTTAAAGTGAGTGCTTATATCATAGCACTTTACTCCCAAGTACTTGAGCATACACTTCTAAACTATCATATGTTTTTATAGTCTTACATACTCATGTTATTAGAAACCTGGAAAAATATGTCCCTAATACTATCAAATATGTCATCTATAAATGACAATTTAACCACTATTCAAGAATGTCATGCCAATAAACATATCAGCCCCTCTCAAAGCCCACGAGCTGCCTATGGTTTGTAGGGTTTCTATCATCAGGTTAAATTTTAGGATTTATTTGCTGCACATTTTCTTATTTTCTGTGTTTCATACTATACCTGCAAACTGAGGAAGGAAGGTATTTTTACAGGTTACCTTGTGGGGTCTGGGCTCTGAAGGCAGACCTGACTTGCCTCACCTCCCTCTCTCTGAGCAGAGGTCATCTGGTCCCCATGCAGGTCAGGCACTCACTCCTGGCAAAGCTTAGGTCTGGGGCACAAATCACTGAAGGCACCCTTCATGCTTATCTAACCAACAGAGTTTAAAACTTCTACCTGAGAAAGGAGACTGACTTCCAAAACTGGATACAAAGTTTAATTTCTTCTTGCTCCTGAGAATATGGTGCTTGAAACACATTGTGTTTCATATGCACATTGGCAGCAAAGAATGCTTCTGATGGGAGGGAATGAGGAGATCAACCTTCTCACTGGAACAGGTCCAGGTTCACAGTGTAGTGTGAGGACAGCTGTGATAGAGGGATATACTGCGCTGTGCTCCAGGAACTGGGTGGAGGAACACATGAAGCAAATACATTAGGGAGTAGGAAAAGGAAAGGAAAGGAAAGGAAAGGAAAGGAAAGGAAAGGAAAGGAAAGGAAAGGGGAAAGGAAAGGGGAAAGGAAAGGGGAAAGGAAAGGGGAAAGGAAAGGGGAAAGGAAAGGGGAAAGGAAAGGGGAAAGGAAAGGGGAAAGGAAAGGGGAAAGGAAAGGGGAAAGGAAAGGGGAAAGGAAAGGGGAAAGGAAAGGGGAAAGGAAAGGGGAAAGGAAAGGAAAGGGGAAAGGAAAGGAAAGGGGAAAGGAAAGGAAAGGGGAAAGGAAAGGAAAGGGGAAAGGAAAGGAAAGGAAAGGGGAAAGGAAAGGAAAGGAAAGGGGAAAGGAAAGGAAAGGAAAGGGGAAAGGAAAGGAAAGGGGAAAGGAAAGGAAAGGGGAAAGGAAAGGAAAGGGGAAAGGAAAGGAAAGGGGAAAGGAAAGGAAAGGAAAGGAAAGGGGAAAGGAAAGGGGAAAGGAAAGGGGAAAGGAAAGGGGAAAGGAAAGGGGAAAGGAAAGGGGAAAGGAAAGGGGAAAGGAAAGAGGAAAGGAAAGAGGAAAGGAAAGAGGAAAGGAAAGAGGAAAGGAAAGAGGAAAGGAAAGAGGAAAGGAAAGAGGAAAGAGGAAAGAGGAAAGAGGAAAGGAAAGAGGAAAGAGGAAAGAGGAAAGAGGAAAGAGGAAAGGAAAGGAAAGGAAAGGAAAGGAAAGGAAAGATCAGTAGTAGGGTCTGGGGAGGGTGGGCTTTCTTCCATTTCTGCTGCTCCACTGACCCAGAGATTTATGTGGGTGGGTCCTTCAGTCAACATTCTTCAAAGTTAAGGTGTTACTTAACTTTGTCCTTCAAAAGTCACTGCTGTGGTGCTTATGCTGAGGTGCCCTCTGTCCTCACCCTTCAGGAGCACGTCACTTGTGGGACACTTCAGCAGGGTTCCACTCTGGAATGACATAACTAGCTAGTCTGGCTAGTGAAGTGTAATATTATAAACCGGATAGCACAGGACTCTTCCTTTAACCAAATCAGCCACGGAGTAGTGCACAGATGCTATAGCCTGTTACATCCTGTAGGACGCTAACTCTAAGATGGCGCTGGGTGCCAGGTGTGCTGTTGTCATAAACAACATCAGTGCAGGTGTAAGTCCTAGTCTGGCGCCAACACCTCCCGAGCAGGTGCATGCAAATTAGGTGCCGGCAGACTGACCAATCCCAGGGGGCCTCAAAGCCTTTCCCTGTGCTGGAGAGTATATAAGCAGACCTCCCTGGGTGCCCAGGGTCCCCGTAGCAGCATCGAGGCATTCCTGCAATAAAGGCTGTTGAGAAGAATCCGACCGTGTTGTGTCTTCCTTGCCGGCCAAGGTGGGCACAACAACATCCAAGAGCTGTAACACTACAGAGGGGAAACAGCTTCCTCCACAAAGGAAATTAGTGTTCCTTAAAGGTGACAGAACAAGATGTTTGCCTATCGAGTCCAGCACTAAGCCTCATGCAGATACTCACTGGAACACTGAGCTGGATCTAGTGCTGAAGATGGAGCTGATGATGGGAATGTAGCTACTGTGCTGTTCCTGGTCTGCAGGGGCACAGACATTAGCTGACCTCACATGTGGGCATGTCGATTCCAGGCTCCATTAGAAGCACAAAGTGGTGAATCAATTGCAAGCTAGATGATAAAGCATCAGAGTCAGGGAGGAGAGAAATTTTAAATTTCAGACTTCTCAGGGGGAAACTATAAATAATACTAAGTTTAAAACATTAGCAAGAATACACCATGGTGTCTCTCTCAAGCAAAACAGCTAAACTTGAAAGATTCGTGAAGACAGCCAGTTCTGAATATTCAAAAGCAAACGCACATAGTTGCCAGGAAGGAAAAAAAAATTCCTGGGGAAAAACAATTCAAATGAACCATCTTGGCTGATACCCACCATGATATTAACATGGACAAGAATGATCGAGTCTAATTCCCATTTCTTTATGCTTTCATGTAGTAGACAGCAGAAAAGTGTAAATGCAAGGTTAACATCACAAATAAGGAAAAGAGTTTTTACAAGATGAAAAAATGTACAAGTAAGCCAGATAAGATTCCCTGATAATAAGCAGACATGGAAAGCTCAGGACCCACCGCTTTCCCTACTGCCTTCTTCTAACCCAGCAGTGGTGCTGGCTGCCTCCTGGGCTCCATCTTGGGATGCTAATGGTCATGACTGTGGGCTCTGAAACACAAGGTAGACCCACTCCTAAGTGTTGCTCTCCACGGCAACAGCACTAAATTCTCCTAGTACAGGACAGTACTCAAGACTGCAGGGCAAGAGATTTGTAAAGTTTCTTCTTCCCAAAATAGCCTGCTCTAAGTGACAGGCATTAGAAATGTACAAATTATTCAGTTGCGGGTTGAGGTGGGGAAGATACTAGAATCCATTCCAACTTGAACAATTCTCATTTCATGATTCTCAATTTTATACTTTTTTTGAGAAACAAAATCTCTGGACCCAACTCAGATCTACTTGGATTGGGGAATTGGGGAATTGCTAAATTAGAGATGCTATTTAATTTATAGCAGATGTCCCATGAAACTGTGGATAGTAGTGTGTCTTAAAGTTAGATGCAGCAAAATAAAGTCATTTAAAATTTCCAAGTTTCTTCCATCCATGTCTTCTTTGCATTAGAAAGACAATAAAACCAGTGATCAGTATTAATCTAATCCTATTATCAGAAAAGTGTGCTGACATTCACTGGGCCAGCAGTGGGCATCAGACACGGTGGCATGTCTGTGGAGTCGTCTGTTAGGCTGATGTCAACACCCTATCACCTCGATTATGTCCTTCAGCCCTTTCTACTCTAACTGTTTTAGTCCCTAGAAGATGTGCTACAGCTGCTCCATGCCAATGCTCTAGAAAGCCTGGCTGTCAGCTTTCATCACTGGAAAGCCTTAGGTGCCTCGTGAGAAGTCTTACTCTGTTGGAAAGGCCATGGAAAGGGCCTTGGGGAGAGCAGAGGGAGAGGGAGGCATGCATCCTCTATCCAGCATGCCAGCTGAGAGATATACTCAGTAGCATAAGTGACCTTGGATAGCAAGAGCAGAACAGACAGAAATAATAAATCTGCACACCAGCCAACACATTTCGGCTCAAGTCTGAGATGAGGGCAGGACATTTCCTATTCCTGGCTTTGCATCTCTTCACCATAGTGTCTAACTCTGCAGTGTCTCCTTACCATTGTGTCTAACTAACCAGTGATTCCTCACCATGACTCCTGACTCAACAGTGTGCCTCCTGTTTCTGCAGCACTAGAGTATGGTCTTCAGGACAGCACAGTGTATTGCATACAAGCTTACATCTGCCATCAGAAAGGAACAAAGCACTTTGGGAATCTCAAATTATCCCAAGCCAGGACCACACCACAGGTCAGAGGAGACATGATGCACACCAAGATGCTCTGAGCCTGCTATTCTTCTGGCTGGGCTCCCAACAACTCAGTATGTCTCTCAGTCCTCTGAGATCTTCAATTAAAAAAGGAAATAGCATGGGTAAATATTTCCATCCTCTCTGAAGTCAGCTGATTTTTGTTTAGGAAACTCCTCCAACAAGAAAAACACATGGTTAATTATCTTTGACACACAACATTACAAAGTAGCCTAGAAAGAGAAAAGCGGCTTTTTGGTTTTAGGGATTTAAATTGTTATATGGTCAATCAAATCTAATCTATTCTAATTTATTCACATAGAAAGTCAATTATTCAAATGCTCTTAATTCGGCCTCCACGCTGTCTTGGTGGCCAGTGAACCATTCAGAGGGCGGCTGTTTGGAGTATGCATGTTTTAACATGAATTAGTTGTCCTAGCTTTACAGTTTCCTCTTTCTCTGCTAGTTAAGGGACCATGGAATGTTTGAACAAAGTACAACTGAATAGAAGGACAGGCATTCACCTCGGTGTTCTAGGATGTAGACATACGCTCTGTGGACTTTCTCTACTGAATGGATATGAAAAGCCCACTCGACTTAACCTACCACCATCTGTTTGAAGGAAAGTGGGACAAAAGCTCTAAGGGAATATTGGTAGCACCGTCAGGAAACCACCACACTTAACAGTAAACTTCACAGCATGTGTACTGGTAGTACAATACCACCAGCTGTGGGTGGAGCTACTGGGCACACATAGGCTGCTGCAGGCAGGAAACCCACTGCAAAGGCCAGCTGCCCCTTCTCTAAACCTGCCTCATAGAGCAAGCAACAGCTTATATCCATCCATCCTAATTAGGAAAGCTTCTGCTTGGGGAGTTGCTCAAGAGTCAAACTTCAGTCCTTTATCTGTGCTATAATGGAGAAGGATTTGACTATGGAAAAATAAAGACACTATAAGAACTCCATTACAAGCTAAAGAAGGCACGGCCATTGAGGCCTGGCAGTCAAGGACTGTATCAGGATGTTAGCTATAGAGGTAAGTTGGGCTGACGGTACCTCCAAGGGCTGGAAAGACCCAAGCCAACCTCCTCTATCATAAAAGTGTATCATTACAATGTCACCTCTAGGCCAGAAAGGCTGCATAAGCTCTTGCTTAACAAAAGCCTCCCAAGCCACAGGGAAGAGCACAGAAGAATCAGAAGGGCTCCATTTGGGTGCCTCTACTTCTTAAAGATAATCTTGCCACAAGTCTCACATGAGGCTTTTGTTTATCTCTCATAGGCCAGAAGGAAGTCACAGGATCCTGGCTACCCAGCTAAATGGGAGGTTTGAAGTATCAAAGGACTTGCATTCCACTGACGGGCAGCCAGTAAGGAAGAAAAAAAAAATGATTCTGAATATCCCAAGAGTCCCCTTTTTTCACTCCCAAAGTAATGCCTTGATAGTAAACCACCCGATTCAGGGCATTCGTAGCCGATGGTAGACCGATCAAAATCATCTGTGGTGACAAAGTTAATCTTGAAGGAGTTTAGAGTAAAAATTCCAATCTGGCTAAAGCCAGCCACACAACAATGGTGATAATGAATGTGACAGCAGAAGCTGGTATCAATGCCACTGTTTACTCAGCAGCAGACTATATGGCAAGTGCTTTAGTATCATGGATAGATAACCAATCTATAGAGCTTTTTTTTTTTTTTTTTTTTTTTTTTTTTTTTTTTGGTTCTTTTGAGACAGGGTTTCTCTGTGTAGCCCTGGCTGTCCTGAAACTCACTTTGTAGACCAGGCTGGCCTCGAACTCAGAAATCTGCCTGCCTCTGCCTCCCGAGTGCTGGGATTAAAGGCGTGTGCCACCACGCCCAGCTTGTGGAGCTTTGAAGTCCAGGCCATGAAGGCAGTACTAGTCATAGAGGTGGGAGGACTTTGTTAGGGCTGCTCACTACAATTCTGTCCACCCTGCCACCCTGGGCGTTATCATCACCCCATTGAGTTCAAAAGAAGTCTCATTTTACAGAAAATAATGTAAACTCAATATAATGTTAGAAAACAAACCAACAAACAAACAAACAAAACAAAAACTCAAGTTCAAAGAGTGAAAGTGCTTTAATGTACAATAACTACAGCTGACTACATCTATGAACCAATAGTTGGGTTTGTTTGCAAAAAATGTTATTTTAACAACTAGAGATCAAGAAGTCCAGAGAAGATATTAGGAAAGCTGGCATGTCACCCTGGCTTTGAACCTTAGTGATGCTGACTTGATTGTAAAAACAACCCACAGTCTTTTGGGAAGGAAACATCACACAATACAGGAAGAAGCAAAGAAAGACCCACGCCAAGCAGCCCCAGCTGCAGGGAACTCACTGACTGGGACTGTAGCAGCGAGCATCTTCTTGGACTTTTCACTGGGCCTGGGGGGAGAGAGATAGCTTGCTGTACAAGCATGGGGACTGAGTTAGAGCTCCAGAACTGCTAAAGAAAAACACAACTATCACACATCAACCCCTCAAAAAACTGGGCAAGGGGGCATGAGTTTATTATAATCCAAGTGCTAGAGACAGATGACCTGGGTGAGCTGGCTGGCCAGCTAAGTCATCGAATTCCAGGCCAGTGAAATGGTAAACTAAGGCAGAGGAAATGATAGGATCCCTGTTAACAGAGAAAAGCCAAGGTTGTCCTCTGGCCTTTAAATGTGTGTGCACACTGCCCTGCACATGTATGCAAGGTACCACACCACAGAAGGGGTGCAAGGGGCAAGAAGCAAGACAGGGTCTGAGCAATTTACCTGATGCCCCAGAGCTCGACATTGTGGTCTGGCTTGCTTTACTGAAGTCCCCAGGTATCCTGTCCTCTGGGTTCTTTCCTGCTGAAAGATATCCTAAATATATACAGGACAGAACATTCTATGACTAAAACTGCACCTTTGTTTTAGTTGGCTTTTAATAGAATGTCTTTGTATGTTTCTTTCCCTAGCACTGAGATGGAAGGAACTAAAACCAAAATATGACCATTAGCAAATTACCCACATGGTACATGAGCTTAACACCCCAAACAAGGCTCAAGACTGATCATGGAAGCTAGCTCGTTTCACTTTCTTCTGCCAACTTTATAAATCTGTTTGAATCTTAAGTGGAGATTATATATTTAAGTAACTCTGGAGTTCTGGCAAGTATAAAACATAAAATATAATTGGGTTCCATATAGCTATGACAGAAGCAGCACAAAGAAAGGCTTGGCATGAGGAAGAAGGGCTTGAACACCCGTCCCCGTGTATTTTGAAAACCATGCAGTAGGCATCACAGCAAGGACAGAAATCAATCACCAAAGCCGAGGGCTCAAGCCCTCGCAGCTCTGCGGCTCTGAGCTGAGAACCTTCAGTATGATGAGCTGTTCTGTGGGATGTTCGGCTGCATCCCTGGCCTTGCCTCCCGAGATATCAGTAGCTCACTCACCCCAACTTGACAGCCCCAAAGATTTCTAGGCATCACCCAGTGTTCTCTGAGGGCCAACAAGGCCCCTATTTGAGAGAAGCACAGAACTGACAGGTATCTCCCGTGCCCAGAACCTGGGAGGCTTCCAGGGAAGCAGTGAGCATTAAGGCTGTGTGTGGTCTGAGACAGACAGTGGTGTCTGCGCTGATAAAGTGAGGAGCTGTAGGACAGCTTGCTTTACAATACTTGCTGCTCAGTCTCTAGATGTAAGAGTTTTAGACTCATTTGAAGCCAGGTATGGTGGTTCACACCTAAATTCTAAGTAGTCAGGAGGCCGAGGCAGGGGGATGAAAACTTTGAACGCATTCTCTGCAACATAACAACCTACACCAAAACCCAAGAAAAGAAACAAATAAGAAAAGAAATCAGCAGAAGATGGAGGATCAACTTGCTTGTAAGTAATAACAAACTAAATCCATAGAGGAAACCTAAGGGGAAGGAAGGCTGTGGGCCACAGCTGGGGGCGGCCAACATTCTGATTGCTTTAGTTAAAGACAAACAGGATGAAGATGTTTTAACCCTTCCCTGAACACAGTTTTTCAGCATGCCAGGCACTCAGCATGCACCACTCACCGAATTTTAAGACTCAGGTGCTATTCTGCACGTTAGTCAAGAGCAGAGCAGGCCCATCAGTGCTGATTCTTCTCTGCCTCATTCTCCTGTAAGCTTACAAAGAGTGCTGTAACCAGTGTCGCATTTCTCAGAGCCACCAGAAGAAACCCTGACGTCAAAGTATTAATATTAAAACTCAAGATCAAAAAAGAAAAATTTCATTATTTGCTTGTTTTGTATATATTCATTGGTATACAGTCAGAGCACATGTGTGCCAACCAGAGGACAACGTTAGGAGCTGGCTCTCTCCTTACACTCTGAGAGGTCTGGGAATGGAGTTCAGGACTTATTTTCTTATAAAATAAGGAGAAGCAGGCATAAGTTAACTTAGTCTTGGTAGCAGGTACTCACTCCTTTACAAGATGGAGTCATCTTGCTGGCCCTAAAACTCACCTTTTAAAAAGGAATCAGTAAGGTGAGATAGCTCAGAGAGTAAGGGTGCTAACTGCCAAACCTGAAGACCTGAGTTCAATCCCTACACCTACATGGTGGAAAGACAACAGGCTCCCCACAAGTTGTTCTCTGATCTCTACACACCCAACCCCTACACATAAACGTAAAAAATGGAAGTAGTGAAAATAAAAGATGTAGACTTGGAGACAGATTTTTCTTCCAAAGATACACTCCCATTCTCTAACTTATTTTCCTATAAAATAAGGAGACGCAGGCATAAGTTAACTTAGTCTTCTCTCCGTTAACTTTCCTCCCCCCTTGCCTATTAAGGTCAAGCTGGGTCCCAGTGATCTTACTTGAGACAGTAACAGTGATGCCAGGACCAGGGGCCATGTTGACCCTACAAAGGTCAAGGACACACCTGCAGACCCTGCCACCCCTGTGATAGAGTAAACCAACCTTGCAGAGGAATTAACACAGCATGGGAGCTAGAGAAATAGCAGGAGCCCTGGCTACGCGGGGCCATTGTTTAGGAGCAGGACGGCCATCTCTGCCTGTATGTCCAAGGCAATTTTCTCCCACGACACACTATGTTTTGCCTTCTTGAACATTTAACCTCAGGACTAGACAGCAGAGACCTTGCCCTGGCCTATTCCTTTAGGAATGCTCAAATGGTTACTGCAAAGTGACACGTTTCTAATTATTCTGTCAAGCATCAATCGCAGAAGTTCCTGGTCTCTGCATGCTCTGAGTGACAGGCAATCACTTCGCTACTTACAGCAGATGCTATGGCCCCGCCTGGACAGTCAGGGCTTACTAGTTCCCAAGGACAGGAAATGCAAGGCTAGAGGAACAGAAGACCTTGGGGGAGGGGGGAGGGAATCACAAGTGGATGTGCAGACTCTCCTCTGAAACAAGCACATCTATGTCTGGCATCTCTGAAATGGGAGTACCCTCAATGCCAAGGGACACACTTCTAAATTTTAACCATTGGGTCTTTATTCACTCAGCTAAAACCTGGTCCAAACAGCAGACACGAGAACTGTCTCAGAGCCTCTAGGCTCAAAGTAGGCGTGGTAAGGACTGAGAGAGGAGTCTGAAAACCTGCCCTAATCTAAGTGCAAACTTGTGTTCCCACTTTCTTAACATGCTGGGTTGCACATTCCCGTGTGTCCATGTGCATGCGTGCGCTGGCACATGTGCACTTGTGTGCACACTGAGGTGCCAAGGGTTAACACTCGGTCTCTTTCTTAGTTATACCATACATTGTTTTTGTGACAATGACCCTCAATGAACCTAGAGCTCACCAACTGCGAGGGTGGCTGGCTAGTGACCCCTATGATCTTTCTAACTCCAGCCCCCAAGAGCCCCTCAGAGATGCAGTTAAAGCTTTCATAACTGGCCTTTACATGGATGCAGGGGATGGGAACTCAGGTCCACAGGCATACATGGCCAGCACTTTACCAACTGAGCCATCTCCCCAGCAAGAGCTATGGGGAGACAGGGATCGGTAGGGAAGAATTTACTGGTAACTATATTTATGAACATTCTACTCATGTATTTACCTTTGTTACCTCTGAATGTTAAGAGATACTCTGCTTGAGTTCTCCCTCAGGTGTCAGTGTGCATACAGTTTCTGTAATAATATATAGGAAAAGAAACGAGACTGATAGGCCAGGCTTTCAGCTGGTTTGGCTGTAGTGGTATAGCTCTGTGAAGCTATCTGAATCTATGTGGCTACATCCACAGTGTGATGTTTTGAAGATCGGAGGGCTCTCAAAAGCCCAGGGATTTGTAGAAAACCCAAGGCCTCGAAAGCCTGTGGCCAGGGATGTCCAGACTAGGAAGAACTGATCACGTCAGTAAGCTATTTCCTCTGTTCCCTTCCCACAATGCAGACCCCACCCTCTCCTAAGATTTGGTCATTCTGGTGGTGTGGCAAGTCTTTGTGAGATTTCTCTTTCTCCCCACTCCTCTCTCTAAGAATAAAATCCCAAACTCCTAATTTGGTCGTTCACCCACCCTGAGGGGAGCCCAGCCTAAGCTTAGCCTCCTCAGCGTTCTTCTCTTGGCCTTCAGCTGCTGCACTTCCCTTTTTCTCTGCTCTGCTTGCTCGGTCCCTTTGTTCACTCATGTGTCACTACTTTACAGACCCCCTCTCTGCTCACCCCACTTGCAGTAACTCAAGACTTACTGTTGAGACTCCACCAAATAGTAGATTGCTTGCCAGCGGTAGCTGGGCTCAGACTGTAATTTCCAACTTAATGGAACCCGGTGAGATGCAGTCCTAGGAAACTTGGGGCCTCTTCTGGTTGTGTCTGGCTCACAGACTGACAGACCATCTTCCCACACCTTCCTGTCTGCCGGGTCAGAGCCAGCCTCTCCTAGTCCCTTGCCACTCCCCCTAATATTTGTTCACAAGATCCTGTCTGGGTCAGGTCTTGAGACTGTGACAAATACACTCATTCCTGCCCAATTTTTGGCTTCTTGACCTGAAGAAAATTATCCAGAGTGGCACCTGGCAGTATGTGCTGTACCCAGCTCTCTGGGTGGTTCTCCAGCATGATAGACTTTGACAAGTAGGCTCTAAGGTTGTGTTGCTAATTGTGGTGAGAGAAAGACCAAAGGCTGAGGCTTCTGTATATTGCATCTCCTGCCCAGCCTTTATGTTGCATCTCTGTCAAAACACTCTACCCTAAAAAACCAAACTTATGCTGGTTAGCTTTTTATAGGTACTTTAAATAAAAAATCAAAACCAAACAACCAGATTGTATGAAATGGGTGTTCATATACCAGGTAACTGAAAGGGCTTGCTGGAGAGTCGGCTTGGTTGCACTGACGGCCTCCATGTATCTAAAGGGCTTTTTTGCAGCTTTTAAGGAAGGAAAAAATAAACTTCTCAATTTATAGCTCTGTCTTGTGAGGGAAGCAAAATCTGATGTTCTGCCATTACTAACTCGGAAAGCAGCCACGCTTATCAAGATGGCATCTGACAGGATGGAGTGGGTCTGCCCTTGCCGCTATCGATTTCCATGTGGAAAAACTTAGACCCTGTTCAGCTCTTCTTTTCCTTTTAAAAGACACACTCTGGCTCCAGGGAGAAATGCTACAGTTTCGGAGGAGCCCAGTTATCAATGCCAACTAAATGTTTTCTTGAACCAAACACATCCATGATGCATATCTACCCTGTATTCACTCAAGATCATGAAAAAAAAAAAAAAAGAAGACATACAAAGAACTTCTTTCTGCAGAGGTCACATGTGAAGAAAGAGACGCACACACATATACATACAAATGAATGAAACCATCTTTTTCTTCTTTTCACAAGCAGGGGGTGAGCCTGTGCATGTGTGCATGTTCACATGTGCTCCCAGAGGTGGGAAGCAGAAGTCAAGATGTCAGGAATCTTCCTGCAGAATCCTCCTATTCTCTGAGACAGGGTCCCTCAATCAAAACGAAAGGTTGCCAATAGGGCTAGCCTGGGCAGTCAGTTTGTTCTAGAGCATCCCCTAGCCCAGGCTCTGCATTCTGAGGCTAGAACTAAAGGAACCTTACCTGCCTCGTGTTTATGTGGGTTTTGGGCATACAAGCGTGGGTCGTCTTGCTTGTATAGCAAGCATTTTAAGTGCTGAGCCATCTCCCAAGCCCAAAATAACACTTCAAAACAAACAAACAAACAAACAAACAAACAAAACTCTCACAAACTTTTCATGTGTATGTTCACACTGTTGGACAGCCCGCACTTAATAAACACAGAGAGAGCAACAGGAACATGTTACATTATAAACAGATTTATCTCTACCACTGACTTTGTTCATTCTGAATGCTCGTAACATGTGCCTGAGAATGACAGGTCAAATCACATTTCTTTTTTGACACACCAAAAGCAATGTTGCACAACAATACCTATGAATATTTTACTGTTTTCATTTCCATAAAAAAAGGGACTTCTGCTGGGCAGTAGTGGCGTACGCCTTTAATCCCAGCACTTGGGAGGCAGGTGGATCTCTGAGTTCGATGCCAGCCTGGTCTACAGAGTGAGTTCCAGGACAGGCAGGGCTACACAGAGAAACCCTGTCTCAGGAAAACAAAAACAAAGAAAAAGAAAGAAAAAAGGGGCTTCTGAAAAGGGTCAAGCACTGAAGTGTCACGTTTTAGCCCCAATCTCCACATCTGGTAGTCAGAGATTTATAATAAGATATAGAATTATAATTGTGTCATTTTCATATCCCATTAGCATTATACTTATTAGGTTAGCTTATAATGAAATATCCTTGGTGACCATAATTTGTTTTTACCCAACTGTCAGGGTGGTACACAGATTTAGCTGTGCATAGACCCTCTGAAGACATCTATTAAAATCCAAATAGTAACATCTTAGTGGGTTCCTATTTAACTTTCTGGATCACTTCTAAACTCTTCAGGGAATGGCAGGAGTCACCTGTAACAGTTAGACCCCTTTATGGGCACATCTGGGCCCTGGGTGTGTACAGGAGGGATTACGTAGATGAACTCCAGTGGGAAGATGCATGCACACTACTGTGACTGGCACAAGTCTATTAGGGTCGGGGTCTCAGCCTTCCTGAATAAGTGCACCAGCATCTTTCTTGGCTTACTAACTGTAAAACGGCATGGCCAGCTGCCTTGTGACTCCTAACATGATGGCTGTACCCCCATCCTGCAAGGGATGTCCTTTGTTTCTTAAATGGTTTGCCTGGTGCTTTGTCACATCAACAAAAGTAACAAGACAACCAACCTCAGTTAGATATGTGGTCACCAGAGACATTTAGGGAGAGAAATAAAATTCCCCTACACGTAGGTGCTAGGTTAAAAAGGGGAAACTGCAATAGAGCTATCTGTAAAAGGATGACTGTAAGTGTGTACTCCCAAGCTTACTTAGAAACATACACCATGAAAAGACTCAGAGGAGATCATATGATGGTGACAGAAAACCATTTAAATATTTTAAGCATGGAGAAATGAGTAAAATACAAGAAAGCACAATGGAATCTGAAACAGGTAATAAGAATCTTGATATATAAAAAAATCCAATGATGTAATTAAAAAAATCAGTTTGTTGTTCAGTGGGAAAACATAAAATGAATCAAAGTTCTCTTAGAAACCCCTGTGCACAGCAACAGAAGGAAACAGTGGAGGCAGAGAGAGTGCCCATCTTATTAACTGTTACAGAAGGACTGAGGACCAATGAGTGATCCATTGTCTTCTGTGTCCTTCTGTATGTCCCAACCTCTGTCATGACAGTGCATCAAATAACAGATCTGCATTATTTAGGAGACAACACAAATGCTGTGGATAAGGAATTCTGAAATTTATTAGCTTTCAAAAAAGCTAGAGACAGCCAGGAGATATGGCTGAACAGGCAAAGGTGCTCGCTGTCAAACCTAATGACCTGAGTTTGATCTCTGGGACCACACAGTGGAAGGAAGACCTAACTTGCACACACTGCCCTCTGGCTTCTACACGTACACTTGCAGCACCTGTGTACCCTACTCTTCCTCACCCCACACCCACCAAAAAACTAAGTAAATAAATTCAAACAGTGTTATTTCTTAACTAGTGAAGAATATATATGAGAAATAAATTTTTTTTAGAGAATGATAAAAACAAAAACCAAATCGATCACGCAAGCTCTGTGGTTCTAAACAGGCTTCCCAGAGCCACGCAGGAGCTTCTGACCATGAGTGTAAAGCCTTTAGGACTAGATAGACACTGCATCATTATTGCAGTGTGAGCTAAGGTCAGTGCCACCCCAGCTTCCTTGTAACATCGAGATGCGTGTGGGAAAGAAAGAGGCTGTTCTCTGCATACAGTTTCTGAGTATCTGCAGCCTCAGTCATGAAGTCCTTAAGACTTGCCAAAAGCCAAATGAAGACTGGCTCTCCATGTAAGGCAACAGAACCAGTGACCTCTGCAACTGAGTGCTTTTCCCCAGCGGTCAGAGTCCTTCGAGATGGAATGGGTACATTCTAACAGAGTAAAACCCTCCAGACCATATACATCTACATGCTGGAGAGTACACCGTGCTGCTACAATCCCCAACGATGCTGGCGTGCTAGCTCCATGCTGCTCCCATTTGAGGAGCTGGGTCTTGGCTTAACTGATGCTATAATGAACTTGGCTCCATTTCAGAAGAACATGCCAAGTCTTCCTGTATTTGCTCAAGTTTAACTTGCCTTATGATGCTGCTTTCTTTCTGATTTTGAAGGTCTCATTCAATTCCAAAATTCTATAGCACAAGAAAATTTAAAACAGTTTTAAAAGAAGCTTCACTTAAAATTAGATTCAAACACACACTCGATGGTTGAATGTAGCCCTCCCTCAGTGTTTCACTGAAGTCTGTGATATCTGAACTCTGCTTGGTTTGCAATGTCCATGCATATGTCAGGGCCACTTATGATGCAGGTCTTTTGAGCCCCTGGCTTCTTTGCTCAGCAAAACCTCCTCTCAGGGAATAAAAGGGGGTGGGGGGAACACCATCCCTTCGAGTGTCTCTGTCCCTTCTGGCTATGGACCTACTAGTGCAGACAGACCCAGCCTCCACCTCTGCCATCTCTGGAATCTAAGCCTCATGTCCTGTGCTGGTCAGAAAAGATGACAAGTACCAACAGATGTCACACTACCCAGCAGTGAGTTCAAATCAGCACCTCAGCTTTCTATCAGTGCCTTATAAGCTAATGGCAGAAATGACAAACAACTGTCACAAAACATCACCTAGGATCCAAGGCACCTACTACTCTGATGTGTTAAAGGAGTAGAAATAATTCTGGTATGTTTTAGCAAAACAGAGAAACAAAAATTATACTAAATCTAGCTAACAGAAATAAGGTATCAAAGGCTTACCAACAAAAATTTCATTTTTAAAATTTGTAAGAAAATGGAATTATATTTCCTTGTTGTTAATAATAATTGTAGAAAAATATCCTCTGCATTTGTCTTCCAGGAACAAAAGCCTGTGCGTCAGATTAAAGAGGAATCAACCAAAACCAAAAGAACATACTCTTAAAGCAGTCTTGAGGGATGGGGGTGGGGGTGGACTTCAGGCACAGATGTTAGCTGGGGATCTCCAAGGTCCCGTAACTTGCCAGCCTGAAGCCACCCTATTATATGTGTACAATGAAAAGAGAGACTTCAGTTCAGAGCCTTTAAATCACACGATCTGCTAAGCCGGAGACAATTCAGTGCACAGCCCACCACATGTACTGACTTGTGACATGAATTTGTCTCCTCTCACAGTCTACAGTGATGATTGGTTTTCACTTTAAAATCCACCATGTCATAAAACCAAAACACACGGAGGAAGGATAACGACATGCATTTCAATAATTCCACCTCTGTCTCTCCTAAAAATCTGTGTCTAATTAATAAAATGTCACCAATGTTCACTCTAATTCACAGGTCTCCAATTTTAATGAGTCTATACATTGATCCATGAAGCCTGAGTAAGGCTAAAGAGGGACCATGTCTGACTCAGCATTCCTGACTCAGTACAGCACTCCAACCAGCGTACTCAGCACGCCTGGTGAGCTGAGGTGGCACCAGGCAGGTCTAAGGACATAGAATATATGTTGTATGCTTGGGTCAGACACATGTTATATGTATCCTACTACATGTACATAGAAAGAGAACAAGTGTGAAAGCAAAAGCCCACTTCATTGAGTAAAACTGAGAAGGGACCCTATGACCATCACTGTACGGACAAGAATTCCAGAGGGAGGCTTGGGGGCACATCCCTCATGGAGGGTCAGGACCGGGTACCTTAAGGGATTTTCAATGCTAAAGATAGTTATCAGTATGCTCTGCAAGTCTGGGGATGTACTCAGCTGGTAGAGGGCTTCCCTAGCATGTACAAGGCCCTGAGATCAAGCCCCTTACACTACATGCATTGGTAGGGTGGTGCACACTTATAATCTCAGCAAATGGGAGGTAGAGGCAGAAGATTCAGAAATTCAAGGCCCTCCTCAGCCACACAGAGAGCTTGAGACCAATCTGGGCTACGTTTTTCCTTTGTGAGGGTATGTTTGGAGTCTGCTCCTCTCATGGGTCGCCACTGCGTGTGGCTATCATGAGTTAGAGATCTGTAGAATGAAAACAAGGCCATATCCCCTCTCTTCTCTCCTTCACCCTGTGACAGATGCATGAACATCTGATATCACAAGTATAGAAATGGAGGCAACAGCACCGAGGGCTCATTTGCACACTGAAGACAGGACAGAAAAGAATTCAATTCCAAATTCTATATAATGGTTGACAGACATGGGTCAAGAAGCTACAGAGAGTCCTGTGCTGACGCGCTAATTATAATTTGTAAAAGAAGCATGTCCATTAGGGTAAAGAAACATTACATTGGATTTTTTTTAAATGGTGATTTTTTTTTTATTATTCACATATCTTAAGATAAAACTCAGCAAAGACCTCTGCCACACAGTATTAGAAATCAATTTCCTTGACCAAACATAAAAGAGGATTCACTATCTCATCTTAAAACTGCCGATTATCATGACATTTTTCAAACACAGAAACATCTGACCACTTCCCTTTCCCCAAATAGCAAAAGGGACCGGGTAACAAATGAAGGTTGTACTCTGTAACAAGAAAAGACGAGAGACAGAATCACAGCCAAACACTTACAAATCAAGAGGGAAGAAGAAAAGTGCTTAGAGAGTAAATGCACAGAGCACATAATAGCAAAGAAGTCTCGGGTGGAAAGCAGCAGCCGACGGTAACTTAACAGAGACAAAAGTGAATAAGATCCACTTCAGTGACTACACTTGAGACGAGGTAATTTCATAAAGTTTATAGAAAGTCACTTGAGACTGACACAGCCTGTTATTATGGTCTACCTGCACAGACAAGGAAAACACGAGTTCTCCATTCGGGAACTGATCAGAGGGAAGGAGTCTCTGAACTCACTGATGAACCTTCATTAAGTGTAAGATCCCCTCCAGTCTCCTTGGATAGAAAAGGCACCTTCGAATGGTAATTTCCTCTGAATTTCAAAGACAGATATGACACAGGAATAGAAAAAAATAAAACAGAAGGGGGTGTCACAGCACACTGGGAGGGGGACAAATGAGTGTTAACAGAGTTGAGCCTGGAGCTCTGTGGGAGAGGATGCTGAGGTGAATGTGGCTTGGTCAGCTGGTACTCAGAGAAACCTACCTCAGGGAGGACGGGCTGTGACATCAATGATGGAAAGTAGACTCTAATGTAAGGGGACAAAACAGAGCTGAGGCTGCAACTCAAGCTTAAGCCAACATGAGCGTCCTCTGAAGTTTGTTAGAATAAATGCTAGCTCTGCTTCTGGATCAGGGAGACAGTTGAGTCTAGATTAGGTCATGCATGGGATATGCATGTAAAGGAGATCCCAGCTGATGCACACATGATGAGTGCACAGGAGGCCCCGTGAGAAAACTTGAGTGCTGAATCTTGCACAGCTTTGGAGGTGTCCAGAAGTGCAGCCTCCTGGCCCATTATACAAGCTCACGATCCTAAGGCAGGCAGCCCTATCCCTAAGCCGCTGGGGGAAAGTCATAAAGGGACTTCGGTGCCCAGTCTGAAGAGCCTGTGCCTAACACTTTAAAAACAACCTACTATGCCAGGGAGATAGTACATAAATCTCTCAGGCTTGAGCATACTCTGTGGGCTCTGCGCTTACATGCGAAATTGGGGAATGTCCCAATGGGGAGAATATGCCACCAAAATGACAGGGAATGAGAAAAGTAGCCCCAAGGAAACAAAAGAAACAATCAGGAGAAAGAGCAAGAGGCAAGAGCAAGTGGAAAACGGGATTACCACAGCCTCTAATCAAATGACTGTAGTATCAGATCGTCCAACAAACCGGCTTACCATGCTGCCTCTCAGACGGCCATCACTCATGTAAAGTCACGGTGCAATGTTGCTCAGATAATCTGTGGTGAAGGATCAATCTTGAACAAATTCACTAACAGTGACAGGCTAATATTCTTATAAGAGGCAACATATAAATTACAAGGAAATTCACCTTCCATTTGCATGTCACAACAATGGTGCTTTCCAGTAAAAGTGTCTTAACTGCTTGTGCTCAGCATCTGTGCTTATGGTACACTAAAACAATTCATAGAACTGGTTTACAAGTTGATGACAGGCCCCATCACACTTTGAGTGTTTGTCTTACACTGAATAGGCTGGGAGGTCACTGACATCAGTCAATACCCTAAGGAAATGATGAATAAAATACTTTGCAACAAAAAAATCAGGGAGTTGTACTATCCGGGCGTGGTCTGGACCCTGAGAAAACAAGAGTCTACATTTCAACAGCCTTCAAGTGAGGGGTCCACTTTGGTAGTACCTAGCCCACACGCTGACTCTTAAGGCTCCACAGATGATTCCATGCTACTCCTGAACCTGGACAATGAGACATGACCTTAAGAGAGACGGACACTGTGCTGGGTCTTTTGTGGGCCTCCTTCCACTGTTTTAAAGGGATGATGTAAAAGGAAAAACCAGTAAGTAAGGCTCTGTGGGAACGCAAGCATAAGATTATAGGCAGCCATGCAGTTCTTAGTTGGCCTATGCCTGGCAAATCACAGGTGACTCATAAGTATTTTTTGGTTGTCAGTTGGACGGACTCAGGGGCTCCTGCGTTGGAAAGTGAACATGAAAACATACATCTAGGATGGTGGCGGCCATTACTTTCTTTCCTGAAACCTTATACAGCTAGGGCATTGGACAATGTTTGGCTAATTGTCACAACTCTGTGTGTATACATGCCCATATGTTAAGTGCATATGTATGTGGGTATACAGATATATATGCAGGTGGAGCCTCTGTCCTCCCCAGAGCTGGAAGGGCCGTTATATGTTGCTGCATCTGGCTGGCTGTTTTGTTTTCTTTTTTTATGGGGGGACTAGGTGCTTGAATGCAGGTCCTCTTGCTTGCTTGGCCAGGGCTCTACTGACTATGCCATCTTCTCAAACCCTGCAACTCCTTCTACATAGTGCTTTTAAGGTTGTATCTGAACAGAAAATCAGAACCACAGATTCTGACCATAAGGGCTAAGTTCTTTGCACATTTCTTTACTTGAATTTTTTCATTTCCTCCTTCGTCTTCCTTAGGAGAATATAAAATATTTCTTTTGTTCCCTCCTTTGGTGAATATCAAATAATCTGATTAGCATTATCAGCACTGGGGTTAATTGCTTAGTTTGGTTTTTAATAGAGAATTAGCTCCATTTCTAAAAGACAACCAGTGAACACAGGTTACAACATGCAGAGAAACTTCTAACAGTGCCCTAAATACAAGATAGACTTTCTCTTACCTGCTATCCAAATTCTAACAGCCCTGGGTCACAAGGACACACTGAAATACCGAAGTCACTTTTGTTTTGATCTCAAGTAAGTCAAATCCAGAAGGGCAAGGGTTAAAACTCTAAGATTTCTGTTTACTATATCTGAGCCTAAAAGCCTCCTGGTACTACAAGTTACCTCAGTGTTTGCTCAAGAAGACTCTACTAAGTTCTAATTGCAAAAAAAAAAAAAAAAAAAAAAGGATGTTTTAAGAATGCTTACATATAACGATTAATGAAAGGAGCCATAGATAAGCAGGGAGGAAAATAATTAACCAGGATTTATGCCAACTGGTCCTTGGGGATGCTGCTATGTGCGTTCGATATGCTCCAGTTCGTAAGACCTCAAAGGTGGTCAAAGTATCCTCTGGAGAGGGTCCCAGAAATGCAGATAAAATAGCCAGGCATACTAAAAAGTTCTTTAATTGCAAGACGGGGCCACCCAAATTAGAGTGAGAACTGCAGTGTCAACTACTCCCCACCTCTCTCCCCTCCCCAACCCTGCCTTACTTCTAATGTAACTCACTGCAATCCAGTAGGCCCTGCTGCCCAGGACACTGGGAAAGACAGTGAAGAACTAGAAAAGAGGGAAGGATAGCTCCTAGTGGAAAGACATGTTGGAAAGACTCACTGGTAGCATCCTTGCTGAAGACTATAAACCCCAGACTCCAATCCTACCAGGACAAACTAGCAGAAAGGGCTTTCTGCAGAAGATGGAGATAGCAGGCCCTGATGTCATTGCCACACATAACTGCTTGGCCTGTTTTTTGGTATTTGTTTCCCATTAGATATTTGTTTGCTCAGTAACTTTCCTGTCCAGAAGGTGGCAGCTTCAGAGGTCAGGATTCCAATCACTCTGGCTTCACACTCAGTGCCCACAGCCGACTCGACACACCTACCTATACAGTCCATCAGTCACGTGTGCTGACAGCTTGGAGTGGCTTCTTGTCTCTTTACATTCTGTGGCTTGGAGGACGATCCCTGATCTATAATGAGGCCCTTGAGTGTAACTATCCTGACAGGAATGAAGAAATTTGAGAGGGAAATCTGCACCCCTCCCTTCAGATATCAGACTATTGAGACAATGGGTCCCCAGGAATTACATTTCCTCAGGAAAACCAAGGCATGACACCTCAGCGCACCAATGAGCCAGGACATTTGTAGGAAGGACTGTACAGACATGCTGCTTTCTTCACAGCAAGATGATCTTTTCTAATTCCCACTCCCTTGGCAGCGGTGAGGAGAAGTGTTGGCACAGTGAGGAAGGGGCTGCACCTCAGCTTCCTGCATCCATGGGGCTCAGCTCACCAAAGTATAGCTTCTATCCACAGCAACTGGGAAAACCCAATCTCTGTGGAAGGCAGTTCACCTTGTTTTTCTGAATCAAGTTCCTAAGGCTGCTTCTCACATTTAGTGATTCCTCTAATTCTTTACATGCTAGAATAAAACCTCCATGATAAGAGTGACACTTTTAGATGCCCTGCCACCGTGAGACTATTAACTGTTATTTGGAAGAGCCAGCCAGTCTTGACATCACTGCGGCCATTATTTGATCGTTGTTGTATTCGGCAACTTCTCTTGGTAGAAAAGGGAGAATGATAGGAAATACTGCAAAACCCTTAACTCTTCTAGTAATTATGCATTTCCAACTTATGTGACATCTTAATGTGATCAGAAGTCTACTTTCTCTGTAACAGCCTAAAGGCTACCTACCTATTCTTGTTTCTCACAAGAAGGTCCCCAGAGGCCAACAGACTCAGTTAACACATGCCAGAAGAGGGGTTACTGATGGAAGTGTGCCAACTGGCCTTTGCTTTATTCATTTACGCAAGATACTTCACACAGGCCAGATGCTATATATGGAATTCTAAACTGAGAATTAGAAATACAAGCCAAAGCATAAACCAAAAACAAAAACAAAGACAACATTCTATATAAGACTTTTCTTTGAAATGTGTCCAAATTTTTAACAGATTACAACAAAACTCTGCTTTCTGTCATATCTACTTCTGTGTTTAAGAATCCAGTTCAAAGTTCTGCAAATGGAGATGAAGATCAGAGGAGGCCTACACCCCCAGCGGCAGGCAAACCCCATCACCCTGCTCTCCAGTTGGGCCCTGATGGAAAATACAAGAACAAGACACTGAATGATAGACTTCATGTGAAATCAGCTGAATAACTGAGGACTCTTGGTTTAGACAATTCAAGGAGTTCAGTGCTATGTGCTATAAACAAATATGTAAATTTCTTGTACAGATGTTTGTATTAAAACATGAAATCAAGCATTCAGGTATCCTAGGCGAGAAAAAGAAATGTACAATTCAGAGGTGTGGCTCACACTGTGGATAGAAACAGAATTTGTCGCATTTTTCTTAAATGACACTATGTTTATTACTATACCAATAAAGTTATATTGTGTTACGACAAACACAGAGATGTTAAGTCTGGATTTGGTTTAACACTAACAAGCCACTCGTAATTCTGAGTTTCAGTGAATTAATTCTTATTATCTAACAAGACAATACTTTGAAATAATTAACTGTGAGTTCTTGGAAGCGCTCTTTCGAGGCAGGTGGACAGGGCTCTATCAGAAATAATTACTGCCAGAACTACAAGCTGTTTCTTTGCAAAATCAAGTCAACTCATCTGTCCCTTTTTGGTTGTGTTTTGTACTGTCTTTTTTTCCCCCCTCTACTGTTCTCTGACTTGCAAGAACCGAACAAGGATTAAAAACACAAATTAATTTCCATGATTTTTAACCAGCTTAGAAATTTCAAGGTTTGGAAAATGTTCTGGGAGATGAGCTATGCATTCATTTTCCTGATATAGTATGAGGAAAATAACTTCCACATCCCTTTATCCATCCCAGGATGACAGCCAAGCTCAAAAGAGTTGAAACACTCCAAGTACTTGAAAATATTCCATAAGGTAAAGTCAAATTTTTTAAGAGACTATTTAAACAAAAACAATAAAAATGGCTCTGCATGTCATTTTGTAAAATTCCTTACACCCTTTAGTTTTATAAAGTTAAAATTCAAGAATAGCTACTGAGATGTTTCAAAGACCAGCCATGCTGCTTGTCTTGGTAGCCTGACCCCTCAGTGGCTGTCCATCTCTAAGGCAAGTAATCTCACAGTGTTAACAAACAGAGCTTGATTCTGACCAATGTCCTCTGCTACCTCCTGGGTCAGAGAGACAGGCACATGCTTGTGGCACCTCAGAGTGCCCCTTCATGTGGGGATCTCTAGGAGGAAAATGACTCTGCTCTTAGAAGGAAGCATGAAGAAGGCAATGTTCCAGCAAAAGGATGGGAGAGCCACGGTGAGCAACAAACCTAAACAACACCCTAAACAACAACACCCTAAACAACAACACCCTAAACAACACCGGCTGTGGAACAGATCTTCCCCCAAATCCCTTTGATGGATGAGTGCCTTACACTACACTGACTGGCTTTGCTCTTCCTGGACAACACTGGAGAACTGGAGAGAAGTAAGTAATGACATGTTAACATCGTTCTGTGAATTGAAAGAAAAGAGTTAGCAAATTGTAAGGTAGATCATCCTTAGCAATTGTAAACGCACAAGAAAGACCGACAAGCATATTGAATATATGGAACCATATGTGTGTGAATGCAAACAGGCAACTGCCAGTACAATTCTTCCTGAGAAGGACCCGCAGGAAGCCAGCTGTAGTGCAAGTCCTAGTTGGGGGGTGAGGGAGAACTCTGGCTTGTTTTCATTTGTGCTGGCCTAGAATTCTTATGTTTCCAAATAATTTAGTAACCAACAAAATCTATTAAGTGCTCTAACGATATTCGGATAACAACTCTTGAATGAAGTTTAATACAAATGAATATAGCATACAGTTAGCCCCAAGGCTACTTATGAGAATTAAATGAGAACTATGAAAAGTACAAACTTTTAAAAAATAGAGACATTGTATATAAGAGTTGAGTTTAGGTCTATTATCCCTGATGACCAAGAAAGGACAATTACAGGAAAGCAAGGGACCAGCCAAGAACTCATTAGACACCTGCAGTACCCTAGCTGGCCACAGTGATACTATATCCCACTCTGCTACTCTGTTAAAAAGAAAAGATTTATATAAATAACAGAATTTAGAAAACTACGTTTAGTAATTTACTACTTAATCTGTATGTCCCCAACTGTCATAATTAAGGCTGCAGATTAAAGCACCTACATAAACAGTCAGGCTATTATTTCTTCCATATATTATACACTGTGACCTGTGATTCTATAATTATATACATTTCTAATACTCTGGTAATATCTTCAGGATCCTTACAAGAGGAATGTGAGGCTGAGTCTCTAAGTCATGTAAACACAGGACTGAGGCTTGGTGTCAATCACCCACATACACGGCAGTCGACAGCACAGCGTTACTCGACACTGTCTTTGTGTTCTCTTCCCCTCCCAAGACTGTGGGCACAGTTTCTGAAATGACACCCTGAAGTTGCTAATAAGCCTTTAACCAAACAAAAGTCAAAGTATCCTGTAGAGCAATAAATAGATAGCAGAATTTATACCCGAGGCTGTAAAGCATAGGTTGCTTTTTCACTCTTGTATCATCTGGAAGCAGGCGACTGAATACTGTGCCCTCTCCCAACCAAAGAAACCTCACCTTGGGGTCAGACGTGAGCAGTTTGAATGCTTCATAGACTTGGGCTTCCTTTACACCACCTCCAAGGTCCAAGAAGTTCGCTGGCTTCCCTCCGTTCAGGAAGATGATGTCGCAGGTAGCCATGGCCAGCCCAGCACCATTCACTGTGAAATGCAAATGGTCCGTGACATGGAAACATTAAACAAACAGCATGGAAATGGGGTGGGAACACTGAGGGCCAAACAAGAACACTATCATTTCTAGGCCAATCTGTACCCTGAATTGGGATTCAACTCATAAACTAATTTATGGTTAAAATTTGGGATAAGTGTATCCCAAAACAAACAAACAAACAAACAAACAGAGAAATGAGGAGGATTCATCAATAACTCAAAAAGGTTAAGGAGAGGAACCAATTTGGCTGTGAGTTCTGAAAAGGCTGCAGGTAGGAGGATGGGCAGAACAATTATGGCTGTGAGGAGTGGCTAGCCATTCAAATTATGTGAACCAAAAGCAATACTTAGCTTGTCCCTGTGGAGATGCTCTCTGAATGTGCAACCTTCGGGACTAAACCAACGTCTGACAGGTCTGTTCTTTCCTCACCTTAGGCAGGCATGCATTATGTCGATGAGCTCATCGACAGCAGCTCTAAAGAGAAACAACAGGGCCCAAACCAGCCTTGATGCTCCTTCCCCTGTAAGGTAGTGTAAGAAGCACACTGCTTACACTAACATCCCAGAGCCCTATCACGCAGAAAGCTAAAGAAGGTAAGCCTGAGGTCAAGCCACTCTGAACTACATAGGAAGTACCAGGACAATGTGGGCACAGTGCAATTCTGTCTCAAAAAGCAATACCAAGGGGCTGGAGAGATGGGTCAGTGGTTAGAGCGTGTCCCGCTCCTCCACAAGTCCTGAATTCAGTTCTTACCCCCCAGCCTAGGCTCACCCCAAGAGATCTAACACCCTCCTCACCACTTGCCACATATATATACACACATATCTAAAAACAATTTTAAAAAGTAATCACAAAACTTAAGACAAGATCTTATTTACTAACCCAATATTCAACCTAGAACAAAAGTACGAGTTAGGAGCCTTTCTTAGGAACTACCGTAGCAATTTACAAGGGCATTCCTGTCTTTTAGAGCTAATGGTTATTGACCAACTGCACTTCTTTTGCTTCTTATGCTTAATTATAGAATTACCTTCCTCAGGTGATGAGGGAGAAGGCATAGAAACTCAGCAAACCACTCAGGGTAAAGTACCCTGGGATTCCCCCAGACAGACCTGGTAACTGGGACTGCCTTAATTAATGTGGGGATACTAAAAAGAGGGAGTGGGGACCTGTATCCTGGGGTGGGTTAATGTGTCCCCAGGCACCTCAGCAAATAAAGTAAGTCTTGCCCATCATAACAAGGGTATTTGTAATAAAAGATCTCCAAGTAGTGTGCAGTGTTCTTAATCAGAGTTTGTGAGAAACATTCATCCAAGAAAAATCTGTATTTAATTTGTTCTAAACACACCCTGAATTGCCCCCTTCCCATGCCTACACATGTTATGAGCACATTTACCTACAGCAGCCAAGAGGGTGTAAGTGAGCTATGCTATGCAGATAGCGCTCCCATATAAAGCAGGCACTTTAGGTATCAATTGTAATAGGATGCCATTTTCCATTGTACTGAACAGCAAACTGTTGAAGACTCTTCACTTCTTAATATAATGATGCTGTTGTTTTAATGAGCAACAAATCTTTTTTATTTTAATTCCATTAAGATGAAGACCTCAGTTTCTAGTGCAATGAATTGTTTCTAGCAGAAACACAGTCATGTGCAATTAAGCCGGAAGCATACAAATCACAAACACTAGAAGCCATGGACAATAACTGAAATTGTATTGCCTCTACAGACACATCTTATCTCAGCTGCAGAAGCCATTTTCACTAAATTAGAGAACTGTGATGGAGCCCATTGTTTGATTAATAAACTGGCATAATGAAAGTATTTTGGCAACTGGTTACCATTCAATCTGAAATGTTAGTGAATTGATTAGAATTTATATCCTGTGCTCCCTCCTCTGTGCCCTAGTTAGCATTAATTGTCAACTTAACACAGCCTACAGTCAATCACCTGGGAAGGGAGTCTAAGCTGTGGGACTATCCAGATCTGACTGGCTTGACTGATGACTGATAGAGGAGGGTCCACTGTGGGTGAGACCATTCCCTGGGCAGGAGGTCCTGGGCTGTATAAGAATAAACTAGCAATTGAGCTTGCAAGTGTGGTAATGGACCATGGCCTGTAAGCTAACTTTCTTCCCCTAAATTTCTTTTGGTTAGAATGTTTTGTGACAGCCACAGAAAGGGAACTAATACACTCTGAAAATGTACTTTTGTCTCAGAGTATAGTTTATCAACCGTTCCTAGTAGATGGATGCTGAAGGCATAGGGAAAGTTGTTACTTTTACTAAAAAAAAAAAAGTTGAGATGCTTTAAATCAATGGTTCTTAATACATAATATATTTACATGGGCATATGTGTGTATGTACACATGCATGTGTGTATACATACATGCATATGTGTGTATACACGCATGCACATGTGTGTGGAGGCCAGAGGTTGGTGTTGGGTGTGTTTCTCTACTGATTCTCCACTTTATATTTAAGATAGATCTCTCACTAATAAGCCTAGAGATCACCGATTGTCTAAACTGGTAGGCAGCAAGGCCCCTCAATCCAGCTACTTCCCACTCTCACTCTACTGTGGCTATCAACATATGCCATCATGCCCAGTTTTTATGTGGGTGCCATAGACTCAAACTCAGATCTTCACATGTGCACAGTAGGCACTCAACTCTCAGCCGTCTCTCCAGCCTCTCAGCAGTTCTTATCTGGAGTGCATTTGTACACCTGACACCTGGAAACTTCTGGGCACTTTCCTTGTATTGTTTCATTTCCACAATTATCAGCTATTTCTGGAGGAGAGGAATACGACTGAACCTAATATCCTGGACGGTTCTCTAAGAATAAAAGATCATCCAATTCAAAAGTGCAGCAGTGCCAGAGTTGAAAAACTGCTTTAAATCAGTGACTGTCAATCAAAATGGACTTTGAAACTGTTTTCTACTTGATGCTATAAGAAAACACCTGTTGTAACAGCTCTTAGTAAATAGCATTTCATAAATCGTATACAACTCCAGCCTCAGGGCCAGCACTTACCGAAGCAGGCAATGTTCCCGTCCAGTCCTATATACTTGAGATCGTATCTGGCAGCTTCATTTTCAATGGGCTCATTCTCGGATTTGTCGTCCATAGCAAATATGTCCTTTTGTCGGAACTCAGCATTGTCATCAAAGTTTATCTTGGCATCAAAACAGACAACTAAACAAAGAGAAAAGGAGGCCATACCTGAGTCTCTTTGGAGTCAATACACTGACTTACTCAGGCCAGCAGGTACAGGAGTAAGGAAGGCGGGAACTCTCATTCTCTCACACTCCAGCACACTGATGCTTTCTTGACCTGTGAACTCTTACTCTACAGAGACAAACAGGACAAGGTCCTGGTCTGAGGGGACTTCCATTACAGCAATGAGGGACAGTAATTCACATTTGTCAGTCTCTGCTCAGTTGACAACAAAGGTCACCGGCATCCACAACAGGCTCAGTTGGCACAATTGCCCTGGAGTCACAGCTGGAACTGCATTACCTATGTACAGTTGGATTGAACAGGTGAGCACTGCCTTTCCCGTTTATGCAGGAAGAAACAAGGGAATAATGCCAGTTCTCTTTTTCTCCTCTGTCCCGACATTCCATGACAAAATGTGAATTTTATCAATACCCTCTTACAACTCTAAAACTTCTAAACTTAATGACAGTGAATGCTGTGCCAGAATACACAATTTATAAATTGCTCCTTAATTCTGATGCCTCTCAGGATCAATTAAAATTGAATATATTTAAGGTGCACTGAATGTTTTACCATACACATACATTTTGAAATGACAATTGCAGGAATAAGATTTACACATCTGAGTCTCAGAGTTTTTCTTTCTTTTCTGCCTTAATTTTTGGGGAGAAAACACAATTGAGCTCTTCGAACCATTTCTAGTATATATCACTAACACTGTAGCCTTGGTAAGACTATCTCTATTCATGGTGGGCCTTGGCTTCCTCACTTGAGAAGAACAGGGAATGCAATTCCCACCCTAGTCTACAGACTAACTTAACCCAGGTAGATGTCTCTGGTTATGACTTCTCAGGTCTGCCAGTGCTCAAACGCCAGACATCACTGGTCCCCCGTTATACATCCTCTGCTAGAAGCAGATCTCATGTTGTACCCAAACAGCTCTGCACACAGCAAAGCTCGCTCTAAGGCAGGGTTGGACTACCACGCTTCTTTGATTATAAGGATGCAAAGAGGACACTTAGGGGATGGCTTTGGGAAAGAGGACAACATCTGTGGTATCTGGACTCCAACATGTTTATTATTTTCCTTGCAGCACAAACTTGTTGACTGTGCCACCGTGCCATCTTAACATTCTCTAATTGAACCCGAGATATGAACAAGCAGATGTCTTTGGTCAACATTTACAGATGTTGTGCCAGCTTTGCTGAGAAGTACTTCACATCTGAAATGGGAGCCTTCCTTTCCCAGTACCTCACAGAAAAACAACAGACATAGCCAGATAATTCTACTGCTTACAAAGAAAAGAAAACACTGGTGCTTTATGGCACCCGGCATTGACAGGTACCAGGAAGATTTCTTCCAGGTTCTCTTGCACATGACTCAAGATCTTGGAGCAGTTCTGACAGAACGGGTATATATTAACATTTAAGATGTCTTGGAAGAAAAATAAACAGGCCAAAAATTCCATAAATGAATCCTGACTGACAAGAGAAAATCTTACATGGAAGCTGATATCTGCTTAAGTCCCTAGTCTTGCCACAAACTGCCCAACCACTGCCCACACTATGAACACAGAGAGTGAATGAGTAATTATATTTCTACAATGGTGAGGTTGTAATGAAGGAATCCTGCAATTACCAAAGGAATTGGCCTGTGTTCTTTGCTCCCTGCAAAGGCACTTTCTCAGCAGTTAATGACCAGTATAATGATCAATAGAAAAGCAACTTCATTCTTGGCTTTCCACTGGGTTTATAAATACATTCTAATTAATTTATTAGTAATTTTAGCTCCTCCATTACTCACTGGCAAGATTACTTGTAAGTGACACCTTCAAAATGAATGGGCAAAGGCTACCAAATTGACTTTCTAAGTGAAGACTTGCAAATAAAAGAATTCTTGGTCAAGATCAATAAACCAGTAAATCAAAATAGTTCCAAGCTAAACTTTGCCCCTTATTATAAAGAATACAGTTGCAAGCAGCTCCAGCGAAAGGATAATTAATGGAGATGTATGCAAAGTTCAGCAGGCAGTCCCCACCAAAGGCCTGCAGAGCAAACTTTCCAAAGATTCTCTCTGCGTCATGCTGCACATGCAAAGTGCAGACAGGAGCTTCTGGTTGGTGAGCGCCTGAGAACCAGACAGGCAGTCCAGGGCTTGAACACAAGGTCTGTGTGAGCACCTAGAATGTCCCTTTGTGCTACAGTAACTTGTTACCTGTGTGGTAAGAACAGATCAATGTGTGTAGATCCAAGAGCTTTGGGAAACTAAAATTCCTGCACAACTATGAAGTTAGGTATGGATATTTAAGTAGTCAGAGCCAAGCTGGGCCTGATGGTATATGCTGTGAATTCCATACTCAGGAGGCTGAGTGAGGAAGATTTCAAGTTAAATCCAGTGTGGTCTAAGCATGTACAACATGAGAGTTTAGGTCCCTGTCTCTCAATCTCTCTCCCTCCCTCCGTTTCTCTCTCCCTCCCCCATCCTTCCCTCTAATCTACCCCCTCTCTCATATACTTTGCTCTGTTCAGTTATTGCTATATGACTAGGACAACGTATCTGATGGCAATAACTTGAGGAAGGAAGGATGTGCTTTGCTGGAGATTTCCGTCCATCCTAGGGGCAAGGTGCCGTTAACCAGCCCAGCTGTGGCAGTGGAACGGTGTGGTTACGGCTGTTCATACCAAAGTAGGCGGGGAGCAGAAAAAAAGAGGCAGGAACCTGGTATAGATAAAACCTTCAAAAGTCCACTTCTAGTGAATTATTCCAGCCAGCTATGTCCCATGTCCCAAAAGTCCCCAGAGCCAGAGCCTTTAAAATGGCTTTGCAGTTAAAAAAATGAGTGGTGAGGTAGGGTGGGGTTCAAGTGATAAAGACAGCAGTTTTCAACTCCAATTCTTGGCACAGAGATCATAAAACACTTGTAACGTTCTAAGCAATGGGCCTACTGGGTGGATCTTTCTTTTTAATACTTGGCATTTTAGCTCTGTTCTTAATACAGAGCTCTACAGCCCTCGGACTTCCCTGGAAATAATTTAAAATGTCCTTTGCTTCTGTCAACGGGTAGTAAGTGTTTCCCTGAATGCAATGAGCCACAACTGAAGAGCAGGTCGTGAGAACACTCAGGTGAACCGTGGTCCCCAATACTGTTGTCACTGGCATCAATGGAGGGCATCAGTCTTATGAGACAGGACCCTGACTATGTGACTCTGACTCTCATTATAGGCATCCAGTGTCAGAACAGAACTGAAGAGTAGGATACCTAGCTGCCATCAGAGAAACGGTCACAGAAGTGGTCTGGTAGGAGAGAAGCCTGCTACACATACTTCAAGGACACAGCTATAGTGCTGTAGTCTAAGCAGCTAGCCCTGGCCACACAGTTCTCTTAAGCTCAGAGCCCTTGTCTATAAACAAGATCAGAGTTGCTGGTACTGTGTGGTGTTGGAGGAAGGAGAAGCTATGTGTGGCAGCCAGCCTCCCAGGGGAGCATGATTACCAACATGGTACTTTCTGCATGTGTAGTTTCCCATCATTATAGCTCAGTTTACAGAACCTGCTTTTCATCTCTAGAAATTACTATAGTCTGTCTCATTCCCAAAATATCCCTAAACTTCTATTTAAAGGAGATATAAATGAATGTCTATTGGAGATTTAACTGTGTCCAGGCTCCCTGAGGTACTTGATTAGCTATCGTTTAAATACATTAAGAACTTTCTCAAAAGCAAGAATTTTAATGACTAGCACTTTTAACAGAGTAACTGTCAGGGCAGAAATGTTTTAGTTAAAGGATGTGAGACTTTTGATAATAGTCAAATTGTACCATACATTTGCATATGGCCACAGTGGCTAAAGACACAAAAAGTTTCACATGGCCATCTGCATCAGAGGTGTCAAATTATGTCACTCAAGCTCACCACCTGTTTTTCTATGTACATGTGTGTGCACATTTACATGTGTCCGGACTTCTTCACAGGAAAATAGCAAAGGTGGTAACTGCAGTATAGACCACAAAGCCTACAACCACCCATATGTTGACTGACACTTTGTAGCAATCCCTACTTGGACACAACTCTATCTTATCTATCTTGCTTTAACAGATTGGTAGTCACCCACAGCTATAATATTCTTACCTAGTCAAGAACACCCTTGGCTTAAGTATGTCCTGCTATCAGGAAGACTGAAAATGAGAACAAACTAAACAACGCACACTGATGGACTCATGCATGACTCCTGCTTGTACATGCAGAGCTGCTGGGCCACAGGTGGGCGCATGGCTATGTCAACATCAGGGCAAGAAAATTAACTTGCCCCATCTGCTCAAACCCTAGCTTTCTCACTTAATTCAACAACGCACAACTATGGGGGGGCGCGGGGGGGGGAATCTGTTTTCTGAGGTAATGGCACTTAGCTGAGACATTAAGAATTTCAGTGTCACATAACTGAAACTTCAATTCTACAGAAAATTCATCTTGAACAAACACCAATCTGTGTATAAAGTAGGAGAAAAAGCATGCCTATTAATATTTATAAAACAATTTCCACCATCAAAAACATATTGTTACATGGTTGAAAGATTATACAAATGAATTTTACTTCTGAACAAATATCAAAGAAAGCTAAGGTACTTATATTCATAGGCTGTTTGTGTTGTTTTGTTTAGTGTGTGAGATGCTGCAAGCTGCTAATTCAGCTGCCTTGATGGAGACCAGAACTGGCAGCAAGAGGCCTCTGACCCTAGAGCTCCCACACAAGAGCGTGCAGCTGAGTTAAACAAAAGAAAAAAATGCACTTCAGATGGAAGACATAAAGGAACAGAAAAACAGCAGGAAGTACGACTGTCATAATTAGTTTGGAAAATAATCTGTCTTGAAGCAATGTGCTGTGTTTGATTTGTGATAAGTAACCATAATGTGCTATTCAAATGCGCCTTGCCAAGCTGGCTTTAAAATGCTGATGCTTTAAAAGGAGTCCTGCTTTCCATTCAATATTGATGTTCTAAGAGTTGTATACTGTTTAGAACTTTTCGCCAGATCCTATGAAGAAAAACTAGATAGGAGGCGAGATGGGCTAGGGGAAGTAAAAAAACCAAAAGTGATCATGGAAACAGAGCCTTGAATATAATGAAGAAACAGAGGGCAGGCAGCAGCCGCAGCACAGCAGGGGCACTGTGAGCAGGCAGCAACAGGGGGTTATTTAGGGGAATCTTAAGGAAGAAAGAGAGGAATTTGGTATGTCAGTTAACTATGGCTCACCCAGCCTTACTGCTTTAAGTAGCTCTCACTGTGTAGTTCAATGAATGGAAGCACGTAGGCTTGGAGCTAAATTGTAGTGGGAATTTGCCTCTCTGGCACATGAGGGAGACCACTCTACATACTGTAGGGCAGCTGGCAGTCCTCCCTACAGTCACCATGCAGAGGGCAAAAGCAACACTTCTGACAAATGTCTCCTGGGGGAAGGACCTCACCCTTTGTTCAAAGACACCAAAAGTAACACGTGTGATCACAAATGGAGAGGGAAGAAGGAATAAAAGGTGTTGCAGAATCCCTGGGTGGGCCGGAAAAATAAAATTTTGAATACTGCAATATTAAAAAGATTTAATAAATGAATAAGTGGATAGTCGGTCAGCTACATAAATATCTATATCTGTATCTATTTGTCTCTGTGTGTGTGTGTGTGTGTGTGTGTGTGTGTATGTTCTCTTGCCTACAGATTTACTGAATCGATGTTAGTTCAAATGAATCGGGGAAGAAAGTACTTAACTTTCTCTTTACTTACTGAAGCAACTATCTACTTTTGTTTCAACAGAGACTGATTCGTTCCTGGAGAGATGCTTCACTTTAATGCTCTAGTTTTCACTAGGAAATGACCTTTCTCTTAAACCATGTGAGCACAGACCAACCACTGGCCTGGGCTGGATTCGTGACAAACCAAGGCTAATGAGAACCAGATGAAGTGTTGTCTATGGCTGCTAGACCAGTACAGTCAACACTGGGTACCATCTCTGCTGCCAGCACAGAGCCTGGGCAAGTGAGAACAATCCAGAGAAAGCAGGGCTGTTTCCTTCCGTCAGCTGGCTCAGGGAGTAGATTTGGGCTCCACAGACAGTAAGAGAGAAGCCTCATTCTTTACACACCACGGGGCAATCTGCACCTTGAACTCCTGTTAAGTGTGTAAGAGAATTAACCACTGGTAAACAAAAGCTAAGGCAAGGTTAATAGGCTTTCATAGGTCACTAGCAACCATTATAATCCTCAAAAGAGTCCTTAAACCACAATAAAACTCAGTGTCAAATTGCCCTCTCAATAAAGACTGTTAACCACATTGGAAGGAATGTTCTTAGGCTGAAACTCTTCCACATCTTTCCCACTGGCGACTCAGCAGCTTTGATATTAATGATGGCCACTGCCATCAACAGGATGCTGTAAAGGTAGATAAACAATAAAGCAAATTAAAAAAAAAAAATGTTCCCGGATAAGCAATGAGACAGGGAGCTAAGTCTCGCACAGAGAGATGGATGGCACAGTGGCTAGCTTTTAAGTCAAAACGTTTATGTGATCCTTAATTTTTGGAGCGTTTAAGCCTCCAAATTACAAGACAATAATTATATCAACGTTTTCATGTGAAATGTTTTGTTAGTCACCTAAATGGAAAAGATTTAAGCAGAGAGATTATAAATATTATCAACATTGCAGAGATCTAAATGACTGCATTTATAGCTCCTAAATAGAGGCCTGCTTTGCAGGACACGGCAGTGATGAAGAGCCAACTTTCACAACTGATCATTAATCACCATTTCCTAATTGGGTTTAATTTGTCTACTGCTCATTAGAGTTATAAACCAACACTCTCATTTATTGTGATTATAACTCAATAGCCAAACTTTTACGGTACAATGAACAAATTAATAGCTAAAGATAATTTTGGTCTTAAAAATACTATGTAAGACTTCTGCTTTAGTGAACCATACATACAAGATGTGTTTTGTGATGATTCCTTAAAGGTATTTTTTAAAAAGTTTCATGTTCTTATTAATTAAAAAGCAAACTTTAGCCTTTGTAAAATTTGTGAACACCTTCCAAGAAGAGTCCCTTGTATAATCCCTGTCCCTACAGTGTGAATAAAATAATCCTACAGCAAAATGTCTCCCACTTCAGAGGAAGCTGTCTTTTCTCCCGGTCTTGTAAGTGTGTTCACCTGCATGCACATGATCACATATGCACCGAGAGGTCAGAGATAACCTCAGGCTTCATTCCTTAAGTGTCATCCACGTATGTTTGGAGCCGGAGTCTCTGACTACCCTGGAACTCATCAAGTAGCCCACTGAGCCTCGTGGATGCTTTGTCTTTAGTGTGAGTTCTATGAACAAACCTCTCTTCCTGCCTGCAAAGAAAGTACTTCCCAGACGGGTCTATCCTGCCAACCTCCTGCTTTTTTTCAGCCATAGTCTTGCATTATGGTCCATGATGCTCTGAAAGACATGACTCTCCTGCCGCTGGGAACAGTGAGCATCACAACCATGCTTGCCTCAGTATATTAAAGAGCCTTTACAGCAAATTCAGATAAGTAACCATCATGCATTGAGTAGCAGCCTGCAGTACTTGAGAAGGCAGTGTGAATGTGACTCGTGCTCTCAAAACCTGAGACCACTTCTAGGTCACGCTAACAAGGGCAAACTACTGGTTTAAAACAACAACCAGAAAAAACAGGCTCTACTTAGCCCAGCATGGCAGGGCAACCTTGCACACTGAGCAGAGAGGCAAGGGTTTCCATTCTATCCTGCAGATCTAGCTTTCCATGAGAGTCAGGTTAAATGCCTGATCTTAATGACGGGAATAATGACTCTTACTTTTGCAGGGCTACTTGTGAAAGTCTAGCATAGAGCCTGGCATAGAAGTTCAAAAACAGGCACAACTTGTCTGCCTCCTCACTATATACAAGTTTAATGTTTTTATAATCATAGCAATTAAAAACTAATTAAAAACTAGAGAGAAGGCCCAGTTGTTAAGAACAATTGTTGCCCTTACAGAGGACCCAAGTATGGTTTCCAATACCCATATGAGGTTGCTCACAAATGCCTGTAACTCAGTTCTAGAGGAACCAACGGACGAGCACTTTTGGCCTCCTCAGGGCCTATATATTCACTGAGGCACATAGGCATATCAATCTTAAAAAATAAAGTTTAAATAAACACAATTTGCATATAAAACTCAGTCCAGATACAATTTGGTGGTTATCCATGCAATACTGTATTTTAGCAACTTCCTTAGAGCTTGCCATTAGCTGGACACTGGTTTTCGTGGCAAACTCTTGTACTAGTTAAGAAGAGCAATGTCCTTTCATGAATATAGGGGAAGGCTCCACTTTATATCTCACTCTGGATGTATGACTCAATACATCAATCTGTAATATGGGTATCATTTTTAGCAATTTTATTAATACTAATAAAAGTTTTTGTTGTTTTTAATCTGAAGCCTAAGCAGGAATGTGTATAGATGTGTAGTCCGAATATGACAGATGCAGAATTTGAATTTGTCCTGAGGTGTCTCTGAGTTCCAAAGATAGTCTTTTGGGTTTTCTGACTTTGCCTACAAAGCCTCTACTAAGGAAAAATGCCTGGTCTTGACAGTGCTCTCTGTACACATCTGTTCAGCTCCTTCTTCCTACTCAATGGCAAAGCCGGCGGTCACAATACATGGAAAGAGTCCAAGTCTTGGCACTTACATTCTGGCTTGAATGATTCTATCTGCCATCCCACTCCTCAGGACTACTCTAAGACGTTCCAAGCTTTTGCTATGTCTACATCTTCATTCATATTCAAGAAATCCTGCAGTGGTGACATTTGCTGAGGCATACAACAGTGGTACAATATTGCTACAAGAGAAAGCATCCTTCAAACAACTCCTTTGCCTAAAGCGAACAAGGCAAGTGTGTTAACTACAGAGTGATGATAGTGGCTTCGTCAAGATGGTAGACGTCCTGTTCAGGACAGGAGGTAAAACTGTGCACAGTTTGCAAATTCAAGATCACCAAGTTTAGAAAAAGGAGGTGCAGCTATAAGCCCAAGGACAGTGATACCCACCCACACTCAAATCCTTCTATCAGCAGTGACTGCTGAAAAATGAGGGCTCTGTTGTCTGATGCACGGACTCATGGCAGCTGAAGCCAAGCAGGAAGTAGCTCCTTGGGAGGCGTGGCATTTGAGTATAGCACACCCAAATGTTGAATACCATCATGGGAGCGCGTGAAATGATCAGAAGTTAAATTACTTAAAGAAATGAACTCAAAGCTGGTGCAGCTTTTGGAGATTATTTTGCAAGTTACTTTACAGTTTCTATGAATAATTATAAAAGTCCATTTGCAATTCTTTCTTCTGCTGTCTGTTACCTTGTCCTTCTGGAGTTTCACCGAAGGGGTTCACTTCCACCTGAGTGGCATCAATCTTCAGGAAGAGATGGTACAGCTTTGTAATCTGATCTGCAGCCTGCATGATCAAGTGAGATGGAATTACACCCAAGCAATACAACAAAGTTTATTTTGCTTCATTAACGAAATCTTAAAAATAGCAAATTATGTCTTTATTTTCAGTTAGGTTTTCTAAAGGGAAAAATTGTAAAACATAATTATTTTAATTTCCACTGCTATTCATTAGAACAGACTGCTCAACTTTCCTCCAGACACTAAGAGAGACCATTATCAAGAAAACAAAATATTTTCTGTGCAGCCTAAAAGTGCTATTAATCCTTTTGTGAATTATCATGTCCCTATTAGTCATGTTAGACTGCAGTATAAGCTACAATCACTAATACAAACAGGCTTCATTTAAGTAAAAAGGTAAACAGGCTTTTGAGGGTTTATAATGACAAGGTTTTCCTTATTATGCAGGAATAAAATGGTTATTATATTCATCAATCCAGGACTATAATCTGCACAGAAATTCCTGAGTGTCTGATGGAAACCAAGAGACAGAAAGATGAAGGTCTCAAACAACAGAGCAGCCTCAGAACCATGCAGCCTCCACTGCACAAAGTGAGTCCTGGAGGCAAAGACCACAGAGAGCTTTTATATGCAAGTCTCCTAACATTACCCAGGCTGCCTTCTCAGCCAACACACAATCACTGCTTCTCCCAGGGCAGGCTGCTCCTCATCAACTCTCCAGGAGAGTCCACCCTGACAAGTGTGAGCAACTACAGTTGCATGAAGGGTGGAACTCATTCTTGGCCTTCTTTTACTTCCCTGTTGCCACCGACGCCCACCATGCCAGCCCTGCAGTATGTGCCATCAGAGCCAGTGTGACCCCGCCCCTTTCTGGCATAACAGCATTTCACTCCTATAGGATTAGTTTCAGAGTTGCTGAGCCAGCCGGCTTGAAGCTCTGCCTGGTTGAGGGGTTGAGGAGATGAGGAAATGGGGCAAAGGAAGGGAGAAGCTGAGACCTCTCTGCTCCTTCAGTCTTAACTCTCCTTGTCCTTATAACACCTACGAATGAAATCCCTAAATACGAGTTCAGGCTGGGTCAATAATGAAAGCCAGCCCAGGTTTGACTAAAGCACTTCAACTTTAAAGCTCTCATACTATTTGAATCTTAACTAGTTCAGGTCTATGTGTAGACTTTATTAAATCCTAGTTGAAATCTTATGTACAAAAATAAAGAAATGCATCCAAAGTGTAAGGCATATGTATGAATGTATGTATGTATGTATGTATGTATGTATGTATGTATGTATGTATGTGCATCTTGAGGTCAGGTTCCAGGAAGTTTCCAGACTAACCCTCAAGTTGTTATGCAGCCTTGATTGGCCTCAAGCTTGTGACCTTTCTGCCTCACCCACCCTGGGCAGTAGGACTGCCATCATTTGCTATTATACTAGAACAAGACAAATTCTTTTTACTCTGAAATATTTTATGGCTAGGTAGCACATATAAACGCTATAAGGCTCCCCATTTGTCAGGGTTGCTCAAGATTCTATTTCCCAGTCACAGCTTCCAGGTCCTCTGACACAGATGCTGATGACTTTGGATTTGCCTGAGACACATTCTTATGTACACACTAAGATGCACACTTCCCATCTTCACAGAACAACAAAAGCCTCTATCCTTATTAATAGAAACCTTCACGGGCAGGAGAAATAGGCCACTGCTTTAATTGTGAGATCATATTTTATTGCATGCTATACTATCATTCATTATATTTATCACCTAAATAATGACCATATGGATTGTTTCTAATAGCTTCATTTACTTAAAATGTCATCTTTCTTGTCTCTGTAGATATGTAATACATGTGACTAAGCATTTATGGGGTAAACCCCATAGCAGTGCAGAATGGATGTAAACATTTTACTTATTATTTGTTGTATGTATATATGGTTATGTGCATACTATTTGCATGAGTGTGGCTGTATGTGCATGTGTTTGTACATGACTAGGATGATATATATATAAATAATCTGTAGAAGCCTGGGATATCGTTCCTCTGAAATGCCCATTTGGGGGGTTCTTGAGACAGGTTCTCTCACTGGCCTGGAGCTTGCATATCTTGGCTGAGCAGTGAGCAAGATGTACACATGCACGTGTCTCCACCTCCATGGCACTGGGATCACAGCGTAGGAAACAAGGCCAGGGTGCTTTCCTCAGCATGGCTTCTTAGGATTGGCCATAGTACCTCATGCTCTCCCCTCAGCCCTGAAAGCATTTTAAATATGAACGAGTCTATTTAAAGAAGAGAAGCTACCCTGAATGACCAGAAGCCAGTGCAGGAAGACTCCACTCACACCCATCCACCATCTGCATCATGCCGGGCACTGTGAGGGACAGCGGGTATTTGTAGTTTTAACAAAAATCCCATACAATGAATGAGTTTAAGCATCATTCTAGCTCCTAAGACACAGTTGTATTTTCTTTTCTGTGAATTTTGTAAACGTTTCTGTTGAGATATAGGTTTTTTTAATCATTAATTTAAAGTAAGTCTTTTTATGTGAATAAAATTTGCTCTTTATTCCATAAAAACTGCAAATACATTCATCTTTCAACCATGTTTGTGTTCCTCCTGCTGCAGGGAAATCTAAGGACAATCACACCACTCATGTCGCATGGCTTCTGGGTTTGCAGACTTTCAAAAGGTCAGAATCATTTTGGAAGTACTTTAAAAGATCTCTAGCAATATTTCTAGTTTACTTTATTGTTTCTTGCTTTCAGTGTTGATACTTTTAAAAGCCAACTAAACTATATTAAATTACAAAGCCAGTCACCCACAAATTCTGATATCTGAGGACCAGACGAAACCACAAGTGCATGGGCAAAGCCACGTCAAGGACCACAGAGCCTCATTCTCATGTGAAATGGCACAGCCTATCTTTGGTCCATGAGCTATGCTGCCAGAGTATAGCTGCACACTTCCCCCACCATTCCAGCTTCCTCGGGGATGTTTACAGCCACAGACTGCTCTCCTACAGCATTCTCCCATTCAGAGGCAAGCTAACTCCTCCTCCCTGGGCCATACAGTCAACTCCCTGCATTTCTGGGGTGATGCTAGGCTTTGGGCCTTCTTGATGTGAGTCTGAGGGAGCACAGCTCACCCAACCCTGTTGTCCCACATGTGTGTCTGAGTGCCTAGGACTAAGCTGTGCAGCATGCAGCAGTATCTTTGAGGTTGGATCTTTGTTTCTGAGGTTGGACCCTGTTATGTTGCTGGGCTTGGCCTTGTATCCATAATCTCAGGGGTTCATGACTCAGCCTCTCAGGGATCTGGGAACATATACATGTGACTCCATGTACGGCAGTACAGCTGTGTGCAGGCATGTGGAAAGGCCCTACTTACCCACACCCTGTGCCAGTTACTTCTATATTGAAGTTAATAAATTATTTAATGAGTAATTTATCAATAAGAACAAAGTAAGTAATGGAAATAACTTTGGTTCATAAGTAAGATCAAATACAACCATTTCAAAAAACTGTGGTAAAATTCAGAGAATACAGATTTTACCAAGGCAGCCATTGCCAGATGTCCAAGTGCTCCTTCAGTTTCTAGGATCATCTCTTCATGATAGGATCAGTGACCTAAATTGCTGAACCGTTTGCCTTTCTTGCCTGCCTCCTCTGCTCATGGCACCTTCATGACTTAAGGCAGCATCCTTAATCAGACGTTACACGTTATGCACAGCTTCCAGGAGCTCATGGGCCACCCACCCTTACTGTGCAAGCACACTGGGTACCCCTCCATAAATCCCAAGTCACGGACAGCTCGAATTCATTCTCATTCTGTTTCTGCTTCTCTTCCTCCTCCCGCCCACTTCTGCCTGCCCTCCTCCCCTTCCCTGCCCAGTTCATGTATTCTACACCTGAGGAATGATGGCCACGAGTCCACAAATCCCAAGAGAACAATGGCTATCTTTTGGTACTTTGGAAACAGCCAAGAAAAGGAAGTAACATACAATCAGTGCCTGCTCAATGGGCAAATAAAGAGTCAAACCCACAAAGATGTCGGCCCCCAGTGACAGCTATGACCCTGTCTCAAAGGTTTTATTCTTTCTTTTCTTTCCTTGATAACTTAAAAACATAAAAATATCCTGGTAACCCAGGCTCCTTACTGACTACGACATATCACATTCAGAAACTGGCGAAGTATAATTATGTCATTTAAGAATTACAAATAACCCTTAATTTTCTCTCACATATGGAGGTAGCAAGGGTATTTTAGGATATATTTAATATTCTTATTATCATCTGTAGAGCTTTATACTGTGTTCAGAAGCTAAGCTTTCCAACCATGGGTCAACAGATTTGCCCACTCTGGGTTTTTTTCTGCTGCCACATTATGACAGCTACTGTTAATTCCTAGAAGCATTCAATGTAGACAGCCTACATATGTGATTTACTTAGTCTTGCTCATGCCAAATGTATGTTACCTGTATATGTTATCTGTATGCTATTACTGTGAGCTGTGCCAACAGAGGAGTAAGCAAGGTACGATGTAATGGGGATTAGGGTTCTAACAAGGATGACTATCGACAAATGGGAGAAACATGACACACCCACTCCAGTGGAGTCTGCATGGCAAGCCCAAAAGCTTGGCCGCAGTCCTGAGACAAAAAGTTTCATGGAAACTTGTCTCCTGGAGAGTCTCTGGTGCCCCATAACCAGATTTGTCCCTGTAATAGTGTGGAAGGTCTTGCATGCTCTCTTGCAGTATTTTACTGGATAGGAGCTAGAAATCTCAGGGCTAGTTCAAAATAGTAAACTTAGAATTCTCATTACAAACATGAATGGCAGCCTACATTACATAGTAGTAGAAAGAAGGAGGGTTATGGTTTAAGGAGGAACTAAAGTATTGTATTATTCATGAAAAGGTTAGCAAGAGTGGAAACCCCCTGGTGCTGGGTTATACAATACACCAGAATTGCACCTAGGCATATTAGCCCTTTTACCTGGCTTCTGTCAATATCTGACTTTAGATAGGACTGATCTTATCTCAGTTGTAAACACTGCCTGGTTCCTGTCAGTCTTTATGTATGCATTTCTGTTTTATGTCAAATAACTTCAATGTACCTTGGCTGATATGTCACCTAACTTTTTGTTCTCTTCTATACTGTAAGTCTGATGTTTGCTTTGAGAAATTACATTCAGATACAGCACTCTCTCTGTGTCAGTGTCTGTCACTTTACACTGACTTCTTGCCCACCTGCATACTGGGGCCCTGGTTCCCCATGGGTTGAGGGACCGACTGAGTCCAGTCCACGACAGAACACACATGTGCGGATACAGAGGATGTGCACAGGTGATTGAATAAACTTGGAATGAAACATGGGACCAAATGGCTTCAGGGACCAATTTCTCTATATAAGCAGTCTTTAAATACATCTTTTAAAATGTTTTATATATTGTTAACAGCCTCAGTCTAATAACATGAAACTAATCACTACAGCACAGAGCCCAAGACTCATCTAGCACCTTCCTTTGAACAAACTGCCTTCGTAGCAGTCTTCCGGTCTCAGAGGGGACACTTAGTTGTCTCTTCCTAGGACATAGTCCAGGAGGTCCTGATGTCTTCTACTACCTTGAGTCCTTTACTTTTCAACAGTCTTTAATTTGATTTTCAAATGAGCGGTGCCTTTTCTTCCCCTGAACACATCTAATGTTTCGCCCCACTGCACCCTTCCTTTACTTGCCCACATTACCAGTGACAATTCTGGAGATGATGCAAAAATCACTGTTGCATTGGAACAAGAATGTTCAACTAAGCTCAGGGAAGTGCCATTTCTATCTGCAGGTCTCATGCCCAAGCGTTAACCTAACCACAGAAGGGAAATATTGTAAGGCTGGTGAGATGACACAGCGGCAAAGATCCTTACTGTTGGACCTGATGACTTTAGTTCAATCCCTAGACCCACATGGCCTTTCTTTCCACATGGTGGAAAGAGAAATGACTCCAGCAAGTTGTCCTCTGATCATGCTCACCGTGGCACATATACAAACAAATAGAATACTAAGGAAAATATTCTAAATGACTATTGCAACTGTCCAACCACCTAGATCTTATTTTCTTGTCATTATTCCCAAATTATAAAACACCTGGGAGAGAAGTATGTAGGTTCTAAGCAAATACTAAGCCATTCTCTAGAAGGGACTTGAGGATGAATTAGATTGCTGTATCTTACGGGGTCCTGAAGACAATCCTCCCTGGGCACTGTGGAGCAACTTATTATTTACCCATTGGGCAGGCCCATGCCAATGAATACACATATACTAAAGAAGCCTCTTGTAGTTAAGGAGGAGGGAGAGGGCAGGAAGGGGCAGGAAATTCTTCTGACTTAGCTGTGGGAAGAAGCTCGCCTGTTTCCACACATTGTCACCTGTCATGGATTGGAACAAAGGCAGACCCTGGATATTCATGACAAATTCTGCCCCACCAAAGCTCGGAGTACCACTGTTCCATCCTCAAACCAAAAAGATATGACTATTAAATTAATATATTTTTGGTTGTTCTGAGTGAACAACCTTGCCTTCATGCCATCAATAACATTTCAAATGCCCATTGGCTGCAAAAGAATAGCAACTGGTTAAGTAAGGTGCACTGTTAATAAATACAGTGATAATCTTGCTTGCTTGTGGGGCTTAGGAGTAAGTCGGGGGTCTTGCAGCACTGTGAATAACTGCTCTATACAGCACTCAACTCAAACCCTACAATACACCTCTCAGTTAGTAGTCACTCTCTCCATTATACAGATGCTGGAAGTAAATTCTTAAGGTAATGAGTGTGCATGTGCCAAGCAGCACCAGCAGTACTGTAAGGAAACATTAAAAGCCCATCAGTCAGAGAGAGGGCTGGGGCAGCAGCTTAGTGAGCAGAGTACTTGCCTAGCACGCTCGGAGCCCCGAGTTAGATCCCCAGGATCACCTCTCCAAGGTGCCAGGTGCATGCCTGTAATCCCAAGGCCTAGGAGGCAGCACCAAGAGGTCAGAAGTTTAAAACCAGCCTGAGATACATGAGACCCTGTCTCAAAACCACAGTAACAAATATCACCAAACAGCATGGAGTTCATGAACTACATGCAGCAAACATACAGACCTCTATTATATACATGTATATCTGATCATATACATATCATCGATTTACAGGGCACACTTGTATCATATTTTCACATACATACACAATCACAAATACACACACACATACATATACATATATACATATGCATTATAAACCTGCAGCACACAAACATATAAATTCCCTCATATATATGTATGCATAGATACTTCTCACATAAATATGTATGCATGCACACACACTGTATGCATGTAATCATACACACATCATAAAACTATAAGCACACGCTATCATATATATATATATAATATATACACATATACATATATATGTATACAACTCTTTCTCATACTGATACACATCTCTATAATATATCTGCATACACACACACATTTACACCATATACACAGACATTTACACACACACACACACACACACACACACACAAACCATTTCGATCAGATACATATACATACATCACCTCTTGCAACAGGAGAAAATAGTTTCTTGATCATAAAGAATTTATCGAAAGTTTCAGACACAACCATCTTGTGTCAGTCACAAACATCAGCAGCAATTAAACAAGTCCCTGCAATATTTCCTGAAACAAGGCAAACATGCTGTCTCCCAAAGGTTTTGTACCTGGTTTTTCAGAGACCCAAGGAAGCCCAGATTTTCTGCCATGCGCTGGGCCTGGCTATCCTTTATCCCTTCAAAGATGTCAATCTGCTCCTAGTGAAAATATATGAAATGAACAAAATTCAGAAGTCCAGCAAGAAGATTTAAACCTGAAAGCGAAGATTTAAAGTACTTTCTGGCAAGTAAGTAATTAAAGTGTGGCACCCTTCCACCGACTCCAAGCGAGGCTACTGCGGCTGCCTATGGGGCACGTTTTAATTAGCAGGCCATCATGAAACAGCTCTTCCAAAAACTATATAATTCTTCAAGGTGGCATGCTGACAAGACGATCTAATGCCAGTTTTCACTTTTAATTACTACACAGATGGCATTGATGAATATTTAGTCAGTTAATTTTTGTGACATCTTTTGGAAGGCATCCAAAAAAAGGCTTTGGTGCCTAATACTGCTGTTAAGTTTGGAGTTGTCACACACAGGTTAAATATTATCTTAAGACTTGAACACTTTATTCATTTGAAAATTATTAATAATACTTTCACTCTACAAAGTGATCTTCTGTCAAAAAACAATGAATGCTATTCATGTGTATTAGTTCATGAATTATGATAGCAAATGAGACTGTTTGAGATAAAGTTAATTTTGGAAATGGCTAGACATTATGAGTAAGCCTGTGTATAAAGCTTCAATTAAACTTCCAAAGCAGTTAATCTATGTAATTCTGATGGGACTATTTTTAGAACAATCATTGAAGTGTTAGTACAGTCTATTGAAAACCAGATTCAGAAAATAGGATTCTTCCCCTACTTAACGGGAAACAAAACACTTTCTAAAGGAAATAATGTTTCCTGTAGAAAACTCTAAAGAAATTGGGCATTAAGAACCAAGATTAAAAACTGGGTTTACTATTCCAAATGGGTTTTTTTCTGCTATAGATGAGAATGTTAACTGATCATTTCTTTTCCTATCAATCCACTTAATCCTTATGATGCTACAGGATAAAAACCAAGGTAGTCGTATGTTATTTTTTAAACTGAGGCTAAAGGCTTGTGACAGACTTACTCCCTACTTGAATCTGACTACTCATCTCTCTGAAACTGATCTTAGTCTGAAGCTTTCAAGGACAGAAACAACAGATCAAAATACGAACGTCTGAATGCCTGTTCTTCTCTGGACAGTCTGTGAAGTTTAGTATCGACTTGATGGGGCCTGGGTCGCAAAAGTCTCTGGTATGTCTGTGAGGAAGTGACTGCACTAAGAAAACTGGAGAGCAAAGTCTCACCCTCAGAGTGGGAGGCATCATCATCTCAGTCTGGTCAAAAAGGAGAAAGTGCGGCAGCACCAGCAGCCATCTCCCTCTGCTTCCCAACACGATGTGACCGGCTGCCTCCGGCTCCTGCTGCCCTGCCTTTCCTGCCATGATGGACTGTACCCTCAAACTATGGGCCACAATAAACTATTCCTTAAGTTACTTTGACAGGAGTTGGTCACAGCAAGCTAACTAATACACAGACTAACCCACACCCAGGCCCACAAGACAAAGTGTCTAGACCATAACCACTGTTTAAGACAGGAGTCTACCCTGTTGGCTAATTCTTAGGTCAGACTAGATAGAAAAAAATGATGCAGAAAGAAAAAGTAGGAAAGAGAAGAGAAGAGAAGAGAAGAGAAGAGAAGAGAAGAGAAGAGAAGAGAAGAGAAGAGAAGAGAAGAGAAGAGAAGGGAAAGAATACTAGACACTTCAATTCTGCCTGACGAGATTCAACATCTTCACCTCACAGCTCCGCAATAGGTCCAGTGCTCCCTGCCTCAGACTCCACAACAAATGTTGAGCAGTCACTACACTAGAACGTCAGGGCCAAAAAATAGGAATGGATGGGTAGGGGAGTAGGGGGGGAGGGTGTGGGGGACTTTTGGGATAGCATTGGAAATGTAATTGAGGAAAATACGTAATAAAAAATTTTTTTAAAAAAATCAGTTACATGGCCAGCTAATCAAACATACCTTAAAGATGAGTTCTGGACTGGAAGCTGCCACTTCCTCAATATCAACGCCCCCCTGAGGACTGCCCACTATCACAGGGCCATTATGGGACCGGTCCATTAGAATGGCCAAGTATGTTTCTCTAGAAATATCCAGGGCTTCAGCAACCATCACCTGTGATCACAAGAATGAAAAGTTCAGTTAACTTTGTGTAGAGCACATTTGAGCTGCTTGTGTATTCAAAATATCTTAAGTTTCTCCTCCCTCCCTCATATCCTGTTATTCAAATTTTAAGTCTAAGTTGAATAGCAATGTGCAAACTACTCATGACCTAACGGCAGAGAGTTAAGATTCTATGAAACCATCCAATTTTCTATTGCCTACAGAGCAGTAGCTGGTAGTGATGACAGTGCTTGTGGATCTCTGCGGAGTGCTGCCTCACACCCACTCCTCTCCTGAGCAACATGTAACGCAATGGCACAGAGTCAGACAAAAATGCCTGATATATGTCTATATGTGTGTACATATGTATACATTAAATAGCACCTCTAATACGCTTAAGAATTTGAAAATTTCTATAAGCCTGTAGCCTAGCTCTTGAGAATATGGAATTGACACTTTTTGCTTACTCCTCCACTACATTCAAATAAAACTTTAAGTCAACAGAAAACAGGAAGAATGGGAAAACTTAAAAGGAGAAAGCAGTGTTGGGAAGCTGAGACTAAGGGAAGCACACCATGCTGAGCTCCACCGTGTAAATCAGGCTGGATGCTGCAGGAACCAGTAACTGCAGGAACCAGTAACCCAGGAATGCCGACAAGCACGGGAGAGGGAGTCTCTGGACCACAGGGTTCTCTGCAGACATCTACCAAGCATCAGCAGGAAGTAATACCGTCAACAACAAACTTGTTGTACATGTAAAATTAAATGAATATGGGAAAATAAAACTCCAATCCCTGTAATAACTGCTACTGAAAAAAGGGAGAAAACATTAGGTGGAAATCTAAAAATATATAAATATCTCCACCCTATATTCTGAGTAGTATGTAACTGTGAGAGCAGAAATCAAGGCAGAGCTAAGAACAGTGTCCACTTTCTTACTGGACACTGAGGTCTAACATAGCAAACACTGACTTTCCCCAAACTAATATAGCAGTTTAACACAATTTCTATTGAAAGTTCAGCAAGAGATGTTTTTCTATCAACTAAGGCAATATTATTTTAAGAAGCATCTGATAAGGTACAAGAACAGGATACAGCACACTGAGAAAAAAAGGAATGAAATGAGAAAAGCAGTGTCCACAGTGTAAAACGTACCGGATGCTACAGCAATTAAGTGGCAGTAGCAGGGGACTCCATGAATACAGCCAGCTAACTTCTGACAATGGCACAAAAGCAATACAACAAAGGAAAACCACAGCTCTTTAAAGGGGTAAACACACAAGTGAACATCCACAGGGAAAAACACAAACCAGGGCCTAAGGCTGCCACCTTAATCAAAAGTTACTGGAAACCAACACACACAGAAGAAAAAGAAAAACCACTACAATCTTAATAGAAAACCTTGTTCTTAGAATGTACCAAGAGCCCAGTCCACAAAAGAGCAGAGATATTTTGAGCTTCATCAAAACTAAATATTTTTATTCCCCATGAAGCTCTCCTCCACTAAGATGATGATGCAAATCACAGCAACAGAACCTGCTGACACAGCACACATGCAACAGTTCGAAGCTGAGCCCTTCAGCCTTTCACGGAAAAGCATGGTCCCTGCTGAGGAGTGTGCAGCTGTGACCCCCGGTCCCTCTTAATGTAATGACAGCAAGCGCAGCCTTCAGGGACAGCCTACAAATGACAAATGAGCAAATGAAGTCTGGATCTGTAGCTTCAAGGGCTGTGAAATTTTAAATTAGAGAGAAATAGCACTGCATATTTACAAAACTGGCTAAAAATTTTAAGCAATGACTACCAAATGTTGGCTAGAATGTGGAGAGCCCCAGTCACTGCACATCACAGCTGGCACTGCCAAATATTTGACAGTTTCTAAAACAAAATAAAACAAAATCAGCTGATCATACAACTACACATAACTCAAAATTTATCCCCCAAATAAAGAACTATCTACACCAAAATCTGTTCATAAATGTATAGAATGCTTTGATGTGTAAAGGGCAGCTTAAAACAATGGAGATATTAATATATGATGAGTTAAGGAACATGCATATTACAGAGTATTATATAACAATGAAAGGATACAATCTCCATAAATCACTGGAAAAAAGCCGATTCTCAAAGGTTACAGTGTATAATTTAATTTCTACAACATTTCTAGAAAGGTTTATGTCCCTCAACATTCATGTGCTGTACCCTCATTTCCACTGAGATGCTATTTAAAGGCAGGTCCTTGAGAGGAAAACATCAGTATGGTAAAGACCGTAGGAGTGGGGTTTGTGCCTTTTTAAAGGGGAACTCAGAGCTCCCTTGGCCTTCCAACTATACAGAAACACAATGGAAATCTGACCCTCTCCTCACCAAAGATAAAATCTGAGAGAGACTTTACTTAGACTTTCTCTTCTCTAGATGGTGAGCACACCCAGGTTGTGGTAGTCACAGCATTCAACATTTTCTATTACCAAAGCATTTAGGTATATATTAATTTATTTAAATTATAACACTCCTACTTAGCACGCTACTAACAACCTGAGGCATGGGCCAGGAAAAGCTGAAACATCACTAAACACAAAAGCAAAAGGACGAAGAGAATCTGCAAGAAACACCGTTGTTGATATCAGGGAACTCAGCACCACATGTGGGGCCTGGGAGCATCTCAGTGTCAATATCAATCTATGCAGGTTCTCAAACGCAGGAAGACTACACACAATATATTCTGTATCCTGGCTCTAGCGAAAAGCCCGAAGGACACTGTCTGATGACTTTAATCCCTGAACTCAACCCAGCTCAAGGGAGACAATGCAGTGAGTACTACATATCCTGGAAAGGGGAAAGCAGGGCCCTGCTGTCACTATATCTGGGGCCATCAATGGATTCTCCAGATGCCTGTCTTGAAAATGAAAGGAACATGTCAGGCACTAGTGGTGCACACCTTTAATCCCAGCTCTTGGGACGCAGAGGCAGGCGGATTTCTGCGTTCAAAGCCAGCCTGGTCTACAGAGTGAGTCCCAGGACAGCCAAAAAGAAAAAGAAAATGAAAGGAACAGTCAGGTATGAAGCCTCCAGCCTTTCCTAAAGTCAGGATATTCTGAATCTTCACTGTCACACTGTCTATGAAACACTTAAAACAAATGTATATGATAAATGTGCTGGTTAAATACTAATTACTCTCAGTGACTACAAGTTATCCTTCTAGCAAAAAAGAAGAGGAGGAGGAGGAAGGAGAGGAGGATGAGGAGGAGGATGACGACAACGATGAAGACAATGATAAGGACACATCACCAGGTGCTGTGACTTGGGGAAAGGTGTAACTCTGCAGTCCATTGCTCAGCCTGCTCTGGAGGAGAATCACAAGTACAGGCCATCTCTTGCTGCACAGCAAATTTGCAGCTAGCCTGGGCTACAAGAAAGCTTATCTCAAAAACCCAATCCCAAGAGAGGAAGCAGAACAGCAGCACTAACACATGAGCGCTGTCACAGAGACGGGACACAGCCTGGACACATGAGCGCTGTCACAGAGATGGGACACAGCCTGGGCGTCAGAAGAGGACAAAGAGCACGGCAGCTCCTTCCAAGCTGGGAGTGCCTAATTCTTTCATTCTGACTCTTATTCTATTGGAATTGTTACTTGTTCTTGAATTACAGTAAAAATAGACTTAAAAATAAATGACTCTGTTTTTTATTTTTTTCTGGTGATGCCTCGATTCTCAAGAACATGCTTATCTCCGGCGAGTCAGGGACTGAGCTACAAGCCACTTTTCTGTAGAATTTTATTACTATGTACTGTGAATCTGCTTTGAGTAGACACTTTTATATGCTTTTTAAAAGTTTCACAAATTCTAATCTACAGTTACATGTGTCCAATAAAATAGCAATTCTCTACAAACACAGTGCTAATTATGCTATCTATGGACAAATTCTGAGTAAGTTATGCACGTGACTGCTCATCATCAGATGTAAAGGAAGTAAAAGTAGAGTTCCGGTCTGAACAGGAACCAATCAACCCTGAGTCTGACAGAGCCTGCATGCGCCAGACCGACCAACACTCAGCTTTTGGGTGTACTCCTTAGCATCTGAGATGGCTTGGCGTTTCAGTAGATGACACTAATACCTAGCAGTATCCCAATGTCCTACTGTTACTAGAGCCATGTTATGATGATCCAGGGCACTGGTGGTCCTAACAAGCTAGGCTCAGCACGGAGACTCAACAGGCCAGTTAAACAAACAACAGTGAGAAGCAGAAGATGTTCCATTCAATGTGTCACACTGGGAAGAGGAACATGGAGATCCAGTGACAGCACAAGGCCATCTTTTGGGTTCTGACATGAGTTTAGAGCAAGAGGTGTGAGTAGCTATGACATCAAGGCACTTCTGCAGCGTGCTCTAGCGGGTTCTCAGAACTGTGTGGACCTTCCTGGCAGACCAGCTCCTCCCCAGCCCAGCAGCAAGCTGTGGCCTTTCCCTTTTCCCAGCATGACATTCCTGAGGAGATTTCAAGTTCCTAGGGTGCCCTTTCTCAATAGCCTGGGAGGCACAAAGGACAGAAGAGTCTCCTCCTCAGGGTATCTTCTGTTTTTCTGTGCCCTAGTTTGGCTAGGATTAAGTCTACCATGACTTACGAAGGACACGCTTTCTAAGGTTATGTCAACAACTTTCTAAAGTTCTAAGAAAACTAAAAGTAGACTGTACCACTGAATAACCCCCTAGCAGAGCACAAGATAGAGGCTGCAAGTCTCTGATGCTATGGCAACAGAGCAGGGCCAAAAAATGGGGCCCAGTTAGGCTGCCCCTTTCCAGCCATACTGTCTTCAGGGTTGCCATGTGGCACTCAAAGGGCTCTGCTCACGAGTTCACAGTCTGCTACACAGGTCTTACACTTGTGTACATGAGTCTCTGCATGGTCATCACCTTGCACTGTGGTATACACAACAGACAGCTTCGGCTGATTCACACATGAAGACAGGAACAAAAGGCTGAAAACAGGCAGGAGGGAAAGGCAGGGCCTGGATTTGGATCCTGCATTCACAATTGCACAGCAGAGGCAGGCCATTTTTCTCTGCACACCAGAGGCAGGCCATTACCTCCTCTTCATATGTATGTCTAGGTGCCATATGGATGCATGCACATGGGTACACATGGCATACATGCTTACTACAAGCAGTCTTCACTAATAATACACATATAGCCGTGAGTGGCTTAAAAGTAGAGCATGAGGTAGTTTTAAGACAAACCACTACAAAAGGCACTTCTACTAGAAAGGACTGAGGATGAGGCTACATGGGAAAGCAAGAGGCTTAGAGAGTGCAAGGCTGCCCTGCCAAGCCCTGTCAGCTCCAAGCAGACTGCATCTGTGCTTTGAATGGAAAACTGCTGCTCTGGTCATTCACCTCACTGGGTTTTGGTGAACGGCCAATGTACACAGTCCTTCAGGTCTTTCTTCCAAGACACAGCACTCCCTAAACAAAACCAGTATGTTGTCAAAGAACAGTGTTTCATGAGAATCGGTCAAAGTAGAGTCTAGCCTCTGTTCTTTTGTTTTAAGTGCATTCGAAATGACTAAGAATAGCCACATTACCTTGTTAACTTTCACACCTTCTTTTGGAGTTTGTTTCGTTGCTAGATTATAACCAATCATCTGTTGAGCCAACTCTCCCACTACTTTAGGGCTAGGAGGGATAAAAAAGAGGGGATAACAAAAAACAATTAGGGCAAATTGCAAATCATGATACAGCAGGGTTCACAATATCAAGGGTCACCTCCACCATCCTAACTCTTCACACCACACTGCCCAGGACTACTGCACCACCCCACCTCCTCACATCCCTACTGTGCAGGATTATCACCCCACCTCCTCACATCCCTACTGTGCAGGATTACCACCCCACCTCCTCAGATCCACACTGTCCAGAGTCCACCTCTAGCCTACATCCCCCCATTACCCAGGGAATGCATATCTTTCCATTTACAGCCTGCATGTCACTGAAAGCCAAATACAAATGAAGGAATGAGTGAATGAATGAAGGAATGCTGAACTCTGCTTCACACCCCTTCCCTCACCAAACTAATATATAAAGAAACAATACTGGATGCATAAGAGACTTATATAGAAACTGATAATGGATGATCTGGGAAACAGTAAACAATGAGAGGGAAAACAGGGACCACAATCAATGAAAAGACTGTGATGGGGAGAAAGGAAAGGCTGCAAGATGCTGGAAAGATGTTCAGATACAGGCAAGCATAAACTATCAGACCAGGCGCCACAAAGACGCCACTGGTCACAGGAACCACATAATATTTTTCATGGAAATGAGATGATGGAAATGGTATTACAGTTGCAAGCAGTGTTATTTCCCACTCTTAGGATGTATCACAGATTGTCTGGGAGAGGGGAAGTGTAATCTTCCTCAGTGCGGGGTATAAAACCCTCTAATGAGAGGAGGCTCTGGGGGAAAGGCCACCTGCCAGAGCTTCCCTTTCCTCTCGGTACCACACACTGGCCCCAGCCCTAGACCCTCAAGAACCCTTTCAGTCAGGATCAGGATGGGCCCTAAACCATTCAGACTTACTCTTTTGTTAAATGAACACCTCCTTTCAAACCGCTATTGAAGACACCTTTTCCTCTTCCTCCAGCTAAGATCTGGGCTTTTAAAACAATTTCTTTTGCATCTGAAAAAGAAAAATCCAGACAGTAATTGTTTGAAATCCTTTCCTTATTTCATCTCTTCTTTAAAGGGGTAGGAAAAAAAGAAATAATAGTATAGGACTTCACTTCCACACAACTTTACTAAAAGCTCCTAAATCAACTTTCAAAATGAAGACAATGAGAAACTTCAAAATAACTAAAAAAGCTTGTTTACAGAGGACAGTCAAATACATCCACCAGTGTAGAGCCCAGATAGTCACACCTATGGAGAAAGCCAGGCTCGAGTTCCCTTGTCTTCTGAGTGTGCTAGATAAAGCTAGGGACACAGTACAACTTGTACTGTGTCATGACACTCCCATGTGGCAGAGGATCTAACTGTGAGCTTTGAGATGTCAGAGGGAGATGGGACTGGGTACGGAAAGGGTTTACAGACAAGACACAAAGGCTGACTTTAATAACTGGATTCCTGGAAACTAACAGTTTTCTGAGTAGTTGTTCTATATATTGACAGGGATGGCCAAGAAAGAAGGAAATGAATTAAAACTAAAAGCAAGCAATATTTTTCATAAAGTATTGGCAAAATGAAAAAAATCTCCTAGGGGAAAAGGGTTTGGGAATATTTGTTTCTCAGCTCATGCAAAGAAAGAATAAACTCCCTGCTCCCGACCTTTCAGACCAGAGTTATAAACTCAAGTGTGTCTATAGGCCTGGCAGAGAAGTGGGGTGAGAAGTCACCTACTGATAAATGGGGTCTTTAGCAAGCAAGAGCTCCCTTTCCCGATTTGGGGGCAGGAGGAATGCTCCAAATCAAATGCGTTAAAACAAACAAACAAACAAATGCACATGCCATGCATCTCAGGCCACAGCTGGCCTTGTGTTTGTGTGTCACCTTTATTTAAATCAGAGAATTGAATCATCTTCCATTAGGCTACCATGGTGTTCCTTGCTCAGATAGGTGATGTTAACCATAGGCCTCTGAGACTCAGCTTATTACTTGAAACAACAGTCAGGATTGTTTTAAGGATCAGAGGAGAGCACGCTGAGAGGGAGGTGGCTCAGTAGTTAAAGCGTTTGCTCTGTAAGCCTAAGGACCTGAGTTCTGATCCCCAGCATCCAAGTAAGGGCAATGGCACAAGCTTATTATCCCAGTGATGGGGAAGTAAAGACAGGAAGTCCCTGGAGTGCAGGAGCTGGCCAGCCTCTCTAAATCAGTGAGCTCCAGGCTCATCAAGGGAACTGATGGGGACTAACTGGGGAAAACACCCAGCATCAAGTCCACACCCTGCTGCACTCCCACGCACGCACACGCACTCTAAGCATTCAAACAAATGGATAAAAGCTTTAAAAATAACTGCCAAAGTTCATGTTGCATTCTTGGCTGCTTCAGTTTAGGAGTCATTGCCATTGATGCTCACAGTCAATCAGGCAAAGACTGAAGGTCAAAGATCCACCAAGGTTTTGTTCTAGGGAGCTATAACGAGACAGAGCACTCTGAAGGCATAGGGTCAGTGATCAGCCAGCCCGTGCAGAGGCTGCAGCTGCAGGGCTCATTTGCTGCTTTCCCTGCTGGACTCCTGTCTCTCACATAAACCTTTCCTCCCACAGACAAGGCTCAGCCAAAGCACAGCTCCTTCTTGGAACACAGCCCTGTCACGCCTTTGACTCTTGCTTCTGCCATCAACAGGAACCATCACATCAGCAGCCGATCCCTGACTTAAAACAAGGTGGCCACCCATAAGCTGGGTACAAACAAGCTATGGTCGCTGCTCACTCTCAGAACTCCCCAGAAGAGCGGCTGAGCCAAGTTAACTCACTGTTCATTAGGCTACTGCACGGGACAGCAGCCAGTCCATACACAGTGATACTGCACTGACAGAAACCTGGACTAAGATGCCCAACTCTAGGGCTAGGGGTGCACGCGCCTCAGTAGGAGAGCAAGCCCTGTGTTTCATATCAACGCTGTAAGACAATAAGCAAACAAAACTCTTGTAGAGGTACACAAAAGGATGGAAGAAGATGCCTGTCTGAAAAGAAGCACACAGTGCTAGAACAGCATGAAGACAAAACTCGGTAGAGGACCTGAAGTGATGACCTCCATGGCTGGTGTATTCACAAAGTATGAGGGCTATCACCGGAACGATTACTCTCAGTGACTGCCAAAAATGGTAGGGAAAGATGTTTCCTATTTGTCTTCTGAAGACTTCAAGGAGAGAAAATACTGTTTTGCTGTCTGCTCAACGGTGTAATTACAGCCCCTTCACATTCTTTAGAGCCTCAGGGTACCCCACTGTCATTATCATCTTCAATGCCCTTGTTGCTCAGGAGAGACGCTCTTCCCTCTCGGCTTTTCAACAGCACAACTGGAGTGCCAGGCAGCACCCCTAACTGGCTACTGATAAGTGGCACCCCAAAGGCTGATTAAAGCAGTTCTAGTCATCAACCTCCAAGACCCAGAAATGGCTGTAACCTTGATGGAATTTATCAACTGGCCTGTCACTCTCCGTCCTCGTGTCAGAGGTTTCCATGCCACCCTGGTGATAAGTCATGCAACCATTTTGGTAACTGAAGCCACATATCAGGACACTAATACTTGGGTTTGTTTTGTTTTGGAGTGTCACAGATAGAATCCAGGGATTGACCCATCCTAGCCCAGGCTAAGGATGTGCTCTGCCACTGAGCCATTCTGAGAGCTCCACCTCCAAGTCAGTGCAAATAGACAAACGGAAAAGGGAGTCTACTCAGTCTGCTATTTCCCACAACTTGTATACCAGTCAGAAATATGTTCATTAAAATAAGTAAATACTGAGTATGGGAACTGAGCTGCCTCTAGTAGTACATTAGATTCACGTCTTGAGGGAGACTCAAGAAGGGGTTTAATTCAACTAGTACTTACTCAAATGCATGGTAAGGGGCCAAATGCTACTCAAAGGACACCAGTCTCTTCCTTCAGTAGTTACCAAGTTCATTTCACTTACTGACATTCTTTCCTTTCATTGTAAAATCTGATTTTCCAAAAGTAAAAGCGCAGACAAATCTGGTTTTCTGAATATTGCCTCCTGTCTGGTACCGACCAGAATTACAGAGGAGCCCACATGTACAGCTCACGTAATCTGGATGAGTTTACTCAACCACAGTGTAAGAAGCAGGAAACTGTCTGCAGAAGCAGACTGCATACATACATTAATAGCCATAGGATTAGACTGCAGTTGGCCCACGTGGATCATCTTTACTCCTAAAGGTTATGTGTGGTGACCTCAGCAAGCAATGTGCCCACTGGATTTTATTCCTATCCCAGTAAGTTTCTGGTCATAAAACGCAGTTTGATAGAAATCACTTTATTGTGATTTTTATATACAGATGGGGAAAAAGCCATATTAGACATAGTCAACCTAGAGATACATATAAAATTCTCAAATAATCTCCAAACTTAGAGAACGTTATATAGAATTGCTTAGGAAGTCCTACTATGGTCTTGCATTACTCTGCTGGCTGAAAATGTTACCTCTATTTTGACTGTAAGTGTTATTTTGATTTATTCTGATAATACATTTTTGTACCAGGTTTATGGTCCCCCAAGTCTCATTCTACAAAGTGAATGCTCTTGGAAGCACTGTTAAATATAAATGAAAAAGTTAAAATCATTAAGAAAAAAAAAACACTCGAAATAAATAAGACATGTTTTTATTAGGCATGTTTTATAAAAATGGCTCACTTTGCTCTTCAGAGGTGGCATTCTGAAAACAAATTTATATAAAATAATGTTCATGAGACAGCTCACACCCACAATAAAAATGTTTGTCAAGAATATTTGAGAGCCAGGCATATTGGTACATACCATTAATCTTAGCACTTGAGAGGCAGAGGCAGGGCAGATCTTTGTGAGTTTGAGACCAGCCAGGTCTGTAAAATGAGTCCCAAAGCTATATAGTAAGATCCTGTCTCAAAAATGAATGAATGAATTAACAAAAAGATTGCCTGAGAATATGTTATTTTGAACCATTTTTTTAAACACAGTTGGCTGGCATTAAGAACTTGCACTACCAAACTGAGTTTTATTGCAGGTTGTCTCTTTTAAAACACAGCCCTGTGTCAAATGCAGCCCATACAGTGTTACTCCAAGCACCTATATCAGCCCATAGCACTGGACTTGTTAAGAGAAGTCTAATTTCCATGGCTCGCCAACTGGAGCATAATGGGAACATCCAACCTTTCAGTGTAGAGTGCTGTCTAACTTCTGTGTGGGGATCACCTCTCAGCAGGCTTCACAGAATCCTACCTGATGCTGCTGGGATCTATCCCAGCACTGTAGATCTCCCTACTGCCAGATGGCAAGGAGAAGGGACAACAGAAGGCAAGAAACAAGTTGAAAGTTATCATGGAAAGATGAATTTTTTATTAAGAACCTAAAAAGAGAAGTTGTTAAGTTTAAGGCTTAAGTATCAAGTTCCCAGAGGAGTTGAGCTGTTTTCATTAGGCCTAAGGATTCCAAAGAGTAAAAGTGAGAGTCATCAATCCACAGTCATTACTGTAATACTTTCTGTACTGTGATATGTAACTCTACAGGTTGTAAGTAGGTCATGTGAAGAACAAGACACTGTGACAACTTTCTGTATGCCCACTAGCATCCTTATTCCAATGTTAATCATATCTGACACAGCCCATCAACAGTGAGCCAGGACACTCGAGAATCAACCACCTCAAAACTGTCCACATCGTTTTCTTGAGATGGATTCTCAGCCTCCCACCAAACAGCAAACCATCAGACTTTAACCACACATGCCTGAAATAGCAAGTTTAAATGGGAGCAAAAGATAGGACAGTCTGTAAGACAGGTTTTGTTACAGATGTAAATGTACACTGTTGTTAGTGGATATTTGTCCTGGTCTCTGCAGTCCTCGTTGCCCATGGAGACAAGAACAACACCAAGTAGGGTTCACGCAACAGCTTCTTTACTTGTGGCTTTTTCCTTTATAGCTCTCTTCCACAGCAGCTGCTTCTACTTCTAGTCCCCTTACAACAGCTTCTCTTACTACTACTAGCTTCTACTTAGGGCAAGGGCTAAACAACAAAACTCCTATACTCACACAGACTGACCTCATCTAGCACCACCCCACCTCATCCAATCAGAATTCACACACGCTCCAGGCACAAGCTCAGGTCGTCACCGATAGGCTGACAGGTCCGGATCTGGCAGGCAGCCCATGCATGCAGCCTCACTGCGCATGCTCGGGCAAGGCAGTAACCATCTTGGCCCATGCGGCTGCATCCCGCAGATATTAATAATACAAAGTAACAAGTTTCACTGGGATAGTTTATGCAAGCATGTGATGCCTTTCTAATATATAAGTTCACCCACTTATTCCCTTCTTTGCCTCCTACTCCTGTGTCCCTACCTTGATGGTTTACCGCCTTCATTTCTAGGACAGGGATTTGAGATTCAAACAGGAAGCTATCCAAGGTGAACATTTAGAAATACTTAATGAGTTTAATGTAACTTAAATCTAAAATTTTATACTGAGTGTGATAACCAACTTATTAGACATTATGAAAAACAACCCCTTCACTCAGATACTATGAGGGCATGATAAAACTACATTGAGCAGTTTATTGATTATAAAGGTCTTAATGTAATATTAACACAAAACATGCTTATGTTTTCAAGGGAAAGATTTTTCATCTTGGTCCTTACAGAACTCCCAAAATTAGTTTTTAAAAATCACTTATTTTTCATACTGATTCATTATGTATGCGTGTGTGTGTGTGTGTGTGTGTGTGTGTGTGTGTGTATCATCCAAATTGTGGTGGTAAGCTCATATACTCTTCTGCCTTAGAGCTGACATTATTTGTTGCTTGCATAACCATTAATACCTTGCTGATGATAAAAATTTAATGCTAAATAAAAATCACCTCTAGAAAGACTCTTCCATTCAGTATAAGATACATCTCAAAAATAAAGTCTTGTTCCTCTATATAAATTAATATGAGTAATCTCATAGTTATTCAAAGTAAACCAGAAAACATAATTTCTAGAGAAAAGAGAATACAATCTCCTAACACCGAGGACCTCACTGACCCAGCTGAAGCTTAGCTGGAGCTGCCAAGCACTGCTGGACGACAGACGTGAAACAGTCACCAACCTCTGTCTATGTACAAAGCATGAAGGTCCTGAAGACAGCATCAGCTCTTCAGAAAAAACTCTGCAGTCTTTTATGCAAATTACCTGACAGATCAAATGTCTCATGACATACATTAATAGAAATGATAACTATGTGACATTCAAGACCTCAGCAAAACCCAGAAACACTCATGGACGAAAACAAGCACTAACACCCAAAGTATTGCCACCATAATTCACGGTAGAGTTAAAGAAGGGAAGTAAGATTGAACAACAGCCCCGACCCTCTTCCTGCCCCCCCCACAGAACAACAGGCAAGTTTTGCCTCGTGTCTGTAAGGGTTTTGCCTCCCAGCATGATGTGGGACAGTCTGCGTGATCCATGAACATGATTTCACATGGAAAAGAGAAGATTCTGATGCCCTAAGACAATCTCCTAGGATTTCTGTCAAAACGACAGATAGCACCCCCAAAAGGAGATTTCTCTTTTCTTCCTTCCACAAAGGATCAATCTTTATAAACCAGTGTTTAAAACTTAGCACTGACTTCAGGACACAGACGAGTCTTTCAGTGATGCCACAGTAATAGGAAGTTGGGGGATAGGGAGGAGAGGCCTAAATTACCCTAATAAAACCACTCTCCAACTCCGCATGGTTTGTACTTTACGAGTTCATGGTTTGCAATCTCTAATGTAAGGGCACACACAGCACCAAGCAGAGGAAGATTGTCTTACTAGCAAACAAACAAACAAACAAACAAAGCAAAGGAGACAGTGTGGTGTGCAATGGGCCCTCTATCTACAGCCATTCATTCATGCTGGCGAGGTCCTTTGCACGGTGATATCAGCTCGCAGTTGTGGGGAGGGCACAGGAGTAGGGGTGTGAGGCACGGGTTCACCCTGCATCCACAGACAATAAGCAGAGAGAGGATGGCTGGTGCTCAGCTAGCTTCCTCCTTATTCAATCTATGGAGCAGTGCCACCTAGATTTAAGTTGTGTTTTCCCAGCCTAATTAACCCAACCTAGAAACTCCCTCACAGATACGTTCAGAACTTTGTTTCCTAGGTGATCCTAGAGCCTACCAATGGTTAAACACAATGAGTCCATCCCTTTCCACTTAACACCACTATTAGAGGCACCCTAGGAATAAGATCTGTAGTAAGCACATGCACTGTCTCCATTTAACCTGTGAAACAACCCAACTGAAGTTAAGGGAGTTTCTCGGGGCCACAGCTAACCAGCAGTGGCTAATCTCTGCATAAGAAAGAACACTCTTGTGCCTGAGTCTTAATGCAGTCACAGAGCATCTGAAGACTGAGACTCCACACTGACCCTGCCAACAGAAAGTTTCCAATTGCACAGAAAGCTCAACTGCTCCTTTGAGAATTATCTACACCCTCACCACAGAGGCCTACACTACTCCACTTCCATACATTGGCTTTATAACATCTCTCTCCATCTATCATAGCACATTTTTTCTCACACATTTTTAAGTAAAGTGAAAAACCAGGAGAGCTGTCCTTAAATTTTAAAATCTTTAATGAGATATCAGTTATCAAGGTTTAGTATCTGCTCAGTTTCTTTAGGAAGACGTGAAATTTAAATACAGTCCAACAGCCAGCTCTGCAGTCTATCATTCAATGTGCCATGCTGGAAGGCCAAGCCCCCACCAAGAAGGACTTTACTATTCCTGAAAACGCACCACAAAAGGACTCTCAGGATAGAATATTTGAAAGGGGGCATGAGGACTTGAATTTGATCCCCAGTATCCATTCAAAGGAAGGAAAGGGACAACAACGCTGTCCTCTCATGTTCTGCACGTGCTCCCAAATACTACAGCAGCTCATGTAATCTAAACACTGAGGCAGCAGAGGCGGCAAGAACAGGAGTTCAAAGTCATCCTTGACTATAAATTCTAGACCAGTGTGGACTACATGAAATATTGACTTGGATGAGAGAAGAAAAGAGGGATGAACACAGGCAGGGAGAAGGGGGAGGAGGAGAGATGGGGGAGTAAAGGGAGGGAGAGAGAGAGGAAGGGAGGGAGGGTGGGATTAACAGTAGCACTGACAGTCACAAAGATCTTAACCCTCTTCTTGAGTCTGTGCTGTCACAAAAATATCAAACCCTTCACCTTAGTACAAAACTAATGGCTGACCTATTTATCTGTGGGTACCTAATAAAAAGGCACGAATTCAGGGGTGCCTCCATGCCAAGACTGTTAAACAGAATCCTGCTTGAAACTTAAGTCAGTCACAGTCAATGACAAGCAAGTATCACTTTAAGAAGTATTAAAAAACAAACTACGAACATGTACAACTTTTAGACTATAGAGGAATCAATGCCTTTAGAGATGACTTTTTCAGGCAGTGATGTTTTGCAATCTTAATGGGATCTATCATCAATAGATGGCCTTCCATGTTTCCTCAAGTCTTGCCTATCCAGGTATCATATGCTCTTCCACTTTGAATGAGGAATGAATTCTCCTGAGCACACTCACAATGTTCAGAAAAGCTGGGGCAATGCCTGCAGCGGTGGCCTGATGCATATGTGATAGAGTGATGTAAATGACTGTACAAATGTTTTCCTGTGCCATTGAAGTCACTGTCACCTGCCTGAAGCCTATTTAGAACTACAGACCTTTTCTAACCCTACAGGGTTTATGAAAGAAAATCACCAGACAGTATTTACAAGATAAAAGCCAAAGAAATATTTGCATCACAAACTAGACTGCATTACTGTCCCAAAAACTTTAGAAAACACTGCTGTAGATACTCTAAAAAGCTCAAAGACAGGAAGCATAGAGCTGCAGTATTTACCAGGGCTCAAGTCATTTTTACTTCTTCTTTAGAGTTTTGATATGACCTACATACTAATGACTATTTAAAACCAGGGGGAAAAAAACTTTTCAGATTTAAATGAAAGATGGAAAGAAAAAAAGAGAAGGCTTGTTATGGTCTCAGACACAGACCATTAAGCACCAGTACCTATGTGTATACATGTATACTGAAGATGAGTGCTAGCTCAACCTAGTGGCAGAAGGTCGCTGTTAAACACAGCCCCACACGCCATAATACCACCACAGGCAGTGAAAATTTGCCACAAATCACTCAAATAAGGAAGAAATACCATTTTAAAAACTGTCTGCCAGATCAACTCAGATTCCTGAGCTGCAGAGACTCCGTGCAACCATCCCTGGCTTAGCACCACCTCTTCCTATCTCAGACGGGTGTAGAGGAAAAGACAAAGACAGGAATAAAACGCTGTTGCTTTAAACTTGTGGTGGTTTGAATAGGTATGGACCCCATAGACTCATGTGGGGCATGGCAATATTAGGAGGCATGCCCCTGTTGGAGTAGATGTGGATTTGTTGGAGGAAGTGCTTCACTGTGGGGGTGGGCTAGGAGGTCTAGTACTGCTCAAGCTCCCCCAGTGTGGAATAGTCTCCTGCTGCCTGGGAATAAATATTTAGAGCCCTCAGCTCCTCAGCACCAAGTTTGCCTGCCTGTTGCCATGCTCCCCACCAGAAAGATAATGGACTGAACCTCTGAAACTGTAAGCCAGCTCCAATTAGATGTTTTCCTTTATTAGAGTTGCTATGGTCATGTTGTCCCTTCACAGCCATAAAACCCTAAGACACAATGCAACAGCTGTACTGCTGTTTTAAGGCCAACAGGATATCCTTGGTCCAGGGAGCATGTATCTACAATGGCAAAAATCAGGGGGGGGGGGGGGCTTTCCATGCAGGTACTTTGTGGGTACCTTGCCTGAAGCCACCAGATCCCTTATGAGCGACAAAAAGGAGTAGCAAGCCCTCATGAGATGGTGCCTAGCATCAATAGTCTCAGCACCAAGCAGAATTGTTCAACTTCTGTGACCACATAGTTCCATCCCTCTTATGGCCCTTCTAGGTAGAAAGTGGATTATCTACTTTATAATCCATAAGGATTAGAGTGGAGTGCAAATGTTCTTGCCTATGGGGCCTATAGCTTTGGATCAGAGCTCCCTTGCATATCTTAGTAAGCAGCTGAATCACTGACTTTGGTCAGGAATAAGAGCCTGGACTTTAGATGCTACAAAATGAAGTTGACCAATACAGTACTTGCACACCAGAGATGCATGAGCAGTTCTTCTGATGATGCTTATCCTGACTCTGGTTTATCTCCTGTATCATGTAAATGGCAGATGATGGTAATGGTGATGAACATACTGACCACTGGATAATTTTTGTAATAAATAAATCTACAAATTAGATTATATAATAATATGCTGATTTTGCAAGTGTCAAGAATATGCAAGACACCTATGTGTTATACTTCCTTCGATCCTTCAGAAATGGTAAATTTTGATACCCATGGCAATCACCTAGCACAAGTGGCCTTGGTCCACGTGCTCTGGCCAAGAATGCATCCCTTCACTCCATCTGGAGCAGCTCCACTATGGGTCTCATGGGCAGGCTGAAGAGTGTGTTCCTTGCAACTTTGGTTCTGGGAGGTCTGAAGCCCTGTAGTTGCCTGCAGGAAATGGAACATGGTGGGACAGCAAACAAGAGGTTGACACTTGCTGGCATGTAGTGAAGCCAAGTTAGCACATCACACCACAGTCAACACTGACCACATATTCCAAGTATACCACAACTCAGTTAGTTTCCCATCCATCCTCTGCAGTACATACTGTTTTTGTAAGATCAGAACTCAATTCTTTAACATCAAACCCCAAAGAAATACTGTAACGTGTTAAAGATCTCGGAACAGAGGATATTTCTTCAAAACTGGCAGCCAGGAACAAATGCAGAAAAGATACAACATTGTAAACCCCACAGCAGTAAGTGTGGATGCACAAGCATCTTTATGGTGTGCTGTGGAGTTCTTCAAAGGTACAGCGGGGTCATGTGGCAGTCCGTTTGAGAATCTGAAGATTTCCATACTGACCTCTGAGGGTCATACCAGGTTACATTTCCATCCTGTCTTCTCGTATTCTCACCTGCGTCTGTTCCTTTCCTTGACAACAGCCATGCTGACCGCAGAGATAGAACCTCATGGTAGTTCAATGTACACCTCCTCAATGGCTAAGGGTGTTAACAGTCTTTCAAATCCTTACTGGCCATGTATATTTCTTCCTTGAGAACACACTATTTGGTTCTATTGCCCATTTATTGATCGATTTGCTTTCTCAGTGAATGGATAAGGAGAATGTGGTAAGTAGACCAAATAGAATTTTACTCAGCAAAATGGAAAGTAAAAGTAAATGGAACTTGAGGTCACTATAAGTAAAATAGGTCAGATTCAGAAAGATGGGTATATTTTATTTTACAAGTACAATGCAGGTTTACATAGATGAATAGATGTATTAGTGTAGGATGGGTGGATGGAAAATAGATGAGACAGGCAGACAGATAAAGATACAGGACATCAAAGTAGAAAAGAGATGAACAACAAGAGGGAAGGAGGAACCTTAAAGGTATTCAAGCATATGTGCTAGGAGGGACTGCTTGAGGGTGAGGGAGACAGTTAAAAAGTATAATGCCATACAGGTATGAGGGTACAAAAATGAAAACTATTATTTTGTAGGAAAACAAACGAAAAAAATAGATACCACAAGGAGCAATAACATAAACCACAAAATCGCTCATTTTAAGCTACACAATAGGCTGTGCTCATCCCTCCATCATGGAATCCCCAAATAGTAAAGGTTCAAGGGCAGACTACGCCCTTTACTACATGCATGGCTGGTCTGGTTAGTTTTAACTGTTACCTTGAACCATCTAGAATGACCCGAGAGAGAATTGCAGTGAGGTTTGTTAGGCTGGTCTGTGGGCATGTCTGTGGCTGATTATCTTCATTACAGTGGGGTGAGAAAGCCTGCCCATGGGCACAATTCCCAAGGAAGGAGTTTCTGAGCTATGTAAGAGCAGAGCCAATGCGATGCTTCCTGCTCTTGACTGTCACACTCTGGCTGCCTTAGCTTCCCTGGTATGAATGACTGTAACAAGGAACTGTGAGCACAAATAAACCCTTTATCTCCTAAGTACTCATTTCAGGGTATCTTATCTAAGCAATCGGTAAAGGCACTAAGACAATGGCAAATATTCTGTGAATTAAGATTCCCACCCACATTACAGCAAAAGCAAGCCCTGGAACATTCTTCAAGTTTGGAGATAGGACTCAGCAGGTAAAAACTCTTCTTGCTCTTCTTGAAAAGGGCCCAGGTTTGGTTCGCAACATTCAGATTGGGTGGCTTACAACTGCCTGTAACTTTAGTTCCAGAGGATCCAACACTGTCTTCTGACCTCCTTAGAGGCCTAAATGCATGCAGTATACATATATACCCTCAGGTACACACAGAAAGAAACATTCTGTAAGAAGATGAAAGCCCACTCCTTTACCATGTTTACCTGCTGCATGTACTGTGTGTTCAATGTGCAAAAGGCAGTAGCCAGCCAGGGTACTGGAGCCAAACAGCAACTCTACAGGGCAAAGGCGGCTTTTCTACAGCAGAGAGTGGTCAGCATGGGTGTGTGAGAGACAGCCTTGTGTCCAACAGTCTTGCATCACATTCTGTAAATACATATTCTAGTTTAACTCTGAGAGCTGGAAATGCCACCAAAGCTCCCTAAACCTCAGTTTCTTTCTCTGTAAGGGGTCGGTGGGTGGTGGGGAGTAGCAGGAAGTGTCTCTCGGGCTCTGTGACTGCACAGTGCCAAGCAGTGAAGCAAGCAAATAATGAAGACCAACTACTCTAGGTTTTAGGCCTCCCTCAATCCCTTGATCGGGCCCAGACATTTCCTAGGCTTAACCCCTCAGCCTTTTTCTCAGCAACAAACTGCCCCTCTTGTGACTCGAGCTTGCACAGGGTGACAATCAATACAGGGTGTACCTAATGTCACTTCTAATCCTCCCAGGAACCACATAACTCAGAAACCTCCGTCCCCAGGTCACCGCTGACACTGAAATGGCAAAGACACTGAGGATCCTGCTGATGGGTGCCCCTCAATCTTTCCTACACACTTGCCACCCAATGGAGGTCTCAAGTGAATCTGCCTGGCTTCCCGCAACAGCAGGTCATGAATGACGACTGACAGACCCCATACTTTGCCCACGTGCTGTTACTAGACATCTACTTATATATGCAGGCTGCCAGGAGTGCAAGCTTACCTACCATGGGTCCATCTTTGCTGCCACTACAGCCAGGACCAGGTCCTATGTATGCCCTGTGTTTGGTGATCTTGGGGTAGCTTTGCTCCAAAGCAGAACTTACAGATGGCTTTCAATGAACTTGCTTTTAACAAAATAACAAATACATGAAAATCCATTTCCCCTCATAACCTCTGAGTTCACATTCCAATGCTTGGTGTCCTACTTCTAAATTTAAACCTTTAATTCACTTTCAAGGGAGCCTTTGATTAAGGTTCAATCAACCTAAGTTGGACACTAAACTCCCTTCAGTAATCAGTACCACTTATGGATTTAATTTCCCTTAAACATCTGGAACAGCATTTATAAATCTAGTATATCCATTTTCTTTTAAGTGCTTCAAATGTCTGATACCACAAGTAAAACCTTTGTGAGTACTAAGTTGCATGGGCAATTACCTAATAAACTGAAAAGATTCTGTGAACTTTAAAGCACTATAATAGTATTTATAATCAATGTCAAAAACTTTATCCTTCAACATAAAAGTCACAAAGTAATGTCAATTACTCAACAAGGTACAGAGAGCAGAACTGCTATCTACCCAGTCACTGGAGGAAGGACCAAATCCTCTCAGTGCAAACCCACAAGAAAACCAATGTAGCAGGTCACTAACCACTAACAAGTATTGACCCTCTGTTTACCAAATTTTAGATTCTCCTGGGGCTAAAAGCTGTAAGGGCACACTTCACATTTCATGTTATAGCCAAGGTCATGAACCACAAACATCTTCATCTCAGCCAGGTGAGCAATTTTTGTTTCTTGCAGAATCTCTCTCTCTCTGTGTGTGTGTGTGTGTGTGTGTGTGTGTGTGTGTCTTCTGGGACGAGGTCTTTCTCTGTTCTTGAATTAGCAGCAGATAGCACTGGGATACAAGTGCATGGCTGCCACTGCTAGCTTCTTCCGGGTCCTAAGAACTGAGCTCAAGTCCCTACACTTGTGTGGCAAGCACTTTACCAACTAATTAAGCCATTGCTCTGGCCCCCAAAATTATTTTTAACAGTTGACAAGATAAATGGAGACCCCCTTCGGAGAAGATTTGAAATACCCTGGGCTCATTCAGGTTATACAGCTCTGCCTATGTCTGCTGAATTCTACCTGGTTTTAGCAGACAGAAGTCAGAACTGTCTATCACATTGTACGTAAGTTGTCTGGTTTACTTTGGAGGCATTTAGAACTTACTTTTTTCTTCCCTAAGGATCTTAACACCATTCCATAGAATCCTTTATATGTAATAACAATATTTCATACTTCTATGGTTTTGCCATGTGATTTAGAGAGATGAAATTCAACACCCTTAGGGTACTTTAACAAATTTGGTGCTAGCCTATTTTAAAATTTTATTTCCTTAGTAAACTCGGAATTATTTTCATTTTATATTGTCCCAAAAGTATAGTATTAAATTAAATTCAGCAGGTAAAGGATCAACATTTTTAAATGATAACTTGAAAATTTTTAATAAAAGCTTATTTGTTACACAGAGTCCCAGGGTTGGTGTCATAATCCCACAACCATCAGAACCCTCCACATGTGTCTCCTGAGTCACAATGACACCAAATCACACTGGCTATAAGTTAGTCACAAGTCCACAATTAGGTCCACGGTAGTGAAGGTCCAAAGACTATCATTAAAGAATGGAGAGGCATTTGAGGACTCGGGTGCTGAGGAAGCCAGGAGTGTCTCTGAGATGATGAAACAGACCTGCTGGGGTACCAACGCATGCACCCTTAGGGGAAGGGAACCTATTGAGTGATTTACATGACAGCATCCAAGAATGTAATATAATCAAGAATGTGGAGGCTGGAGTCAGAAGAGATAGGTGAGCAAATGATCACACTACATGGTTGCAACGTGTTAAAGAAAACTGGCATAGGACAAGAGACAGGCTTCTTGCTACTGAAGAAATGTTTTCAGGTAACTAGACTGCTATTTGCTCCAAACCACTCCCAACTATGATTTTAGATCTATCTGGAGGCACAGCTTCTACTATGGCCACATTTTCACTGGACAAATAAAACTGAGAAAGAGTTTCCTTCCTTGGGTCAAATCTACACAATTTAATCCCATACAGTCTAATAGGTTGGTGATGTTGCTGTGACTCCAAAGCACAATGTTCCCCACTGGAGCATGTGTTTGAACATGTAATCCCCAGGGGCCGTGCAATTGTGGAAGGTTGTGAAACCCTAAGAGTGAGAACCTCAACCAGAGGAAGCTGTTCACTAGGGATGGATGGGGGTCGAAGACTTACAGCTTACAGCACTTCCTGCTTCATCGTGCCACCACCATGCTTTCCCCACCATACAAACTGTAGCCTTCCTTTAACTGCAATCCAAAATAAACCCTTCCTCCATTTTGTCAGGTACTTAGTCAAAGCAAGTCAGTTAACTAATATTGACACTTTAAGAATTGGTAATATGATTAATGCCAGAGAAATGGCCCAATGCATTTAGTGTTTGCTGCCAAGACCCATACAGTGAAAGAAGAGGACAAACTCCCAAAAGCTGCCCTTTGACTTGCAATAGGCACTTAGTGGAATGTGTGTGCATGAACACACACACACACACACACACACATACATGCACACACATACACACACTTATGAACTTACCAGAAATTAAAGTTTCGAAAATAACTACTAATATGATAAAGTGGACAGCCATTTATAATCAATTTATAATGGATAGAGATTATACCTCATTTCTAATGAAGACTGTATTTATGAATTAATACCTTTTGCCTCCTTTCACATTCAAATTTATATTACACGAAGGTTTTATTTCCCGCCACATCCTGGTCACTATGATAAACAAATTCAAAGAGGCAGAACTAAAAATTGACACACTTCTTAAAATAAATACAAGATATAAATTGCTTATCATTTCACCAAACAATCCTCTAGACTTATATCTGTAACTTATCTTATTCTAATGTAAAGCTGAAAACAAACTCAGAAAATCCAATGTTCACCAGCTGTAGGTTCATGTGCTACAGAGCTAACAGAATTTAAGCCAGTGGTTTCCAGGCTTCGTGCTTGAACAATACAATAATACCAATGTCTTTGCAATTGTAATTGTTGAGAAATGCCAAAGTAATAAATCAAAATTTCAAAAATTACAAATGGGCTCATTAGGCCTTTAAGAGTCATACAGAGGATTTCGATGCCCATCTAATCTGGATGCCTCTGACTTTAATAACTGTTGCTAATTCCAGCGAGCGTGCCCTTAGCTCACCACACTACTTTGAACAACAAAATTAGTCCCTTTGCTGTGCAAGTCTAAAGAATGCTGATCAATCCACTTGTGCATGAACAAACTGCGCCATGTTTCCTGGGTCTGTGGACAGTGAGGAATTTCAATGTTTGCTGTGGCATCCATTATTGATGTTTTTCCTTTCTAAGCCTGTCCCTTTGACCTCTGTGTATCCAGGCCTGTTTCCTATGTGAGCTTATAACTACTTGTTATTATGTGCAATTACATCATGCTGAGTGAGAGGACACCCCACAAGCTGTTAGCTATATTAACTTAATAATAGATTTCAGGGTGTGATTTCCAATTAATTTCATTTTCCATATGCACATGCAGCTCCATGGGATGCCAAAATTATAGTGTAGCCATATGGTGCCTCATAAGTAACAATTAAAACTAATTTTCTATTCTTTGACACACACATACACAAATTCATATGGTTTAAATGCCAGAGAGAAAATTGAAACTTCAACAGCACCTGCAGCTCTCTAGAAAGAGGATGTCCCAATTTGTACGTCTGAGGCATGGGTAATGGGACTCCTGGCCTGTCTGGGTAATGTCTGCTACCCCAGCAAGCTTTTAGCACACTGGATCTCAACTACTCTCACCCCGGAGAGTGTCTGAAGAGCAGTTTTTTCGAAAGTATTGGGCCTTGGGCCTTGTATGGGTGATGTGAGATGAAAAGCAGAGTTTTGTTTCCTTGAGAACCAGTTGATTTCCTGTGGCCTACTAGTGACTTTGTTCCTGCCACAGCTGCCATTGCTCTGGGATGAGGAAACACTGCTCCCTCTGGAAACAGCCTGGAGTGGAACTGAGTGCAGAACACAGGGTATAATTCTGTCAGTCCTCAAGGGTCCAATTTTGGCAAATCTATCAAGGGGATTGCAAACAAAACAATATAAGACCCTATTCATGAGGAGCTCTGTGACGGCAAACAAAGAGCTTTGGTTGTATTAGTGTTTCACAATTATTAGCTCTAAATTTGACTTTATGAGCAAGCACACAACATCAATGTGGATCTCTTCTGAGGAGCCGCCTAACTGCTTTTCTGAGACATGATTAATCAGTTTACTTCATTTCTTGAGGAGTCTCCTCCCCAGGGACCCCCAGGACTGGAGTGGCAGAAGAACCTGAAGAGTCAGAACAAGAGGGCAGAGGTCCCTTCAGAGTCTGGTGTGAATGAAAGTGAAACCATCTTGACGTCTTCATAGGGAGTGTAATAGGTAAAAGCCTGAGAAACTATATGAAACTACTCCCACACTCAGTGGGAGCTGGGCGTGGAGGCTGGAACCCCAATGACTGACCCTGAGCTCAAGCCAGATCCTTGGCTACATAGCAAGACCAAATCTCAGAAGGAAAAACAAACACCTTTTCCTTGGTGGGCAGGTGGGTGATACCATGGCCTTTGTGTTGAAGTCAGAGGTCAGCGTCTCAGAAATGGTTCTTTCCTTTTACCATGTCACTCTCTGACATCAAAGTTGTTGACTTTAAGACAATATTTACCCACTGAGGCATATATATATATATATATATATATATATATATAGGCCTATCCTGTAGGTCTATAAAGAATTTTTTAAATCATAGTAAAAGTAATACAAATATTACTATTTGGTATAAATAATGTTTACCTTTGCCCAAACCACTAGAACATCAAGATTAACCTCAATGCAAACTGTAGACGTGGGTGATACTGCTGTGTCGGTGTAGGTACATCAGCTATGACAAATGTCGCATTCTTGTGGGGACACTGGCAAGCAGGAAAATTAACACGCCAAGGCAAAACTCTTTAGCTTTTTTGTGAACTTAAAGTTGTAGTTCAAATTTTAAGTTACAGACATATATGCTGACTGACAGACACAGACATGGACACAGACATATACAGCTTCAAAAAAGCAAGAATATTAGCCAAAAATGGTGGTTTATACCTCTTATCTCGGTATTCAAATGGTGAAAATTAAGATTATATGTTCAAGGCCAGCCTGGGTGACACAGTGTGTGAGACAAGCCAGAGCTAAAACACAGGATGCCATCTTTAAGAATGGAAAACAAAAACAAATTCTCTTTAATATATTAAATTGTACCCCACCCCCAAATTTTTAAGTTAAAATCCTAAATCTCTATAACTCAGAATGTGACATTACTTTTAGACTGAGTCACTGAAGGACAATTAGCTAAAATGAGATCATTCATGTAGACTTTTAAGAGGGGAACCTGGGACAGAGATGCACACTCAGGGAGAAAAGCGGTGGTGCAAAGGCGGGGACCGAGGTGAGCTCTCTACAAGAAGGTAAAGACCAGCAGATCTGCATACCACAGACCACATAAGGACCAGCCCTCTTCACACCTGGACCACCAGAACCACAATCAACATCTACACTGTAGAAGCACCTCAGGTGAGGTCTGAGGGAAGAGATCCTCAGAGAGTGCTCTGTGCACCCCGAGTCCTTCCCAAGCAAGCACTTCAGTGATCGTTCCATCCTCAGCGTGAGGAGAGTGTTAAGGTAGACCAAGGTCATCCAGAAGCAGCTCATGGCGGGCGCAGCCCTCTCGGGGGGCAGCACGCTTAGGGCACAGCTTGCTCAGGAAGCTGCTCACTGAGAAGCAGTGATGCCTGCAGCAGAACTCACAGCAACCACACTCTTCCTGCCACCTCACCAGACAAAAGCCCAGAAACAATGTAGCCAAGTGATCAGTGACAAAAAACTGGAAGACAGGAGCCTAGATAAGCCCTTCCTCGAGGAAATAAACCAACCCTTCCTCCCTTGAGTTCTCAAGCATGGAATTTTGTAACAACAAAGAAGAGTCAATAAGTGCTAAGGGCTATACAGTTTAAATGTAGTGTTCTCGTGTGTGTATGTGTATGATGTACTTGGTGGTGGGGGAGCCACGCCACTGTGTGCCTGTGAGGTCACGTAACAACTGTGTCAGGGTGACTCTTTGCCTCCACTGTGACGTCTGGGGTGCAAGGGAGGTTACCAGCTTCCACGATGAGCTGAGTCCCGCACTCTGCACTTTTCTTCCCTGCATATGCACGTGTGTGTGCATGTTCATATATGTGTAGTGCCACATGAAGGCCAGAGGACAACCTTGGGTCGGGCTGTCCTCTCAGACACCATCGACCAGGACTCTTACTAGCCTGGAACTCATCAAAGAGTCCCATGGCCCTGCTTGGTCCTGCCTCCCCACCCACCGCAAAAACTAGCATTCCAATTTTATGGGCACCACAAGAGCTTTTTGTTACAGGGTACTAGAGATCAAATCCAGTTCCTCTCTCTTACAACACAGGCACGTTACCAACTGAGCCTGTAAATACCACTATTACTGACTCCCATGCAACAAACAAAAAGAGCAAAAAAGTGGAATATTTTTGTTGTTGTTGTTTTGCTTTGTTTCAATTAAATGTTGCCAACATTCAGAAAACCTGCCATTCTACAAGAAGTAAATGTTCAAGTTCCCAACAAATATAAAAGAAAACATACTTCTTCTATCTGGTGAAAAATGCAAAACTTAGCAGCTGCAGCACCTCACCTGGTTGTTTCCGTGTAAACAACAATAGGCTGGGAGACTCTGTGTATCTTCATCCTCCAGCAGAAGGAAACAGCTGTTCCTACATCGCCCCTCACCACCAGCCATTTTCAATTACCATGCACACGCCAGCCTCCTCTGTCTACTTTCCTCCTCCTAGAAAACCAACGGGAAGGTTTGGAAGGTTTCACTTTTCAGTGGGTCATACTAAGAACATGGAGAACATTAAAGAGATCTAATCACCATGGTTACCCTAGGGCCCTGCATTCCTGGTTTCCAAGAGTTTAAAATGGGGGCTAGAGAGATGGGTCCAGGGTTAAGGGAGGGAGTGGCTTTTCCAGAGGACCTGATTTCACTTCTCAGGACCTATGTTGGGCAGTTCACAACTGCCCTCTTTTGGCCTCCATGGGTGTCTACACACACACACACACACACACACACACACATACATATCAATAAAAACAACAAACTTTTTGTTTAATATAGACAGATTCCTTATACACATTCACAGGAAGGAGTCCTACATGTACACTGTACTAGTCCTTCATGCTCGGTCTGTAAGTCCACCTTAAGAGTCCAGGTTCTTACATTTAGATACTAACATACCAAGCACTTGCCTAGTTTCCTGTAATAAAGGAGTTGCTCTGCCATCCAACAAGCTGCTCCTACTTAAGGCTTGGTTTCTATTAAGGACACACTCCTTTTACATTTTTTACCTCCATTCATCACCATTAAAATAATAATAATTACATTTACTTATTCATGCATTATGTGTATACATATTCATGTAGTAAGTAGTGAGATGGTGAGAAAACAATTTGTAGCCATCAGAACTCCCCTTCCACTGTGTTGGACAGCAAGCTCCTTTACCCATTGAGCCATCCAACAGGCTGTCCCTCAGCATGTGTACTGGGGAAATGGGTAAAGGCCAGTGGGAGGCAGAGGCACCATACAATACTTTACAGAACCCACTGACACCTCGGCTCCAGTAAAATCCCTGTAAAGCCTCTCCATGAGCTGAGGCTTCAGGCACTGTACGAGTGCTCCAATCTTGTTGTGTTAATGCACCCAGCTTCCTTGATTTAGAAACTAATTGGCAAGACATTGCTCCAACTTTCTGTAATAAAGAAGCCAGTATCACAGTTAGTGGTCAAGAGCATGTCAGGCTTCATCCATTTCTCAATATCGGTTGTCCTGTCTGTAAGAAGGGGGCAACAACATCTGTCACCTCATGTGGCTGCAGAAGATTTATAATGACTTGATTTTAAATGTCTGGCTCTGAGTTGAGGTGGTACCTTCTACTTCTGAAAGATTATGAGTCACAAAAAGGTGGGTGGGCTTGTTAGAGGTAGACAGGCACTTAATGGAAATGTTATTTTAATACCGCAATTCCTCAAAATTATATAACATACTTTAATTATCAAATTACTAAAATGGCTGCCTGCTTACTATTACTTAAGTGATAATGCATATAACTTATACTGCCTTCAAATGGATTTATTATACTCTATTACTTATAGTTATGGTTTATATCATGAATTGCATTAAATTTGTTTTCAAAACCTTTCACAATGTTATGAGAAATTACTAGAAACACCTGTTCTTTCTACCCATCTAGAGTGAGCAGGCACTGTCTCTGAGAAGTGTTTGGAACTGCACCTGTAAAGGGGACAATAGTGGGGTGTGCTCAGAACCAGGCTACCTGCTCTGAGTGAACAAGGCCTCAGACCTGTGAAGAGCTCTACTGTTCCTCTTTGCTGAGTTTCCAGTCTTCAGCCACCAGAGGATGAGTCTTGAATGTGATCCGTCAAGATGTTTACATTAAAAGATACTTGAAGAACTACAATAGAATGAACTATGAAAAGCAGGAACATGTCCCCCGTGTCCTGATCTCCAGCACATGTCCATGAGAAGGGCACAGTACAGGGGAAACACTGAGGCTGAGCAGGCCTCCCTGAAGCTCTAGCTTTCCCTGAAGCATGTGAACTCTCAGTAGAAGGCAACCAAGAAGAAACGGCCTGACCATCCTGTCACCAACTTAATATCTGTAAAAGTGTAGAGAAGGTAAATAAAAGAATAACCTCCTGAGAATCATACTCCTTCATTCAAGGAACATCAAATGTATCTCATTAGAAATTACACTCTGACCAATCTAATACATGCTTACTTTTATAAACAAAGCAGGCTGCTCTCCATATTTGTACAGTGTGCCCCGTGTAGCATTACCCTCAGTGTGTTAGAAACACAGTGTTGAGATGAATTGTTTTTTTCCCCCTTTCTGGAGCTGGTTTATATTTGATCTTAATTTCTATTTTTGGCAACCTACATAGATCGCTACCCAAGCAAGGCACAACTGCATCACCATGTCACTACAGGAGTGAACAAATGGCCTGAGGAGGAACTCTCAGCCACCATACGAGACAAGCATGCTGAATGAAATCCTTGCCTGAGGGAATATGGCATTGGTCACAATCATCTCTCTCTTCCAAGCCATACAAAGCAGCTGGAACTTGGAATCCTAGTATTTCAGTAGAAAGCTACAGATGATATGGTAAGACAGACAGATACAGATATTAGTAATTGATATAAAGCACGCCCTGTGATCTGCAGCCTTAGAACATTTTTCCATTTCATAAACAAAATCTAACTGGTAGTCAGTCTATCTAATGCTGCTTCTGTTCTTCTTCTCCATGTTTTGTTGTTGTTAACAATAAGTATCAGGCTGTCAAACTGTGGCATTTGAAAAAAGAAGTAATGAGTAAGTCCTTGGGCCTAAAGAAATCAGTCAAAGCTTGAACAGAATGCTGTGTGGTTGCACTTATCAAGCACCATATGCCAGTCACAGGTCAGGCGCTGCAGACACAGAGGCAAATAAAATAAGGCAATCCATGCCGCCCGCCACTCCATTCCAAACCTGCTAGTTGCAACCTCCTATGCTATATACATCCTGACTTGCAGAGGTAGCTGTAGTAAGAACTCTATGAAGCAGACAAAAAAAACACTCGGCAAGTTGCATTTATATATTTGGGTTTATGCGTGAGTCATGTGTGTGTGGTGTGTAACAATAATAAAAAAAAGGTGATCAGTGTGAAAGCTGGGGAATTTGGGCAGGGCAAGAGGGAAGGCAATGGGAGAACTAGAGGAAGGAAAGAGAAAGGAGTAAATATTATATTTTCATTCATCAAAATAAGTGCAGAATGAATAAGGAATAACAATTTCAGAAGTTTAAGGACAAAAAAGAAAAAAAGAAAAAAAAAGGAAACCCTCCAACAACCTGCATAGGAACCAGACTTTGTTTCTACTTTCACAGAAGTAAACATCCGCTGTGTCCTTTTAATCCACACGATTTGAAGAGAGACTACTTAAAACCCACAGGAAAACTGGAGCCCCAGGAAAAGGACACACCTTGCCCTGTTAACACATCAGCTTTTCCCTTTCATCTTTTTTGCATTTGAAGAACCTAATATTGATTTTTCCCAGTTGAGTCCAAGGAGAAGAGAGACAATGTTTTATTTAAGGAGACTTCCATCCTCAGCATAAACTGTGTTCTTTATTTATATACAAAGAAAATCTGTCTTTTTGTTCCTGTGAAAATAGTTTTTAAAACTGTCATTCTGGAAAATTAATTCAATGATACTTAACTTGAAACTACAAAGCTAAAACTAACTAACTAAATGTCTATGCTGATGACAACCCTTTTAGGGTCCTGGGCAAATGACAAAAGGCTTGTGTTAATCAGCTCTGATCAACTCTCTCAGGAATCATTACACAGATGAAATTTCACCAAAATGTTAAATGAAGACACACTGGACACCCATCTTTTCTGACTTTTGTCTTTTGCTGCATGCCAAGAAGGGACTACAATAATGAAAGGTCTGACCATTAAGATCCTGTTAAAATTTACAAAAACAAATCAAACAAACTCACCACTGGTCTTGAATGAACTAAAGACAAGGATGTTCACATGCCAGAAAAAGCCATGGGGCCAGGAGATACAAAAGGAGTCCTAAAGGAAGCATTGAGGAGACAGGTTTTCTCAGAGACTTCAAAGTGGCAAGTAGGGAAAGGATGAAACAGAAGACTCCCTGATTGTCCACAAATCCCTGATACCTCAAGACAAAGACCAATGATGTCATCTCTGTCTTAAAACTTCAACTTAGTTTTTAAAGAAAAGCTACAACTGTTTTTTTTTTTTTTTTGAACATAAGTGCTGACTCATTAAATTTACTTTTACTCATTCTTCCCAGAATGTCAAGCTTTGAAACAGTGAATACTGAAAGCATTAGGAACAAATTTAGCACTATCTAGAAAATAATTCCAAAATGAGACCTAAGAGTGTCACAATTAAACTATATTAGGAATCTATTTAAGAAAGACATCAGACTGGTGAGCTGTGCAATTCTGTCCCCTGCCAACACCTTCTCTCTGGATTCCTGAAATCCCAAGCAAGTGCATTACCACTCTCATTTATTGATTCATTAATCTAATCATTTCTCAGACAATATGAAACCAACAAAAATCACAAAATATCCCTGAGGATATTCCGTATCAAGGCTGCTAAACTCTCTGCACATAATCCTTCTAATAGTCACAAAAAAAAAAGACTATTAGATTGTGACAATAATTTCTGTAGATGACTCTCCATCTGTAGACTCCAAAGTCTAAGCATGAGAATCCATCAAACAGGACTCCCGTTTCTTGTTCTCCTGAACAGACACGATCACATTTTTCCACTAAGCGTTCCTGGGGCAGGCTGCCACTCAGGTCCTCAAGAGTCCATCTGCTTCCCAGCAGACTGAGGACACGGGACCTCAGTTTCCACAGGGCTAGAGAAGAGAGCATCAGGGAAACACAGAGGACTGTTCCTAAACTGAAAAATCTTGAAATGGGCACTCTGCTAGGTTTACAACTCCCTCATATCCACACTGCCTTTCTTCCTCTTGGCTTCTCCCTTTGGGAATGAAGGCTGCTCTGTGCCTTCCCCATCTGCTTAGGAAGTCGATTTCTTCTCTAGCTTCATCAGTTAGAGCTGAAGAGCACACACACAGTCACATAATTTCATTGATGCTTACAGTAGAAATCTGGCGGTGGAAACGCTGTATTAGACCCTCTGTCTGATATCTTTCCCTGATCAGAACAGAAGGGGAAGTCACGTAACAGCCAAGCTAGTGCTACTGGTACATCACACTTTGTCAACTACTTCTAGTTTTAACAGTAAAATCTCTTCTCTGTTCACCCAAGGAACTGAGGGCCAGGGCAGGGAAAGATGGCCTCCTTTTATCTTTTTCTTAAGAGCAACAGAATAAGGAAAACTGCCAAATTTGCAATGTAAAAAGTGCCTTGCAGCAGCTGATAGAAACTGGTAAAAGCAGTTGGGGGGTTGTGGGGGGGGGGGGGGGGGGAGGAGAAGCAAAAAGGTACTAACTTTTATCATTGTTGTTTTGGGTTTTGTTTGGTTTTTGTAGGGAGTTTCTGTGTAGCCCTGGCCATCCTGGGACTCACTCTGTAGACCAGGCTGGCCTCAAATTCAGAGATTTCCCTGCTTGTGCCTCCAGAGTACTAAGATTAATGGCCTGCACCACCACCAGCTGCCTGGCTGGTACTAACTTTTTACTCTTCCTTTGTCTCTTAGCTTTTAGCTCTGATTTGGTCAACTAACATTTTAAATTTCTGCCATTTCAAATTCCCACTTCTATTTTTTTTTGTGGGGGGGGGGGTTAAGATGATTGATTATAATCTGTGTAATAATAGAGAACATAAATGTATTACATACTAAATATATAGTAATCTATGTATCAAATATAACATAAAGGGATTTTTGTGTGCATTGGGAGGTAAAGAAAGAGTGGCATCTAATCAAGAATAAGCTGATGCATAAAAAAATCTAATTACCCAAAATAAGAATTTAAACAAAGTAATGGAATTTTAATGTCGCACAATATCTTGTATTAAAACTAAAAGCATATACTGAATGTGCACGGTAGTTCTTTATTTGAAGGGAAATTCTAAGAAAGCCCAGTGAACAGTCAGGGCATGCGGCCTCAGAGGAAGGAATGAGGTGAACCTGTTAAGTTGCCATGGTGACCAGGAAGCACCAGCCAGCAGAACTGGTTGCTTGGTTATGAAAGATGAAACTTTCCAGTTATAACTCTGACTGTGTTTAGTGCAACCCATACCAGGGAAGTTCAGAGAGAAAAGAGTGGCCAGGCAGCACAGGATCATAGCTTTAGCCTTTTCCTGCTTGCTGTCACTGGTCTGTCTGCCAAAAATTAGTGGGAGTGGCCTGAAATGTAGACTGCGCAGCTTGGCTTGGCCCTCAGCAGAGACAAGGAAGCCCATCCAAGACACCAGAGTGGAAGATGTCCAAGAAGGCTTCAGCAGACTTGGCAACTACATGCTAGAACTCTGTGACAGCATCCAGGAGTAGCTGGCATGACCTCCACTGAGCTTCGCATGAGTTTCTAATACATCACATTTCCAAAGAATAAAGTTTATATCAGTACATTCTAAAATTTGCTCAAAAATGAAGAACTAAAAGTTCTATTATGTTATAGGGAAGGCAAGGAATAGTGGAATTCATTATTAAAATACAGCTGGGAATAAAGCTGTTTCATCCTTAAACTAAATGTTTTTCTTCCTCATTAAGAAACCCATTTACAACTGTGTTCTCAGTAAGTTACAGGGCCTAAGTTCACAATGGATAAATCATGGCAAAATGAGGCAATTATGAATTTAAGGGCAGAAGAATTTAGAATGTCAAGTGGCATTAATTTACGTGAGAAATAACTTTTTTATACCTAATTTAATTAATGCCAAGAGCAGGTAGAACTTTGTTTTTCAGGGACAAACCCTGAAAATGGACGTGACTTACACAATAATCCTAGTCTGCCTGCTGCACTCCACAACAACAAGTAATATCGCTTATCATTCTTAAGGTGTTATCACTTACACATTACACATAAAACTGGGAGGAGAAATGGGAACATATTTTACTGAGCTTACTATCATTAAATCACAAACCAAGGGATTCTCAAAGGCGGCTCTCTAACCTGGCTTTGCTTCAACAGGTAGGAAAGGTTCTAGTTGCCTGGCAATAATCCTAGCTGAACTCTAACTACTTTCAGTGTGACACCTCAAAGATATCCAATAGGTCAAGGTGACGTTATCGCGCGCGCGCACACACACACACACATGTATATATGCTCACATACACAAACATATACACACAGACTGACAAACAGACAGACAATGATTGAGGTTTGGTCTCTTGCTTTGAATTGTAATGCTAAATAAATACTGGTCCCCAAGGCCTGACTCTTATTCACAATCTGTCTCCCCATTAGAGAATCAGATGCTGAGGAATATCTGTAAGCTGGGCTGCTAACCAGGCATGGGGGTGCCCACATGTAATCCCAGCACGTGAGAACCTAGTGAGCAGGATGAAAGTGGCAGGCCTGAACAACAAGGTAAGTTCCAGGCCAGCCCGGGCTGCGCTTGCAAAACTATCTCAAAACAAAAAACAAGAAATAGCACTATACCTGCAAATGACAAGTATGGGCTCCTTTCAGGAATGTTCCAGTTTCCGCTTTCTTGCTATAACAAATGACATGAGCAGAAGCACCTCAGGGCAGCAAAGATTTATTGGCTTACACTTCCAAATAAAAATCCATCACTGAGAGAAGTCAGGGCCGGAACTCAAGGCAAGAAACTGAAGCATAAACTATGGAGGACTGCTGCTCACTGGCTCGCTGGCTCCAGCTCAGCTTTCTTATATGCCCCAGGATCACCTGCCCAGGAACTAGGTCAAGGGACATTGAACGGGGCCTCCTACATCAACGAAGACAGTCAAGGTAATTCTCCACAGGCCAACTTCTCAATCAAGCGTTCCTCTCAGATGATGAGGCTCTATCAAGTTAACAATAAAAGCTAAGTCAAGGACTACCTAGCCGTAGTCTATAATCTCCAAGGCTTACCTACCAAGTCTGTACATTACCAGGCTATTTACTTACATCACTACCTTCACTGGGTTGAAGGGCCGCTCTCCAAAACATGTCTACCTATAGCTTGTGCACCTGACTGTACTTGGAGGATGGTCTTTGCACTAAGCTAAAGACCTCCGGGTGTGATCACACTAGACTACTAAAACTCTAATGATGTGTGTCCTCATAGGAACAAGATGGGGGTGACCTGAGACTCAGAAACAGGGATGACAAGGGCATTGAAGTAGAATAAGGTAGAAAAGACCAATTACTAAATACTGATTTGTTGATTTCTTTAGTGATTTAACTGAAGTACTGCCTACACTGTCTATTTGCCAAGCATGACTTAACTTGCTAGCTGAGACAGAAAGACCTAGAGAAACAGCAGAAACAATGGGCTTCTGCCCTTACCAACCTTCTGACTGCTATATACAGTTCTGTACATGCTTGCTTGCTTGCTTGCTTGCTTGTCCACACCCACCACCTTGTGGTTTTAGAATATAAAATGAGAATGCATACTGGACCCAGGAATGAGACCTTTCAGGAACTGTCCTGACTTGAGTCCACCAGTGGCATGTCCTCTCTTCCGATCTCATTGGAGTCAGAGTGATCTTCAGAAAGATTCCCACAATGTAACAATAGAAGCAGAGATAGGAGTTACACACCCACATAGCAAGGAACACTTTGACTGGCTGGCATCCCACAGGGGACAGAGCTCATTTTCCCCTTAAGGTTTCCAATAAAGGCCACAGCTACCAGGCATCAGTGTCAGACTTCTGGTTGCTAGAACCAACGGTGAAGGAGTTGCTACTCCACCACTGCTATGTGCAGCTCAGATTAAAGCTAATGAGTGCTATGACCAATCTGGAAACTATCGCAGAATGCCTATCTCCATTCCATAAACGTTCGCATGCCATAAATGTAAAGTTCCATTCATGAAGATATTCACACACCCCAGCTCTCCCTCCACTGCCACTTGCCCGTGGTCCAGCCCTGTATGTAATAAAGATCCCAAACCACCTATGGAACAAAGATCAACCACTCACCAACATTTCCCTGGCCCTGATACACCCTGAGACTGTCCCCTCGCCAGCAGCTCACTCCACCATCTTTCCCCACTCACTCCGAGCCTGTTATTTCTACAAACTTTCCCACTACTCGCTGACTAAAACTTATTGACCCACCCTGTACCTTCCACTTCCTGGACCTCTGCCTCCTAAAGGCTCACTGATTCTTGGTTTCCTTGTTGGAGTTTCTTGGGAGACAATGAAACTTTATCTCTCCACTACTTTGTAAAATCTGAAAAGGTTTTGTAATGATGAAATTTCACTCCTTATCATAGACTATGAACCTTTTGTTAGTGTTACCTGTAATAAAGAGCTTTAGGAGGTAACAGGTCTGGCCCAGTCACAAACATAGAAGAGACAGAGAGAGGGCAAAAACCATGACCACCAGTCCTGCACCCATGTTTTATTTCATTTTCTTTTGTTTTCAGTGACATTATACAAACTATAGCCACCAACTTCTCAAATAAAACAAAAATTGGTAGCTAGTATTAAATAAATACCTACAGATTCTCAAAGGTTACAAGTCTTAGGAAGAATGCATTCTCCAGAACAGCATAGAAATCTGCTAAAAGAAGATGAAGAACACATAAAGACATCTAGCTAAAGATGCAAGTATAAGACAGAGGCGGGAGAAAGCAAGCAGAATCACATACAAGAATGATAACACTTATTTTTTGTTTGTTTATTTATAAAAAGATGGGCAAAGAGGGAAAACAGCCAGTTAACTAAATATATACACACACACATATATACATATATATATATTCATAAATATGCATATATATACACACACACAATTATAGAAACCCACTACTTTATAAGCTTTTATAGTGCCAGAAGGTACTGTGTATGCTGATGGAGGAGAAAAATCACCAAAGATATTACACACTGGTGTACCCTGAGTACCAACCTGACAGACAAGTTGTGCCCACTGGTACAATAGTGGCACGAAGTTTATAGAGGCAAACAATCACCTTCTGATGAGATCTGAAGGTTGCTCCATAGGACAGAACTGTGGACCTGGTAAGAAGCCATGATCTAGGATCTTGGGCCCTAGAGGGAGTCTAGGTTTTGTTGTTGTTTTTTGAACTGGGCATATTGGCAAACTGCCTTCTACATAGCCCTATAGATTAGTGCTGCTCTCAACCTTGGTCAGAGAAGCTTCTTTCTGCAATGGGTAAGAGACAGCATGATGACTCCTAAGTAGTCAAACTGCTGAGAGTAAGTTACTGCTATATGCTGCTATATGCTCACCCACAAAAGGTACATCTATGTCAAATCACTCCCCAGGGCTCAGGGACCATCTCAAATGAGGGAGAGGAAAGAATAGAAAAGCTACAGATAGGGAAGAATATAAAATGTTGTTTTCTAAATACGACATGACCATTGCTCTCATGAACTCACTGCAGCTATGGTTACTCACACAAGATCAACATATCACAATCAGGCAGCACTAACTGACTTCAGGAGGTTGAAAAAGAGGAGGAGGAGGTGAAGGGAAGAAGGAAGGAGGAAAGGAAAGGAAAGGAAAGGAAAGGAAAGGAAAGGGTAATACATGAAGAAGAAAATATGACAGGGGTCTTGCTTAGAGGTGTCGTGGGGAACTGAGAAGGGGCAATGAGAGGTAGTAAGGAAAGAAAGGACACACTATGTACGTTTATGAAATTACCAAACAATCTACAAAACATAGTAAATAATAGCAAAAAAGCCACTGGGAAATGCCCATACAAAGGAATTGGGGATATTAATAAGCAAAAGAAATTGAAACTTCTTCCACTAAAAGTGTTATTGGGCTTTTAATTGTTTATAGCAGCACACGGATTGCTTTGGGTAATAGGTACAATCCAAAGGAAGCTGCCCAAGTCCTTAGGCTGGTTACAGAGTGGACTTAGAGGTAAAAGAAGAGTTCAAATAAAGCAATAAGCTGGCTCTTAAAGAATGCAAACTCAATAATGGGGCTGGAGCGCAGCTCAGTAATCAAGTGTATGCTGAGCGCGTGTATGGCTTCGTCCTCAGCTCCAAATAAACAGTAGCTTAAAAAATTCTCTAAAACTGTAAGCAGTGGCTCTCAACCTTTCTAATGCTGCAACCCTTTAATACAGCTCCTGAGGCTGTGGTGAGCCAACCATAGGATTATTTTTGTTACTACCTTATAACTGTAATTTTGCTACTGTTATGGATCATAATGTAAACTATCTGATATCCTATAAAAGGGTCATTCAACCCCCAAAGGAGTCGCAGTCACTAAGTTGAAGATCACTGCTATAGAAAAACCCCACATGGATTATTAGTGCTCTAGACAATGGCATGGCTATTTGGATTAAAAACTCCAGATCAATAATATACAACCTCGTATAGAAGCCACTAATGTTAGGAGCCACTGAGTCACTGGCTATGCTTATAAATGCACACTGGTACAATCTGAAGATATAAGAATCAGAAGACTTTCCATTCAAACACTTGGCAACCAGCATGTTCATTCCTGTACTGGCTGGTTTTATGTGTCAACTTGACACAGGCTGGGGATATCACAGAGAAAGGCGCTTCAGCTGGGGAAGTGCCTCCATGAGATCCAGCTGTGGGGTATTTTCTCAATTAGTGATCAAGGGGGAAAGGCCCCTTGTGGGTGGGACCATCTCTGGGCTGGCAGTCTCCGGTTCTATAAAAGAGCAGGCTGAGCAAGCCAGGGGAAGCAAGCCAGTAAAGAACATCCCTCCATGGCCTCTGCATCAGCTCCTGCTTTCTGACCCGCTTGAGTTCCAGTTCTGATGTCTTTCAGTGATGAACAGCAATGTGGAATTGTAAGCTGAATAAACCCTTTCCTCCCCAAGTGCTTCTTGGTCATGATGTCTGTGCAGGAATAGAAACCCTAAGACAACTCCTGTAGCACTACTGTGTAAGTTAGGGTTACTATTGCTGTGATGAAACACTATGACCAAAAGCACCTTGGGGAGAAAAGGGTTTATTTTGTTCACAGTTTCTTACAACAGTTCATCATCCAAAGCAGTGAGGGCAGGCATCCATGTCCCACCAGAACCTGGGGCCAGGAGCTGATACAGAGGCCATGGATGGGTGCTGCTTAATGGCTTGCTTATTCTGCATTTTTATAGAATCCAAGACCACCAGCCCACAGATGGCACCACCCATGATGGTTTGGGCCCTCCCACAACAATCACTAATTAAGAAAATGCCCCAAAGCCTTACCTCCAACTCAATCTTAAGGATACATTTTCTCAACAGAGGTTACTTCCTCTGATGACTCTAGCCATGTCAAAGTGACATAAAACTAGCCAGTACAACTTATACAGGTAGAACAAGAGCCTGTGGACTAAGATGGCTTGTGAGGCACGGTTATAATAGAGGCGAAGTACAGGCATCCTACACCACTAGATAAATAAATATCTGGTACCAACTTTGTATATGTTCATATGTGCATGCATGCACACATACACGCAATGAATACTATGGAGATCCACAGCAGGTATGATACAAGGACATTCTATGGCTATCTATGAGTACTTTTCCATTCAAAGGCATATCTGAAGGCTACAAAGGAAACTGAGAAGGAAGACTGTGTTTTCAGTGGACTCTAACTGATCTTTTCTATACTTATTTTTGAGAAAAGTCTCCAACAAACTTGATAGTTTGGAAGCAGGAGTGTATGTGTGCATACGTGCGTTTTAAATGAGAAAAGGTGCTAAGAAGTCAAAGCAAGCACAATTTAAAAGTGGATGCATTTGCTTTCCTTGCTGGGGATCTCCTCAGGCGTACAGGCAGGCCAAAGGCGTACTCAGCACAGAGAGCCTGAGACCCCAGGTAACCAGCAGAAGCCATCTTTGTTTAACCATTTTCTCTACTCCTTCAGTAAGAATATTACCTATGGATCACAGGTAACATTGGGAGCAGACTCTCCCTTCAACATCGCGCCTGATTCTGAAGCAAGTTGAATTTAACATTATAGTGTCAATCACAGCTTCACAACTAAGTTGTCAGGAAGAGAAAATGCCTACTCTACTCAGAAATGTCAAGTATGACCCAATAAATGTCAAATACAATTGAACTGTTTGCAAGAACTTATGGGAAGCCTGAGCAAGACCTGCTGTAACTATGACCTGTCTGTTTGGTTGAGTTTGAGGAGCTGAAACCAAGGCTGGTCTCACCTTCATGGTTCCTTGCTCAGTGAAGCCTGGCAACTTCTCAAGAAAATTTCATCCTCTAAATGTGTGCCTATCCAGTCCCTTTCCCAGGGAACACGGTTCTCAGGCATACATCTCTGTGTATAAATGCAGCTGGGTGTGCTAGTAGGTAAGAGGTGGGAGTGGTGTTGTGTTACTAAGGCATAAAGATGCTAGATAACACTTTCCTCAGACATTCCCATGGTAGTCATTTCAAGAGCAAACTTCAGAAATGTAGTCAAATTAAGACGGCACAAGACTAAATCTGCTTTACACATAGCTATGTGCTTTACCCCCCAACAGTGGCGACCAGGTGTAACCACACAACTTCATGCAGCACGAGGAGTTCCCTTTCCAGCTTTTGTAAAAAGCATGAGAAGGCTTTCTCTAGACACCGTACTCTTCTTCTTCGAGAGAAGAGACTCTGCTGTTTCGAAGAGAAAGGTGTACACTCAAGTGGCAACTGTGCCTCCTTGATTTGACCCAATCAGTACTACTAAGAACTTCCTCATGACAAGTTCTTTATGCCAGAGAAGCAATTGTAAGCCTTGAACTTATGAAGTTCAAACTGCATGTAAGAAAGCAGAAGCAAACGAAGATAAACACTGTGAATGTGAACTGACCACACAGTAGCATCCCAAAGAGATGCCCAACTCAAGCACAGAAAGGCAGAGAGGCTTCTGGGTAACAGAGCACTGTCCAGTGAGGAAATGTGAACACTAAAGAACCTAAGGAGTGAACAATGATTATAAAGATCCAGAAGTAACAGGAAGCTTGCTGGTAGGTTTCAATATGATAAGAATAAAGTCTGTAATATGCAAGAATTACATAAGCTTATCAGATGCACAAATGGATGGGTAAGGGGGCCCATGCCTTTAATATCAGCATTTGGAAAGCAGAGACAAGATGTTCTGAGGTCAAAGCCGCCAGACTGATCTACATAGGGAGTTCTAGGCCAGCCAGGGCTATATAATGGACTGTGTGTGTGTGTGTGTGTGTGTGTGTGTGTGTGTGTGTCTGTGTGTGTGTGTGTCTGTGTGTGTGTCTGTGTGTTTATGTGACCGTGTGTGTATATTCCATGTGTGGTTAGATGAGCACGCAGGCCAGAAGAGAGCAGCTTGGGCTGGAGTTACATTAGTTATGAGCCTTGTGATGTATGTACTGGGATCTAAACTTGGTCCTCTAAAAGAGCATCAAGTGTTCTTAACTGCAGAGCCATCTCTCCAGTCGCTGAAGTACTACATTTTAACTTACAATACTCAAATTAGCAAAGTCAAACAGTCAGGCGTACCAGTGCACACCTGCTGCAGTGTGCACACCTGCTGCAGTGGTGCAGACCTGCTGCAGTGGTGCACACCTGTGATTCCAGCAGAATCAGAGAAGCAGAAGCAGGAGGATCAAGAGCTCAGGACAGGCCTCTGCTAAATACTGATTTATGCCAGGATAGAAAGTAAAAACCACTGCTAATTCTCACATCAGCAGCCATGTCTGCCCTTGGGTCACTTGGAAGTTTTTTTGGTTGTTGTTGTTGTTGTGAGCCATGTCTGCCCTTGGGTCACTTGGAAGTTTTTTTGGTTGTTGTTGTTGTTGTTGTTGCTGCTGCTGCTGTTGTTTTAATGCTTAAAAGATACTAAGGGCATTTGCAGAAAGTATGACATACATATGCACCTGTACAATGGCATTCTCTGCCCCTAAACCCTACCTTTAACTATAATGCATACAACTATTTTCCCACAAAGCCACTCTGAGTTTATTCATTTATGGTAGGTTTCTTCTGTCAATTTCCCATGAACTCCTATTAGTAATTAGGTTGTCTCTGCAGGTTAATTATATGCACTGATAAAGCAGAAAATATCATATAGCAGCTTTCTTTTATCCCCTGAGTCAATTATGAACTTTTTTCTTAGCTTCCATCTGAAACCTCTCAGTTTGGGTTGTGCATTTACACATGCCCATCATGTTCCACCACACCGCCTCCTGTGTGTCACCTTCCACCATGCCACCTCTATCCGTTCTGATTCCACCCTGATTGGAACATCACTACCTGGCACACCTTGCCCACTGGTCTCCCTGCTTCTGCTCTGGCTCCTCACTGGCTAATTTCAACACAACCAAGTGGGTCCTTTGGAAATATTACTCAAATAGTACAAAGCTTCTTAAAGTGGAAATTTATCACTAAATTCTTGTGGGTCTGTCTATATTTTTTTACTTTTGCTGTTATAAGAAGTTATCTGAAGTGTGATGGCTTCAACTGCACTCAGTCAGAGTCACTTATTGCATGATAATGCTTATAGGTCAGAAGTTTAGTATAAAGTGGTAAGATATTCTGCTCCACAGTCTGCACAGGCTAAATCAAGCTATTGGCCAGGACTTTAATTCTCATCTGGGATTCGGAGTCCTCTTCTTAGCTCACTAATTATCAGCAGCATTGTGTTCCTCTGAGCTGTGGAACAGAGGTCTGTGTCTCCTGAAGTCAGTCCAGTACACTGAGTCCTTGCTTGCTCTACTTGTTTTGAATTCCTATACTTCTTTGAATTCCTGATTTCTCCTATAATCACACTGGCTCCCTTAGTTAATCCAGGATAATCTTTCAGTCTCAAGGCTAACTGATTAGCAACCTCAATTGTATCTGCAGAGTCCTTTTCAACACACAATGCCACACATTCACAGGTGTAATGCCAGCAGCAAGAGTCCTCAGAGCAGATTTTTGGCCTACCACAATACCCAAAAGAAATAAAGGCATGTCCTGCAGAACAACTCAGGATGGCAGAGACAGCTCATCAGTTAAGCGCACATACTGCTCTACCAGACAGGAGCTCGATTCCCAGTACCCATGTGTGGCAGCTGCCGGAAACCGTCTTCTGGCCTCTGTGGGCAACTGCAAGCACATACACAAACTGAAATAGAAACTCACAATTTAAAAAATGTTACAATATTTTTTTTTAAATCTCAAACATAAACATTGATAGCAGCATTAACCACAAGCACTGGAATACAGAACATAAAGACCCACCAAGTGGGAGATGAATGAAATGTGCTCTGTCTACACAATCGAATGCCACTCAACAGCATAAAGAACAACTGACTGAAAGGTCCAACAACATGAACCTCAGCGGTATTATACTAAAGAGAAAGAGCTAGGCGCTGGCCACACATCACATCACATTGTTCAAAAGCCTGTCGCATAGGTAGTTCACCTATGCTCCCCATTTGGAAGGTAGAAGTATGAAGACAGTTTGAGGTAAGCTGTGAGACCCTGTCTCAAAAAGCAGGGGAGGGGAGGAAGTGAGGAGTGCGGGGGGGGGGGGGGGGGGGAAGAAGAAAAGGAAAAAGATAAGCCAGTAAAGACACAAAGTGCGTTCAAAATCACAAAGGAACTCACACAATATGTACTCAATGATAAGTGTATATTAGCCCAGAAACTTAGGATACCCAAGATATAAGATACAATTTGCCAAACGCATGAAACTTAAGAAGAACGAAGACCAAAGTGTGGACACTTTGCCCTTTCTTAGAATTGGGAAAAAAACACCCATGGAAGGAGTTAGAGACAATGTTTGGAGCTGTGACAAAAGGATGGAACATCTAGAGACTGCCATATCTGGGGATCCATCCCATAATCAGCTTCCAAACGCTGACACCATTGCACACACTAGCAAGATTTTGCTGAAAGGACCCAGATAGAGCTGTCTCTTGTGAGACTATGCCGGGGCCTAGCAAACACAGAAGTGGATGCTCACAGTCAGCTATTGGATGGATCACAGGGCCCCCAATTGAGGAGCTAGAGAAAGTAGCCAAGGAGCTAAAGGGATCTGCAACCCTATAGGTGGAACAACATTATGAACTAACCAGTACCCCGGAGCTCTTGTCTCTAGCTGCATATGTATCAAAAGATGGCCTAGTTGGCCATCACTGGAAAGAGAGACCCATTGGACTTGCAAACTTTATATGCCCCAGTACAGGGGAACTCCAGGGCCAAAAAGGGGGAGTGGGTGGGTAGGGGATTGGGGGGATGGGTATGGGGGACTTTTGGGATAGCATTGGAAATGTAAATGAGGAAAATACATAATAAAAATTTTAAAAAAAGATACAAAGTGCGTTCATAATCACCTGGGACAGGGAGATGCATAATTAGCAGTGCAGGGCCATAGGGGAGCTCCCTGGAGAATAACACTGTTCTAGCCCTGAACAATGCTAAGGACTGCATATGTGACATTTATTACAGGTCACAGAAATGAACATCTGATGTAGGTAAGTTTGTGATATAAAAATATAACTTAACTTCTTAAAATCAAAAAGTAAATATCATGTCTGTAAAATGTTCTTCCCTTTCATGTAAACTCATGGCATATATACCTGCATTTGACTGCTCACAAAGCCCAATCCAATTTCTATTCCCAGGTTCCGACCTGACCTCACTCTGACCTCTTCTGTGGCCTGATCCTGTTATACTGACCTAACTGACACCTGACGACTTAACGCCCATGCCTGTCTAGAGCTTTCCAGTGCTAACCCGTTGGGTTAGGCTAGCACTGCTTTAGATCTGGCTCTTTTCTGAACTAATTCTCATCTGACCTGGCCTTGCCTTGGAAGGAACATGATCAGGACAGACAACACTTCTCTGGTCCTTTTGCTGTTATGGAGAAGAGGAATATTAATGAAAATTGATCACATGGTAAAAAATGATCTCTAAGGCTTAGATATCAGGCAGGGGGTATTTTTTAGAACGAGAACACTCCATCATCTGGCTCGAGCTGCAAGCGGCTGACATAAGCTGCGGAGATCTAAGAGCTGAGTGCACATGCAGCCTCCACGATGAGCTGCCTTCTCCCTGGGGTCACTCCCACCCATAAGGACTTCCCTGTTGCAATTATTTTCATCATAGGTTTCCCTCAATATTTCAAGAATGCCAACTTCAACCAACCCCTACCCAAATTAGCAATAAATAAATAATCATCCTGTATTATTATAACCACACAAGCAGTTAAATAAATTGCAAAGCCTCTCCAAAAGAAACCTATGACTTCTACTTTTTTAAAGTCAGTTTGGTGTTTTGTTTGTTTTCTTTCTGTAAAGAAGACAAGAAACTCTACATGTAACTTTCAAGGATATCCACTGAGGTTTAAGCTAGTGAGCGAAACTTCCCAGCCCACATCCACAGGACAGAAGCTAGAACACCACTGACCAACACCAGGAAACAACAGAAAGGCAATGGATACTCACCAAGCCCTAAAATGACCTAGACTGTGTGAAACAGAATTCTCTTCCTGCTGAAACAGAATTCTCTTTCTGCAAATGAAATGCTTTATAGGGATGAGGAAGGTGAAGTGAGGAGAATCTAGGCTGGTGGAGGAAGCTGCAAATGAGATCCTTTGTCAAAATGATAGGAGGTAAAGACAGACACCAAAGACTGTCTTCTGACCGACACACTCAAAGGCACATGTGCATGCACACACAAAGAAAAGAGGGAGAGTGGAGGGGAAAGGAGGAAATGTAAGAAGGAAAGGGGCTAAGGGGGGGAGGGGAGAAAGTGAGAGGGATGAGAGAGGGGTCAGAGGAGAGAACAGGAAGGAGAGGGGGATTAATGAGACATTGATTTTGAGCATCCAGAAATAAGCCATCTTTGTAGTAAAATCCAATAACACGAATTCAGTCACCAGGCAGCCAACTAATGTGCCCTTCCCAAGGTCTGTGGCGCTCCTGACACTGGGAAGCCTCCTTCCTTGAGGAGTCCTTTGAGAAGGTAAGGGTGTCTCTGGGATCTCCTGTTTTTATGTGCTCTATTGGTTGAGTTTCTCAAATGTTCAACATTCTAGAACATACTCTGGCTATTTTAGTTTGAAAGTGACACCTTGTCTGGTAGATGGGGACAGAGGCTCAGACAGTCTTAGGCTCAAATGCAAAATCCGACTTAACTAATTTCAGAATCATAAGTAAGTTTGGGAGGTGGTGGGAACAGGACGTGATCTAAAGCGCCCTGGCCCCCATATCCTGGGGTGGGTACTCTCTTAGAGGAGGAGGGCCTTCCCGTTTTCTGTGGCTGCTGATGGTAACACCCATCGCTGGCACTCTCAGTCACACTGGAGATGATAATTAAAAGTGCATGTAGTTTATTAAGTCTTAACTTCTGAAAAGCCACACTCAGCAAATGCCATCTAGTCAAACACACAGCACTCACTCATCCTTCTCCTCTACTCCAGTGAACCTTACTTTACAGACTGGGGAACTCAGCTAAATATGATTAAGCCTCCTGGTAGTGCCTGGTGACTGAGAAGCAGAGCAGGAAGTGATGACGCTAACTCTATTCACTCGGCATGATCACTCATCTTAAAAACATTTAAGCTTCCCAAATGAAAACAGGTAGTACTATTTCCAGCCACCTCATCTACCTGGAGAGAAACAAGGCCAAGCTGCCGTGCTTAGCACACTGGAATAAATAAAGCAGTAAGACATGAGTAAGGGCCTATCATAAAGAATTCCCACATTGTGTCTGCAGTCAGCATAATAACGTGGCATTTCTTCTCATTCTGCATTCCATCTGGGTAATTCAGTGGAGTCTTAAAAGTGACAAATGAATGTGAAAAAGAGCTCACATCTCTTCTGAGTGTGAGAGGCTGCCAGGAGGACCCTTGGAAAGTGCAGTGACAGCTGGACTGGAGGAGGACAGAGTTTGAAAGGAGTTCCATGCTTATTTGGTGTGCTTAACTTTTATATTAAAAAGACAATTGAAAACTAGCTTACAGGCCTGCAATCCCAACTACTAGGGAGGCTGAAGTAGAAAGCTCACAAGTTCAAGACTTCTATTGGTTCCAGAGTCTATCTGAAAGCAGCCTAGGCAAGTTAGTGAGTCCCTAGGTCAGCAAGTACACACACACACACACACACACACACACAAAACCAAGGAGAGGAAGACAACAGAAACAACCTGAGGTGATGAAAATTTAAGTAAACTACATTTTACTAATAGAATTAATATTACTAAATCTGGCCCAAAACAAAAGAAACGGTTTTGAAAGGTGTCACTAATGCCCACATCGCAACATCGTGCATTGGATGCACTTTTGTCCTTTTGAAAAAAGGGGGGTGGGGGGAGTTGGAGGGGTATGTTTCCTTGTTGTTTGGGGGGGGGGGTGTTTCTTTTAAGACCTCTCATATAGTCAATGACTGGCTCAAACTCATTTGATATGTAGCCAGTCCTGATCCACCTACCTCCTACCTTCACCTCCCAAATATAGGGATTTTAGGTGGTACTGGGAATCCAACTCAGGCCTGTGGATATTAGGCAAGCAATCTACATTTTGAGACAGAGTCTTACAGCAGCCACACTGGCCTCAAAGTTACTATGTAAAGAAAAATAACCTCGAATCTCCCTGCCTCTACCTCCAGGAGGGCAGGGATTACACCAATAGCTTAAAACATGAAATTCTTAAAGAGGCTAACTGCCTTTAGAAGATCAGAAAAATGTCAGAGCTCTGCAGTATTTTCCAAAATGGATGTTCCTTGCACATTTACCAAGATTTCACTAAAACAAGCCTCTTAAAATTAGTAAGTTACCTGTCAGCCCCTTAAAGACAGATGGCCACCAGGAGACAGGAGAGGATGTTAGCATTCTGTTCCACACAGCTGTTCAGACCAACAAAAGGCCATTTCACTTTCCATAACACAATAAGCTTTTGTCTAAGATTTCTTATATGATGCATAAAAATGAAAATCTCATGCCACCGCTTCTGTTACACATCTGGTTATTATTGAGTAAATGCCTTTAATAGTAAAAACAATCATAACAATAAATTTAAACTAAAGTCGCCTCTGTTTTCTTTTAAGCATCCCAGCACTTTAAGTCCTCTGCTACCCAGAACTGCACACTGCTGGGTGCTCACATCCTCGGGCTCTGCTACACTTCTAACACATTACCAGCTTACTGCTGGGCTCCTCTTAGTGAGAAAACATCAACAGCTGATATCTGAGGCCTCACACGTCCTTCCGGTTACTCCTTTCAAGAAAGCATTCCTGTAATTTTATCAGAAATCTAACACGTGAAAAAATAAGTCAACACAGCATTAGTGTCACACGTCTGAAATGAGATTTTGATTTGTTAGTCTCTAACACATTACTTACATTACTATAAATCATGCGAAGATGAAGACATTTGGCACCTAAGCTCTGAAATAACCAACAGCAAGAGCAGGCCTGCATTTATACTCAGAGCTCTTCGGCCTATGTTTTCATCAGAAGACATGATGCCTGATATTTAAATATATGGCCAGGTTTTACACACCACTTGTGAGGAGCAACTACTTGCACCAAGCCTTTAAAGTAACAATGGACTTGTGACACTCCAGTCCTGTAAGAGAAGGGGAACTGTCTCTCTCCCTGAGAGACAGTTCAGGGAGCTCATTTAACACTGGTAAAATGATTAAGGCTTGAATGGACTGCTAGTAAGAAGTGATTCTAGTGGGAATGTTAAGGAACAGTTCAGAGAGCTCATTTAACATTGGTAAAATGATTAAGGTTTGAATGGACCAGCAATAGCTTAAAGTAAGAAGTGATTCTAGCAGGAATGTTAACATTCCTCCATTACAAGCGATGAGATCCCACAGAACAAAACCACACCCCTTTACAGACCTAATGACCTAGGGGATGTTACACCTATTTCTACAACCTGAATTCCTTCCACTCCCCTACCAACCATAACCCTAGCTTTCATGAACGCCACCCTGTGTGCTGAAGGCACCATGCTCATTTCCCAAGCATCCCATTTTCTTACAAGAGTGGCCCACAGTCACATGTCACAGCACAGCATCCCTCCACATTAGTCCCGCGATATCCTCCCCTCACTATCTCACCACCCCTTTTATTTCCTCATAGCTCTGATAAACTTGCATCATTATTTTGTAACTTTTCACACATTTATTTTCTATCTTTTCTAACTACGATTCATAGCCCCCTCCCCAAAACATACCTACCCAGTTATATTATCCAGCACCAAATGTGTATATACAGGTGTACACTGATAAAGAAATAAACTGTTTGCACTAACCTGACCACTGTAATTATAACAGAATAAAATCGACAAATCTATATTTGTTCAGATTCATTCTGTTGCCATGACAAATACCACAACCAAAAGCAAACTGGGGGAGAAGAGGTTCTCTCTGGCTTACATTCACTCAGGGAAGCCAGGTCAGGAACACAAGCTGGAACTTAAGAAGGACCTTGAAAACATCATAGAATTGGGAAAATGGGCGAGTTGTGTGTTCATGTGGTGACAGGGAGATTACAGTTGTTTATCACAGGAGCTTACATGTTGATAAAGTTCTCACAGTTCCAAAGTGCTACAAGAAGCTTTGGTCATATTTTAATCTATAAGCAATTCTACAAGCTAAATAAGCATTAAAGTTTGATTCTGAAAATGCCAAAAAAAAAAAAAAGGACCTTGAAGCAAAAGCCAAGGAGGGATGCTACTTGTTTCTTCACTTGCATGCCTATGCTTAGCTTTGTTATAAAGCTAAAAACTAGGATAGGAGAGACAGCTCAGCACACACACACACACACACACATATGCAGGCAAAGCACCCATACACATACATGCATGCATGCATACATGCATACATTATACACACATATAAAACGAAATAAAATAAAGATTCCCTTCTCAGAAGGCTGTGTCCAGTTGAAAGTTAAACCTAACTAGAACAATATTCAATTTGTATCCCTAACACCTCACTCCTGACCTCACAATCATTGCATGCTGGGGTGAGAAGTCTAAAGGCTGAGGGGATTATATATGTCCTACCACACACATTCATTTTCCTGGAAATACTTAGATTTATAAAGTTTTCCCCAAAAGGGCTCATGTGTTGAAGGCTCGGTGCCCGGGTGGTGGATCCAGTCATTAGGAGGTATAAGTAGAACATGAAGGCTCCGGCCTAAGCAACTGACTTATCCACCAATATTATAATTTAATGGTATTATTAGGTGATGATGAGAAGGTTCAGAGGTACGGTAACTCAAAGAAAAGCGAGTAACTAAAAATGTGTCTCTGGAAGTGATACCTTGGCCCCTGGCCCCTTCTTGTCTTTCTTTCTACTTCCAGGTCACCATAAAATAAGTAACTTTGCTCTTACAGCCTTTTCCCATGGTGCTCTACCACAGCATGCCCGGAAATGACAAAAGCAGCTAACTATGGAATGAAAGTTCTAAAACCGTGAGCTAAAGCAAACCCCTTATCTTTTTAAATTATCTCAATGAAAAGTCTTCTGGCTCAAGTCCTACAGTGTTAGAGCTAGGCCCAGTCTGCTATTTTTTGCATATCAAAAAATGCTCACTTGCCCATGACTTCAGATATTAAGGAAAGAGAAAGTTCTGGGCTTTGCTTTTATCATGAGGTTCATCTCTCTTGTTGTCTACAGCGACAATGACTGAATCCAGGGTCAAGGAGGGGAGGGGGGAGAGGGAGGAGAGGACGAAGAGGAGGAGGAGGAGGAGGGCAACAACAACAACTTCCAGATACTATTGTGCAGCTGTAGAGACCTGCCTACTGAAGAAAGCCATCTCCGCTCTTCAGACATTGACTACAGACCTATATTCCAGTAAACATGCAGAATATACTCATTACTGCATATTTAGTCATCTTTAATCAGGTGCAGTGAACAGAATAAGAAGTCCCAAGGGACTGTTTAGCTCTTCCAGCACATCTGTCCGAAGTCTTCCTTCGCAACCCAGAGAAAGGAGATGTACTAAGTCAAGAGCACAGGAACTATACACAAGAAGCTAAGGCATACAAAGGAAGCCAGGGACCTAAGAAGGGGGCATGGGGCGGGACAACAGATGGAAGGCCATCACAGACAAAGCAGGCTCTGGCCATGCAGAACAAGTAGAAAGCAAGGCAAATTTCAATGCCTTAGGCTTGAAAAGCAACTCCATTTTACATGATCAAAAGTCCTTTTCATATATTTATCAAGTAGAGGAAACCAACCCATGTAGAAAAAAAATTTCAAAACCTCAAAAATTAAATACTGGAACTGAATCTCAGGTTACCTTTAAAGTTTACCAGGACACTGGCTTTCCAGTTCTCAGGCCTACAAATCAAGAAAGGACAACAGGAAGTCTACATCTAAGTTACAACAGAAATAGAAGGAGGGCATCCAATATCCGGTGAGCCTGTAACACAAATGGCCTCTCTGATCCTCACACACTGACCTCATATAAAGAGGATGCTCACAGCAAGTCTCCAATGCAAACATTAGTCCAAGCTCCTTATGCAGATAGAAAAGCCAGGTATAGACATTAACAAAGTTATCTGAGCTCTCAGCCTAGAAATGGAAAGGATTTTTAGTCAGAGGTCAAATTTCCAAGAGGCTGCTAACAGGGAAAGAGGTTAAGTAGTTGGATAGAAATCTGGCAGAAACCTACCATTTTATCAGTTAGACCTTTTACAGGTAAATGTGTTTCCGTAGTGTCAAGTGGTGCAAGGCACAACATATGGAAACTGAATGTCCCAGTGCGTAAGGGAAAGGATCTTTCAAACTCCTATGTTGAGCAGGGGCTGTGGGAGAGCCATTCTAGGTTATTAGGAACATTTATTTCATTAGTAGAAATCACTTTTCTGCAATAATTTATTGGCATCTCTGCTGGTCTGCGTGCAGCACACCAACCTCCATTTGCTGCTCCCATTCCTCCCGTATTCTTTCAGTACCACACTGATGAAACCATAACGTGGAATGATTTTGCAAGCACGGTTTTACTGCCATGGTCTTATACTAACAACTACAAAATTACAATTCTACTTTACAGCGTCTTCTTACATCTTGCTCAAGGACATATTCAAATGGCTGAACATACCCTTCACGGTTTTGCTCATGCACCCACATCTCAAATAGCATCAAGTCCCATGAGCTCTACTTCCAAACCACGTCCCAAACAGTCCTCTTCTGTGAGACTTCAATCATCTAAGCCAGCTTTGTGCACTTGGATGACACAACAGTCCTCCACCTTCTTCACCAAGGTTCTCGATTCACAATGGCTACCTGGGACTTCCCAAGTTTGGTCACTCCAAGTCCCATATCCCAGGAAATGCTTACTGCTAAGCAATTGAATTCACTAGGGCCAGTGCTTGGGTTGATGAACCTCCATTCCCAATCCATTTGCCCTTCCTGGATCCACACTCTGCCCTGTAATGCTACAGTTCCTCTCACTGCAATGCCTGGTCCTTTGACCGAGTTTCACCAAAGGGATACAGGAAGACACTTGGGAAACACTTCTGCCTGGGCTTGTTCGCTCACACTGTGGCCGTGTCTCTACAAAGGGCGCACTCCAGCAAGCCTGCAGCACCAAGGAGGATGAATGGCCAACAAAGCAGCTCTGGTCCTAAACTGTAGCTTGTATGTCAAGAGAAGCTGCCTATCTCTACCAATGAGTGGCCATTTATGCAAAAACAAATGGACTCCGTGATCTTAGAAATGGTCTGCCAGCTAGCTTTACTAAAAAAAGAAAAATCTGAGAGGGTCTTATCAAAACTACAGGCAGCTCTCCATCTCTCCTGTAATAGAACCCAGAGAATTTAACTACTTCTACGAAACTTAGACACTCTGTGCTCCCCACTCTCAGACCCTGCCCCCACTGCTCCTCTCAAACCGCCCCTCTCACTGTTCTCCTTTCTCACACTGCATCAGCCCCTCCTGCACCTCATCTCTATTTGAGACAAATTTCACCTGCTTCCTTCATCCCAGTCATCTTCTATTTTAGCTTAGAAATCTCCTCCCCAGGGAAACCACCCTCAACTCCCTCACTCAGTCCTACTGACTTTATCTGAATTTTATTACTATCTCAGCTCTCCCTAAAGTCTATAAGCATTTGCTGGTCTGATTAAATTTTGTATACTAAACTAATGCATTCAAAAATCCTTTCTTAAGCAAAGTGTGATAGAACATACCTGCAACCCCAGAAGCCAGCAGAACAGTTATGAACTGAGGCATAGGCTATATAGGAAGACTATATATATAGGCTATATAGGAAGACTATCTCAAAACCAAAACATCAACAGCAAACCTTCTGAATGAAGTTAGAGATATCAAACCCAAGGGTTACAAAATCTCTTAACCTGGTATCTTCTGATCTGAATTCTAAAGATTTTCATGAGTAAAAATAGAAGTGAAAGTAAAAAAGGTAATAAACAGATAACTTTTTATCGATCATTGTATTTTAAAGTTCTACAGGGGATCCATGAGAAAATGTTAACGGGACATAATGCTGTAACCACAAATAAGTAGACCATATTTTTTCAATTGAATTCCTCTTTCTCAATGAAATAGCATTGCTTTATCAGACTGCACCAGCAGAAGCCCCCACCAGTAAGAACTACTTTGCTAAAGTCAAAGGCACTAAGCATACGGAAGGTGTGTGCCTTGGTGTAGGAATGCAAGCCTTGGGTTGCACAGTCCGAACAGAAGCAAGGAGAGAGCCCCACTCCCTGACTCTCTATCCTGGCTACATGGAAAACGTAAGCTCTTATCCTTTTTCAGGTACTTCACTACTCAAAACAGACCCTTTTAATTCCCAACTACCATGAAATAGAAACCCCTGCACCAAGACACATATGTTTCTATACTGGGGAACATGAAACACAAAGAGCCAGCTCCACCGCCAGTTAATGGGTGATACTTGCAGTTGTCATGGTGGAGGCGAAAGGAACCAGGATCCCTGAAAATGCTGACTGAAAATCAACCAGAAAGGGAGGCCTGGGGCATCAGGCAGACCTCCAACAGTAAAGAAGGGCCTTGTGGGAACCCCTCAAGTCTGTGATGTTCTTAGGGGAGAAGAAAGCATAAAGAGACCCATTTGAGTTTGAATGATGATACGCAGCCTAATAGGTACAATACTGCATCCTAGGGGCTACAGTGCTGTCTCTTACTCCCCTGTTTCTGAATATGTCTCTATGCCTGAACCTCTTAGGCAAAGATGTTTGTCCTCCTTCATAGAGGACTCTTTTTTGAACTATAGATAAGGATAATGACACATCACCAAGAGGTCTCCTGAAGATCCCATGAGGCCAGGCCTGGGGGCATTCCCCTGTAATCCCAGTTCCTCAGGAGGCTGAGGCAGGAGGATTACAAACTGAAGGTCAGCCTGGGTAACACTGTGAGAACTTGTTACAATTTGTTTTAATGTAAGAAGACTAGACACGGGTTTATGGTAGAACGCTGGCTTAGCATTCATGGGCCCTACATTCAAGGCCTACTATCAAAAACGAAAATTCAATCTTCAGCGAGATGAGGTAAGCAAAGCACTTGAGTTCTCCAAACATCAGGGGTCAAGTAATGATAGCAGATGCCTTTAATCCAAGCACTCAGGAGGCAGAGGCAAGTGGATCTCTGAGTTTGAGGCCTGCCTGGCCTACAGAATGAGTTCCACAGACAGGCTAAACAGAGAAACCCTGCTTCAAAAACAAGAACAAAACAAAACAAGAACAAAATTCTCCAAGCACGTCAACCATCACAGTTCTGCCACCTAGCATATATTTGCACCAATGAAAGCCTCAACCTTGTCAAATGGGGCTCTGCTTAAAGAGGTTAAAAACGACATAGAAGCAAAACAAGGCATGCTTGGCTAAGACATCAGGAGCACAGATACAAATACCCGGTCTTGAGACAACCACTTCATTTTGTCAGTGTGCAGTTGCTCTTTACCAAGAAACAAGCTTTACATACAAACGGCAAACCCAGCAGTCATAACATCTTTGCTCAAAGCAAGTATTAATTTTGTGCCAATTATTTTGAGATATCATTTTCCTGAGACTCAACAGGAAGGGGAGAAATGCCAATGTCTCTACTTAAAGGACAGAACAAGGCCTGCTCATTAAACACATTCGATTCAACGAAAAGCCAAGAAGGAGACCATCTTCACCTCTTTCAGGAGGTTTCCCTGACCACCACAGTCACAGTGGGGCAGTCACCCCTTCCTGCATGCCTTTATTCTCCCTGTATTCCTGTGGGCCATGCAACAGTGCCTCTATTAGGTTACGACTGCCTCAGAAGTACCACACTCTCCATCATCCTTACAACCTCAGCAGCTGTTCAATGAATTAAGAGCTATGGAAGGTGTGAGTCTTCCCATCTTTTCCTTGTTATCCCACCTTATCACAAACAAAATCAGGCAGAGCTGGAGATCTAATATCAGATCTCTCTCTGTCTGTCTCTGTCTGTCTCTGTCTCTGTCTCTGTCTCTGTCTCTGTCTCTCTCTCTCTCTCTCTCTCTCTCTCTCTCTCTCTCACACACACACACACACACACACACACACACACACACACCCTCCCTACCCCTGTCCAGGAGCAGGGGATTTGGTGACTTTTTAAAAAGGCTCAGAATGAGTATATTTGGGGCACATTTCCAATGAAATGTGCACACATCCAAAGATGCCCTAGTTGAAAGCACAGTTTACAAATAGAAGAAGAAAAAGCCACTGTAGACCAGGGCCTGTATTAATGTGAACTGATGGTGCTCACAAAGATGAGGCTAATGAGCTGTTTAAGCAGATTCAACTGTTCTAACAACTGCTACATTGTGACCAAGGCTGTTTTGTGGCACTTGACATGAAGACCACTCTGAGGAGACTCTCTAGAGAAAAGCCTGCCAAGGCTAGCAGCAGGCCAAAGCTCCCCTCTCACTATTGCCCCAAGGGATAACAATCCCTTGGTTTTGCCTTCCACATTAAACAAAGGTTAAGGACATACCCAAGTACATAACATAGAGAAGACACACACCACAACTTCCACTGCTGATGGAAGGCTCAGTGCTTGCTTTGCTCTTTAATTAAAGTTTCCATTCAGTAATTACCTTTGGAACCTCCACTACAGTCAAGATACCTGCAATTCAGGTCCTGCCTCAAAGTAAGAGGATGAGAAACAGAGATGAATGGAATGGTCTCAGCCCTGAAACAAAGCAAGCCTTCACCCATCCACTTATTTTCATTTTCTTCAACCCTCATTTAAACACTTTGTGAACCAATGGGTTACTATTTAAGCTATCATGTTCCTTCATAAGAAGACTCCTTAGCTCTGAGTGTGGTGGTATACACCTGTAATCTCAGCACTCAGGGATTAGAGGCAGGAGAATAACAGTCGAGGCTAAACAAAGAAGGATGGAGAAACTGTCTCAAAAGAGAAATCAGGGCAAACCAGGGTCCTCCTCAATGTGAAAGAAGTCACACTGCCCCCAACCACTGCCCAAGCACTGCGTCTATCCCATAGAATGGACCTTAAGTCAGATCAGACAGTTGCAGGTTACTCCCACTACTGCACTAGCAGATTTTGCAGACAGAACACCATTGCAAATCAACCAACAGGGGTAGAGCTGGGTTAATGCTTACATTTCTCCTTTGGTAGCATCAGATCACCTTCCCATACCTAGAATATAGAGGTGAAGGATTACTGTAGATACCAGCTCAACTTCTCCATGTTTAGAGAGTTGTGGGACGTGTTACCTTCAGCAATAGGGCCTTGCTGTCTGTTTGGGGAGAGCAACTAATAGTCTTGGCAACAGCCTGGGTTGTTTCATGGGAACCCCTTTCAACAACTCAATTAAATCAACCCAACCCTCATACTGGAAGCTTCATTTGATAAAAAGCCACGTCCAGTCTCCCTCCTTATTGGGCGACTTCATTTAGATCCTATTTTATCTTTTCTGTAGATAACACACACACACACACACACACACACACACACACACACACATACTTACGAAGCTTCTATTGTATTAGTTTTTCATACTACCTCTCGAATGGTCCTTAATTTTAGCTGGTTCCCCCTGAATTTCCCCCCTCATTCTTCTCTCTCCTTCCGCTCTCCACTCGATCCTCCCTTTCAATTTCCCCTCATCTGTCTATAACCATCTATTTCCTTTTTAGGGATATCTATCTGTGTGTCACATGCCCCACCCCACTTCCCCAAGTCCCTTCTTACTGATTATAGTGTCACTGACGTGACAGCTAATATCTACATATAAGAGGATTCATTCCATGTTTGTCTTTCTGGATATGCACTGCCTCACTTAGGATGATTTTTTTTTCTAGTTCATCCATTTATCTCTGTATTTCATGATTTTTTTTAACAGCTGAGTAATAGACTTTTGTGTAAATGGACCACATTTTCTTTATCTATTTATCTGCTGAGAGACATCTAGGTGGCTTAAATTTTCTAGCTACTATAAATAAAGCAACAAAGAACATGGTTGAGCAAATATCTCTGTGGGTGACCAAGAATCTGAGACTAAAAAGCCCAGGGACCTAAGGGAAAACCAAATACTACAATTGTTTAAAAACATATAGCAATTAAAAGACTCCTAATGATATTGTGCTATATTCATAGATCAGTGCCTTGCTCAGTTATCATTAGAGACATTTCCTCCTGCAACAGATGGGACAAAACATAGAGACTCATCGTCAGATAACATGCAGAAAGACCTTAGAACACTCAAGCCCTAAACAAAGTATCTCCATTAAATCCCTCCCCTCAGGGCACAGGGAACCCTGCCCAAGAGAAGACATAAAGAGCATAAGAGCCAGAGAGGATGGAGGACATCAAAGAAACAAGACCCTCTAAATGAACAAGATCAATGCACGTACAAACTCATGAGGCTCCATGAACAGGGCCTACACAGGTCTGTACCAGATGGGGTCCTAGAGCTGAAAGAACAAGCGGGCATATGCCCCGCCCCCTAACCCAGAGCTAATTCATAACCATTGCAAATGAAGCTTGTTTGCTTCGAGGGACTCTCACTAGTGTCTTGGTCAATGTTCTACTGTTGCGAAGAGACACCATGGCCACAGCAACACTTATAAAGGAAATATTTATTTGGAGCTGGCTTACAGTTTAGAGCTTTACTCCGTTAAGGTGACACATAGGTGGACCCTGTCCTGGAGAGGTAGCTGAGAGAGTTTTACATCTGGATTGACAGGCAGCAGGAAGAGAGAAAGATACTGGGCCTGGCTTGAACTTCTGAAACCTCAAGGTCTGCTCTCAGTGACACACTTCCTTCAACAAAGCAACAAGGCCACATCTCCTAATAATGCCACCCACTTCCCGGTGACCAAGCATGCAAATCTATAAGTCTATGGGAGCCATGCTGAATTAAATCACCACACCAAGCAAACAAAACATGCCAGCAGCGAATGGCCACCAGAACACAGACTCAATGGCACCTTTGAAGGCTGCCACAGGGTTTTCCTTTTTTTACTTTTTATTCTATCTTAATTTTGATTTTTAATTTTACTTTATTAATATATTGAGATTTTTTTTTCTCTACCTTTACCCTAGAGGTCCTCTGCATATATAACTCCCAGTTATGTGGGGTGTTTTTTATGGGACTTCTAAGTATGTGAACGAGTGAGTCTCTGGGTCTGCATCTGTTTCTTGTGCTTTTTCTTGGGTTCTTTTCCTTCTGTGTGTTTTGTCCTATTCTGATGTGTTAGTTTTTATCTTATTATACTTTACTACTATACCTAAAAACCTGCTTGTTTTCTTATGAGAGACAAGGATGGATCTGGATGGAAGGGGAGGTGGGAGGAATTGGGAGGAATAAAGGGAGGGGAAACTGTAATCAAAACATATTATGTGAGAAAAATACATATTTTTAATAAAAAGGATGGAAGAAAAAGACAAGTAGTCGCACTGTAGAGAACAACTATGAACAAAGATGACAAGACAGGGACACACAGGGGACATGGGAAGGAGCAAAAGGGTGATGGGTTGTGAAAGGCACCCTGCCACCCTGCAACCCTGTCCTGTATGCCAACAGTGACTGTAAACTGCATCCACAGAAGGGGAAAAAGAAAGTCTGAGCGAGTGTCCAAAAAGAATCTAGATGTTTTCACCTGTGTATGATGCTGGTGAAGTTACTGACAGAAATTATGTATGTATTTACAGCTGCTTCTTTTTCTTCCACACACAGCAGCTGAAGACACTGAGAAGTTCCAATTTTGCATATAAAATACTTCTAGTGTTATTTGGATGTTAGCTACGCCCCATCTGTTTCCTTTTCCTCATACAGCAGTAACTATTACATTCACTCAAAAGGCTAAAGAGAAAAGAAAAATTGCAATACTGGGTTCACATTTAATTTGAGAGAAATAACAGGCTCCCAAATGTCTTAGTTTATTCTACACTGAATGAAGAAAAAAATACATAATTGAGGCTGGCTGTTTACACATCAATTTTCATTCTAAGGTAGATGAAGCGGTATCATCCCTTTAAAGCTTCTAATTTATTTCCAGAGTTTCTATATTTTGTAGATAACCTAGAAAATGCAGGTGGAGAGTTAGTGCTATTTATGAGCATGCTAAACACTGTCAGTGTCTATAATAACCACCTTGGAGAATGGCACAGCATCTTAAAAGCATAATTCTTTTGGTAATATTTATTCTGTTGCAATGTGATTTTCATTTTCTTTAAAAATTATGCAGCTTTGGACTTCATATACCACCATCTTCCTAGAAAATACCAACTAGCAAAATATGAGTAATAATATATTCAATATCAAGTCATCTGAGAATGTAAATAAATTGAGTTTAACACTTAGCTGCTATCACAAAAGCACTGAGAAATTTTATTTTTTATATGCTATTGGCATTGTTAATAGCTATTTTATTCTTCTGATGAAAGCTCAAAGCACTGGTTTTGTTCACTCTGAAGAGAAAAGGGAACTTAGTGAGTCTCTCATCTACAAGGCATGCACTAGGCTTTCCTTCTTTCTTCCTAAATCTAAATCAGCTGTTAGGTACATATTAGTCACAACTTTACAGCCAAGCAAACTGTATGCTGAAAATAACCAGCAAAGTAGAGGGGGATGAGCATCCTGATGATGTGGCCCATTATCACATCAGCCTCCAATCAAAGACCAAAGGTTCTCTCATGGGTCTAAATACTGGGGCCAAAGAGGGAAAGGTGCTTGCCTATAACCCTGATGGCTTATGATTGGACACCCAGAGCCCACATGGTGAATGGAGGGCCCACTCCTGCAAGATGCCCTCTGATCACCACATAAGTGCTATGGCTTTTACACACACACACACACACACACACACACACACACACACAAATAAATAAACAAATGCAATACTAGGAGGAGGATGAGGAAGAGAAAGAAGAGGAAGAGAAAGGGGAGGGGAGGGGAAAGGAGAGAAAAGGAGTAGAAAAAGAAAAAGGTTAAGTCTAAATACTGGGCCAGCTGTGGTGGTGCACATCTTTAATCCCAGCACTCAGGCAGCAAAGGAAAGCAGATATTTGTGAACTCCATACCAGCCTGGTCTACACAGCCCGGAGCCAGCCAGTCTCAGACAATGGGATTAGGTGAGGTAAGGCAGGTAGTCCAAGCAGATCTCCCCTGGCAGCTCGCCATGCCTTTCCTCCCTCAGTGGCTGCCACGGCAAGTTTGCCAGGTCATCTCTGGAAGCACTTGTTGAAGGGGGCAGAGTGAGAGGATAAAGGGAGTGAAAGTCGCTGGGGCTGAATAAGATCGCCGCGTGGGGATTCCCACGTGGGGATCATTCTTATCTGAGCTAAACTGGGCTAGGGAATGCTAACGAATCTTCCACCGATATGACAATAGGACAAAAGATTCACAGCATGAAATATGATGGTCAATGCGGACACTATGCAATAATAAAAATAATACTTTTAAGAAAAAAATACTATTTAAGTGATAAGCATGCAGATTTTTTAAAATGTTCACTGTTTTCTAAATTTATAAGCAAATTCATTACCTTGCAATTATACTATTTAATCATATAGATACAATCAAATAATGAAGGAAAGAAAAAATATATTAACATGAAAATATGAAAGGAAATATTAATGTTAATACAGGTTCCCCTTGGATAATGGAATAAAAGAAGATTTTTAGTTTTCTTTTTAAAAAAAATTTTTAGTTTTGATGTTGCTTTTTACTTTTCTGGGTTTTCCAAGATTAAAACATCGTGAAAATTATTAGAGCTGTATGTATTTAAACATCTTGAAAATTACTAGAGGTTTATGTGTTTAAAGTTTCTTTTTAAAAGTCCTAACATCCACAGAGAGGTCCTACAACACGAGCCCTGGGCCATTTCCTCCAAGCACGTTTTCTGCAATTTCAACTGTCTAAGACACTCAGCGAACACTCACGAGTACAGCCCACAAATGAACTAAGACAGAGCAGAGTAAATAATGTATAGCAAAGTTCTGGAAGATGAGGCCCTGGGAGATGAGGCTGTGTGGAACACAACTCTCCTGTTCACTGGCAATGAGCAGGTTTTAAAAACAAGTTGATACCTGACTCCACGAAAGGCACATAATAGAGACACACGGAAGGACACACAGAAATCTGATTCGTTTCCTTTGGTTTAAGTGAAGACTGCATGAAACAATGGAGTCGCACATTTGACAGGATGCCAGGCATGTGGTCTGGGCCAGAAGGTTGAATCTTTGTGGCTTCCAAAGTGTTGTATTCTCACACTGCCGAACGCCAGCTCAGGTTTCCAAAGCATGTTCACACCGTTTCTAAGGAGACTGAACCGAAGCTCCAAGTACAGTCAGTCCCCTCGGCCTGCCTCCCAGAGCCTGCCTGAGGCCCTGGAGGCCCTGACTCCACAGCTCTCCTGTTGCTTCTGTTCAGGGACACAAGACAGTTACTGAAAGGATAACCCTGCCCTGAGGTCTTCCAAGGAGAAGCCCATTCATATTTGAAGAACCAGAAAAAAGAGAAAGAACATTTTAGAAGAGAGCGATTTCTCTGCTAAAATACATATAATGGGAAATGTCATTAAAGGCTGATGAATGGAATTATTTCCAGGAATACAGTTAGGCCAACTATTAATGTCAACTCAGATACTCTTAGGAACCCGTGCATAGCTTGCATAGGTGGTAACTTCCTGCAGCACAACACTGCTATGGTGAACCTCCATGTCCAGGACCTATGTTGAGTGCTTTTCATCTGGACAAGCCAGGCTTACTAGCACCAACCAGAAGGTAACTCTGTGGGATGTGGATGTAGATCCTTCATTACAAGGCTGGCCTAGCAGTAGTCAGAGCCCAAGTGCAAGACTAAGCTACACAAAGGGGTAGAGGAAAGGAGGGAAGGGCGTCAAAAGAAAAGGTGCTCCACATGAAATAATCACATGTACACGTACACACACACACACACACACACACACACACATATACACACAGAGGCACTCGCAACAAAATAAAAAAGACAAAAACAAAACAACACCACTAACAAACAAAAAAAAACAGTATTAGGAAGCTCACGTACTCATCAAGGCCAGAGAATCAGGTTCAGAAATGGTAAAAGCACCAAAGAGGCCACTGGCAGGCAGAAAGACATTAGACTCAGCCCAAGAACTTTCATTCTGGCACCAGCACTGCTAGCTCTGGAAAGCAGACCTTCTTGAACTTCAGGGGAACACACACCCAGGGGACTCAAATTATATCATTGCATTGCTGATCCTGAGACTCATGAGAGGCTGCTAAAATGAGTATTTACTTCACAGAGATCAAAGCTAGCCTTGACTGTCACTGTAAGACAAAGATCCGCTCAGTACAAAGGAAGACCTCAACCGCGCATGGCAAAGCCTCAATAGTTCCGGAGGCTGCTGTGTTTAACTGTCTCAGGATCAACAGCAGCTGCCACTCAGTGTCAGTGGGGAGCAGCTCCCTTAAGACAGGAAGTACAATTCCTTAATGGCGAGTAATTTGCCAGGCTTCAGGATGTAATTATATAAAACAGAGTTAAGTTCTTATATTGATGAATGGAAACATGCTCTAGCTGAAAGCAGCCCAAGCTAGCCGATACCAGTGAGAGCTCCCATCTGCATCTCAGATGGATGTCGCTAGCTCAGAGAAGATTAATTTCTCCATTTAATTCTCCTTCCTGAGTTTAAAAAAAAAAAAAAAAAAAAAAAAAACTGGAGGTTTTCATATATACTTTTTCCTGCTTAATGAAATGCCAAGAGCCTCAGTCAATGTGAAGACAATAAGGAACAAATTGTAGAGATTCTGAAGATTGAGTGGCAGTGCCCCATGTTTTATCTGTGTTTATATCACAGCACTTCTGAGTTATACCAACATCCTCCGTGCAGCTTAGAGAACTAAAGGGCAGTGTACACACCAGTCCTGTGCACAGTGGGTTTGCTCTCACCACCTCTGAATTCCATAGTCCAAATGAAAAGAAAGCACGCATTGATATGCCTTATTAAGGCTCCTAGAGATATTTATTGTGTGTGTGTGTGTGTGTGTGTGTGTGTGTGTGTGTGCACGCACGCAATCAGTTCTCTACTTCTAGCATTGGTCCCAGGAATCAAAGTCAGGTGGATGAGGCGTGGATGCAGCTGTAGCCGCTGGGCCATCTCTCCAGCCCAATCGGTCCTTCTTTAGAGCATACTCAGATGCTCTTGTAAACTTCTGCATAAGTGAACTGCTCATATGGTAAAAGCTTAATTTACCAAGCCAAACTTATTCTCTTCAGTTAGGCATAAACCTGTTTTCAATGCAAGGCAATGAGGATCTTGTTCAAAATCTTATAACTATAAATTGTATTCCAGAAACAATAGTTTAGCATTGACCACTTTAACAAATGTTCAAGTTTAACAAGCTTCTACAACCAGACAGCAAAATGTTCTGTTGCCCAAAGAGAAACAACAAAATGAATCATTAATATCCACAAATTACAGGTCTTATAAACTGCATCTAAGATCCTTCTATATCAAGTTTTAATACAACCTTCTAATTTTATTAATACGCATTTTCCATCTTAAACATGCTGACGCACACAAACCATCTCCCTAGAGCATCACCAAGAGTCAGCCATGAGGAAAAGGCATGAGGGGCAGTATCTAATCTAACAGAGCTGGGGGCAAATCCCGTCTATGTTGATTATTAACTTCACAATGTTGACAAGTGTTTTAACCTTACATTGCCTGCTTCTCTGTCAATAAAGTAAAAATGCTAAGCTAATTATTGACAAGATTTGGTAACTGACTAAATACAAAAGAGGACCACAGAAGATGTGGAGCAATGAGAACGTTTGGGAGCTGAGAGGTAGCATTCTGTTTGGTCCAAGAGAGTTACAAACATGGCAGATCCAGACGACCGGGTATATGGGTTCAGATACCATGAAAGAAAGAGATGTAGGAAGGGGGATGCAGGGACTACACTGGAACATAGGTATACCTAATATCAAGGCACATTTTCAAAAACTTTAATAATATATCATTTTACTTCAAAATGTCCATTGTAGCTAAAATATAAAGTAGTACCCATAGGTTCATGAAGACCACAACTGGTGGGGCCATTTTGAAAAGTTGTAAATCTTGAGGAGTCAAAACCTGAGAAGGCAAAGTAGACCTCTTAAGGTTTTATAGCCCAGCCTCTCTCTCTCTCTCATTCATATATAAAATCTCAGCACCATCAGGAAGACATACATCTTCACAGCTTTAATCTTACCCTCAAACATATTTGGTAAGAGTGTTCTTGTGGCTCCTGTCACTCTGCAGTGGTGAGAACAGGAGCACTGTGGAGTTCGGCCAGATTCTTTTCCTTGGCTGTCTGTAGACAATCCCAGTGACAATGACACAGACACCTCCTTTCACACTCACTATCAGTTTGTTCCATTTTAAACCTACAATTTCAGCATCTCCTTTTAAATGTCATCAATTTCCTCTCGGATCAACAGAATCCAACATCAGAAACTAGATGCTCCCTCAGTCTAGAGCAACTACTCTCTGAGTGTGAACCTGCCCGCTTGCTTGTCTGCTTGCTCACTGAATGAGCTGCTCTCTGAGTGTGAACCTGCCTGCTTGCTTGTCTGCTTGCTCACTGAATGAGCTGCTGCCTCAACACCAGGACTCTGCCTCGGCCTTGAAAAATGGGCCAAGGAAAAGCTAAGACCAACTTCACTTTACTTTTTTGTTCTCATTTTCAAACCCCTAAAACAAAACTTGTCCCTTTTGGATAAGTCTAGGGAATCATCCTTTACTGGGTTACAGAGCACAGTAGGGTGCTTCTCCAAGACTAGCAGGAAAAAACTGAGCCCTAAGGCTGTAGGTACATTCAAATCCTTCTAGTGTCCAGAACTACACTGTCCCAGATAGCCCAGCTGACACAGTATCTGCTGAACGTCTGACGTGAGACTCATGTGAAATGAGCGTGTTATAGTATAAGATAAGAACAAGATTTGTGAGACTTCAGTCCTATGGATACCTCATTTGTTAGAATTCTCACCTACATGATGCCCGCGGTCCTGGGTTTGAGTCCTGGAGCACATGAGCCAGAGATAATGCTACAAGCCTATAATCCTCCCACTCGGGAGGCAGACAGGAACAAGTTCAAGATCATCGTCAGCAACAGAATGACTTTAAGGCCAGCCTGGGCTACATAAACTATCTTAAACAAACAAAAACCAAAACAAAACAAAAACAGGGAAACGAAAGAAAGAAAAGAAATAGGAGAAAAATACTGATAACTTATTAATATTAGTCTCATGATAAAATGCAACCGACTGGGTATATTACATATAATGTATTATCAAAATTAATTTTACCTATTACTTTCTTTCTTTTCAAAGACTACTATAGATTTTAAATATACTATGTGGTTTCCATTTTATTTATACTAGATAATTTAAGTAACAATAAGAGGATCTTTAAAATATTACACTGGAAAGAAGATGGCAGGATCTGATTCTCCACCATCAGCTAGAGGTACAGCTGAGACCTGTCATGACTACAATGAATAAGGCCCTGAAGACAATGATGGGTGGGAAACACAGCTTTGCTCTATAGCTAATGAATCAGAGAGACAGAAATGAAGAGGACTTCATAGACAGTTAGAACTGGTCATGGGAGGACAAAAGAGTTGGGCTTTGAAACGCTGCTCTTGCCCAGGCTCCACCAGCACACATCTGTGATGTCAGCACTCAGCCTCAGTAGGAGAATTACGAGTCGAAGGCCAACATGGACTACCTAACAAATCTAACGTTGCCGCCTGCCTACCCCGTGCTCTTCCAACCACTCATTCCAGCTTTTAAGGGGTTTCTAGAAGGATGCCACTCTCATGTCCAATCTACCTGCCCTATCTCTTTCCACCACTAAGCTATAGTTGATAGAAGAGGGCACAAAGAAAAACTTGAGAGAAATTTCCACAAGGTGACCGACCCCATGTGCTACTATCTCAAGAGAAAGAATCACGTTTTCCTAATTTAAGTACTCTTCTGCTTTTGCAATTCAAAATTCCCACCCAGGTAAGATAACCCAGGTAAGATAACCCAGGTAAGATAACCCAGGTAAGATAACCCAGGTAAGATAACCCAGGTAAGATAACCCAGGTAAGATACAAAGACAGAAATGGGAAGCCCTGTCCTGTCTTCACTGATGGCAGTCAGTGCTCACCCCCTGGAACAACTTACTCAATCTCTTGGCTGCCTCCAGAGCCTCTTTAGCAGTGTTGGCAACAAAGAACCTCTGCACTCTCACTCCGTGCTCTGACATGAGCTTCTTGCTCTGGTACTCCTGCAGGTTCAGCCATCTTCGGGGGGTTAAGTGACCGGCCTAGGGAGAGAGGAGAGGACACTTAATAACAGGAAGAAGAACACTGTCGTCTTACAGGTACTATCCACCAGCAATGAGCAACACTCAGCGTAGAGACAATCTAAATAAACCTGCCATGAGGCTTTTTCGATCAAAAATGTCAAAAAAAAAAAAAAAAAGTACAGAAAGAGAGACTGACAGATTGATGGACAGAGTTGGGGAGTGGTATGGAAACAGAAGAGGTACTAGGCTTGGAAGATGAGAAAATTCACTGGGAGAGGGAGGGGCAAGAGAAGGTAATAAGGGATAAAAATTTTTTTAAATGTCATAATGTGATTCCCACATTACATTTTCATACTATTAAGTATCTACCTAAGAAAATTATAATACATATAAGTCTGTATTATAAATATACCTTTAAGTGAAATTCTCTCATTTTGGGCTGATGATGTTGCCTCCTAGAGCCAAAGGCCCCTACATCTAACAAAACCCCTACACCTAGCATAAGAAGGCCCCTTTTAAGTTGCTGGTCAGGGTTGACCAAGAGACTCTGAAAACATTACAGGCTCTTGCTATTGCCCTTGGTTGGCCCCAGACATGGATGATAAATAAATCCCTACTGCTGGGGACACCGTGCACTTCAGATAAAAAGCCCCGGAACCCCTGAGCTGGAGCTGACCTGAGGCCTCCGCCCTGGGGACTAGCTTTCATGGTACCACAAGGAACCACGGAAGGTTCCACAGGAAGAAAGCAAACAGCAGTCTTCCCTGGCTTATGACACCAATGAACCACAACAACCAACATGGCACAATAACCCTGAGGGTGCAGTAGGCTCTGGCAATAACCAACAGTCCTCTGACTATAGGTAAGACTTGCTCAACAAGAGGGAAATCATGTTTAGGTCTAGAAACCTCACCAACTATCTATGGCTAGCAAAATCATGGATCTTGGAGGAGAATTTACAACCACCCTTACTAAACCAGTGTAATCCCCGACTACATCTTAAATGCTTATGTATGGTCAGGGAGAAACGTCTTTTTGCAAGCAGACCTCCACAGAAAACCACAACCAATCAAAACTGGTTGTGAAGCCCAGTCCCAAAGGATTTTTTTTTTTTTATAAAACAACCCCCTCACCTAAGGTTTAGGAATTATTGCAGAAGAAAGCCAAAAAAAAAAAAAAAAACCAGTCCCAAAGGATCAGGGAATTTGCTAAGATGTCTTGTCTTCTAGCAATATCAGAAGCTACACCCCCCACCCAATAAGTCTCACCAACAGGACCTCCTAAACAAGGGCAGAACAAGAATAGCAACAATTGACACGCTATTGTGGACAGGAGAAAGCCCAAGAGACCTACACAAAGAACTACTGGCAATTAAGGAATGCTGAGCACTAGAGAAATAGTCTTCCCCAGATAAGAACACCAACTGGATATCCAATACTCAATGGTCAGCCCTGAAAATATATATACAAGTAACACTATATAGACTAATAAGCAGGTTATAGTTAGGAATATATATGCATATATGTATATAACAGCACTATTGCTGAGAGAAGCAGCCATGGATTAGAAAAAGAGCAAGGAGGGGTTACGGAAGGGTTTGGAAGGAAAAGGAAGGGGAAAATAATGTAATTATGTTATAAATGCAAAAACTAAATAAATAAAGTTTAACTGTCACAGTAAAACTCTTAGTAGATGTTCATTTTAACCCTCAAGATGGTAAAAACAGAGTAAGTTCAATAGCTTAGGCACAGAGAAACCATCTGTGTGAGTTTCTGGTTTTCATATTGTTCTAGGCTTGTGTCAGATGCTCACATCAGAGGAAGTAGGCGGGCGAAGATCATGGGACTGTCACTGGGTACGTGGCTTTCCGTGAGCTGGGAAGTACTTTCAGATCAGGGGTTACTTTGGAGAAATGATAAAGGTCCACACACACAGCTCTGCCTCCCTTCAGTCACCAGGTGCAAACACGGAAAGCTCTTAGCATTGTCTTAACAAGCAATACAAACCATCAGTCAGACTCAGGACTGAAAATGGTAGGAGAAGGAAGTTTAACTCCAGCAGGTCATGGAGCCACAGACTAATTCACTTCTTTCTTTTCCTCTTTCAAATTTTTTGTAAATCTGTATGTATGTGAGCTTGTGTAAGTTTCTGTGCACCAAATGTGTGCTGGTGCCTGTGGGAGTCAAAGGGGGTCAGACACATGGAAGTTACAGACAGGTCTGTGAGCCACGTGGTATGGATGCTGGGAACTGAACTCGGGTCATCTGCCAGAGTAGTGCATGCTCTTAATGCCTGAGCAATCTTTCCGGCTCCCGAATCTCTTCTTAATTTTAGTTTCTAGTGGTGCCTAGATAGGTGTTTTGAATGATGAGATCTCACTCACGTGCCAATACTGAGCACTCTTACCTGAGAGTGCTCATTACCACACTACCATTCAGCCGCAGTCGGATATTATGTCAGCTTGCTTAAGATGCCAATACAAGGCCCGGCTGGGGAGGCGGCCTAAGCCACAGCAGCAGCGGTCGCCATCTTGGTCCGAGACCCGCCGAACTTAGGAAATTAGTCTGAACAGGTGAGAGGGTGCGCCAGAGAACCTGACAGCTTCTGGAACAGGCAGAGGCACAGAGGCGCTGAGGCAGCACCCTGTGTGGGCCGGGGACAGCCGGCCACCTTCCGGACCGGAGGACAGGTGCCCGCCCGGCTGGGGAGGCGACCTAAGCCACAGCAGCAGCGGTCGCCATCTTGGTCCGGGACCCGCCGAACTTAGGAAATTAGTCTGAACAGGTGAGAGGGTGCGCCAGAGAACCTGACAGCCTCTGGAACAGGCAGAAGCACAGAGGGGCTGAGGCAGCACCCTGTGTGGGCCGGGGACAGCCGGCCACCTTCCAAACCGGAGGACAGGTGCCCGCCCGGCTGGGGAGGCGGCCTAAGCCACAGCAGCAGCGGTCGCCATCTTGGTCCGAGACCCGCCGAACTTAGGAAATTAGTCTGAACAGGTGAGAGGGTGCGCCAGAGAACCTGACAGCTTCTGGAACAGGCAGAGGCACAGAGGCGCTGAGGCAGCACCCTGTGTGGGCCGGGGTCAGCCGGCCACCTTCCGGACCGGAGGACAGGTGCCCACCCGGCTGGGGAGGCGGCCTAAGCCACAGCAGCAGCGGTCGCCATCTTGGTCCCGGGACTCCAAGGAACTTAGGAATTTAGTCTGCTTAGGTGAGAGTCTGTACCACCTGGGAACTGCCAAAGCAACACAGTGTCTGAGAAAGGTCCTGTTTTGGGCCTTCTTCTTCGGCCAGGAGGAGGTCCAAATACAAGATATCTGCGCACCTTCCCTGTAAGAGAGCTTGCCAGCAGAGAGTGCTCTGAGCACTGAAACTCAGAGGAGAGAATCTGTCTCCCAGGTCTGCTGATAGACGGTAACAGAATCACCAGAAGAACAATCTCTAAACAGAGTCAACTATAACTACTAACTCCAGAGATTACCAGATGGCGAAAGGTAAACGGAGGAATCTTACTAACAGGAACCAAGACCACTCACCATCACCAGAACCCAGCACACCCACTTCGCCCAGTCCAGGGAACCCCAACACACCTGAGAACCTAGACCTAGATTTAAAAGCATATCTCATGATGATGGTAGAGGACATCAAGAAGGACTTTAATAAATCACTTAAAGAAATACAGGAGAACACTGCTAAAGAGTTACAAGTCCTTAAAGAAAAACAGGAAAACACAATCAAACAGGTAGAAGTCCTTACAGAAAAAGAGGAAAAAACATACAAACAGGTGATGGAAATGAACAAAACCATACTAGACCTAAAAAGGGAAGTAGACACAATAAAGAAAACTCAAAGCGAGGCAACACTAGAGATAGAAACCCTAGGAAAGAAATCTGGAACCATAGATTTGAGCATCAGCAACAGAATACAAGAGATGGAAGAGAGAATCTCAGGTGCAGAAGATTCCATAGAGAACATCGGCACAACAATCAAAGAAAATGGAAAATGCAAAAAGATCCTAACTCAAAATATCCAGGAAATCCAGGACACAATAAGAAGACCAAACGTACGGATAATAGGAGTGGATGAGAATGAAGATTTTCAACTCAAAGGTCCAGCAAACATCTTCAACAAAATTATTGAAGAAAACTTCCCAAATCTAAAGAATGAGATGCATATGAACATACAAGAAGCCTACAGAACTCCAAATAGACTGGACCAGAAAAGAAATTCCTCCCGACACATAATAATCAGAACATCAAATGCACTAAATAAAGATAGAATACTAAAAGCAGTAAGGGAAAAAGGTCAAGTAACATATAAAGGCAAGCCTATCAGAATTACACCAGATTTTTCACCAGAGACTATGAAAGCCAGAAGAGCCTGGACAGATGTTATACAGACACTAAGAGAACACAAACTGCAGCCCAGGCTACTATACCCAGCCAAACTCTCAATTATCATAGAGGGAGAAACCAAAGTATTCCACGACAAAACCAAATTCACGCATTATCTCTCCACGAATCCAGCCCTTCAAAGGATAATAACAGAAAAAAACCAATACAATAACGGGAACAACGCCCTAGAAAAAACAAGAAGGTAATCCCTCAACAAACCTAAAAGAAGACAGCCACAAGAACAGAATGCCACCTTTAACAACTAAAATAACAGGAAGCAACAATTACTTTTCCTTAATATCTCTTAACATCAATGGTCTCAACTCGCCAATAAAAAGACATAGACTAACAAACTGGCTACACAAACAAGACCCAACATTTTGCTGCTTACAGGAAACTCATCTCAGAGAAAAAGATAGACACTACCTCAGAATGAAAGGCTGGAAAACAATTTTCCAAGCAAATGGTATGAAGAAACAAGCAGGAGTAGCCATCCTAATATCTGATAAGATTGACTTCCAACCCAAAGTCATCAAAAAAGACAAGGAGGGACACTTCATTCTCATCAAAGGTAAAATCCTCCAAGAGGAACTCTCAATTCTGAATATCTATGCTCCAAATACAAGAGCAGCCACATTCACTAAAGAAACTTTAGTAAAGCTCAAAGCACACATTGCGCCTCACACAATAATAGTGGGAGACTTCAACACACCACTTTCACCAATGGACAGATCATGGAAACAGAAACTAAACAGGGACACACTGAAACTAACAGAAGTGATGAAACAAATGGATCTGACAGATATCTACAGAACATTTTATCCTAAAACAAAAGGATATACCTTCTTCTCAGCACCTCATGGTACCTTCTCCAAAATTGACCACATAATAGGTCACAAATCAGGCCTCAACAGATTCAAAAATATTGAAATTGTCCCATGTATCCTATCAGATCACCATGCACTAAGGCTGATCTTCAATAACAAAATAAATAACAGAAAGCCAACATTCACATGGAAACTGAACAACACTCTTCTCAATGATACCTTGGTCAAGGAAGGAATAAAGAAAGAAATTAAAGACTTTTTAGAGTTTAATGAAAATGAAGCCACAACGTACCCAAACCTTTGGGACACAATGAAAGCATTTCTAAGAGGGAAACTCATAGCTATGAGTGCCTTCAAGAAAAAACGGGAGAGAGCACATACTAGCAGCTTGACAACACATCTAAAAGCTCTAGAAAAAAAGGAAGCAAATTCACCCAAGAGGAGTAGACGGCAGGAAATAATCAAACTCAGGGGTGAAATCAACCAAGTGGAAACAAGAAGAACTATTCAAAGAATTAACCAAACGAGGAGTTGGTTCTTTGAGAAAATCAACAAGATAGATAAACCCTTAGCTAGACTCACTAAAGGGCACAGGGACAAAATCCTAATTAACAAAATCAGAAATGAAAAGGGAGACATAACAACAGATCCTGAAGAAATCCAAAACACTATCAGATCCTTCTACAAAAGGCTATACTCAACAAAACTGGAAAACCTGGACGAAATGGACAAATTTCTGGACAGATACCAGGTACCAAAGTTGAATCAGGATCAAGTTGACCTTCTAAACAGTCCCATATCCCCTAAAGAAATAGAAACAGTTATTAATAGTCTCCCAGCCAAAAAAAGCCCAGGACCAGACGGGTTTAGTGCAGAGTTCTATCAGACATTCAAAGAAGATCTAACTCCAATTCTGCACAAACTATTTCACAAGATAGAAGTAGAAGGTACTCTACCCAACTCATTTTATGAAGCCACTATTACTCTGATACCTAAACCACAGAAAGATCCAACAAAGATAGAGAACTTCAGACCAATTTCTCTTATGAATATCGATGCAAAAATCCTCAATAAAATTCTCGCTAACCGAATCCAAGAACACATTAAAGCAATCATCCATCCTGACCAAGTAGGTTTTATTCCAGGGATGCAGGGATGGTTTAATATACGAAAATCCATCAATGTAATCCATTATATAAACAAACTCAAAGACAAAAACCACATGATCATCTCGTTAGATGCAGAAAAAGCATTTGACAAGATCCAACACCCATTCATGATAAAAGTTCTGGAAAGATCAGGAATTCAAGGCCAATACCTAAACATGATAAAAGCAATCTACAGCAAACCAGTAGCCAACATCAAAGTAAATGGAGAGAAGCTGGAAGCAATCCCACTAAAATCAGGGACTAGACAAGGCTGCCCACTTTCTCCCTACCTTTTCAACATAGTACTTGAAGTATTAGCCAGAGCAATTCGACAACAAAAGGAGATCAAGGGGATACAAATTGGAAAAGAGGAAGTCAAAATATCACTTTTTGCAGATGATATGATAGTATATATAAGTGACCCTAAAAATTCCAACAGAGAACTCCTAAACCTGATAAACAGCTTCGGTGAAGTAGCTGGATATAAAATTAACTCAAACAAGTCAATGGCCTTTCTCTACACAAAGAATAAACAGGCTGAGAAAGAAATTAGGGAAACAACACCCTTCTCAATAGCCACAAATAATATAAAATATCTCGGCGTGACTCTAACGAAGGAAGTGAAAGATCTGTATGATAAAAACTTCAAGTCCCTGAAGAAAGAAATTAAAGAAGATCTCAGAAGATGGAAAGATCTCCCATGCTCATGGATTGGCAGGACCAACATTGTAAAAATGGCTATCTTGCCAAAAGCAATCTACAGATTCAATGCAATCCCCATTAAAATTCCAACTCAATTCTTCAACGAATTAGAAGGAGCAATTTGCAAATTCATCTGGAATAACAAAAAACCGAGGATAGCAAAAACTCTTCTCAAGGATAAAAGAACCTCTGGTGGAATCACCATGCCTGACCTAAAGCTTTACTACAGAGCAATTGTGATAAAAACTGCATGGTACTGGTATAGAGACAGACAAGTGGACCAATGGAATAGAATTGAAGACCCAGAAATGAACCCACACACCTATGGTCACTTGATCTTCGACAAGGGAGCCAAAACCATCCAGTGGAAGAAAGACAGCATTTTCAACAATTGGTGCTGGCACAACTGGTTGTTATCATGTAGAAGAATGCGAATCGATCCATACTTATCTCCTTGTACTAAGGTCAAATCTAAGTGGATCAAGGAACTTCACATAAAACCAGAGACACTGAAACTTATAGAGGAGAAAGTGGGGAAAAGCCTTGAAGATATGGGCACAGGGGAAAAATTCCTGAACAGAACAGCAATGGCTTGTGCTGTAAGATCGAGAATTGACAAATGGGACCTAATGAAACTCCAAAGTTTCTGCAAGGCAAAAGACACTGTCTATAAGACAAAAAGACCACCAACAGACTGGGAAAGGATCTTTACCTATCCTAAATCAGATAGGAGACTAATATCCAACATATATAAAGAACTCAAGAAGGTGGACCTCAGAAAATCAAATAACCCCCTTAAAAAATGGGGCTCAGAACTGAACAAAGAATTCTCACCTGAGGAATACCGAATGGCAGAGAAGCACCTGAAAAAATGTTCAACATCCTTAATCATCAGGGAAATGCAAATCAAAACAACCCTGAGATTCCACCTCACACCAGTCAGAATGGCTAAGATCAAAAATTCAGGTGACAGCAGATGCTGGCGAGGATGTGGAGAAAGAGGAACACTCCTCCATTGTTGGTGGGATTGCAGGCTTGTACAACCACTCTGGAAATCAGTCTGGCGGTTCCTCAGAAAATTGGACATAGTACTACCGGAGGATCCAGCAATACCTCTCCTGGGCATATATCCAGAAGAAGCCCCAACTGGTAAGAAGGACACATGCTCCACTATGTTCATAGCAGCCTTATTTATAATAGCCAGAAACTGGAAAGAACCCAGATGCCCCTCAACAGAGGAATGGATACAGAAAATGTGGTACATCTACACAATGGAGTACTACTCAGCTATTAAAAAGAATGAATTTATGAAATTCCTAGCCAAATGGATGGACCTGGAGAGCATCATCCTGAGTGAGGTAACACAATCACAAAGGAACTCACACAATATGTACTCACTGATAAGTGGATACTAGCCCAAAACCTAGGATACCCACGATATAAGATACAATTTCCTAAACACATGAAACTCAAGAAAAATGAAGACTGAAGTGTGGACACTATGCCCCTCCTTAGAAGTGGGAACAAAACACCCATGGAAGGAGTTACAGAAACAAAGTATGGAGCTGAGATGAAAGGATGGACCATGTAGAGACTGCCATATCCAGGGATCCACCCCATAATCAGCTTCCAAATGCTGACACCATTGCATACACTAGCAAGATTTTACTGAAAGGACCCAGATGTAGCTGTCTCTTGTGAGACTATGCCGGGGCCTAGCAAACACAGAAGTGGATGCTCACAGTCAGCTAATGGATGGATCACAGGGCTCCCAATGGAGGAGCTAGAGAAAGTACCCAAGGAGCTAAAGGGATCTTCAACCCTATAGGTGGAACAACATTATGAACTAACCAGTACCCCTGAGCTCTTGACTCTAGCTGCATATGTATCAAAAGATGGCCTAGTCGGCCATCACTGGAAAGAGAGGCCCATTGGACACGCAGACTTTGTGTGCCCCGGTACAGGGGAACGCCAGGGCCAAAGGGGGGGAGTGGGTGGGTAGGGGAGTGGGGGTGGGTGGGTAAGGGGGTCTTTTGGTATAGCATTGGAAATGTAAATGAGCTAAATACCTAATAAAAAATGGAAAAAAAAAAAAAAAAAAAAAAAAAAAATGCCAATACAAGTGGGGTTTTTTTTTCAAAATGCGCTATCAATTACTTTTTAATTTATGTCAAAAGAATATAAAGAACAAGATGACAACCCAGTAAATTACTTTTGTATTTTATCCAGTAATATCAACAGCATATCCTACCAAAACTATAAATCTCATTTTCAATGAAAAAGGAATACATTTGGTTATGTTTACATCCATGAGTCATAATGTAAAGGAACTTACAAGAGATGATTATCCATTAACACAAATTAAATATTTAATCATAGCTAGATTTCAAAGCTGGCAGAGTAAAAAAATAACCTGCTATCCATACCCTACTAGCTTCTACAGTGGTCTCCATGACTGTGCAAGGCAATGTCAGACTGACCACACTCTGAGGGCCTGAGGGCTGTGATTCGATCACTTTCAAAAGTGAGGGAAAGTCATTGAAGCTGCTTCAGTCACTTTCAGAATCTCTGAAGGGTCCTTAAAATGTCATCTCCTGTAGCCTCCAAACTAGGATGAACTCTCTAACGGGGATCCTCTGAGGCTCATAGGTATGTCCCACTGAGACTCACTGACCACGTGTACCCCAGAATAGTTATAAATATGCTCCAACACATTTGTGGAACATGGTGTCTCACCACAATGCCAAAAAGTTGGGTACCCCTGATGGACCCTCATAGAGATGAGCTTCTACTCAAGGGTAGTGTGTTCTAAACTTTCTGACATCCTTAAAAGGATGTCTTACTTGTCAGGTAGAAAATATCAAAAGTAACTCCAAAGGAATAAACCCCACCTTTTGTTTCAAGGAATGTTCCAGTTCCAGAAAGTGCCTACCTCTAAACTAAAAAGGTCACAGCCATCCCTTAGGACTTGAAACAAACATAATTCATGTACATGAACACTTGTAAAGTATTCAAGCTTTGACATGATCAAGTCTGAAGATCGCTCCTCCCACCCTTCTACATGTATTAATATAGGCTATATATTAATATAATTATTTTATATTGCTTACAATGTTAATATTCAAATGGATTATAACCTCTCTTTAAAATTAATAATACTTGGATAAATGCAGGACAAACAATGCTCATACCATCTGCTTTTTAATACTTTATAGTCTTACTTCTGACTTTCTAAGTCTTAATGAAACATTAGTAACAACACAAATTTGATAAGTGAACACACTCAAGGCCTTAATAGTCTATTGCATTCCACACAAGATTCCAAGAAAAACATGAGTTTAAGTTATTTAGTAAAAGCCATCTAAGGAAAGAAAACATTAAATGTTACACACCTGTCATTATCAGGGACTGCTTTTAAAAGGCAAATGGGAAGGATCAATAGATTAGGCCTATGCTGACATACCAATTTAAAGCCATTAACTAAAGAAGAAAAAGTACAGTTTGAAAAGCACATTTGAGAGAAACTAAAAACAGCCACTGTGTGGTCACGGTCAATTCCTTTTCATTAGACTACTGGCCGTATTAATTTCAGATATGTTAATGCAATCTGCTGCAAACTAATTGCAATTGATCCAGAGACCAGCATCAAAGACATATAATACATATTGACTGCTTCTACATTGACCCAAATGAATGCCAGCTTAAAGTCGCTTGCTTTTAAATTGAAAACCAAGACAGTGGGCAGACTTGCAAGGCCTGTGCTAACGCCCCGTCTATCACTGCACAAAGTAACCCTCTTACAGAAGCATCAGATGACTGTGCTCAACCAAAAACTTGGAAGACAGGGTCACTGACTACATTTAACTTCTCTAAGTCATCTCCACTTCTTAACAGCTTGTGCTGGGCGCAAGAGGTGGCTTAGGCGCTTGTGTACATTGAAGACCTGAGTTCAATCCCAGAGCTCATGTAAAGCTAGGCAAGGTAGCATATGTTTAATAATCTCAGAGGTGAACATAGGCAAAAACTCAGTTGCCAGTCATCCAGTCTAGTCTACTTGGCAAGTTCCAGATCAATGAGAAAGCCTGTCTCAAATAAATAAATAAATAAATAAATAAATAAATAAATAAATAAGTAAATCAGGCATATGGTACCAAAAGAACAACACCTGAGGTTGTCCTGTGGAACACACACACACTTACACATGCATGCATACCCATACATCTACCAACACATGTTATATACATACGTGTATGCATGTATGTAGATATGTATTCATGAGTGTGAGTATATGATCCTTCTGCTAAGTCAATGCAAGAACCACTTTGTCTATTTCTGCACTTTTAGGGGTAAGAAGTTTGCTAAGAAAATGAATGGTGAACAGTATGCTATAAATAATAGTAACCATTTCTATTAATTGCTCTGCTATTGTCGAGTGCTGTATTGTACTAGACATTTCACCATGTGCGCGTGTGATCTGACGGCTGAAGCCATCATGAAGTCAAGTATTAGATTCCCCATGCTGTCAATTAGTGCAAACCCATGATATGCTCAGCCTTCTTCCTTTTGTTGAAATTAGGAGATGCCATGCCACTAACTCCAGCCAGTAAGCCCTGAACACGTGCCATATTATATGTGACAGAGCCAAGCAAACATTAGATTACTACTCACCACCTCAACTTGGTTTTTGTTCTTCCCCCACTCCCTCCACAAGAGGAACAACAGCATTCAAAATAAACGACAGTCTATCAGCCACAAGTTTGAAAGAGAGACGCCTAGAAGTGGCTCAGGACAAACGTGTAATAAAGAGTAAACCTCTGTGGACGTTAGACACTGTGATCTGGGGTCATTATTACTGCAGACCAAACTCACCTAGACCAGAGCCTAAGAAGCTTGTGTTTTATAGAACCGTCTTGCAGATAAGAAAATCCCAGCAGCCGGGTAAGTCACTGGGTTAACATCACAGGCATCAGAGGCGGAACTGAAAGCCTCTGTGACTATAGTTGCCGATCAGCTAGCATGGCTGCTTCCCTGTGTTTATGTGCTGGCCCATGTTTCCAGCGGTCCCTCAGTGATACAGATGAACAAGACACTTTCCTCTTCAAAAGACTGAATGAAGGTTTACCGGGAATAGAACCTGCATGAAATGTTGGCTGTGGGAAGGAGGAGGTGGGAAGGGAGAGTTATCCTGAGAAATACAAGAATGGTAGGAAGAGCTACATGTTAAAACCTAAGGCCTACAACAGTATCTTCAGTGCAGAAGCTAGCAAGGTCCTCAAGTGTCCCACCAACTCTGGAATGCAAATGACAAAAGGAAGTTCACAGGTCACTAAACTTAGGGCCTTCTCTTGTTTCTCCCAGTTACCACAGACTCTCCTCTAATTCACAGAGGATGCTGTCTAGAAAATACGGTTTGAAATTTAGGAGGATTCCTGAAACTGAAGATGATACTAAGCCCATATACTCTGCTTTCCTATCTATACTTACCTATGGTAAAATTTAATTTACCATATTAAAATAAAACAGGGAAAAATAAACAATAAAATAGGATTACAATCATGTTAAAATTGGTTATTTAAACTCTGTAAATTATTTCTAGAGTCTCCTGTTTAGTTTTTTAACTACAAGAAGTAATGTGGGACCAGGCAGTGGTGGCGCACGCCTTTAATCTCAGCTCTTGGCAGGCAGAGGCATGCAGATCTCTGAGTTTGAGGACAGCCTGATCTACAGAGTGAGCTTCAGGACAGCCAGAGCTATACAAAGAAACAAACAGAATGGACAAGGACGCTTCCTGATTTTGCCTTTGTGCCCTCTGATCCTCTGCAAAACGCTTGACTTTGAGACTTTGTTTGGAGATCAGTGGAAAGACGACGCCAAGGCCCTGACTTCTCTTTCCGCATGGGGCAGCATCTCCATCAGGACTGTTTCTCCTCGGAAGCTCTAGGACCTCCCTGCCTTCTACCAGCCTACCCCCTCCTCCTGCCATGATTCATGCTAGTCTTGACTTGTTCATCTCCAAGAACTCAGTCTGGTAACCTCCCCTGCCCCTCTGCCTTCCACCAATTCTAGTAACCTTTATAACTGAGTTTTGCCCCTTGTGACCAACGGTGACTGACCCGACTGACCCGATAGACTGTGCATGGCCTTGTGGAGCCCTGACATGGCGCTCCCAGAGTGAAGGAGAAGTGGGTGCACTGACTCACTACAGAGGCCATCTGATCCTGTGCTGAGGAACTGCCAGGCATCTTCTCTCACCTTGTGAGGTTCCAAGGTGCAAAGGTCCTCTGGGATCTATCTTCCTCCTTTACAGTCAGAAACCTTGAGGAGAGGAAGTGCCTTGCCCAGGATCATGGATAGAACCAGGGGTTGTCTAAAATCTGGACTAATTTTTATTTTCTGTCCTTTTTGTGCACAAAAGTTTAACAGACAGACTACCTTAAGAACTGTGTTCCATTCCCCAACCAGCTGGAGTGTGCAGGGACTTGGCGCAGCTTCCTGGAGACTTGTGCAATGGCCTTCCCATTGCTCTATCCTTTTGCTTTTCTTTGACAGAGCAAGCATGTTTATGCTGAAGGAGGAGAGGAAATATGACTTAAAAGAAAAATAACACATAAAGATTTCAGGGCCTTTGGGGACGTGGGGGCAGAGGCAGAGGAGGAAAATGAGAAGGCCAGAGAGAACCAAGAGATACAAAGACAATGACTAAGCAGGCAAAAATGCACAGGAAAATTCACAGCCCAAAATTAGACAGCTACTCTGTCTAAAGAATGACAGGTCTGAGAGAGCATCTTCACCCTGTGGTTTCAAAGTCAAAGTGCAGAGACAGCTGAAAGAGCACCACAGAGGAAGGGAACAAATAAAGGGATGTCACTGTGCCAGGCGCCCCCTGGAGGCAGAATCTGTGAGCTACAAGCCCTCAATGTGGCATCATCAGCTTGACTTTGCCCAGAGTAGGCATCACTCTGGAATGCGGCACATGAGAACATTAGAAAGATCCTTTGTCATAGTACAAAGCTAGAAATTAGAGAGTCAACATATTATAAGAAATGCCTCTTGGCCAGAAGTAATGAAGACGCTATTGGAGGGGGGTGATCTGTCATTGTGCAAATCACAGTGATATAATGCCTTTTGTACTCTGCCTATCCACACAAACCAGTGGTACCAACACCTTCAAGGACAGCTTAGTAGCCATTCCCATTGGAACGTACCTGGAATTCTATCACCTGAGAGGCTAAGGTGGACGGGCCTTAGGACTGAAGCCAACTTTGTCTACATAATGAAGCGTGCCTCGAAATCACATTTAGTTATATTTCTGAAACACTTAATTTCATTTGTAAAAAGGAAAACAATCTATATTTTTTCCCTGGAAAGTCTATTTTTATGATTATACTACTATAGCATGCACCTGAGATACACATAAGATATGCCTGTGTATTGTTCTTCATAATAAAGTGGAGTACTGAAAATGATCCAAATGCCATCAAATAGAAGAGTGGCTGCCAAAGTCATGACATGATCAAATAGCAGCTGGTCCCAACTCACAATGGCTTCACCTAACTCTGTCAACTGTATAATGGAGGGAACACGCCTCCACCACAACCCCCAACTATTCTAATTTCCCCCTTCTATGTAGCATTCCACAAACTAAATGAGCTACTCGGTACATTATTATGAAATGAGCTTTGTGTAGGCCAATCTACCCAACTGTAAGATGATCAATATTATAAGGGTGCTCATGGTGCGCTTCCCTAGGCAAGGGATTTTGGCTCACGTGTGGTCATCATGGGTACAGTTGTGTGTGCTTTGTGGAGATCTGCGTGACACTGTTCGGGAACAGTCCACCTCGTTCGGGAGCTCCGCTGAACTGGCCTAAACTCACCAACACATATAGGTGAGCTGGCAGGGCTCTGCTGTCACTACCTCCCTATCACGAGGCTCACAAGTGGGCCCCGCCACACCCACGTTTTTTTTCATGGGTTCTGAGGACCAGACTCAGGTTCTCAAGCTTGTGTGTTAAGAACCTGATGTTTTCAATGTATTATAGGTCCAGTGGTACAACATGCCATTACAAGAGAGGAAACACCCGTTCAGGAACCATATAAACCATCAGTGACCTCACAGGACCACCAGTATTCACATGTTCCCCTGCATGTATCAAGTATGCCAACACTTTCAAAACCATGCATGGCACTCCAGAACTCTTTGTTGCTTATAGTAACTCAGAAGCCAGAAGTGGAGATGATAAAACAAAAGAACAAAAGTCGCCTGGATCGAGCTACTCTAAGGAAGACAGCAGTCCTTATGCCACCTTGCCTAAAAATCAGACAATAAGAAGTAAGTCTTTGATATATCAACTACTGAGTATTTGGGAATAATCATTATAGTTATTTCTAGCCTATTATATCTGAGCATGCTAACACAGATTATTCTCCATGGCCTATTGCAAAGAGAAACTGCCACTACTAAAGAAAACCAGCAATACAGAAAAATAGACTCTGACTAGATCAGGCACACTCAACACTCAGTAGAATATCATTTTATTTCAGACATGTACACACATAAAGCAGTGTTCTGTATATACAAATAGATATATAAGAAAGAGCCTAGTATCAATCATCTGGCTGGGGTTTGTTTGTTTGTTTGTTTGTTTGTTTGTTTTCTATCCACATGGAGGTCATAAACAGGAAATCACAGTCAGGCTTCTGCAGGGTTGGTCCAGGTTGTTAAATGCCATGGCCCATTTTTGAGCTGAGATAACAATCCGCAGATGCTTACGGCTCTGGGTCCTGAGAAGTAGGTGTCTGTCACCCCAGCTGGTTCTAGTCGCTCGAGCTGACTTGTGCTGATTCAGAGGAAGCCTAGCTGTTTCTGCTGGATCCTGCCATCACTGCTGATTTGTGTTTGGTATCCTGACACTACTGAAGAGTACTGTGCTGACGTCCTGACAACAGAGATTGGAATCACCCCCAAGGAACTACTTCTACATAGGTCCACATCCCCTTGTCCTATTTACCATCTTTTCTTCCCCTATCTTTGAGTGGTGGGCTAGAAGCAATGAAAACCAATCTACTCTAAGAATAAGCATGAAAAGGAGTCATCAAATCCAGGTACTGACTCAACTAAGTCAGGTCTAACTTGTTGGGAAAATAAAGAGCTTGAGTCCTTTAACTGTGACAGAGTTCTTTAAATCCAGGATGGGGTGGAAGTGGGAAGCTTCATTTTTCTGTTCCTCACACATAAGCTCCTGCTGTTAGCTATGAAGAGGCTCTTAAACCTCATTTCCAGCTCTCAACAGCAACGACAACAGTGGAATGGCAACAAGGAATTAGCTGTAAACACCAGAAAAATATATTTCCCTCTCGTTACAGGCCCAGTGATAAAGGCTCAGTGAGCTGTGGCAGGCCAAAAGTTAGTGTCTGTGATATTTCAGTTTTGCCAATGTTGTTCTGGATGCAAATGAGTCCTCATAAATCTACCTTGGTCACACTACTTGGACATACTGAGCTCAAATAAATGTGTTGGTGTCAAGGAAAAGACAGATATAACTCAATGTGTCTTACTACGAGTGTCATAAAATAAAAGGCTGGTTTGCTCGAAACAGGCCATGATGAAGTGGCCTCTTAACTGTGCCATCTCGTAAAGAGATGATTAAGTGGAACACTAATTGTAAGAGGAGTAAGAATACCTTTTCCGAGTGGGCTTGATGCTGACGATGCAGACATGCTACCTTCTGCAGCCTGAGCAGGCCAGAGCAGTAGAAAAGCAACAGTGGCACTGAGCGGCCAAGTGTCTGCAAAGGACCAGAGTGGGATGAAGACAAGATTGGGAAGTTCAGGGTCTTCATCTGCAGTCACCTTTGAAAACAAATTAGCCTCTGACCAGGCTCCATTTAGCCTAGACCTGTTTTGCATGTTGTAAGAAAATTAATTAGCCAGTTAATTAGCCCCCTGTGGCTAAGTTCTTAAACTATAAGCAGAGCTGAGAGGGATCTTCCTGGACCGTATCACATGGGAAGATGGTAGCTAAGCTGTCATCCCTCATTTATACGATGAAGAATACTAACAGGCTCAAATTCATGGCTGCTTATTGATTATGTGAGTTAATATATGCAAGCCAATGAGAAAGCTTAAGATAAGTGCTCAGAAATGTTAGCTGTTATTATTTAATACAAAACATAATGGAGGAGGAAACATGAAAAACAGAGACACTCCGGCAGTCCCTGCAATAGAAGTCATAGGTGGTCGCATAAAGGAGAAGAGGAAGGTGGCCACAGTGCCCTGCCGTTGGCTTTAAATGCATTTGGGGAGGTATTTTAAACTCTAATGGTGGAACTCTGTTGAGTGTCACAGAAAGACAGAGTAGTAATTTACAATGTAAGCATCTTACAAAGAATCAAGTAAACGCATGGTGCACCCCACTTGAGCTAGGACTTTCCCATCTCAGACAAGGAACACTGAGAGTCAGAGATTGAACTGACCTGTTTAAGGTCACTCTACTGGTTAAGTCATAGTGAAGACCTCAATCCAAGCCCCTGCCTAAAAATGCTTTGGCCTTTCTCTTAAAACAGTAGGTAAGCATAGGGAAAAAGATGTGTGTGTATTTGTGTGTGTGTGTGTGTGTGTGTGTGTGTATACTATATATAAATTAACTAGGCTATAACAATAACACTGGAGAAGTGTCTGTGAATTCAATGGCAATAAAAATGACGGAGCATTCAGGCTGGAGAGATGCTCAGAGTTAAGACTGCTTACTCCTCATGCAAAGGACCTACATTTGACTCCCAACATCTACATCACTGCTCATAACATCCTATAGCCTAGTTGGGCTCTAGCCTCTTTGGCTTTCTCAGTTTAGACACCTACATGCACAGAGCATGCATAAATTTACATGGACACACACACATACACATAAATTTTAAGAAATTAAATTCTTTAAAAAAGGAAAAAGCATGACCACAGGTAATGGTACTTGTAGACTCTATACCTGAATCACTCATCAGCTCGAGGAAAACGTAGAGAAAAGTTACTCACACTACAAAGACCTAACAATATTACTTTCCACCTTAAAATATACACTATCGATGAATCAGAAATAATAATCATGCCGGGTGTAGTGGTGCACGCCTTTAATCCCAGCACTTGGGAGGCAGAGGCAGGCAGATTTCTGAGTTCGAGGCCAACCTGGTCTACAAAGTGAGTTCCAAGACAGTCAGGACTACACAGAGAAACCCTGTCTCAAAAAAGAAAACAAACAAACAAACAAACAAAAAAAGAAATAATAACCATGATGCCGTAGGCCTGAGGACTCGGCAGTGATGGGACATGAAACTTAACTAGAACAGATGACTGTAGGACGAGATGTACTTTACAGTTCTTACAGTTCAAGCTCGAGCTGTTCTTCACAGAAAAGCAGCCTAGGATCAGACCCAGAGCCTCAGGCCAACTTTACTCCACTATCTGATACATCACGCTTTGTAGATGCAAGACCCAGCAGTAAGGCGGACAGCACCTGCTTAACAAACTAATAACACATTATTTGTCCTACCAGAAAAGAACTGAGAATTGAGCTCTGGACCATTCAGAAACTTGATTACGCCAGATTCATATTTATAATTCCTTTCTCTTAAAGTTCCTTAACAAACTCTTACTTTTTCTCTTTCTGTTTGATTTGCTTTGACATTTGTTTTATGTTTGAGACAGGGTCAAATGAATTCCTGGAATTCCCCATGTAGCCAAGGCTGACTTTCAACTTACAGCAAATACAAGGATTAGAAGACTACACACCCACACATCTAGGTTATCCATGCTGGGCTTCACCTGGTGCTCCCTATATACAAATGACTTCTATATACAACACTCCATATCTAAGTCACATCCCTGGCCAGAGTTATGTCCTTAACTCTAACTGAATACTTAGGGATATCTGATTACCATGAAGTTCTAAAAGCTTCCATGTCCACTTCAACATCACTTCATTTAATTCGCCTAACAAGGCTGGCAGAAATCCATTCCATGGAAGAGCAAATGAAGGCTCAGGGTGGTGAAAAGCTTGCTCAGGGTGAGGATGAAGAAGAATCACACTCTAAACCCAAGTGTGTCTGACTGCATGCAGAGCCTTTGATAGTTGAGAGGAAACTGGTGACAACAGAGGCAGGGAGCCAACTGAGGAAGGGGACAGGGGTTGTGGTGGGGTGGAAAGCTTTGGCTGCAGGGAGGCATGGGGCTGTGGTAAATGAGCACAAGGTTCAGTGGGAAAACTTGGAGCCCTGGGTGAAAGAGGTTGCTGGATGGGTTTCAACAAGTCAAAGAATTAAGATTCTCAGAGATACTGCCTCTTTCTTTTTATCCTGAATTCAGCAGAACACAGCCTATTTTTTTAAGCAGCATATACGGTTAAAATCTTTGTAGTAAGGACAAATGCCCAAAGGAGAATTCCCTTCCTGATTTTGCACAGCTCCTCTGTCAGCAGCAAAGAAAGGAGAGAAACATGTGACCTTGATAAACATTAGCACATTAGCACAACCGCAGAAACAGACATGGAAAAGGCTCCAAAAACCCCGAGCTGCATCCTTCCCAAATGCCTGCCAGCATCTGCAAGTTCTACATTCTGTGACCCTGGCCAGAGAGTGTGCCAGCCTTATGCTACTGCAGAAGAAAAGCACCTTCATTTTGCATTGTGAGCAGAAGCAGGCAACACTGATTTGTAGATAAACAAATTCAAGCGGCATAATCATACCCTGGAACTGAACTCTGCAGCGCTTTCAATGTCCATAGCAAAACTCGGGCTGAAGCTTAATCCTTATTGTGAAATACTAAGAGGCTGGACCTTTACGAAGTGATTAATTACTAAATGGATTAATCTGTGTGTGGATTAGTAGATTAAAGGCTTATCTCAAGGAGGTCTGCTGCTCTAAAGTCAGTTTGGCCCTGTCTCATGCATATATTCCTCTCACCACAGGGACCCCAGTAAGAAGGCCCTCAACAAGAAGATGCAGCCCCTGGCCTTGAACTTTCCAGCCTCTAAAGCAGTAAGAAATAAATGTGTTTTCTTTACAAGGACCCATGATATGATATCCCACCATAGCAACAGAAAATGAAGACAAAGCCCCTCCACGGAAACTGCCAGAAGTTCTACGGGTTCACATACACAACAGTTTTCCTCTGGGCACCTAGATTTGCAGTGGACCTGGAGCCTGCCATCCAGATGCGTCCGGATAAACAGACAAGTTCTCTGCTAGCAAGAAATCACTGTCCCAGGAGTGGAGAAGAGGAAAATAGGGAGGGACGCTCAAATAGTGAATGTGATTAAATAGAGTGGGAAGTGCTAGGGAGGAAATACGGGATGCATGATGAGCCCTGTGCTGGGTGCAGACTGTCACCTCCTCCAAGGATATGGCATATATGCAGGGACCTGAGGCTAGAGAACAGCTAGATATGTGAAGAAACTCCAAGGAGAAGCACAGGAGCCTGGCAGGCCTGACTGTCCTGAGACTCTGAGAGAAAAGGATAAGATATAGAGACACCAGCTAAGGATGCTGAGAAATGGGGAAGGTTAGAGAGGGCCAGACCATGCAGATAAATGTAGGCTGCTGTTGTAGCTTACACTTAATTTAAGCCACGTTTTGAAGTGGGTTGATAAGATCAAAATGCACTAGGCTGGGGTACTCGAGAGGCAGAGGAAGGGACATGTGGATCTCTGAGAGTTGGAGGCCAGCGCTGTCTATATAACAAGCTCTAGGCCAGCCAGAAGAACTACACAGTGAGACCCTGTCTCTAAAATAAAATAAAATAAAATAAAATATCAAAATCAGAGTTTGGAAAAGCCACTCTGTCATCTTTGTAGAGAATAAAGCCAGTTAAGTGAGTGCTGTAATACACAAACCAGGGTCAGCAAATTTTCAGCCAAGGGCCAGAGTATAGAACACTAGATGTTCTTCTCTGCTGCAGTTATCCAGCTCTGCCTCTGCAGCCCAGAGGAGCCACCGGGTAACAGACAACGAATGGACGTGTTCTGATAAAGCCTTAGTTACAGACAGAATGGGGGTTTGCTGCCCCTCGTTCCCTGCAGAGAACATGGTGAAGACAGACACTGAGATGAACAGACTCTGGCTAGACTGTGCTGGTGAAGCAAATTCTTACAAAATGACCAGACAGAGGCTGAAGAGGAAGACAATCTAGAATGGGACTGGCATCCGGTAATCTTAATGCGAACAAATGTGCTGGGTTAGAAATTTTCCAGCCATTTTTTAAAAACTATTTCTTTAGAAACAACACCTGCAGTTTTGCTCAAACTGACTGACCTCTGTAATCCACTTAATTACTGACATCCCTGAACATCATTCCACCACATTGGAGCTGCCTGGTCCTTGATCTTGCAACTTTCTTCCATATTTAGTATTAATCCTCCTGGGTTATAGTGAACTACCTGCTAGGGCTCCAGCCTGCTACAATAGATGGTGCGAGCTTCTCCCCAAGGAGAAGGCACAAGGACTCTGGTGACATTCTGTAGGAATAACCAAAAAGAAATGAGGAAGGATCATTGCCAGGTGGTGACCCAGCTTGTAATCCCAATAGTTGGGAAGGGGTGGGAGGAGATCAGGAGTTCAAGGCTGCCTTCAGCTGTAGAGCGGGACAGCTGATTCTACAAGAGGCCTTATCTAAAAATATATCTATAATATTGAAAATGTTTCAAGTTATTGAAACAGCTCTTGCAATGCACTGACACAGGAAGATATTTTCCAAAGCAAAATAGGAAAACAAGCAACAGGAAGAAAGTGAGCCGTAGACAGCAGTTATGCACACGTGAATATGGAAGGAATTTATAGCAAAGCTTCTCACGTATGCCTGTCTATCACAGAAACCTGAAAGGGGGGGGGGGGGGGGGCTCTGGCCAGTGACAGGCACCAGGAGAGGCTGTGTGGGTCTGAGGCAAGTCACCATCAGCACTTATGCGGTATGCTTTTAATTGTACTGTGATCCAAACAAGTAACACTTGCACCCTGCACCCGTATGTGACTATGGTATTAATCTCTATGTTCTCCATCTAAGTAAAACTACTTGCATGCTTAATGTAGTAAGCACATGTAATTCCATGAAGACTTGATTTATTAATCAAAAAATAAGAAAGCTAGAAAAGGTAACTTTTCTAATTACCTCTAATAAGGCTAATAATTTTTCCAATTACATTTCCCATAGGTTTTTTTTTTCTTTTCTTAGTTTTTAATTACTTTTAAAAGACTAACAAGTTCTGGAAGAAATCTGAGATCACAGCATGCTCATGTTGCAAATGAGGAGCCAGGGCCTGCAGGCGGTACAGGCCCTCCTTCAACCTGTTGCTTCCTCAGTGAGCTAGCGCAGGCATCCAGCCCTGGGCCTGGGCACTGCCTCTGCATCGCTGCTACATCTCATGGAACAGGTGAGCCCCACAGAGGGAAGAATGAGGACAGTCATCATGGTTCATCCTCACGACTAACTTGATGGAACTTAAAACCACCAGGGAAACAGCTCTGGGATCTCTGTGAGGGGATTCCCAAGGGCTTAACTGAGGCGGGAAGACACATTCTCAATGTGGGCCACAACACTCTATGAGCTGGACTGAGTAAGGAGTGCACACCCCACTCCGCCTCATACCTGAGCATGCAAGGTAAGCAGCCACTTCACACTTCTCCCTCAAGCCTTCCCACCATGATGGGCTGTATCCCTCAAACTGGGAGCCATGAAGCCTTCCCACCATGACGGGCTGTATCCCTCAAACTGGGAGCCAAGAAAAGCCCTTTTCCTCAGGTGCTTTGCCAGGAATTTTGTCACATGAGCTATGCTGTGACATATTACTTAAAATTTGAGTTTCTGAAGTTCATGTAGAGTGTGAATTAAGAAAATCAGGGCACTGCTTCATCATAGTTTTTACCGAGTGAGAGTGTAAGTAGTGTGGGTGTGTGTCTGTGTGCCCCTGCACATCATTCTTGGCACCTGTTGAAGTGAGCCCCTGGTGACAAAAGAAAGTTTGGCTTTCAGAAGTCCTAATTATGTAAAGCGGTCACTGCAAACCAAGTTAGTATATTCTATTAACACAAGAGCCATGGGTGCAGTCCTCCCAAGTTCTAAGAGGAGGAGGGCATTTTTATTCTTGGTCCATTAGCTTCACAACAACCACACCAGCTTTACACATTTACACATGGCATCAGAGTAATCATATCTAATATTCAGGAAGGAAAATAGTATAACATTTTACTCCAACTGCCCTGCCTAAACACATCTGCCCTGACACTAAGTAAAGCAGATGTGCTTGATAGTTCAAGGCCTTCCTCCTCCCCCACCCCCACCCCCACAGCTGCCTAGGCTGCTGCCAGGAAACTGCACACATCTGTAAGCCCAAACACACGCATGGCATCACCAGAGCACTGGCTGGGGCTGTGCTCTCCAGATCAGACAGGTCCTCAGGGCCCAGATCCCGATCTCCATCACCCTCAGTTTCCAATTTTGAGTCGTCCCTGAGTGACGCCCACACCCCACAGTCTTTTCCAATAAATTCTGTTAGAAACTTGCAAGGTTCAGACTTTATTTCAATCAACTCACTTCTGCTCCTTCAATAATCTAATAGTGCTCAACAATTGAGGGTACATTTGAGTTTAATGGGATTTACCTGCTGGCAATAGACTTCTCATGGCTTCTTTAAAGCCACAGTTTTGAGCAACCTGGCTAATTCAATCTCACAGGCTCACCTGTCATCCTGGAAGCTGAAGCAATGACTTGGAGGGGAGTAAATGAGCGACCTTTGCTGGAGAAATTCCCGAGATCATCTTTCTGACATTCCACACATTCTCTCTGCAGAATACTAATTGGTGTCAGGGAGGCCTGCGGTCCACTGCTTGTGTTGAGAAAAGAATTCTCTGTGTGTTAAAGTCTTTGCTGTTGTTGATGAATGCAATATTACTGCAACAGAAAACTAGATTTCTAGTTTGAGAGTTTTTCCTTAAGAAAAATTATAATCTGTAGGATTAAATTCTATTGCATTCATTCTCCAATAAATCTACATAAAATGTCTGAGCTACACAAGAAAACCATATGCTGAGAGTTGCAATCTGCATAAGTTATCTCTTCTTGTGCAGTGATTTGGGTTTCCTTGGCTGAGAAGAGGAAGAGAATTGTCTCAATCTTGTGTGTGTGTGTGTGTGTGTGTGTGTGTGTGTGTGTTACACAAGAGGAGATGTGTATGCCAAGTGTGCATGCAAAAGCCAGAGAAGTTCTGACATCTTCCTCTAGCAGGAAGTCATTCCCTAGCAGCTGTGTTCTCCGCGACCCTGGGCTTGCTGTTCCAGCTAGGCCAGAGGCAGGAATCTCCAGCAACCCTCCACACACAACACTGGAGCTGGAGCTGTGGGTTTTCACAAGGAGATGAAACTCGAGTTGTCCTGGCCTTCTCCCTGGAACTGCCTTACCTTTAGCTGAATGTATGACCACAGAAAGCAAACTCATAGTGAGCGATCGGCAAACTGGGAGCTGTATCCCACGGTGCAGAGTGCATGCCATGCACTGTCCTCCAGGGAACCACAGGGAGAAATGCTGCCCTCTCAAAGGCCAGAGTGAGGATCAGGAACTCAGAGAAGCATCTGCAGGCAGACACAAGCACCCTGGCACAGCAGACAATCTGACACTTCACAGGAAAGCAGCAAGGAAACTCAGCTCCAATCAAATCTACACTCCTGTAAAGTTGGGGTAGCCAAAGGCCCTAAAGCCACGTACAGTCCAGGTAACACTTATGTCAGGAGCTACTGTGAGACTGTATCATCATTACAGTTTAACAAAGTCCAAAGAAAATGAGAATGAGCAGAGGATCAGCCATGCTGTGTGTCTTCTTGGATGTCATGGTGACAGAGAGCGTGCAGGCTTCACGGTCTGGGTCGTCTGCCACCTTGAAGCTCACTTTGAGATACAACTAGCACAGTGGTCACACAGGGAGGTAAGCCTCTGTCACTAAGGGAAGTGAAGGCTTCCCCATGGGGCTCATTCTCCCCACAACAGTAGATGATAAGGTGGGTTTGCTTTATTGTTCTCCTCCCATGTGCTCATTAGCCCTTCTGCTTCATCATGGATTTGATGCTGCTGTAAGAGGGCCCTCACCAGCTGCTGGAACCATCTTAGACTTCCCAGCCTCCAGAACTATGGGAAATAGGGGGCGCTTTGGGTTTTTTTGGTTTTTTTTGGTTTTTGGTTTTTTCTATAACTTACTAAGTATCAAGTACTTCCTTACAGCAACCGAACACTGCCTGATCAATAAAGCTGAGGACCTGATGAACCATCATCTGCACCTCCCACAGACCGGCAGGTACCTTACTTTCCTATGTGAGATAGGATCATCAGCCATCACAGTGGCTGGTATACACATGTCTATAGTCACTCTGCACAGTGAACAAGAGAGGGCCCATGCATTAGTTACCTTCCTCCTGGACACAGCCAAACATAGGATAAGATGCAGCTTAAGAAGGGCTCATGTGGCTCACAGGTTGAAAGGGTAGTGACCATCATGGCAGAGTTGATAGACATGGAAGCGTGGCTGGGACCAGAGGAGTAGACAGAGATACTCAACTCAGTCTCTACATCTTCCCTTTTTATTCAATTCAGGCCACCAGCCTCATTTCTGGTTCCACCTACATTCAAATAGGGCTTCTCTCCTGGCTTAAACCTCTCTAAATATGTTCTCAAAGACAGACAGACACACAGAGAGAGACAGAGACAGACAGACACACACAGAGAGAAACAGACAGACAGAGGTGATTGCAAACATAGTCAGCTTGACAAAGAGGATTAACCATGTCACCCAGGAATATCACAAAAGGAAACAGACAGAATTAACTCCAAAGCAGACAAAGCACTGCTCTATGAAAGTATAACATGCCAGAGATGTAAAAGATTTAGAAACCCACCCAAGAAATAACAAGAAGTCTCAAATATTTAATTGACTGTTGGAAAATGATTATGGAGACATGGGTTTGACAAAAATAGTTATAAACTGGAAAAGATCTGCATCTAAATATTTGCAAAACAATGTAGTTTTAGAAAGACTCAGAGATTCTCAATATACTGTCTTAATGGAGGTTCTGAGGGTCCAATCATTAAAAAAAGAAAAAGAAAATGTGGTGGGTGGAGTTATGGCCCAGTAGGTAAATGTGCTTGCTCTGCATGCATAAGAACCTAAGTTCAAGTCCCCAATACCCACATAAAAACCCAGGCATGGCTACAGGTGCCTGTAACCCCAGCACTGGGGAGAGAGACCAGTGGATTCCCAGAGCTCCACAACCAGATTAGCTTCAGGGCGAGAAACCCTGTCTGGTGGTAGTAAGGCAGATAACAGAGGAAGACACCCTAAATCCTGCTCACAGGCACATATACCTGCATACTCCATGTATCCAACACACACGAGAGAGAGGGAGGGACGGAGGGAGAGGGAGAGGGAGAGGGAGAGGGAGAGGAAAGAAGAAGGAGGAGGAGGAGGAAGGGGAGGAGGAGGAAGGGGAGGAGGAGGAAGGGGAGGAAGGAGGAGGAGGAAGAGGAGGGAGGAGGAGTGGGGGAGGGAGGGAGGGAGGGAGGGAGGGAAGAAGAAGGGCATTTGATGTTACTGAATTATTTCCAAGCTAATTCTTACTTGACATCTACTTAGACCATGGGACTAGATTCCAAATGCTATACTCTGCAAAACTGCAAGTACACACAGAGGGAACTGGTGCTGCACTCTTGCATAAAGGGGCTTCTGGGAAGCAGTGCCTCACCCTTTCCTTCCCCCTCAGTCAGGCTTTCTGGGATCTGGTGCACTAAAACACAGGCAGGATGAAGTTGCCCCAAATCCCAGGATTGCCCATGATGCCAGTGAAACTTCAGCTCAGTTCTCAGTGCTCACTGCCTGGTGGGAACTTCTTCCCCTCTGCCCCCTGACTTCCCACAGTGTCTGCCAACCTCGGGCTCTACACGGAGGCTAAGAAGCTGGTGATGAATGAAGATGGCATCTGCCAAGCCCCAGCTCTATAGGACCCCACTCCAAGTCCACAAGCTCCGGCAGAAGCTCACCCGCTTCCTGCATTCCAAGAGCAGCAGCTGCTTCCTGAAGCCATGGCCCATTCAGAAGTCTACCATTTATTTTGTTTTTGCTTAACCTAGCCCTTCAGTATTTCTTTCATCTATTCCTTTTGCTATTTTTTTTTCCCATGGCAGAAACTCACACAGCTTCTATAGTTCTAACTGGGTTCAAATGACAAACACTGGACGGAGCAGGAAAATATGAGTACAGTTAAATCTGTAAGTTCTTTCCATTTCATACATTCATATCTGCAACTACACTTCAAATATCTGTAGAGTTTAAAATAGCAGCTTGTGAGGCAAATGCTTGTTCTGTTTGTTGACGAGAACTCAGCACCAGCAGTTGACCACACACACATCAGTACTAATTTCCCTGAATGATGGAGTGTGTGAAGGAACAAATGAAGGAACAAACTTCTCACTACTCTAACAAAATGTCTAGCAAACAACCCGAAAGGAGGAAGGGATCAGCCTGCCCCATTGCTGAGGCTTTCCTCCAGTGTGAAAGGCGACATGTGGAACAGCACAGCCACTTACACCATCAGGCAGGAAGCAGAGAGGGAATGAATTCACTTCAGGCTGCCAGGCTCTCCCCACATCCCACCATAGGGCGTCCATATTCACAGTGTCTTCTCCCTGTGTTAATCCTCTCTGGGAAGGCTCTCACAGATATATGGGGGTGAGCTCCACAAATTTCCTAGGGTCTTAATTCAATCAAGTTGAGAATCAAGATTAACCTTATGGTATACATTGGTAAGTCATGCCGGGTAATTAGATGACTGACCAGAAGGACTTGGCGCTTAAACAATTACAAAAGGTGGCCTGACTCCCATCAGAGAGAAAGGAACCTAGCTGGCAGGGCTTTGTGGTATGCAACTATGTAAAAATATAAAAATCGTAACAGTAATTTTGCTAATGTTACGAATCGTAACATAAATATCTGATATGTGACCCCCAAACGTGTCGAGAACCACTGCTATAGCTGTATAGGTGCTTTGTGTTAAGTGTTACGATCCACACTGAGTCAAACATCAGCAAAAACACACAAGAAGGGTAGTACTTTCTAACACCAAATCCATATTGTTTTCCCATAACTTTCCAACTCTCTCAGAATCCTGATTTATCAGCTATGAGTGAACTCAATCCCTAGATAATATGTAGGTGGTAGACATGAGCTTCCAACTGACTGACTCTGTAGGTATGGCAGACCCCACCTTCCTTAAAACTGTCTCAAGGTCCTCAAAGGGTGGCCTCATCAACACGAACCAACTCAAATAAGTCTGAAAGGGGGGCTTATAAACAATAAAGGTGATCCTATCACTTAGAAAATTCAAGTTCTTAGGGCTATAGAAGGATAGAAGGTCTGGGCAGGGACCTGGAACACACACAACTGGAATACACACATACAAGATAGATAGATAGATAGACAGACAGACAGACAGACAGGGCCTTGTGTATGACATCCTAAGGAAAGTCAACTTTAATTACAACATTGACTCTGCCTGTCTCCTCCTACAACCCTACACAAAAGAAACATTACCTGAGTGAGCGATGAAGTACATATACTGTGCTTATAAAAAAAAGGATTCAAGGGCATATTTTTTAAGTATATAAGTACTATACTCTATTATTATGAAGGCATGAAACTGATTTTATAAGCAGGAATGAAAAAAGCTGCTCCTGGATTGAGCATTTTATATACTTCAAAAGAAATGTAAAACTCTAATTGCATTGTTTATATTATTTGTAAGAAATGTGAAGTTCTTAATCACAAATATCTTAAGGGCAGACTGAAACAAAATAATTTAAACCTTGACTTTGGTTGTTCTATTATATAGACAGGTAAAATATTGATGGCCAAGGACATTAAACATAGAAAGCAACAAATTTCTTAGAAAAAACATTAAAATAAACAAATATTTATGTTAATGCTATACACATTTAACAAGCATTGTATTTTTATAAATAGCTTAAAGGTGATTTTGTAGGACAGCATCAAGCTAAATGTCCTTTCATTTGTAAACCTTACTCTTTTTTTTTAATTTACATGGGGAGTAGGTGTGAGGTATTGAACTTGGGTCTTATTCAAGAGTAGCATGTGATCCACTGCTGAGCTACCATTCCAGCTCCTGAGAAAGCATTCTTAACTATTTTGTTAAACAGCTGATAAATGACCCAATATCTGCTCACAAGACACTCCTAGTCCTAGCAGTAAAAAACAAAAAACGAAAAGGCACAGCATATGCACTGGGACTCCTAAAGCTGGCCCCTGCCTGACAGGGTGAATCAACCACCTCCTTTCCCACAGAGAATGAGGTCAGCAGCATCATGAAGCAGTGCTCCACGGACTAGAGACTATCAGCAGAGGTGGGACCCAAGGCAAACCTACCTGCCTGCTGTAGTAGCTCTCAGTCAATTCCCCTCAGCCAGTCAGTGAGTTTTATTATAGCATAGCCAGGTGCCTCTTCTCACTTCTAGGTACTGGTTATTCAAAAGACACTCTTCACAAAGGAAAGTGGCACGTAACCATATTGTGAGCTGCTTTACTGGGTTCTGATATCTACTACCCTTCTCTACCCAAACCCCTTCCAACCCCCTCAACACTAGTTAGGCAAGAATTAAGGTTAGAGGGGAAAGGGGTATAGATCTCTTTCTCCTACTTCCTGCTGATTAGGGCATTGAGTTCCTAGGTGCAAGTTCGATGTTCACCACCAGGATATCTTCAACCAGCAACCCAACATACCAGCAAACAGCAAAATCACCATCACAGCCTCTAGGCGACCTGGCATTTGCTGGTCTCTCAAGAGTCCCTAGAGTTCCAAAAGTAAACTATCTTCAGCGGGCAGAATCCCACTCCTGTTAGAGCAGGAGACAAACCACAGCTGCTGTGGACAGTCTGAAGCAGCCCATACCCCACACCGGGGATGAAAACAAAGACATGGTCACATAACAGAACCGGGTTTTTAAAGAAAGCCAAAGTCTCACGACAGTGCCTGTAACAAGCACACTTCACTCTCCAGAAGAAAACTTAGGTGTGAGGATGCTGACTTTTACTTAAAGTTCTGCATTACCATTTGGATTCAAGAATATAAATCATGTTTTCAAACAAATAATTTTCACAAGAAAAACATTCTTAACTCTCTAAATCAGAGTGTACTGCATTCAGTCATTTGTCTATTTTTACACATAAAGTTTTATTGGAATACAGCTGTGTCCATTCATTTATACACCACTGAGGACTGCTTTCATGTGGCGATGACTGAATAAAGGAGTTGCAGCAGGAAACATAAGGTGCATAAGTCTAAAATATTTGCTGTAAGGTATTTTCAGGAGGTTGGATGAACCATCATTTTCCCTTAAAATTCTTACTGTGCTACTGTGGCTGTGTGTGTGTGTGTGTGTGTGTGTGTGTGTGTGTGTGTGTGTGTGTATCTGTGGTGTACTACAATAGTCCCAAAGGCAAAAACCATGTCTAATTCATTCCCAAATGCATTCCCTATGCCTAGGATTGTTATTAAGTAGACAGCGAATGATAATTACACACAGATTACTGACGAGAAAGCACTGTCAATCTAAAACTTAGAGAGCCTAGCCTGCCTTCAAAGAGAGCAAATAACAATGGCCCCTGTGACACTAAATTATATTAGACAAGGCCAGGCGGTTCCCACCTAACAGTTTTATCATCCTGTTTAAGAACAACACAGTTTTCAGTCTACATGCTCATTTTATCTCAAAGACTCCTAAGCTGCGATGTTTCCTCCTTCATTTAGCCCTGCATTACATACCAACACCCAAACAAGCAAGCTGAAATACAAATCCACAAAGAAAATGCACCTAAGAACTCCAGCTGAGTACCTCAATAGGAATAGTTCAGGCAGTGACTAGAAAATGATTAAGATCATGGGCAGTGAAGACAGAAACCTGCCTTTGAGTCTTAGATCCACAAAGACAAAGGCTACAATCCCGTAACATGATGTGACATGGGACAGTGGCATTGTGACAATGCTTTTTATTGCTTTTATTTTTATGTGTGGGTGCTCTGTCTGCACGTATGTCTGTGTACCACATGTGTATAGTACAGTCTCCATGGAGGCCAGAAGAAGGCATAGATCCCCCTACAGCTGGAGTTACAGATGGCTATCAGATAACATGCAAGTGCTGGGAATTGAACTTGGGTCCTCTGGAAGGGCACAGCTGTGCTTTTAACTGTTGAGCCATCTTTCCAGCCCCACCAGTGTTAAGCTTTTAATGAAGTGGAGTAGATGCAGAATGGTCTCTAGGTGCAGAGGGGAAACTGAGAACACTGTTCAGTTCTGAGAAACACTGAACAGCTATGATACTTTTCCTACATCACGCGTCAAACTGACCTTCCGGGAGCCCCCTGCTTAGGTCAGCCCACTGTCATTTACCATTTGCAATCAGTGCAGTACTGTATTTAAACATGTATCACCTTGCCTAACACAAAGTAGGCACTGGACAATGCCTCTATTTCCATAACTATTATAGCATGATAATCATCAAGGCTGTCAAGCAGGGAACTCATCTGATCTCACAGATTCTACTAATGTGTGCAAAGAAAAATGTTCATAATCTTTCATATTGAAAATGAAACCTGAGCGTCTTCCATTTTGCTTTTCATCCCACTCAGCGCTGCAGCCACCACTGTATGGTGCCTACCTGCTTTAACTGAACGTGCTTAAACCAGAAACCCAAAGCAAAGCAAGAAACAGTAAACTGTGCTTAGGGTTATCAGAAGGACGTGGTGATGTTGTCTGGCTGTTTCACAGATAGTTTCAAGTAAAATTTCTCCAACTCTATGTCAGATAAGTATTTACCAGAAAATGTTAAATATTTATCATATCAATATTCATAAACAATGCAGTACTACAGTCGACTGGTTTCTGTATCCAAGTCATTTAGAGGGGTCAAGCTTTCAAATACAGAAAAAAGCAAAGCAAATCCTCTGTATTTAAAAACCCAAATTCTAAGCCCTAACAGACACACACTCACTCACTTCACAGCTGACTCATGCATTCCATACTTGATTTCCATGTGTTCTAGAACCTAGATAATAATGAAACAGATGAAGTCCAATTATTTGCTCCCCAAGATGGCATGAAATTAAATCGATATTCCATAATGAAGTTCCAGGGAAATACCTGGTTATAGCAAATATCAGTTATAAAACAACTCTTCGTATTACCATCTGTGTTCAATGAGTTTTCTGGGCAGCAATAAACCACAGTTTTATTAAGTAACAATGGAAAAAAACACTAGTTGGTAGTACACACTCATAATCCTAGCACCAAAGCAGTAGAGTCAGGAGGATGAGAGGTAGGGGCCAACTTGGCTCTAGAGAACAAGAACAATTCCATGAGAGACACCGCCCTGGCATGAGAAGTTGTTTGCTGCATCCTGAAGGCTGGGAAAACCTCAGACGAAGAGAGCTGTAAGCACAGGCCTGCCTGCCTTCTGCCTACTTCAAGGGTGGAATCCAGTTTGGACCTCATATGTGTTATGCTACAAAACCTTCAGCTATTTTAGTATTTGTTAACTCTGTCCCATATATTCTATTGTATCTGGAAGCTACCGGTGTGCTACCCTGCTACTTCTTGGTGTCCTACAAGTTACTCCACAGATAGCCACAGTGCCAGTTCAGAAGAGACATAGTTGCAGATGTGTCTCAAGACCAGAGCTGAAACAGTGTGTCCTTCCTAGACCCCACTTCTGTGCCCACACAGATCCTACAGTCCAACCTCTTCACAACAGCACTTTACAGGGCTCATGGTACCACTGACCTTCCTTGGTGCCAAGACAGGCAAAGCTATCTCCTCCTCACCAAGTCCTGCCTGAGACCCCTACCACCATCACATACCACCCAAGCCCAAGGAATCTTCAAGCAGACTTCAAGATTCCCAGTAAAAAAAAAAAGAAAAAAAAGAAAAAAAAACAAAGTAAATAAGTCTCATTTAATAGGAGGAAGAGGAGGAGGAGGAGAAGAAGTAGTAGTAGCAGTAGAAGATGTAGTAGTAGTAGTGGTAGTAGTAGTAGTAGTCGTCGTCTAGGCAGTGGTGGGGCGACACATTTCTAACCCCAGCATTAGGGAGGCAGAGGCAGGCAGGCAGATCTCTGAGTTTGAGGCCAGTCTGGCCTACAGATCAAGTTCATTTTCATCCTCTCATTCAACCATACCCAGAGATTTGCCCATGCCCGTGGGGAGGGGAGCACCACAGGTTTGTAAGCGGAAGCCAGAGGACAACATGTAGGATCCACTTCTCTCCTCCTACCACATAAGTCCTGGGGATCAAATTCAAGTTCTCAGGCCTGGCAGTAAGTGCCTTTACCCACTGAGCCATCTTGACGGCCTTAACTAATGTTCTTAACTTCTCCCCTGCCAAATCCCTGCTAGCAAAATTGTTAAGACACAATAACAGAAAACAGTGTTTCCCAAATGTTCCTTTCCCAGGAATCTGATGGAACTAAGCCCAAATAATACATAAGGTGAACCTTGTGTTTGAGACACTATCGTACGGGGTACACGTCACACTAACCTACTTCTTCCCTTATATTATTGGTTCCTGGCTCTATCTCTAAGTAAATACACAGCCACCTCTTTATTTCCTTAACTGTAAAAGAGATGATAAGTAGGACATTATAAGAATACTACTATAAAGTGCTTAGAATAGTATTTATATGCAACACTGAACATACCACCTATTATCAGTTTTTAGTATGATTCTTGCAAAATTCAACAATAATTTCAAAGGCAACATGAGATAACCCACAGTATACAGCCCATAGTATTCACATGCATGAGCCACAGCTTCACAGCACACTCATGACTGCAGAAGGAGCAGAACTGGGGGCAAACCCATCAAGCTTCGCTCTCAGGACTGAGAAACTACACTACTTTTCTGACCACCTGCCTACCTTTCTACGCTACAACAGTGAACTAACTGGGCATAGGAAACTGTGACAGGCAAGTGAACAGTGGGAAAGTGTGTTTACACTGTGCTATCATTCGTGCTTAAGAAGAGCTGACATCTCAGTGAACAGTGATTCACAAGTGACACATACCCAGACTCCAACTGCAAACCATGCCGTAGGCAGCAGCTCAAATCTGTGTTCTCACTTTAGCTACGCCACTTGCAGTCAGCTTCACACAAGCACAGTTCAGGGCACACCTTCCAGTCTGGACCCCACCCTTCCAACTTTTGGAGACGCTCCCACTTTGCCATGTGGAATGGCCATGAATTCTGTCCTCATGTTCATCAGGATAATGAGCACTGATTGTTTTTTTTTTGTTTGTTTTTGTTTGTTTTTGTTTTGTTTTGTTTTGTTTTTGTTTGGGAGACAGAATCTCATTATGTAGCCCTGCGTGGCCTTTAATTCAAAGAGATGTGTCTGCCTCTGCTGCTACCTCCAGAAGGCTGGGACTAAAGGTACCACCATACTCAGACAGTTGGTTTTTAACTCCTCTACTAAAGCGCTCTGTCACTAAAATCAAATCCCAAAGTAAAAGCCAGAAGTTCAGAACATGCCTGGGTTTTCTAAATCAACTCTCTTCCCTCCCTCCCTTCTATTTTCTAGGGCCTTTGAGTTACTGTTTTGGGTGTTTTGTCCAGAACAGCTCCTACCAGCATCGAAAGCCCAGTCGGTCAGTGAAGAGAACACGGCCACAACAGAAATGGAGCCTGGTGATGACATACCACCCAGAGGGATGAGAGATGTTCCGTTCTATCCAGGCAACCAGGAAACACAAATTCATGCACACTCAAAAAAGAGTGTTTTAAGAATTCATCAAAATGAATGAGCAAAGTCCTCAATTTAATTTCCTTTTTAAGAAATTCTACACAGGCAGGAAAGACTGGCCAACAGACAAGCCTGAAGTTTGTTCTGAGGTTCATGGCTCCTGCAGCTTCAGAGGCTCAGAAACATCTGTGGGAATAATAGAGGGGTCTTCAAAGGCAGACGCTCTTTAGCCAAAGGCAGAAAGATAAAAATGTAAAGTGATGACACACAGGCAACAGGCATGTGACATACCCAAGACAAACAACATCACAGGTGATGACACACAGGCAACAGGCATGTGACATACCCAAGACAAACAACATCACAGGTGATGACACACAGGCAACAGGCATGTGACATACCCAAGACAAACAACATCCGGATCGGAGATGGCAAACGTCTGCCAATTCTCACCGAATGCGAATGGTGGCTCACGGTGCTTCATCAAGTAAGACCATGAGGCTCTGTCTAGACCCATCAGAATAAACTCATGATTGATTACTGATGTTTGCCACAGGAAGACATAAAATCGTAAATATTCACATGCTAGAAGCAAAATAAAGTTATGTGACTTGGGAGAATGAGACGAGACAGGCTCGTCAACATCATCATTATTAATATTACTGAGTATCTTCAATATACCCAGAAGACGTTAGAGTAATTCAAATTTAAGTGAAATTAAAAAGGGATATCAGACAGGCTAAAATAAAAAAGTGCCTTGAATCTTAATAAGCCCACAGTACATGAACTGCCTCTAATTAGATTCAGGAATATGACTCCGTGTGAAACTAACCAAGAGAAAACACTTATTCAGATGATTTCAATAAAAAAATTGATAAGCACTTGCTTCCACTTTATCATGCACAGAACTCAACCGTGGATTTTAAAAAATGAAAGTACAATCTATATTGGAGAAATTATACCTGCGAGTCCTTCAAAAGCTAAGACGTTTTAATCAATAAGGTGGAAGGGCAACTTACTGACTTACATAAATGAACAAAACACTTACTACTTGAAATGACTGGCGGCTGTACTGAATTCAGTAACGGTTTCCATACCACCGCCCGCCCCATACTAAATCAACAAAGAGAAGCTAGCAAGTCTGCCTGCTGCCCACCTGCTCCTCAGCTAACCAACGCTTTCTCTACCTGATGTGGGCTGCCCACCTGCTCCTCAGCTAACTAAGGCTTTCTCTACCTGATGTGGGCAGGGGATTCAGAACTTACCTCGCCTAACTCTTCTTTGTCAAAGAAAGGAGATTTGCCCAGGTAAACTCAGTTTAGAAGGAGTGTATCTACACCTCGGGTTCCCGTCCTCACGGTCTTCTGTACCAACTGTAGTCTTTTCCCTGTTGCTGGGATCCAACACCCTGACAAGAGCACTGTAGCTGAGAAAGGTTCTGCAGACATTACAGTCTGAAGGATATCTTCTATCATGGTGGGGAAGGCATAGTCGGGAAAGGTGGGGAGGCCGGATGGTTCACATCACATCTGACTCAGGACACAGTGAACAGAGAGCAGGGCCTGGCTGTAAGCCCTCAAAGCCAGTCACCGAACCTCTTCTTCCAGAAAGTCTCCACCTCATAAAAATTCTGTAACTTGACCAAATAACAGCAACTGGAAACTCCATGTTCAAACACACAAGCCTATAGGAGATATTTCCCATTCAAATCACTACCAATCTACCATCCACTAAAAGTTTAAACAAGGTAAGTTAATCATACAACTTGAACTTGGTGTTCCGGTTCAAGCCAGTGATCTCAGCACTCAGGAGGCTGAAGCAGGACTGTCAGATCAGGTTACAAGTCAACCTACATAATTGTATTATGCTGGGATTTAGTATTGTATGGTGTATTTCACAACTTTAGGAAGCTTCAATAAAACTCCAAGCTTCAGTCCCCATACCCCTGATGTGGGCTCTATCACTTCCATCTGGGAAGTGTAAGCAAACGGCTTAACCTCCCCAGGCTTCGACTCACCCCTCAGCAAAGGGAGGCAGACTGAGATCAGGACAGAGTGAACAGCATCCAGCCACGCTGAGGAACGCGCTCAGTCACCCAGCTGACATCACACCTGCACGGCTGCCTCTGCCGAGAGTTTGGAGTGTTCCCACCGCAGACGCCATGAACCAGATGATGCATTCAAATCAGAGAACCAGGTAGAAAACCAGGCAGACATGACTCATCAAGGCAGCTAACACATACTCAACATAATCTGTAATAAGTGGACACCAAGGTCTAAATCCATGAAGAAACCAAACCAGAGGCTCATGTCAGCAATCGCAGTGCTTGAGAGGGTAAGGCAGGAGGTTAGAGTGAGCCAATCGGTGTTTATCAGTCCTCCCTCCCTCTCTCCACTCCCCATACACACATCCTGAAGCCTCCCTGGCTAGTACTCAGGTATTTCTAGAAACCATCTGACAGGTGGGTGGAGCACACAAACCGAGCTCTGAGGCTCCCTAGTGATGAGCTTGCACCATGATGAGGGACATTAGCCTCTCAGCTAATCACTCAGCAGCTCGGGCAGTAACAGGCATTCCCTCACCTCTGCAAGTGAAGGCTTCAGCAAAGAGTATGTGACCTAATCCTCACAGTGATCATGGAGACAAAGCCTGGTAAGAGAGACACAAACTTCTTCAGGGGAAAGTAAGCTTTAAAAAAAAGTAGGTTTTTTGATATCTATTCTGTTTCTAAGAAATAAAACTGGTTTTTTTTTTTCAAAACATACTCTCAAAAATATACTAAAATAATTCTCTTATTGAAAATTCAAACACATTCCAGGACAACCACGGCTACAAAGAGAAACTCTACCTCAGGAAACCAAAACGAAAACAAACAACAACAAAAATTCAAACAGGCCTAAGTGGGTCTCTGGGTTTTTTCCCTACAAACTAAGTGAAATGGGCCGTGTTGATTACCACTTGGGAGGGTGACAAATGCACCCTCTCTAAGTGAAGACTTCTCTCAGGGACTTCTTCGAGGAATTCAGAGTCCCGGGCTCCATCAACAGCTTATGCCTAAGGGACCCCAGGTGTTGGCATTTTGCAAGTTCCCAGGGCATCTTGGTGCCAGGGATCGGGGATCAAGCTGAGGACTTTCCAACACAGGAGCTCCCAACAGCCCCTCCACCTCTGCCAGGCTGTCCCTAAGCACAGCAGCCCACTCATCTGGATCTGAATTCTATGGGCACCATCTCTATCTACTTCAAACCTTCTACTGGCGACATTCAATTAAAATGCTCAGCTGAGCAGTATCATGTGAAATAAACTTCAGCTCCACTCCCTAAACCCAATTATTTATAATAGAGAAATGCCCTGAGATACACCCATCAGGTTATAAAAATGCAAGTTAATGAGGAATTTCATTTAACAAACCGTGCTGGCCTTACATGGCACTTATTTGCATTTACAAGGATAAATGCCTTAGGTACCTCATGCCCTGTGAGCAGCTAAAAGCTAGGGAATGAAGCACCCTGCACGGACTTGTGTGTACATGTGCACACAACCTAAATGTGCCCGCGGGCTTCAAGCCGGTGACAGAGACTATTCCATGGAGCATCTGCATCGTTCTCCATGATTTCTCCTCTACACCATGCTTGTGAGGCGTGTGGAAAGTTTCAATTAATAAACACTGAACATCAAATTATCAATAAGCAGAATATTAAGTGCAGCAAGCATAAAACCAGAAAGGAAAAAACAAAAAAAAAAGGAAAAAAAAAGGAAAAAAAAAGAAAAAAAAAAACACTAAAGCAATATGGCTAACAGGGATACACCATGTGGTCAATGGAAGGACACCATCTTGTTACCATCACCTTATGATAACTGTTCATTTATCAGCATCTCATGGTGTCTAGAATAACTGACATTAGTTTTGGAGTTCAGGCAGGCATTCAAAGAAATCCTGTTGAAATTAATAACTACTTTTTTTTTACTTATAAGATATTAGAATTTGCCCTAGTGAACTTTCCAGAATATTTCTGTCTAAAGTGGAAAAGGATAATGATGTCTGCCGTCTGGCAGATGAAGAAAAGTACAATCTTCGTTGCACCAGAGCAATACAATTTGGAATAATGAGAGGCTGTTTCACACAAAATGAACTGGAAATACTTTTAATTACCATATTTGATGTTGGTTGGGGTACTCGAAAACAGTCACATAGATGGCACATCAGTTTCCTAATCTCTAAAAGAAAAGGCCAATGTTTTGTGAGAATAAGCGAGTTAATCTACACAAAATGCTTAGCATCAGCGTTGTTAATAAGTAGTAGCCATTATCATGATTATTGTACTGATTTTCTGGAGGGAAATCTGACAGGGCTCATTTGATGAGTAAGCATTAAACAGTAGGACATTTAAAGACAGCACTAAAGCCCACCAAGAGGTAAATGACAAAACAGATAACCCCAGAGCATCTCCCCAGAAACATAACAGATCAAACGTGGTATGGCTGGGACTCAGGGAGCATCTCTGAAGAAGAGGTGGAGAGAAGGCAAGATCAAGAAGGCGGCACAGCGAGGGGCAGCTCTGCGAGGGGCAGCATTGGCTTCTGCCTTCAGAGCAGGACAACACTGCTGTGCCCTTGGCAGCATAGCTATGACAAGTATACCCAAGGCTGAGCCTGTCAACATCAGGCTGTGAGTGGGGGAAGGGCCCATCCAGCCCTGTCTCTCACCAAGGATTTAAAGGTCCTCAGGGTAGCTAGGGGTAGGAGTTCCTAGAGCCCCACCCCTCCCTAAAGAGCTACACAGTTACAGGTCCTGGGGGGAGGAAGAGACATTTTCTTTCACAGCCAAAGAAACAATTTCTAACCTGGGATCATGTGACAAAACCTAACAACACAATCAATCTCTCTCTCCCTCTCCCTCCTTCTCCCACTTCCCTTCCTCTTCCTCTGTCTTCCTCTCTCTCTCTCTGTCTCTGTCTCTCCCTCTGTCTGTCTGTCTCTCTCTCTCTCTCTCTCTCTCTCTCTCTCTCTCTCTCTCTCTCTCTCTCTCTCTCACACACACACACACACACACACAGAAACTTTAAGGGTACAGTCGTAGCACACATACCCTGATGCTAAAGAACACTTCTCTAATTAGACTTAAAATGGAAATCATGCCTGGTACAGAAAACTTAGCAACTACCCAGAGCTAATGAGGTCACAGAACCTAAAGAAGAACCTACAACCCTCATTTTACAGAACAATCACAATCCCTAGCTACATTCTAAATATTTGTCCTTATATCCACAAGTAAGTTTAGTCCTCACTCCTCCTCAAGGAAACTTCTCTTCGCAACAGGAGACCACTTCAGAAAGCCACAACCATTCAAAATGCAGAGTTGTGGAGCCCAGACTCCACACATAACACAACTCCAGCAACTCCAGCTCAGGGATCATTGCAAAGCAGGGAGTCAGAAAAGCTGTTGAGAGGCAGAGGAACACAGAGATTGCCATGAGCCTCTGTCTCCTAGGAACATCAGAAGCTATGCCCATAAATAATCACCAACATGACTGCCTAAATAGGAGATGAACAAGGACATCAGCAATGAACATGGTAACATGGATGGGGGAAGGAACTCATGAGGCCTCAGCTTAGACAAAGAACTACAGGGAACCAAGAGATACCGAGAGAGGGGCCCACAGTCTTCCCCAGGGAAGGAAGGGCTTACTAATTGGTTATCAAACTCCAAGTTGTCAGTCGCCAAAACATGCATGCAAGTATATTACACAGACTGGACACACACACATATACACACAAAAACCCCACATGCACCACACACACGTAACAACAATTAAATAAAAAAGAGGCCATGAACTACAAAGAGAACAAAGAGAGGTATATGGAAGGGTTTGGAGAGAAGAAAGGTAAGGGAGACATGATCTAATTATTTAATAATCTCAAAAAGTGTTTAAAAACTCAAAATAAAATAAATTAAATTTTAAATACACACACACACACACACACACACACACACACACACACACACGCTCCTGCGCACCCATGGAAATAGAAAAGAACTTGGCAAGGAATAAGAAAGGGCTCTGCAGGAGTCAGGAACCAGAGTGCAGCGGTAAGGAGGGAACCAGCCGGCAATGGAGTGAAGATGATAGGCTGCATGAGAATATCACAATGAAACTGTTAGCATAGGTGTCTTAGTCAGGGTTTCTATTCAAGCACAAACATCATGACCAAGAAGCAAGTTGGGGAGGAAAGGGTTTATTCAGCTTACAATTCCATACTGCTGTTTATCACCAAGGAAGTCAGGACTGGAACTCAAGCAGGTCAGAAAGAAGGAGCTGATGCAGAGGCCATGGAGGAATGTTCTCCACTGGCTTGCTCAGCCTGCTCTCTTATAGAACCAGCCCAGAGATGGTCCCACCCACAAGGGGCCTTCCCCCCTTGATCACTAATTGAGAAAATGCCTTACAGTTGGATCTCATGGAAGCATTTCCTCAACTGAAGCTCCTTTCTCTGTGATAACTCCAGTTGTGTCAAGTTGACACAAAACTAGCCAGTACAATAGGCAATTAGCATATGCAAATAAATTTAAAATAAATAAATAAAAATAAAAGACTACAGCTATTCGGCACAGTCTTCACTTCCCTTGAATTCTTTGCCATTAAATTAATATTTCCGTAAATTCTTAATGAGTAGATAAATACTCCTCAACATCAACTAGAAGATTAGCTATGATTGTAAACCTGGTTAAGAGGAGTGATAAACACATGGCATATCTGCGTGCATCACAGCAGTCCACAGTCACTCACAACAGCATTCTCTAGGGCTAGGTGAGTCAAGCAACCATTATAGTCTTAGTATTTTTCTGTTTTTCTGAGTTTTTTGTAATGACGGTCAGCTAAGTTTTCCAAATCAAATTAAAATCAGAAAGGTGGTTCCAACCTGTTTTAGATCAGATGCATCTAACAGCAAGACCTAGACTTCTCCAAGGCTGTCTCTGTGCCAATGGGTGGGTCAAGGCAGCAGCCTGATCTCTCAAGGGCCCATCTACACAAACGAGCCCTTTTAAGTCTTCTCGGGCTCTGAGAGCCAAAGCCTCAGCAAGTCAAGTCAATTGCTACCTGTCAAACTAGAAGATATGTTCTCCTCTCCTTCCAGATGACTTCTAAAACCACGTTAGTAACAGTGGGGGACAGCCACAGGCGCCTAACAAACCCAGCCCATGGCAAAGTAAGGACAGCCTTTTAATCAGAGAGAGCTCCTTAATGTAATTCTAGCTCATACACAAATGACACACTGTAAACCAGACTGTCTTTTCTCACAACAGTGACTAAGTGACTCACTCGCTCCTTCATTTCAGACCAGGAGGTAAGTTAACCTCTCAATGGTCACCAAGTAAAATCGGGAAACTAACTACAGAGGTACAGTTAAAACAGAATCAACCTGGGAGGGGAGGGAGAGACTCAGCAGCTGCTCCTTGGTGAAAGAGTCCAGCACTCCTCAAGTCCTGTGTTCAGTACCAGCACTCAAGAAGGGGGAAGGGCCCGGTGTTTTGTTCGGTAGCTGACCTTGCATGCACACTGGAACCTTACGCTTCCCCAGCTATGCCCATGTTTATTTGCAACATCACAGTTTGCTTAGGAACTTTTTCTGCACTGAAGACCATGCCAACACCACACTGTGGAAACAATACACAGAATACTCAGAGTTACAGGTTTTCTAGCCTGAAAATCAAGAGCCATCAAATCGCAACTTACTCCTCACGATCTACTGCAAACTTACTGATTAAAGAGCTTCTCGGGAAAGGGGGTAAATTAATTGGATTTTTACATGGGGGTTGGGGGGTGATAAGGCTAGAAGCAATATCTGATTATCCTCTCAATTAAATTTTTATCACTTATTCATGGGCAGTTTTTCATTAAATGAGAAATAAAATTGATCTCTCTCCTTTGCAAGTTGTGATGTCATCCAGAAGCCCACACTCTCTTCTGGAGAACTCAAAGTTAATATATTTCATTCATCGGCAGCAGACTGCCGATGCAGCAAGCAGACATCTTAATTCTACACAATATCATATTCAAGACATTAAAGACAAAGATGAAGGGAACTCAGCAAATGTCCAGAGAGGATGGGACCAGAGAGAAACAGAAAACATGTCACAGAATACCATTTGGGGATAAATCCTAAGGATAAACAAAGAGATGTGGGGGGAGGGGAGGCATTCCACAGCAATGTGGAAACAGGCAAGGACTTCTAGGCCAGAGACAGAGGGAACCTCACAGCTCAGTGTGACAACAGTGGGGGGGGGGGGGGCGCTCTGCATGCACTTCTACAGGCTGTAGAGAAAGAGAACAGAGGGCCAGAAGGTTGGCGGTCTGCATGCCCATGATAGGCCCTGCTGGGCGAGCAGAAACTGTTACTTGTTGCAGTGCTGCTGACCAAATCCGGGTCCTCTTGTGTATCAGGCATAGGCTTTACCCTGAGACCTGTCCCCACTGAATAGAGTTCCTGGTACCAGGAGGACCACCAGGAGTGCAAAGCCTGTATAGACTGCATTATGAATTCTAGGCCAGAGCTACAAAGTGAAACCATGTCTTAGCTGCTGGGGGGGGGGGGGGGGGGGGGAGGGGCCCGCGGGAAGTCTACCTATTTACTTATTTATGTGAGTATTAAAATTTTTAATGAAAGTAAGCAAGTAACCAAACTGGAGGAAAGAATTCTTTCTTGAGAAGCAGGGAAAACTTGAAAATCCTCATATGTAATTTATTACATAAAAAAATAACCACAATATTTAGCATCACTAGCAAAAAAGTATGTGCTTCCAAGGGTTCAATCACCACCACTGGCCACCCTACCTGTCTTCAGCTATGTGGTCTTCAGCTCTTAAAGCCATCTCGGTACCTGTGTTTCCTTGGATTCTCTAAGCAGGTAGAGAATACCCAAGAATACAGACCCAACAGGGTCAGGGGAGGGACTAGATCCAGGAGTCTGCCTTGACAGCCTGTGATTACAGTAACTGTTTATAAAACAGAATGAGAGAGGGGTCTCTGGCACAGTAATGTGAGTCTGTGTAACAGCCAGACTTTCATGAGACATGAAGCAGGCTTCTATTCCCTGTAAGCATATATTCACTGCCCATATAAAACAGTGTTGGCTTCTATGTTGGGGCTGAATCATTTCCACAGTTACTTACAGTCCTAAAATACTATAATCCACCACGGAAGCATAATTTCAGTGCACGTGTGTGATTCTTAAGACCATCTGAGCTTCTGTCAGCTCCTTCCTAGGAGATGGAAAGGAAGGAAGCTGAGAGAACCAGGGCCCTATCAACCACCAGGATCCACTTCAGTTTTTTAACTTGATCAACATGTTACAAATGTGACTGAGCCTACCACTGATGTGTCTGCTGTCTGTATTCCTGTACCCCATTACATATCAAAACTGTAGGAAGAAAGCTGTTATGCAAAGACAAACTAAATTGATTTCACCAAAATATCAAGTTTTAAGGGCAGTATCTCTCTCACTGTAGACTGACACAATAGCTTCATCTGACTTTATAGCCAAGAGACAACAGGAACATTAAAGCAAATGTCAAAGACCCCTTTCCACAATCTCAAATGGTCCTTGACTCAAAACATATAAGTGAATCTGAAAAACCAAGCAATGCCACAGAGAGACAGAGGTCACATCCAAAACAAAGGACAACAGATGACCCACACTAGAAGAAGGTGGCAGGAGGCGGAGATGCAGAGCTGGCTCCCAACCTTAGTGGCTCAAAACTTCAGGAGTTTCATAGTGAAAGATGTGAAGGATGATATCAGGGTCGCGTAATGGTTTAAAGTGCTGGGATTCTGTGGGAAGAATGAGAACCATTGCACCAGCATCCACTGGTGGGGGTGTCAATCCTTCAAGGGAGCAGGGCTGAAACAACAGGATGTGCAGCGGAAATGAATGAGTAAGCAAGCTCACTGTAACTGACCGAGTGCACGTAGATATTCAGCATGGACCTGGGATGTGCATTTAAAGCTATTAAAATAAAGGAGGGAAGCAGAGAGGGGAGGGGAGGGGAGGGGAGGGGAGGGGAGGGGGGAGGGAGGGAGGAGGCAGGGAGGGAAGGAGGGGTGAGGGGAGGGAGGAAGGAAATTTAGCTGAAAGAAAGACTCGAAAAGCCAAATAAATAAATAAGAAAGAAAGGAAAGGAAAGGAAAGAAGGGAAAAGGGAAAAGGGAAAAGGGAAAAGGGAAAAGGGAAAAGGGAAAAGGGAAAAGGGAAAAGGGAAAAGGGAAAAGGGAAAAGGGAAAAGGGAAAAAGAAAAGGAAAGAAAAAAAAGCCACCTTTTAGCTGGGTGTGGTGGCTGACAGCTCCCAGTATTTTGGAGGCAGAAGGCTAAGCCCCTTAAGATGTAAGGTAATTCAAGGCCAACCTTCATCTTATAACTCTGTCTATAAATCAAGGAGGCAAACTGGAGCTGACCACAGTTCAAGCTCTTTCCTCTCTGGCTATGCTAGAAGACCGAGAAGACAAGCTTTCACCCACACACCACACATCTGCAGGGGTGCATACCCACACACAATAAATAGCACACAGAAAACAAAGAACTTTCAAAATTCAACACTTTAAAAAGCAAAGCAGGGGGCTGGAGAGATGGCTCAGTGGTTAAGAGCACTGTCTGCCCTTCCAGAGGTCCTGAGTTCAAATCCCAGCAATCACTTAGTGGCTCATAAACAGCTATAATGTGATCTGTTGCCCTCTTCTGGCATGCAGATGTATATGCAGATTGAACCACTCATATAAAATTTTAAAACTCTTTTTAAAAAGTCAAAACAGAAAATGGACAGAAGACATGAAAAGACACTTCACTGATGATAGGCAGGAGGCAAACAAGCCAACAGCAGGATATTCATCCTGACTGGCCATATGGAAACACAACTGAAACCCGTTACCTCATGCCATGCTGTTGGGAAAGAAAGTACAACCGGAAACATCAGATTACCAGCTGTGAGCATGGCTCCTTAGGCCTCTCAGCCATCTCCACAGCCCAGTACAGTAGTTTCTTTAAAAACCAGACATACATTTACAATGTGACCAAGATACTTATCCTGGGAATATACCCTAGAGACACAAATATGTTCAAATAAAAACTGAAACAGCTCTGTTTATAGATGGTTATTTGTGATGGACATAAACTGAAAACAAGCAAACTGTCTCTCAGCAGGTGCACAATTAAACTAGACTATCCGTACCACCTGCAGCCTGGGTTACACCCAGGAAACATACGTACAATAGACAACGTTCATATTATGTAATCTGTGGCACTGTGGCTTGTGCTCCAGGAACATAAACTTGGACACGTCTAACTTGGACATCTACTGCCCTCTCCCAAGCCCAGGACTGCCCACCATCTGCTTACTGCACAAACACATCAAGCACACGGCCCACACCAAGGCGCTGCACTTACTACTCCTTTGTTTGCAGTACTCTTTTCGCAAATTACTCCACAGTTCATAGCCCTTGGCTCCTCCCGGGATTTGCTTAGCCTTAACCTTCCGACTGTCACTCCCTCTACTGTAGGCACCATGTCCTTCCTGGCTTTTCCTAGTAGCATAAATCAGGCCGGGTGAGGCAAGTGGTGGTGTGCATTTCCTAGCTAGTAGCTAGGATGATCATTTGAGAGGACTAAAAGCTGAAGACTAGTCTAACAGGGTATGAGGCCTTCTCTCAAAGAACAAAACAAACACGCACCACCCAGAACTATTTATTTCCAAGAATGGAGTCCCAGGAGAATTCTGAGTACTTGTGAGAAAACTCCAAGAAAAGAAGGATCTCGGGACCTCAGTTTGTCTCATCGAAGCCACAGAACTGATCCTGGAAAGTCCCCTGCCCCTGCCAGGAGAGAGCTTACTTCAGCTTAGTCTCCACATCTGGCTGCCGTTGTTTGTTTATATGCCTCTGTGGGAAAACACGCTCTTGGCACATGCACTTTGTCTCTGCACACTTTACTCACGTGACACTTAACCTTCAGAGCATAAGCTGTCAAACGTTCTGAATATAGCTGGCTACTGCGTGAGATTCGCCCACCTCATTTATCGCCTGTGCATCACCTGATTGCAGAATGCTGGGATTTGATGTTACTTCCTGGATTTCCTAAATTCCTGTGTCCCAGTGGCCTGCAGGGCATCCTGCTTCAGCAGCCACCGTGCAAAGTTACACACCGAGCCAGCACTGAGCAAGAGTCTAGACACACACGGAAGAGGGAAGCAGTTTAGTAAGGGGATGGGGGCTCAGAGAGGCTGAAAGCCACAGAACTAATCAACAGGGCAGAAAGACACAAACCTGTTCCCTGTGCCTTCCATCAACACTAAACAGACCTGTCCTAGAACCCAATGGCTTTCCCTGCATTATTTCGTGGACAGCACCGATGTCTCAGTGACTGTCCCCAATGCCCCTTCTCCCCGCTGCAGTCTGGGAGCATTGCTGCATGTTAAGCTGTGCCCACCACATGCCTGTCAGGACACCACACCTTCTCCTCGGCTCTTTCCTCTTCAACTGCTCCTACACCTTTTTCTTCCATTCCAGAGGTCTCACTTTCGTGTTCATTATTGTTCGTGTGTAATCAGCTTTTGATTGCATGCTGATTATTTTTAAATTTCAGCTTTATAGTACTGAAGAGCCCAATGCCTGGTGCAATGCTTCTGATTACAAAAACAAAAGAAATAAAGAAAAAGAAAAAGCTGGGTTAAGTTATGCAAGTGCTTCTGAAAAGGCCTATCACAGGGCATTAAAACGCCAGGGGTTTGTTTAACCTTGAGTGAGCTACCTGAACAAAGAGAATGGGTTTTTTTGGGTTTTTTGGGTTTTTTTTTTGGGGGGGGGAGTGACATGTAGAAAAAAATAACAATAATAAGGTTTGCTGTTTTCTTACTTTCAGAGCTAAGTGAAAATTACGTGACCTGACACATCTGTATAAAGGGCTGCGTGTATTCCAGCCGCACTGCCTTTAAAACCTTTCTGCACCTCCTCTTTGGATTCAGTGTCAAAGCCCACTCCTGTCCTGCCCATACTCCCCCTCCGTTACAGCTTCTCTTTCCTAGCCTAGCACTAGGGAGTAACTGAATGGGAAACTATCTTGGTTCAAAAGCAAAGCTTAAAGCATGTCAAATGTTGGCCTTGGTCTCTACAGGTACTGGGGACACCACCCTCAAGACAAACCCAGACACTCAAGAAGCACACAGTGACCTGGAGAAGCACCTTGTCCCCTCATGTGACCAGAACACCATCCATGCGTGCTTCTTCTACATGCACACACAGTATTTCTGTGGGTCCCAGTGATCAAACCTAGCTTCACAATGGGGTAGAGGGGCTCCTGGAACTCTCCATTCTTCAAAAAGAACAGAAGATAAATTGTTCACTGTTATTAGTCTGATAACAATGTACCACATGGCATGTGGCTTAGAGAGAATCGGGAAGAAGAAGAGAATGAAGAAGAGGAGGAGGAGGAGGAAGAAATGTGAATGTGGTGGTCTTGCTTATAATCCTATCACAGGAGACTAAGGCAAGAGGACTGCCTCAAATTCCATGCCAACCTGGGTTACACAGCCAGATTCTTTCTGGGGGGAGGGAGGACATAGGGGGAGACATATTCAGTCACAGTTCGGGTGGGGGGTGGCCTAAAAGTCCAAAATCAAAAGACTGAGTCCTCAGGCTGTATTCTACACCTCACTCCTAGCTCTGGTCACTGCAGGCCATTTTGTTATTCCCGACCACTGCCTCATGTTCCTCTGCCCTCCTCACTAAGTATGTGCAGCTGAGTCTGCACTTCCCCCGTTTATAAAGCCATCAGTCATACTGACTGGATTAGGATCCATGCTAATTATCTGCCTTTGTTTTTTGAGACAGGATTTCCCTAAGTAGCTCTGGCTGTCCTGAAACTCACTCTCTAGACCAGGCTGACCTCAAACTAAGAGATCTACCTGCCTCTGCTTCCTGAATGCTGGGATTAAAGGTGTGCCCCTCTACACCTGGCTCTGATGACCTCATTTTGACTTGAGTGCCTGTGTGTCATCTCTATTTTTCCCAAACTTTACACCCTGAGATACTGGAGTACGGACTTCACAGACACAGCTCAGTCCATAAAGGGCACAATTCAATATGCCACTGTGAGTGACCACTGTGAGTGACATCCTGAGGGACACCAGCAATGGCAATAAGGAAGACAGTTAATGTCTCTGAGCCACAGTGTATTCCTTTTCAAACTGGGCTCACACAATGACAATAAAAATGTCTTCCACCAGGGTAGCCTCGAGGACTCAAAGAGACACTTCCTTGCAAAGGACACAGGGTTGGAGGAATGACCTTGACAAATGTCTGTTGCCACAGCTTGGCTTTGGCTCTCCGGGTATTATTAACAGCCACTGTGTAGGTGAGTCCAAGTGCAGCTAGATGCCCAGGGACAGGAAGCTGTCTCAGCTCCAAGCACACTCACTGTGAGTCTACAGCGAGTGAGACAGGTTCTGGAGAAGCTGCAACTGTCTCTGTCCCCACACGGCTCTCCAAGGCACCACCTCCTGAGCTTAACAGTATACCTTTGTCACACTGAGCCAATATGCTGGAAGCAAACGTGAATATAAATATTTTATAGACTATCATGAAGAAAAATATTTCTAGTAGACATTTTAATTACACATGGGAAGTCAAAAAATATAGCTCATACTACACACTGAACATTTCTAGAAAGGTGAATATTAACGTAGATTTTTATGTATATATATCAATATTCAGACTACCCAAAAGGAAAAATAACCACCCAAGTATTCCCTGAAAGATAGAGTATAAATAAAATTATATACATGAACATATATAATACATATTTATATACACCTATACCCCCATAAAGTATTATGCTGCCTTAAGAAGGGTATTGTGACACATACTACAACATGGGTGTATTCTGAAGATATGCTAAATGAAATAAGCCAGCAAAGAAAGAAGAGATATGAGTCCCACTTAGTGTACCCCATCATGGAAACTGAACGGAGCAAGCAGTGTGTTGCCTTGCTGCGAGGTGGGTGTGTGTGAAGTGTGTTTAATGACATAGAGTTTTGGTTGGGAAGATAGTAAGTTCAGTAGCCACTAGCAATAGGTATACAACAAAGGAAGTGAATGGGTGTATGTAATGCCACACAATAGCTCAAAAGCTTAAGATGGTCAAGCTCATATCACAAATAACAAAAGCAGCAAAACTAAAAAAATAAGCATTCATATTTTTAAATCTTCAGGAACTTGGAGAAACATAAGCAAGGTTTTAGAGCCATTAAAAAACATTTGCTAGTCCAGTTTGTTAATCAGAAGAGCAGTTCCAAGGTTTCCGACGAGGCTCGCTGCACAGCACTGCTTCCGAAGTGCATGGCCCTAGGTTCCTGCCCTACCACAGCCCCTTTATTATTTCCCCAAATGTAGCAAAATTTGAACACTCAAGTGCTGTCTTGTGTTAAGCATTAATCTTATTTAAACAATAACCTAAAGTTCAGAGTTCTAGGCAAGAGGTTCTCTGAACCAGAAATGGATTCCTCATGAACCAAACACCTTCAAGAAAGGACACAGGGTGTTGGGGATGTAGCTCAGTTGGGAGAGTGCTTGCATAGTATTCGAAGGCCCTGCCTGGGTTCTGCCCCCAGCGCCACATAAACAGAGCACAGACACACAACTAGTTCCCAGCACTGAGGAGGTAGACACAGGAGGGTTAAAATTCCAAAGTTATCCTTGGTTACATGCTGAGTTTGAGGCCACCCTGGATACATGGGACACTATCTAAACAAGGAATGAAACATCGATGCATGTCAACATGAAGATAAGGGGACCTACCACTGCATAGCCCTACCTGGGAATCTTTAATACATCTTTATATAAAGGTTTCTCATCTTTTATATAAAGTTTAACTCAGTAAATTTTCCTCCATATTAAATTACATTTTATATAAAATATAGTCATAAAACCCATTTATAGCACTCATAAAAAGCCCCCCCATAAACTGGCATCAAACAAAAAAGAAAGGATCCAGGACACTCGGGCCCTGCCCTGGTGGGACTGGTGTCTAACCCTGCAATCCTGCAGCCCCTTGGGCCCAGCCCCTTTGAAGCAGTCACAAGCCTCCAACCTCAGTTCCTTGCACTCTGATTCACACCACAGTCCCTGCAGCCTGAGTCCGGCTGTTCGTTGCTCAACACCAGTTTTGCATCATGGAGACTGACTGTCTTCAACTCCACCATCTCAATATCCTTGGCTTATCTAATTATATGAATAGCACCTTTAGTTTTTTTCCTGTTCATTATTTTTAAAAGCCAGTAAAAAATTCATTTTGTTGTCCTTGTGTTGCTGGCTTTCAATTTTAATGATACTTCACTTTAAAGGCACTTTAAATTTCAACAAAGAAGCATCCATCATTAATAGTTTATTCCCTTAATCAAAAATAATAAGTCCCAACTTTCTTTGTATTACTTATTAAAGGCCTGCATATACCCTCAGGCTGGAATGAGAGTGTATATTAAATGTGGTTTATCTGCTTCCTGGCCAAGGAAGTTAACCCAAATAAGTCCTTCAATCCAAGGCTGGGATCAAGCATCCCAGCAACAGGAAGAAGACTGCAGCAGATGATGCTAATGGAGGTCAGGATGGGTTTCCTAGGAAACTGTGCTGAGAGCGAAGCAGGAACAAACTAGATTCACATTTTCTTCCAGTTGAAATGCTGATCCCCAGGTTCAAGCTACGGTGGGGGTCCAGGAATCATCTACATCACAAAACAAGACCCCACAGAGAGCCTCTGCCCCTTAAAGTCACTTTCCCATCTGATGCTCCCAGTCCCCTACTTCCTGTTAATTTTCCACCCAACTCTAGTCTAAAGGACTAGAGAGGAAAGGCAGAACTGCATCGAAGCCGCTCTGTTATGAAAGCAAAGTCTCCCAATTAGATATCCTGTTTGCTTACAATTATACTCAAACCAATAGCTAACACTTAGTGATCAAGATCCAGGGACAGGGCTCATGTGCAGCCCAGTACAACGCCAGGAAGTTATGGTAGCAACTTTGCCTAGTTTGCAGATGAGGAAGCAGAGGCGCTAGGAATTAAACTAACTCCACCAGCTCTAAGGCGCCAAGGCACATGCCCGCAGCCCAGCACTGGCAAGATGGCACAAGATCACTGGGAGCTGGAGGCCAGCCTGGGCTACAGTGAGATCTAAAACCAAGATAAACAACAAAGACAAAAGGAAGGAAAAACAAATGAAGGCTGGAATGTGGCTAGGAGAGGCTTGCCCGTGCGTGGTGCACATGGCACTGGGTTCAATTCCCAGCACTATAACATGTATCTCTTAACATACCATTTAGGGAGGAAAATCACCAGGACACAGAGTGCAAGAGACATCTTCATTTAGCACATTGTAAGGAAGGTCAGTCAGTCCTAGAGTAAATCTCCACAACTACAAATATACTAAACCTTGACAGCAAGATCTGAGCCCTGGCAGAGCGATTCCAGGTCTGGGTTATCCCTAAACCCTGGCATGATTCCCTTCTACGCAGCTTCCCGCGTGCTCTCAAACACACCCAGTTTTAGAAGTAAGATGTAGGAGCTTCTTACTAATGGTCTGAGCAGAATGTGTCCTACGCCTTAGCTTGGAGCTGTTACATGGCTGATGGGACAAGCAACTGCTGCTGTGGCTGACCTCAAAGAGGCTCAGCCCCAAAGGGAGCCCTTTACTGACCACCAGACCTCACGGAAATCCTCTTCCCTGAGGGCAGCAAGCAGAGAACCAAGAAGCACAGGGTGCTCACTGCTCAGGGAAAGCCAGGGATGTCTCCCCGCCCTGTGTGAAGCTTCTGGTCTTACCTGTGGAAAAACTCATGGCTGGATGACAAAGAAATGTTCTGCGACTGACCAGTCAGGCTCAGCGAGCTCCAGCATTCCCCTTCAATACTATTAGCCATTTGCTTTCCTGAGACAAATCCAAGAAAGTATCTCCTTTTTTATAGACAACCAAATAAACTGTAGGACTATCTATAACCTGCACCCAACACTGAGGGCAAAGAAGAAAAAAGCTACCCCAGACTGCAGCATTCCCACGGCCTGGGCTGCTGCTGGAACTGGGTAAGTCAGGCATGCACCTGGGGAGGGACCACAGCACTTCACTGGGGGGTCAGGGGGAGTATCTTGTGGTCTTGTTTTTTTACATTTTAAAAAATGCATTGTCTTCGTCAGGGTTTCTATTCCTGTACAAACATCATGACCAAAAAGCAAGTTGGGGAGGAAAGGGTTTATTCAGCTTACACTTCCATACTGTTGTTCATCACCAAAGGAAGTCAGGACTGGAACTCAAGCAAGTCAGGAAGCAGGAGCTGATGCAGAGGTCATGGAGGGATGTTCCTTACTGGCTTGTCTCCCCTGGCTTGCTCAGCCTGCTCTCTTATAGAACCAAGACTTCCAGCCCAGAGATGGTCCCACCCACAAGGGGCCTTTCCCCCACTTGATCACTAATTGAGAAAATGCCTTATAGTTGTATCTCATGGAGGCATTTCCTCAACTGAAGCTCCTTTCTCTGTGGTAACTCCAGCCTGTGTCAAGTTGACACAAAACTAGCCAGTACACGTATTTTGTGCGCGTGGATTTGTGTGGGCAAGGGCATGTGGCCATGCTGTAGGAGGCCAACTGGTGGACACAGGTTCTCCCTTCCAAGTGTGGATCTGAGAAGGCTTGGAGGCGTCCCCTTAGCAACTGGGCTCTCCACATCCTGCACTGGGCTGTGCTTTGTAAGCTGGCGCAGTTCTCCTTCTTGACACTTCTTTTATGTGCCTGTTCCTTTACTGACGCCCTAATACGCCCAGCAATAACCCAGGCATTGGGACAAAGTACAGCTCAGAAAGCAGGGAAATCGGAGAGGCTTTACACAGGACATAAAATGCTTGCCTCCTCTGTCCAGGAACAGCCACAGCCCTATGTCTCCCTTCTGTCACCTGGCTCAGGGCAGGAAGAGAGGCTAGCAATGGAAACCCATCAGGGAAACCAAGACTAGAGCCCTGTCTAGTCCCTATCTCTTCCTTCCTTCCCTCCCTCCCCTCCCCACCCCCAACTCCTTTTCTTCCTTCCTTCTGAAAAGCGTCTCTCAAATCTCAGGCTTTCTGAATACGCTTTGTAGCCAAAAATGACCTTGAACTTTTCAGCCTCCTTCCCCCACACCTCTCAAGTGTCAGCATTCCTGGTTTCCTAGGGGCTGGGGACGAGGTCAGGAACTTCTGCATGTTAGGCAAGTACCTTGTCACCTGGGTTATATCCCCTGCACTTTCTTTTAATCTTTTTTTAACTTGTTTGTTTGTTTGTGGAGGCAGAGAACAACTTGCCAACGTTGGCTCTCCTTCCACCCTGTGGGTCTTAGAGGTCAAGCTCAGGCCATCAAGCTTGGCATGGAGAAGGCACCTCCCCACCACCCCATTGCTCTCCTTCTTTAATAACACCAATCTTTCTTTCCTATCCCCGTGGCCCCAGTTAGTCCACTTTAATTAACAGCATCCAGCTTCCCAGAGACATCCTAGCTTCTGCCTACTGTCACACAATAATCACTCACAGTGTTCTCAAGTGTCCCAGGCTGCATAATAACTTTTGCCCACCCCTCCATCTCCCATTCTATAAAGTTTGTAGATGGAGGGGACATGTCCATCAATTTATGACACAAAAATAACAAAACATTCAGCTTTCAGAGACACAGCAACATGAAAAAAAAATAGATGAAAAAAAAAAAGATTAAAACCATCACAAAGCGGTGCACACGGGGCAAGGTTTCAACCCTAGCAATTCCTGTCCTGGGCTACACGCTGCTGATCTGGGAGTAATGACTCACAGCACCATACTGGTACAAAAGTCTGTCTCAGGTGATCTGTCCCCCTCCAGCCCTCCAACCCTCTCCACACTGACTAGAACATACTCTAAAGCAGAAAATGGCCTGTGCCACTTGTCTGTCTACAAAACGTCAATGGCTCCCACTGCACTCCACCCCACAATGACAAGGACGCACTGAATTTGGCCCCATTTCTCTGTCCTCATCTCTCACGGCCCCACCACCCCCAGGTCTACAAGGCAAGCCCTGCTGAAAGTCCTCAGTGCCTTCAAGCTGTACACTGAGGACGTCCACAGCACAGAAACTGACAGGTGAAAGGTCTGTGAAGAATGGGTGGGACTGGAGAGGCAGACACCTGGCCCTCTCCCCACGCACGGATCCACACCTACACGAATCTATTCCTTGTCCTCTGCAGTATCTCCAATACCAACTCACGCGCTACATCAAGTCCCTGCAATTTACAGTAAAAATAAGTCTTGGAGGCAGATGACAGGCATGTACCTTCACAGCTCGTGCCTAAACGCTATTCTTTCATAATCATGTCTATAAGTAAACTCACCATAAATTCAACACACTGATCGATGCCTGAAACGCTATCCTAAAAAGTCAACTCATGTTTCCTGAACTAAGCCAGCACTTCCTGCTAGGTAGCCAATGGTACCCACTGTGGTTATGGCCTTTTATTCAGTGTTCTCTTACCTCAAACATTCAAGTCACCCATGTCCAGATGGCTTTGCTCCTAACACTACCTCGGTGTTATGCAAGCGTGTCAGGCAAGATCAACAGGATCAGCTTTGCAATCCTAGCTCCCAACATCCTATCCCTAGGATACTGACCCATCCCAAGGTCTTTGGGGTAAGCCTCCATCTACCTCCGCAGCCTCAAATTCTGCACATACGAGCTGGGCAGAATCATCCCTGTCTCACATGGTTGTCTGGTGAAACCAAGCCTAAGGAAGCATGAAATCAGTCCCTGATTCTGAAGTGACAGTACATGATAAATGTTATAAAACCTGGGAAAGAACCGTTATTACAGGTTAGTCAACCCTTTTCTTTAAAGGCAAATCAATTTAGCTTCAAATTCATTGCAACAGAAATAATCACTGTAGGTAGGCCTGTGATCTAATCACAATGCCAAACGTTTAATAAATCATACTGAATCATTATAGCCACCTGTGAGAACTCCTTTTCAGAGAACAGTCAAGTCCAACCACCTGTCCCAGACACGATCACAGAATGCATGCCACATCCTCGAAGCAGCTCCGAGCACATAGAGCGTGTGGAAAGGGCGCAGTGAAGCCTACTTTCTGTGTAATTAATATACACTAATAAAATCACTTTTTAAAAATAGTCATTTGTTCCGAGTTGCACAGCAGGAGCACTGGGGTTCTAGTATTTGAACTCAGCTGAATTAAATGCAGAACCTGTGCCTTCTGCCACTGTTTCCTAGATCCCAGAGCAAGAACAGGGGGAGTTCGGTCACAGTTGAGAGATGTGTGCAGCTCCAGCAGGCTGAGCCAACCCAACCTAAACAACCAAAGTCAGAGGTGCTGGTGCAGGACAGGCACTCACTGGGTTCAGTTGGGTGGCTCGGCCCAAACTGGACCTTCTGGTAATAGGGTTTAATGATTTAACAGTATAAGCTCTTCACTGGCAGGAGGCAGTTGACTTCCTGGCACTAGGATTTTCAGCCAGTAATTAGGTGACCTTTCTGTGCCTGGGATCCTTGACATGGAGCTTGGAGATGCCACAGGTACCACCACCCTGCAGTGTGATACTGGGGGGGGGAGGGGGGGGCTAAAGTCAAGCAGGTGATAATTAGTCTCTCTGACAATCATCAGCTGGCCCCTTCCTCTCTAGCCTACATCACCTCTCAGTGTGTTACCTGTCTCTCCCTTGTCTGTGCAGTCCACTGAGTCATCATACCGCAAACGCTAACACCTAGCTAGGGTGGCAGAGAAACGGCAATGTGTGAGAAAGTCCCCTCTCGTGGAGCCCACATTCTTCTATGTGTGAGGGAAATGGGAGACACACAATAAACAAGATGAGGTAAAGTCCTGTGCCCTACACTGCAATAAAGCAGAAAAAAATACAGCCAGCAATCACTGGATAGAAACAGCCAGTCAAATGATCAGGAAAGGGTCTTTCCAAAGAATTAACACTGAATCTGAGAGTTGATGAAATGGAGAGCAGACAGGATTCAAGGGGAACCCTGCTTCCAAAGAAATAGCATGTGGTCCAAAGTAGGACAAGCTCAACAAGTGTCTCAGACCACAGCTCAGCGACAGAAGTGCAACCACTGGGCTATACAACACTTTTGCAATTAGACCACAAACATTTTGAGGGTAAGGATATCTCTCATTCTTCCTCCCTTTCCCTCTCTCCTTCTCTCCCTCCCTTTCATTCCCCCCTCCCTCTCTCCTCCCCTCCTCCTCTCCCCCTCCCTTTCATTCTCCTTCCTTCAGTCTCCCTCTCTCCCTTCCTTCCCCCCACCTCTCCACTCCATCAGAATTATTAGGTACATTAACCTACTCATTATTCTCCTAATCACTGCATTTATGATAAAATAATTTTCTTCGTAGAACTTTTTAGCAGTGGGCACACACACAGTAAGCATTCAGAAAGTATCTGACAAAAGAATGCTATTTTGTTTGGCTTTCTGTTGTGGAGCTGTGTGTGTGACCTGCCAAGTCCTGGGCTCTCTACAGCCCCAGCCATCCTTCCTCCTCCGTCTAACTGATCAGCATTATCACTGTATCACTGGCTTCAGACTGCCTCTCCCTTCTTCACAGCATAGCATTTGACAGGCATGCGATCCATTCTCCACTGGAATGCCAGCCCCATCACCCCACTTTCAGTGAATTAACTCCTGATCTTAATTTCCAAATCAGCACAATGCTCATATTTATTTAACTGTTTATATGTCAGGCAAAACTTTTCCAACAACTGAAAGAACGTGCCACCTGGAGGAGGATTCTGATTGAGCAGGAAGGAGAGCTAAGGGCAGGCAATCCAGAGTGCTGTGTCCTTTCTTTTCCACCTCCCAGGGGACATACTTCAGCAACTTTCTAGGCTCCGTGCCTGCTGAACCTAGCCAGGGAACAAGGGTGAGACAGCTCTGGCTACCCTGGGCCCGTGCACTTAATCACTTTCCCATAAAAGCAGTGCTTTATTTACAGGGAACAAAGCCAAGCTGGTACCGGGCTATCAGTCACAGGCCTTCCACGTGCAGAAAGTCAAAAGCTTAGCACCTGAATTATGGAAAATCCAGCATCCTCTTTAGCAGCAGGCATTGTAGCTTTTCTTCCTTTTTATTGTTGTTTTGTAGTTTTTTTGTTTATTTGGTTTTGATTGGTTGGTTGATTTCTGGTTTAAAAAAAAAATGGGAAAGAAAAAAAGCCAAGCTATTTATTCCCCAGGGCAATAGTAGGCAGACACAGGTAAGCCATGGCTTACGGCAATCTCCTGGCTTGATTTAGCTGGTATAAACGTGTCTACAGCCTTTAGCCCTTCACTTTTAAAATCCATGCATAGCTGGGCAGGTGATACACTCCTTTGATCTCAGGACTCTAGGGGCAAAGGCAGGCAGATCTCTGTTGGGCCTGATCAGAGTTCAAAGCCAGCCTTGTCTACATATTGAGTTCCAGGACAGCCAGGGCTACACAGTGAGACCGTTTCAAATAAGTGAACATCACATAAAACCATGCATCCATCTGTCTCCACTGCCAGAAGAAGCACATGGCTGCGCTGCTCCTCCTTTCTGAAGGAGCCAACTGCAGAGGCACAGGGGTAAGCAGTTTCCTTGGACAATACACAGCCCTCTGGGCTTCAAAGAGAACCACACAGTGGAAACCCCAAAGTTAGACCTGAAAGGCCTATATCATCCCTTAAGACACGAGCTTCCCTGAACTTCACCCAGGCATGAGAGAGAAATGCCCCAAAGGCAGCTCTACACACAGTCTTTAGTACCTGGACTGAGATTAGTGCTTGCCTCTGCACAGTGGACCCGGTATGACCCTTAGCATCACAAAAAGCCGGATGAGGTGGATCATGCCTGTCATCTCAAGAGATAGAGGGTGGATGAACAAGAGTTTGAGGCCACCCTGGGCTATGAGACCCTGTCTCAGACAGAGAGATCTCTATTTACAATAAGACTCAACAGAGAAAAATGGGTTCCTGGGCATTCATCACAGCCACTCATTGCGAGATCATGACACAAGGTTTCATGGCACCTACATACCTGAAGGGCTAGCTGGAGTTATCTACCAGGAAGTATTGCTGGGCACGCCTGTATATGTCTATAATCCTGACACTCAGGAGGTTCAAGCAAGATTGCCTCAAGGCCAAAGGCAACTGGACCTATACAACAAGACCCGATCTCAACAAACTAGGGAAGAGGGGGCTATAAAGACTGTTAGATGTCTACTGAACTGCTAACTATACCCTCAGAAGCTGTGAGGCCATCCTGAGTTCTGACTTCTCATAGTAATGTGGGACACAGAATTCAGAGTCCTGGGACTTAAACCCAGCCATTTCCTGTTATAATAGATGGACAATTTTGTGCAAGTCACACAACCACTAAGCTCTTAAGAACTCCACGTGATACCCACATGATTTGGACCTTCCCTACTTGTCAGACCTCAGGGCCTCTGCACTTGTTGTCTTACCACCCCCTTCCCATCCCGATTGTCCAGCTCCTTTGCAGTACGTAGTTCAAATGTCAAAACTCAGGATCTTATCAATAGAGTAAAGCTGTACCTAACAGGGGCATGCATGTTGTATAATTTTATTTACATGACAAACAAAAAAGAATCCACATGCAAAGAGAGGAAACTGTTCCTTCTGTGGAGCATGGGTAGTGGTAGAAGCAGTAAAGGATGTGAGCTGCGGCTAAATCACTCTCTCATTGGACATCTGGAGACCTGGCTGCTTTCACGTGCAAGCTTACCCAACTGTGCACTGACCGTCAATATGCTCACCTTGACAGGATCTACGATCACCTGGGAGAGCAATCTCTGTGCACACGTGTGAGGGTATTGCTAGATTAACTGAGGTGGGAAGACACCCACCCCACTCCCACCCTCACCCCCAAAATGCAGGTGGCACCTGTCCCTGGACTATGATCCCAAACGGCATAAAGGAGCATGGCATCCAGCCCCTGTGCTCCTTGACTGGGGATACAATGTGACCAGTTGCCTCAAGCTCCTGAGGCCGGTCCTTCCCTGCTAGGATAGGGAGCTACACTATGCTCAAACTGTGAGCCAGAATGATGCCCTCCCTCAAGCTGCCTTCTTGGATTCGTTGCTACAGCAATGAGAAGAGCAACTAACGGACACACTTTTCAATGTACATTATGTTTGGTTTTGGTTTTTTTTTCAATTAAAAAATTAAATATAGATCAAGAATATACCTTTAATCCCAGTATTTGGGAGTCAGACACAAGCAGATCCCTGTGAATTCTAAGCCAGCCTGCTCAACATAGTCCAGCCAAGACCCAGTCTCAAAATAGAAAACAATTAAACCTCAATAAAACCACCCTATGGAACAGGTTGGTTTTCTGGGCTTTCACATGCCTGCCTGGGAAGCTATTTATTCCACATTGTGTGGCCCTGTTTGCCTTCATTATGGCTTCATCAGTCCTTGAAATCATCTTTCTTATTGGAGCATCTATAATCTTCCCCTTTTTACTCATAACCCCAAGTCCCAGGGCCTGGAGCAGTCCTCCATGAGGACAGCGTAGAAATGGCCAAAGTCAAAACAGTGAAGCCAGAGGCAGACGTTTAAAAAAAAAAAACTTCAATGACATTAAGCATCAAAAATATGTGTCAAATGTTAACATTAACCCAGGGAAGGGATATTATTCCGTGGACATTTTTGTGAAACAAGCTAGAGTTGCTTCTAAAAGCAGAAAGTGGGTCTTTTATCTTGGCCCGTCCACCTGTTTTGGTTTGTTTTTTTTCCCACCAGGCCTGATACAAAGTAGGTCTAGGCCGACGGTGCCAACAGATTCCTAAAATACTTGAAGATTCCTAAGTTTGGTAGGAAAAATGAGCCAGGCTTAACTGTAGTATCTGCTGTGATCCAGGAAATGAATAGGGGCACAGCAAGAGAATGGCAAAGAGCTGGTACTAAGAAATAGCTCCTTAAAGTCAAAGGCAGTACGCACGTATGTACCTTCTTCCACTATCAACTCCAAGATGTTCCTGTAAGAAATGTGTGAGTAGCACTAGTGACTTGCTTCCTTTCTACTGGCCTGCAGATCTATTGGCAAGGGAAAGGGGCATTCACCCGACTGGGCCCTGGTAGAGTGGGAACATGAAGTAACCTTTACCCATCAGCTCGACCTCAAACTCTCTGTAACCTTGAGCAGGTCAGTGAACTGCTCAGTACTGGACTTTCTACATAGGCCCACTTGACCGTGAGCATGGTTCAGGTCTTGAACATTGTATAATGTGTAGTTATTGCTCTTACAGAGGACCCAGATTCAGTCCTGGCTGATGGGATAGTTCACAACCCTCAGTAACTCAAGTTCCAGGAGATACTGGACATGTCTTCTGACCTTCATGTCTAGGGTTAGATAAGACAGAAACAAAAACTAATCATCTTGTGAGTGAGTGTGTGTGTGTGTGTGTGTGTGTGTGTGTGTGTGTGTTTGCGCTCATGAAAGCCTGAACAGACCAGAACAGGCCCTCCTGGAAGTCACTTGTGTCCTTCTAGAACTCTCTCTACCTTGCTTCCTTCCCTAAGACAGGGTCTCTCTCACTGAAGTGAAACCTAAGCTATTCCCCTAGGCTGGCTGGTCAGTAGCTCCCCACAAGTCTCTTCCTCCCAGTGCTGGGTCACAAGCTCACACAGGCTTGCCTGGCTTTTTACATAGACGCTGGGAATCTGAATTCCAGGCTCTCCTGCTTGGGGAGAGAGTTACCACCTGAGCCATCTCTGAGTTCTACTGCCATCTAAGCCTGATGTTTCCAGAGTAATGAGTCACATACAAGTATGTAATCAATGAACATTGCCCAATGTAGGTAACAGGTCTCACCCAGTCTGCTTGTCAGGATGACAAGGTTTCCACGACTTGGATAGGGAAGATGACAACTTGGATAGGGAAGGTGACAACATACGCCAGCCAGCTAAACATTCTGTTTTAGGTTTCTCTGAACAATCATTTCTCACTCTTCATTTTTGACTGCCCTAGGCTCCATGTTTCTCATCAATTCAAACCTACTGCAACAGCACCCCAGCTCTTGTTTTTTTATATATAACACTTAAATAATGAACAGGACTCAGATCGCCTGGAGATCTCTCCTCACTCTATTATAGCAGGTATCTGTGATTTTAATTAGACAAACCGCCATCCCTCTCCTTTACCCACCATACTGTCAAGTGCCTGTTAAGGATATTACAGTAATAACTATTAGCGCCTCTTAAATTCCCATTAACAATAACAGAGAAATGGAATGTCAGGTAATGAAAAGAAGAAAAAAAAAACCTTCACAGATGTCATAATGATCCAAAGTTTAGAGAAACAAAAAAAAAATCATTAGTAAGTTATTTTCTTTTCGTTTTTCCTAGTGCCCTATGCATGCCTTGGTCAGAATGTAGTGATTTGCCTCTCATTGGACTGGAAAGTTTTTCTTGCGGGGGGGGGGGGGGGTTGGGGGGGGAGGCGGGGCGGGTAAACTAGAGAAAGTAGGAAGACTAGTAGTTGGATGACTTCTCCCAAGTGTCAATGCCAACTCACAATTTCCCTTCCAAAGCCTCGCTACTGCGACGCTTGCAATGGAAGAAGGTAAATTCAACAAGAGAGCAACGTGGAGGAAGGAGCTGCTGAGTCTAACACTAGTTAAGTCTCTAGGAGGCACGGACCAAGTGGGCAGGCAGGAGTTTTCACACAGGCCTTTCATACAAGACTCCACTTCTACTATCCTCCTGGACCCCTGCAGGTCCCCACAGACAAGCACAAGGGGGTCACAAGCGACACCCCGCGGGGTTGACTGGGGCAGGTGAGCTGCCTCGGGAGTCTGGGGAGCGAGCACGTGGCTGCCGAGCGAGCTCGGGCTTAGAGCCGCCCCCGGGCAGAGCCAGTAAGCGGCTGAGAAACCTCTGCGTTCCAACAGTGCGCCCAACTTTTGGGAACTCGCCCCCAGCGCGGGGTGCCAGTGCCCGGGCAAGGCTGATGGGAGCCATTAGAACGATCCGGGTCGTGGGGTGTGCACTCTGACCCCCGCGATCCCCGACACCTCGGACGCCGCACAGCCCGCCGCGCTGCGGGGAGCACCGGATCGCCAGGGGTCGCGCGGGGCGAAGAGGCCGCGGAGCATGGGGCACCACGGCGGGTGGCTCGCGTGGCCCGGGCCGCGCTCACCTGGGACCTGACCGCCAGGAGCGGCCGCAGCGCTCGCTCTCGCAGAAGCTTCCCAGCCTGCGCCGCGATGGCCACCGGGGACGCCATCTTAACCAGGAACCTGAAGAGAGGCGGCGAGGGGGAGGGAGGGGGCGGAGGAGGGAGCCCGCCCGGGCCCAGGCCTCGGGAGGGGGCGGGGCAGGAGAGGAGGGACGGAGCTAGAAAGGAGGGGCGGGGCGGGAGAAAGGGCGGGGAGGAAAGCGGGTGCAGTAGAGAGCTGGGGTGAGGGAATTGGGAAAAAGAAAGGAAGGAGGGGGCTGGGGGCGGTGGAAGACCCCCCCACCCACTCCTCACCTTGTTACCCCTACCCCCCACTACCTTCACCATCTCACCCCAAGGCCATGTGGCTTCCCAGAGCTTACTGCATCTTGCCTGGCTTTCAGGCAAAAGCAGATCTCAGCCCCAGGGGCACTGACTTAAAACTGGCCCTGGGAGTGACAGATTAGACCTTGACACTGCAGTGAGGGCTGCTAGGTCTGGCCCTAGGAACTGATACCACCTTCAGAGGACACACCTTGGAGAGAGTAATGTTCCAAGGGAAGGAATTAGGATCAATGCTACCCTTAGTTCCTGGGCCATGTGGGGGCACAAGCTTGGGTGTGGGTGTTGTGAGTGTACTGGGTTTTGGTTGGGTAGTAGTGGTTTGTTGTTTTGGTTTTGGTTTTTGAGATAGGGTTTTTGTCTATCTTCCATTGGCCAGAAATTCATCTCGAACTCCTGACCCTGCCTCTACTTCCAAAATACTGTGATTATAAACAGGCACCACCCTGTCTCTTTGCGAAAGTGATGGAGGGTTTTGGGCCTACCTTAGTGACATCTGTTTTCTTGCTACTTAACCTTAAATTAATAAAAAGCTATTGCTGGATTTTCTACTCTACAAGGAGAAAAGTGTTTGTGTACAGTATCCAGGCTGCTATGCACTTACATAAAATACAAATCACAGTAACAACTAGTATGTACCAGACATTGAACAATTAGGAACACATTTAAGCTTCATGGCGACATTTTAGGTAGATGGCATTTCTATACTCATTCTGCAGAAGAGAAAACTGAGGCATACAACAGATAAGAAACATAACAGGGGCTAGATAATGAGATATGAGATTCAAACTCATGTTTCACCCCCTCAGCACTACTTGGGGATATTTTTTAATTGGGTGTTGGGTTTGTTTTTGTTTTTTTATGATCACAAGACAGACAAGGGACACTATAGCAACAGTCCCCTCACAAGAGTGTCCTCTGTCGGCTTCCTTTAAACTTCCATTTGATGTAAATTCACATTGACAGAGAAGCTGTAGGAACATTACTCCAAGAGACCCCAACAGTCTTTATGCCGCTTCACCGAGGATTTACATTTGGCCCACATCTGTCCTTGATAAGCCTTTTCCTCCTCAAAACCTTACCCACAGAATCTATTCTCTTTGTGTGTGTGTGTGTGTGTGTGTGTGTGTGTGTGTGTGTGTGTGTGTGTGTGCGTGTGCTGTGACTTGCCCTATCTCCACCTTATTCTCCAGAGACAAAAATCTCTCAACGTAGAACTAGAATTTTAGCCAGCAAGCCCCAGTAATCTTCCTGCCTATGCCTGGATCCATACTAGAGTTACAGTGGAATGGCTACAGGTGGCTTGCTACATGGATGCTAGGGATCTGAACACCAGTCCTCATGCCTGTACAGCAAGCCCTCTTACCCACTGAGCCATCTCCTTTTTCCGAGATCCAGTGGCTGCTAATGATTACAGTTTGAGTCTATGGTGGTTTCATGAATGCACCTGATCTGATCTTGTCAGAACCTACGGAACTTTATGACTCCGCTCTTCACCTCTCCCCAAGTCTTTTTATTCATTTCTATCAATGGATAGGAGCCATTACCCAAGGAGGGGGAAATGAGGTAAGCAACATTTTTGGAGTAAAAACTCAGAGCAGAGTTGGTTTAGTTCTAGGCATTTGCATGTATGGAGGGAGGTTAGAGAGTTAGAATGCCAGGAATGTCAGGCTAAGCAGGATAAGGATTTGGGTCAGTAGTCCAAAGAGAGAAATGAGGCATAGTTATCAGCAGCTGCCTGAGGCAAGAAGGTTCCAGGATTGACGTTATCTCGAGGATAATTATTCTCCCTACCTCTTTATCACTACTGATAAGGGGCTTGAGCCTCATGTCCTTGTTATTGACAAACCCATCTGAATTAGTGCTTACGGATGTTTGGACAGTCATTTCATCCCCCATAACCTTTGCTGAGCAGGTCCTCAATGAGCTCTAAGCTGAGCTCCCTGAAACAGAAACCAGTCATACATACACAACCATATATGCAACTGCTTCTGGCTGCCATTCAACTCTCACTGCAACCCTGAGAAGGTGTTCCTATTGTCCTATATAGTCTTATATTGTCCTAAATAGTCCTATACAATCCTACCTTGTCCTACTGTGCACAGAGATAACTGGGCAGCCAAGAGTTCTTCACCTCATGGCCTTTACACAACTCTCCCTATCTCTGAATGCTCCCAAGGTCACACAGCTGGGGATCACCACTCTGCTTCATGGCCTGAGTGGATCTGAGTTTCCATCTCATCCCCCCATAACCTTTGCCAGTTTACTGGGTAGGAGCAGAGTCCATTACCACGGGAGCACAGAGGAATGAGCAAGGCCAGTAGAAAAGGGGCAGGCAGACAAGGTTTATTGGGAAGTAAAGAAAGTAGCTGGAGTTGGGCGGGAACTCGAGCAAGAGTGGGTTGACAACTAGCTCTAGGTCAGAGGTTCTTTGGTCGAACCAGTATGTAAAGGAGACATCCAGTGGGAATGAACCTGACTGGCTAATTTGGCTGTACATAGGGGCACACTGCATGGCCAAGGGATTGAAGGGAAGAGCACAGACTCTGAGAAGAAGCCTGTCATCATGACATGGTGTGTGTGGTGGGAGGAAGCCCACCAAAAAGGTCCAGGCTGGAGGAAGGACCAGGGTGTAAAGAGAACAAAGGCTGATGGGTAACTAAAATCCAGACAAGTCAGGATTCCCTGGACTTTGCTGTTTATTTCTCTGTGAAACTTCAATATTTTCAGATCTGACTACTAGTCCCACCAAGACACAAAACATTGTTGATGTTCCTAGGGATGTAATACTATGGGATGGGCTTCCCTTGCTTCTTATTTCTGTCATTAACCTTACTAGACCATTATCGAAGGAAAGATGAATTAAAGATGTATTTCTGCCAGGCGGTGGTGGCGCACGCCTTTAATCCCAGCACTTGGGAGGTAGAGGCAGGCGGGTCTCTGAGTTCAAGGACAGCCTGATCTACAGAGTGAGTTCCAGGACAGCCAGGGCTATGCAGAGAAACCCTGTCTCGGAAAAAAAAAAAAAAAAGTTAATATTTGCAAAATGGATGCTTAAACTTTGTGAGAGTTTTGAACATGCTGCCAGAATTACCAACAACCAATTCAACCACACCTTGCTAAGCTAGGAACTTGGGGAGAAAAAGCACAGAACATGTAGCTGAGAGGTGGAGTATATATTAGTTTCTTTCCTGTTGCTGGAATAAAATACCACAACTAAAAGTAACTTAAGGAAGAAAGGGTTTATTTTGGCTTATGCCTCCAAAGGGTTAGAGTCCATAATTATGGGGAACACATGACATTTGCAGGAGCAGGAGGTTGTCTGATCATATTTCATCCACACAGAAAGCTAGCAGGGCAGGAAGTAGAGAGAGGCTATAAAGAAATCCAAGCTCACCCTTAGTGAAGATAGTTCCTCCAGCAATGCAACACCTCCTAAAAATTCCATAGGTTCCCCAAACAGTACCCATAACAGGGGACCAAGTGTCCAACCACATGTGCCTATGGGAGGCAGGTCTGTTTCAACCCTCCACAGGATACTTAACTAGCAGACTTTGGTGCCCTGTAGTCAATCCATAGCACCACAATCAATCAATCAATCAATCAATCAATCAATAAGACTATATTTCTGTGAGTTTGCTTTTGGGTTGGTGGGGATAGAGAGTAAGACTGAGCCAGAGCATAGTGGATTCAAGGCTACATTTCCACTGAGTACTTCGTAAAGATAAATAAGACCCTCAGGACAGCCAGAGATAGAGCAGTACTTCTCTAACAAATAGAAACAAAACAAAAAGTGCCCTCCTAGAAGGGAATATTTGGAGGTGAGAGGGAAGCATTCTGATTGGTATTTTTATGCTCTAGGAGCTTGGTAAACTGGCTTACCATCCACTGGTGCGTAGCTGTAGGTTCGAAGGCAAGATGGTGGCCTTACTTAGATGAGTTCAGTTTCAGTTGGGAGACTGGCCCTCATCTATGGGACTCACTCCATCATTTATCAGCAGTTTCTCCACACCTTTACCCACATTCTCCCAAATCACCATCTAGGCCACAAGGGGTGGCAGAAGGAAGACAAAGCTAACCATTCTTAGGGTATCTCCAAATGTGTGATGTAATGGACCGTGCTCAGTGCACGCCTTGGATAGATTTCTCCATGGTTTATTTCACCTTTTGTTTTGTTTTGTTTTTTCTCAGTAGGAAGCTTGTGGAAGTTAGGAACCTGGAATCTACCACAGAATGCTGTACACGCCTACATGTGACAAACACTGACCTCTTGTAGAGTTGAGGTTTTGTCCTATAAACTTGTGACCTGCAAAACCAAGCAGTGTGGCAGAGGAGTAGGATAAAGAAAGGCGTTAAGGCTGACATGAAAGAAGCCATTTGGCAGAAGAACTAGAAAGCCCTCCTCAACTTGGCAGACATGAGCGCGCACAGAGGAAGCCATGCTGTGCAAAGATGTCCCACCCTCCTGCATGGTGCCACCGACCCTTTGACTTTTTTCCAGCTCTTGTCTACTTCCACTCTCAGAAGTGATATTGTCTCTGAATAAACTAGCTCTGCTAGTTTGCACCTGATGCAGTTCCTAGCTCTGGAACACAAAAACCCGGAAGTCCCAGCAGCTGCCTTCTGGATTCCAGTAGCTAACTAAAACAGCGTGGAGCTGTCAGTCAGGAAGGAAAATGTCTGTCCCTCATAAGAATTTGAACCTAAAGCAGCCCAGACACTTTTCTTCCTCCCTTCTTTCCCCAGCTTCCTTCCTTCCTTCCTTCCTTCCTTCCTTCCTTCCTTCCTTCCTTCTTTCCTTCTTTCCTTTCTTTCTCCTTTTCTCCAGCTTTTTTCATTTCTGAAAGGTCCTGAGACAGGATCCAGGTGTGGAAAATGTGGATAAGGGACAAGGGCTGGCTCAGTGTGAGTTTCGGCCTTAGCCTAGGGACATCAGATCCACCCTTCTTTGCTATTGTGCACAAAGTCAAAGGGATAAAGGGAGTCAAGGTTGAATCTTCTCCCTGCCTTGATCTGAGCCAGGTTCATGCCAGGCCCACATAGCTCACCACACTATACTGTCTATTCACCCAGGCAGATGTCGGGCACCTCAGCAGCGAGATGCACAACCTATGAGATAACCTATGAGTTTGGAGCCTGAAACCTGTTTCAGTGACCCCAAAGGCTAAAGATCAAGTCGTGAGTGACAGCACTGTGTCTGGATGTGAGGCCAGGCTGAAAGGTATCCTAGGGCTCAACATCCAGGCTTGGAGTGCAGGGACAGTGGCACAGTCCTCGGGGAGTGGGGATTTCTCCTCTTCAACATTTCCTGGTTAACTATGCTCCACACTTCTCTCCCACTGTCTCGGGTCAGCCATATCTGTTACTTCTGCATTGTCATATGCAAACTGCTCTCTAATCCCCCTGCTCATTTGACATAATGAATGCTCATCCTTGAGGTGATAGGTTTGGTCCCCCATGTGGTATGAAATTTCTTTGAGCACCAAACCCAAAGTGGGGAAATGTCCATTTACTCTTTCAACTTGAATAACAATCAAGAAAGAGAGGGGGAAGGAAGGACGAGGAGGAGAGAGAGACAGACAGAGACAGAGAGACAGAGACAGAGGAAGGAAGGAAGGAAGGAAGGAAGGAAGGAAGGAAGGAAGGAAGGAAGGAAAAAAGGAAGAAAGAAAAGAAGGAAGAAAAGGCATAGCCATTTATATAGGCATGACTCTTCTCAGAACCTGGTAACCCAGTAGCTCAGACCTCTCCCCCCAACACACTCCTCCAAATGAACTGGGTGATGGGAAAGTTTGGCCAAATGACAGAAGCTGAAAAACAATACGGTCCTCCTCCGACTGGTTTGGTTTTATAAGATTCAAGGGAAATGGTCTAAGTATGTTGTGGATGAGTCTCAGTGACTCCCTACCGGGGTAAGGACTGTATAAGGAGAACAAAAGGGGGCATCTTTTGGGTGGGATCTGACTGAGCCATAGACATAATCATTCGACAAACCATTTAAGTCTTCCCTGTGACTTAAAACCTTCATAACTGTGAGGCAAGGCAGTTCTTTCTGGAAAGGGGGTTAGTGACTATCTGCTAGGCTGACAAATCTCTGTTGTGTGTGTGGGATCCAGGAGGCTGGTGTTTCCAAGGCTTCATCACTTGCCTAAGGAGTCTTCTTGTGTGTATGTTTGTTTCTTTAGTTTTTATCAGCTGTGAGCCTTGGTTTCCCCCAAGTTATGGAGATGCCTTACCCAAGCTGAGAGTTCATACTGGAGCGTTTCTCATAAACTTTGCACACATCCAAAGTATTAAATTCCAAAACTACCACCAATTTTGCAGTGAGAACAGCCTGCCTACACGTTCTTATTCATTTAATCACTCCGAAAGGGAAAATAAATACATCAGTGAGCCCACAGCCTCCCCTTTCATCTCTGCCGCCTATGCTAACAGTGAAATAATGTGCTCATTTTCATATTCCCACTGACTCCTCCCGGGGCCCCACTTTTCCAAAGACACATGTCATGCAGCACTGCAAAGGGTCGCTGCACCCAGCAGTGGCAGTGCTTGTTTATCATTACCTTTTTATTTAAGCATAAAAGCCATTTGACAAATACAAATTCATTAGAACCAGCAGAGCTGACTACAATTTTTAAAGAAACAACCCTAATTTTCATGAATCGCATATCTGAGTCCACACTGCTGTGTGTCAGGGATAAAAATTTCTGTTACAATAATAAAAGGAAGGGCAGTCACTAGGTTTATTTGGCTCTCTCTTTTTTTCTCCACATATTTATTTATTTATTCCCTTTACATCCTGATCACTGCTCCTGCCTCACTCCCGCCCTGTCCCCCAGTCCCTGTTCCTAGCCTCCCCCCCTTTCTCCTTTCTCCTCTGAGAAACAACACCTACACACACACACACACACACACACACACACACACACACATCAAGTATCTACGGGGCTAGGTGCATCCTTTCCCACTGAGGCCAAACAAGGCAGCCCAGTTTAGGGGAATGGATACCACAGGCAGGCAGCTTTAGGGACAGCCCCCACCCCCACCCCCACCCCCACCCCCACCCCCCCCCTCCAGTTGTTAGGGAACTTGCACGAAGACTGAGCTGCACATCTGCTACATATGTGTGTGTAGGGCTGGGCTAGATCCAGCAAATGCCTGCTCTTTGGTTGGTGATTCAGTCTCTGAGGGTCCCAAGGGTCCAGGTTAGTTGACTCTTGGTCTTCCTATGGAGTTCCTATCCTCTCCAGGTCCCCTGATCCTTTTCCCAACTCTTCCATAAGACTTCCTGAGCTCATCAGCTGTTTGGTTGTGAGCATTTGTTTCAGTTAGCTGCTGGCTGGAGCCTCTCAGAGGACAGTTATGCTCAGCTCCGGTCTGGTTTTCCTGGGTGGCAGCAGGCCTCTTGGGAGGCAGGCAGAGCTGTGTCCCTGAGAGTAGGGTGCAGATTCTTGATTGCAGGTGGAGGTGTGGGCCAGAAGGGAAGATGGAGCAGAACGTACGGACAGACCTCTGGGCTGCTGGGCTTGCTGGGATGGTTATTTCTTCCTCAATGGGTAACAGATTTCTTGGGTTCATAGATAGGCAATGCCACTGTTGTTTTTGTGATGTCTACTTTAACCAAGGCTTAACTCCTCTCATTTGCCAATGACACAAAAAAGCTTCCTTCACGGTAAAGATTTATTTATTTATTTATTTATTTATGCCCCTTCAACAGTGTATTGAAATTATTAATTTGGGGGATTTGAGGGTATTTCTCAGTAGGAGATCACTCACTCAGAATAAATAGGACTCTAAATTTGATCCCTGGCATTGGGGAGGTAAAGAAGATCAGTTTTGGTGCTATTACCCAGCAGTTTAATTAGATTAGATATAGATGGGGAAAACCAAACAAACAAAAACAACGACAACAAAACCTAAGTGTCCTGTCTTTCCTAATTGTGGTGAGCTCAAGAGAAACTCATACTGTGTCCTGGAGAGGACTCAAGGGACACAAGTTACAGAGTAAGGAGAAAAAACATAGAGCATCTCTTACCTACATGAGCTATAGCTGAGGACAGGGATAGCAAAAAGCTGCAAGTGGAGAACAGGGTAGAATGGGGTAGTGGTCTCCTCTCAAGGACCGTGGAGAGCGGTGAAGAGGGAGGTGGAATCTGGTGTTGAATGTTTCCACAAAGGGCTGTTGGGGGACAGGGACAGAAAGCAGAAAGTAGCACCTGGCCGAACGTGGGAAAGAAGCTCCTGTCAAAAACAAGTCCTGCGTTCAGATTGTAGTTGGAGCTCTCTACACTCAACATCTTCACTGTTGATTAAAGCCGACATCTTAAATTGCTAAACTAAGAATTAAAGAAGCATTCCAATACAATGCCACACTTCAGTGGACAGATGCAGTGTTGATTTTATTTGATGCTGTTATTCTGAGAGCTGATGCAAAGTACTGACTGTACCACGAGGTGGCCTCTCTTGATGCCACACAGCTGGAAGGTTTTGGTGCTGGGGTTGAACCCAGGATGTTGCAAATTGGCTGTGATTTTTAACAAATTATTTACTCAAGACATACTAAAAGCTGGGTGTTGGTGGCACACGCCTTTAATCCCAGCACTCGGGAGGCAGAGGCAGGTGGGTTTCCGAGTTTGAGGCCAGCCTGGTCTACAGAATGAGTGCCAGGACAACCAGGGCTACACAGAGAAACCCTGTCTCCAAAAACCAAAAAAAAAATAAAAAATAAAAAAAGAGAGAGAGAGAGAGACATACTAAAAGACTAAGATAAGCAGGAAGTTGGCTATTGTAATAACTGATCATACCTTGAGGATGATCATATCATATAGTCAATATAAAATTATTAGTAGTATATATCTATATGTATTTGGAGACCATGTCTTCAAACCCCACTCTCTATTTGAATCTTCCTACATAGCACAGTTTGGAGCAAACTTATTCCATAGTTAAGAGTATGCCTGTCCTGAGCTCTGATGCTATGCCTCCCTGAATTCAGGCAGGTAAAAGCAGAACTTCTCTTTTTATTCTAGTCGTAGGGGAATACCACTGTAACCTGTGCTGGTTTGAATATGCTTGGCCCAAGAACTAGTATGGCCTTGTTGGAGTAGGTCTGGCCCTGTGTGAAGAAGTGTGTGACTGTTGGGGGTGGGCTTTGAGACCATCCTTCTAGCTGCCTGGACAGTCTTCTCCTGACTGCCTTTGAATCAAGATGTAGAACTCTTGGCTCCTACTCCAGCACCATGTCTGCCTGGATGCTGCCATGCTTCTTGCCATGATGACAAGAACTCTGAGCCTGTAACCCAGCCCTAATTAAATATTGTCCCTTATGAGAGTGGCCTTGGTCATGGTGCCTCCTCTCTGCAATGGAACCCCTAACTAAGATATAACCTATAATATTCAGATACACAGAGATGGAGGGAGAGTAACCTGAAAGACATCAGAGAGCTTCTAGTAGGACTCAGCCTAAGGCAGACCACTGTGCCCCAAGTGCTGCTGGAAGATGATATCTTATGGCAGGGGCTCATCTCTGCAGAGGTGAGTGAAGCCTTAGCTTTCAAACTAAAGGCAAACGTTCATGCTTTCAATGTAACCTTGGACCTAATGGTCAGGCTGGAAAAACATTTCTCCTGTGGTGTCGTGTACTATGGGTACCATGTGAGTTTAAACAGAAGTGATGAACATGAATTTGCACCCAAACTCTAACTTTAGAGGAAACTGAAGTCACAGCTTATAGGGCATCCACTGTTGCCAGTCTACTTGCAATCAACAGGTTATTGAATCTGGGCATCCGGCCAATAGTGGATGCATTAGCTATATATCTTGGGATCATCAGCCACCCCCAAACGTTTTCACCTAAACTTAGATGGTCAGCAATATATGTTGAGCTCAGCTGGCCTTGTTCAGTTGTGTGTGTGTGTGTGTGTGTGTGTGTGTGTGTGTGTGTGTGCATGTAGCTAATGCCTGACAGAGAAGCTAAGCTTCAGATGGTTGGCTGACTGTTAGCAGGAGCACCTCTGATTCCCTGCTTAGTGATATCCTCTAGCAGAGGGGATGTGTACCTATTGTCATGGAGATCTCCTGGTTTTTGTGCCTTCTGTGGTACCCTGCCATCCTCTCCATGACTCTCCACTATAGAACTAGCAAGTCATAGGGCCACAGAAGTAGCAACAGAATCACGTGCCCCCCTGAAAAGAGACAGAGCCTCGTTGGTGGCTCTTAGGCTTAGCTGTGCATCGTCACTCAGGACAGCTCTCCAAAGCTTCTGATTTCACGGGTCTGTTTGATGTCCAGAGAATCTTCATTTTATAAAGTAACTTTCCCCTTCTTTTCCCCCTTGTAGTTGTTGTTGTTGTAGGTGGTAGGTCATAGAGTTAGGGCATCCACGTAGATAGAGGAAAATGGCAGCAGCCACCTGGCTCTCCTATATCTCTTTTCATACTCCCCATACCCCGCCATCCTAACTCACTCCAGACCCTCTAAAATCCAGTTATATTTCATAACAGGAAGCCATGTGCAACGAGGCTCAAAAAGAAATCTCTACTCTGTTCCTTCCCTGCTCTTCGCTGGGCTGAAGATCTCTTGTCCCTTATGCCTCTTCCTGTAAGAAGATTTCATCATCATTAAACAAGGGGCATGTTCTCTTCGCTGTTATAGCTCTGCCTCTGTCCATGTCTTTACATTACTGAACATACATGTCTTCCAACTGTCTTAGTATGCAGACAGTCAAACTATGAGATAAAAAAGTCTCCCATGAGATATTTCTTGAGGAAAACAATCTAAATGCTCCCCCATTGAAATTAATAGCCACCTGTATGCACTAAGCACTTGAAATATAGCTAGAGCAACTGGGCAAATGAGTGTTCTTTTCACTAAGTTTCATTATCTCCCTAAGGCCCTGTCCATGGGACTGGAGATTAAAAGAAGGCTAAGCAAATGCTCTACCACTGACCTATATCTCCAGTCATCTTTTGACTCTCTGTTGTGAGAATTTTGGTTTCTTTAAAAAAAACCCAGGAATGTTATGTGAATACATTTTTGTTTTAATCCTAGGTGTGGGATACCGGACTGCTTCAGACTGTCCACAGCTGCTGTGATCTGTACTGTGTGGAGGGGTATGATTTTTGTCAGCTGCAGATAGTTTATGTTTGGAATTCTGGGGACTCTTGAAGGGTATAAATTTGAGAACCCCAAGAATGCTTGGGGAGTCTGTCAAATAGTCATAATCAAAGAGACAACAACAAGAAACTAGATATCCTGATAATGAAGATTGGAGTTTCCCCCAAGGAACTCAGTGCCCCTTAATCAGAAGAAAGTGGTCTCAATAAGTCTACATTCCTTTCCCCTCTAACCTTCTTTCTCACCTAGCTAGGGTTGGGAGGTTAAAAGGGATTGGGGTAGAGAAGGGGAGAGCCCAATAAAGCAGCCAAGAATTAACCCACAAACTTTTATTTTGAAGTGGGAGTATTAAGTTGGCTAAGTGGGCCTTAAGCTTAGAATCTTCCTGCCTCAGGATCCTAATTAATTGAGATTATAGGATTACCCTATTAGTCCTGGCTCGCAGTAAATTTTGAACAGCCACTTATGGCGAGTGACTACTTTGTCAGTCAGTGGAAGCTGAGGCTATCTAATTTGAATATAAAACTCTACATTATTACACTGTTTTCTTCTTTGTTTTTCTGTGGTGCTTAAGACAGGCATGGAATACTTGGGAGCTGAGGAAATGATCCCCAATAGAGGGTGAAGGAATGGAAACTCACATAAGGAAGGTGAAATCACATGAAGGTGACATTGGCAGGCCATTATAGGTTAGTGGGGTATGGTAGTTTGAATAGGCATGGCCCCTATAGATTCATTTGTTTGAATGCCTGGCCACTGAGGTGGCACTATTAGGAGGTGTGGCCTTTTGGAGGAGATGTGGCTTTAGAGGAAGTGTGTCACACTGCGAAGGCAGGGCATTGAGATCATATGTGCTTAAAGTACACCGGTGTGATAATCTGCCTGAGGATCAAGATGTAGAACTCTCAGCCCTGCCTCCAGCACCATGTCTGTCTGCACCCTGCCATGCTTCCTACCATGATGATAATGGACTACACCTCTGAAACGGTAGCCAGCCCCAATTAAATGTCCTTTATAAGAGTTGCCATGGCCATGATGTCCCTTTACAACAATAAAACCAAAACTAAGAGATGGGGTTCATTGTGTTCAGCACTGAACTACTAGAATATACTCCACAATTGCTCCATTGAGGGGCTCAGTGGTTGAAGGATTGCTGTTTTATGTTCTAGCAGCCTGCCTCTTGTGTGGGGCAGTTATACCCTTGTGCCTCGATAAAGCCAAGAGGCAGAACACTCCAGGTACAATTGTTTGGAATTGTCCTTTCAAACATGAAGTATCATGGGTGGGCAAAGGGCATGTGGGCTCTCATGTAAGCCAACCAAGTCAGCTCCCATGTGTTTTATCTAAGGGAGGAGGAGAGTTGCTTAACACAGTTACATGTTGCTTAAAAAGCATAAACAAACAAAAATGTCAAAGCAACACTCGCCCAAACAAGAAAAATATTACCTTAAACCTCTCTCCCCCCCCCCCCAGGGTTTCTCTGTCCTGGCTGTCCCATAACTCACTTTGAAGAACAGGCTGGTCTCAAACTCAGTGCTTCTTAAGAGCTGGACTTAAAGGAATGCACCACCACACCCACCCACTCTGCCTGTTTTGTTTGCTTAATTACTGAATTGGATCCTTTTCTATGTCATGTCTAGCAGAGCGTGGATGCTCTTAACATCCTGCAATCCAGGACCCCAGCACAAAGTCATAAAATAGCTGACCCAGGACATTCTCAATGGACACATAATGAGACACAGACCTCACAGAAAGTACTTATTAGGTTGCTTTTTATTTGATAGATATAAAAAGATTAGAGGCGGCAGCACTAAGGAATTTGGGGGAAGCTATGTGTATTTCTAAAACAACAGATTAGAATTACAGCAGAATTGGAGAGACCATAGAAGACGGCGCCTCCTCTGACCCTGAGCTCCAGCAAAGCATACGTCATTGCAGATGTGATCATAACAAACGCCTCTGACAGCTGAATCCCAGGGGTGGACCAGGTTCTCAAGAAGCACTTACTTCCTGAGCGAAGGGCAGCCCTGGCCTTTCCGGCTGAGCTCTGCAACAGTGTGCTGAAACAGTAGGAAACACTGGATGCTGTAGTAGGCAGAACAGTGAGGTCAGAGCTCATCAGAGACTGCGGCCGACCAGAGGCTAAGGAGAGCATAGCTATTACCACTCAGAACCTATTTGGGAAGTTGTCATCAAGCTAAAAAACAAACAAACAAACAAACAAACAAACCAACCCTGTAATTTCCTCCCAAAGGCTTTACAGTATTAGGGTAAGTTTCCAGAACAGTGAAACCCAAAGGCCAGAAGAGGGAAAACTCGGGGAAAGAAAGACTCTGACTATGAAATGCCAGCCAGTTCATTATAATTTGGGCTTTAAAAAAATCTAGTTTCACAATTAAACGTTAACTCCATTTATTCTAGCTAGAGATATGCAAAGATTTGGGTTAACTCGAATCAAATCATACAAAAGACAACAATCTGTAATAACAACGTTGAGTCATGATGCTTTATAGCTTAAATGTTGGCTTAATTACTACCTAAAATGTCCTATAGTATAATTAGCTGATATTAAACTATTAATTACATATTTCATTTCACTAATAAAAGAAGGACAATACTCCAGTGACAAAATCTCTTTTCTAACAATTTAAATATAAATAAGATAATTCATAAAATATATAGCTATAAAAACAGGAGAAACAAAGTAAATCTAATTAAAATATGTATTTTTTGACTATTTAAATATGTGTTTCTTTTATTTATTAACTTTACTCCACTAGGTCAAACTGTCTTCATAATTACTTAATATTAGTTATAGTGATTGTATTATACACCACATGTAAATGTTGTGTCAGATACAAACCAGATAAGGAAGAAAAGTTCCATCCAGATCATGATGGCTGTCTTAGGGTTTCCATTGCTGTGAGGAGACACCAAGACCAGGGCAACTCTTATAAATAAAAACATTTAATTGGGGCTGACTTACAGTTTCCGAGGTTTAGTCCATTATCAGGGGGAATCATGGCAGTGTGCAAACAGGCACAGTGGTACAAAAGGAGCTGACAGTTCTACATCTTGATCTGCAGGCAGCATGAAGGAGACTGTGTTCCACACTGGGTGGAGCTTGTGCATAGGAGACTTCAAAGCCGGCCCCCACAGTGACATACTTCCTCCAACAAAGCCACACCTCCTAATAATGCCACTCCCCATGGGCCAAGCATTGAAAGACCAGTCTATGGGGACCATACCTATTCAAACCACCACAGTGGCTCATACTTTTTCAGTGATCTAGAAATTTCTTTCTTACTGGCCTTTACCAGCTTTTCCTCTCTTCTACAAACTGCTGCCTTGACTACTCTTCAGCCTCATCTACATCAGATCCTATGAATGAACTTCACAGCAACCTTAAACTATTTATGAATAGCATGTGGCCCCACATGTGGGCCCTGACTAAATGGGAATGCTCCTACATGCATTCTTTGCCCAGGAGAGGAACTAAACAAAACTTCCTAAAGCCTGACTGATTAAAACTGAAGTGGTGTAAAGAGGTTGGTATGTTGCAGGTTCTGAGACTAGCTTTAGTTTCCTGATTAATCATTCATTGCTCACTTCTATGTTAGAACTAATATCCTGCAAATAATATATAAAACTCTCTGAAATTTATTAACTTAGTAGACCACTAGCTTTCAACAACTCAAAAGCTGAGAATGTTGCTGTATCTGCCTCTCTGATGTACCCACCCAATGTATTTAAAACTAGCCTTGATTTATGTCTTTTTCTGTCCTATAAAGAAATAAAAATCCCATGAAACTTCTTCCATGTTGGAACATGGAATTTGGGGAAACCTAAGTCTGTGTTTCCATGCCAGGATCATTCAAAATGGCTCCAGAATAAATTATCTATTCTCTTTAAGATGAGAGCTGTTGACATTTGTTGATACCAGCACTCAAGGGGTAGAGACAGTCATACATCTGTGAGTTTGAGCCTGGGCTGGCCTATGTAGTGATTTCCAGGACAGCCAGGGGTATGTAGGGAGATCCTGTCTCAATAAAACCAAACACCCAACAAATGATGAGATCTTGGTTTTTGTTTGTTTTGTTTCTGTTGTTGCTGCATTGACAATTTCCAGAATAATGAAGCCCATAAGGCTAGGAAAGGGAAACTAGAGGAAAACTAGAGTAAAGGACATTGTGGGAGGGTAGGCGATTCCAGAATGTTGGCCGCCTTTTGCAAGGCCCTGGGTTTCCTTCTCAGCCCAGCAGGAAGGAAGGGAAGCAAGAGGGAATAGGGGTGATAGATGGAAGGAGATGGGGGTTTTACATGGGAATATTAAGTACCTAGAGGTCTTGTTATATGGTACCTGAAGAGAAAAACTCCTGTGAGGCCTGAATAAATCCAACAGTATTAACTGCTGGCGGGACTGTCCAAAAGAGAGTAAGAGGAAGGAGCCCCATCTCCATTTAGACTGTGTTTTTAAGGACAAAATATACAATTGTGACGTATACAAAATGCCTCTTTCCCTACCTATCTACCTTGTATTCAGGGAATTGACTCTAGACTTCATGGGCGCTAATGAAGTATCCTACTACTGAGATATACCCCATCCCCTATCTAAAATATTTTTATATGTATCTGTATCAGTGTAGTCTTTGTAAATAAAGTTTTATTGGAATGCTGCCATGACTACTGTCCCTGTGTTGTCTATGGTTGTTTACCAGGTACGGATGAGTCACTGTGACAAGAGCCATACAATGAAAAATGTGTAACATCTGCACCAGAATATAAATTCACTAGAGTACACTCAGTGAGCATAAATATTGCTGTCTGCTTTGTCTGCTACTAGATCCCCACTGCATAGAAAGCAGTGTTTGGCACACAACACACGCTCGATGGGTATTTATGAAGTGAAGAATATTTTTTCATGTTTAGTGAAATTTTGTTTAGCTTGAGATTTCTTTGTTTGTTTGCTTAAGACATGTAGTCACTGTCTAGCCCAAGCTGGCCTGAGACCTACAGTTTCTTACATTCTCTCCTGAAGCACCATGCTTTGGTGTGCACCCTCCCCTTTAGCCTGTGGTTTAGTTGTTTCTTTCACATATAAAAACATTATGTGCCCATGAAAATTGATACTTGTTTTCTTTTGTACTTATATTAAAGACAATAACTAAACAATCTAATGATATATGGAAATACTGAATTAACACACTTTGATTACAAGTCAACGATTCTACAGATAACCCTAAATTTGGTTTTAAAAAGTATGTGTGGTGGCTGGTGAGATGGCTCAGTGGTTAAGAGCTCCAACTGCTCTTCCGAAGGTCCTGAGTTCAAATCCCCCAGCAACCACATGGTGGCTCACAACCATCTGTAACAAAATCTGATACCCTCTTCTGGAGTGTTTAAAGACAGCTACAGTGTACTCACATATAATAAATAAATAAATAAATAAATAAATAAATAAATAAATAAATAAATCTTTAAAAAATGCTTTTAAAAAAAGTATGTGTGATGCCAACTGTCGTATTTTCCTTTCTGTTACTGTGATAAACACCATGACAAAAAGGAACTTAGGGGAGAAAAGAATGTATTTATCTGACTCTTCCAGGCCATAGTCCACATTTAGGGAAGTCACAGCAGCAGCTCCAACATGAACCATAGTAGAAATCATAGAGAGCCACTGTGTACCGGCTCGCTCTCTTGGTTGCTCAATTATCTTTCTTTGGTTTTTCTTTCTTTCTTTTCTATTGAGATATAGTTTCTCTGTGTAACCCTGGCTGTTCTGGAATTCTCTTTGTAGACCCAGCTGGCCTTGCCCTCACAGAGATCTGCCTGTCTCTGCCTCTTAAGTACTGAGACTAAAGATGTATGCCACCAGTGCCTAGCACAATTCTCTGTCTTATATATCTCAGACCCATTTGCCTAGGGATAATACCACCCACAATGGGCTGGGCTTTCCTACAAAAATAACCACATTCAAACATGCCTCACAGACATAGATACAGGACAACCAGATCTGGGCAGTTCTTCAGTTGAGGTTCGCTCTTCCCAGGTGACTCTAGGTTTTGTCAAGTTGACAACTGAATTTGAATATGTCACCAGGACTGGTGAAGCACATCTGCTATTCCAGCTTTGTTTTGTTTTTGTTTTTCATTTGTTGTGTGCCACCTTTAATCCCAACTCTTGGGAAGCAGAGGCAGCTGGAGTTCTGAGTTTGAGGCCAACCTAGCATACAGAGAAAGTTCCAAGACAGCCAGGACTACACAGGGCAACTCTATTTCAAAAAAACAAAAGAAAAACAAACCCTGTCTTCCCCTGAGCTGCTTTTGGTCAGGGTATTTGTCACAGCCACAGAATGAAACTCGAACACAACCTAAGTAGGAGTCCTAGGGACCATGGCAATAAGACATGTTCCATCTAAAGAGATGAAAAAATATATGAAAGAAATATATATATACCATTCATATTATCATATATATCATATTCATATCTTTCATATGTATATACTTGAAAGAAAGAAAATAAAAAATGTCAAAGATTAAAAAAGGCAAACCAAGCAAAGCTTAGGCCGTTGAAAACATAAGCCCTTCCAGTTCATTCTGTCTGCTCACGGGCAACCACTTACAACTTTTCTTGTAGCTCATGGAATTCAAAGATTCAGAGAGGCATGGAAGAAGTTGAGAGAAGTTCAAAGCTAGGATGGAGGATCTTGGAAGATGGCTCAATTGACAAAGGACTTGCCTGGAAAGCATGGGGACCTGAGTTTGATTCCCCAGAACCCATGTAAATTGCTGAGCATGGTGACACGCTCTTATAATCCCAGTGAGAGGGAGATGGGAAGAAGAGACAGGGAGATCCCTGCAAGTTCACTGACCAATTAGCCTATCCTACTCAGTGAAATTTCAAACTAAGGAGAGACTGGGTTTCAAACCAAAAGTAGAAGGTACCTGAAGAAGGTTCAGCATATGCCAATAAACATGGCTATCACTGGATTGCATTGGTTGGCAATGTATCATACTTTCCAGATCATTATCTGTTTCCAGATATTTATTTCCCCACTATTTTATATGGGTGGGTAGAGAAGAGAAAAATGACCCTTTGATTAGAGATCACTGATAAACATTTGTTCTTAGAGCAGAAGTCCTTTAACAGTTAAATGTCTTACATTTATTTAACATGCATGTAAACATTTCAGTGCATGTATGTAGGCACGGATGTGCCATGATGTACTTTCGGAGGTCAGAGGACAATGTATTGGAATTTGTTCTCTCCTTTTTCCACTTGGGGCCACACTCAGGGGATCATTAGGATTAATAGTAAGTGCTTTACCAACTGAGCCACCTTGATGCTCCAACTCCTACTGTTTTCAAGTTCAGTATTACTGGACATAACTCTTCACTCTGTCAAAATTCCATCTTAATACACCTGATCTTAGTGCATATAGCCTCTTTTTACATGTTGTGTTTTTATCTGTTTCATTTTTTGGTGGACTTTTAAAAAATTCACACTAAAATAGAAGCAAAGAGCTTTAAATCATTAAGCAATCATTAAATGAATTAAAATAGTTATTTTTACATCATTAGTCTGACTTTAGCCAAGCCAAGGAAGTGCTATTCCAATATTCTGCATAAAATGGCAAATATCAATTTGAAATGTCTCCAAGCAGTTAATGGTCCTGCTAGCCATATGATTTAGTAAAGGGCCTGGCTGGTTGTGAGCTCAACTTCCACAGGAAGTCATTTTTATATCATCTGCTATTAAAATCATCCTTTTCCTTGATAAAATGAGTTTCTGTGTGATTGTGCCATGTCTGAAGAAAAGCATAGCTATTAAGATGAGCAACCTAAGACTGACTCCCTAGTTCCCCCTGTGTGATTATGAACAAGCAGTCTGTGCAAGGGCATCCTTTGCTAAACAAAAGAATATATATATATATATATATATATATACATATATATATATATATATATATATGAATGATTATAACTCAATATACATGTTGTGTTTTCAATCCAAAATAAAAAGAGCCAACATGAAAGCTAGTCCTTGAGTCTGAAAGGCAACATTTGAGAATTCAGTGTTGGCTCTTTCTTGTAGTCTCCTGGATAAGAGCAGTTTGATCCAGTCTAAGCTTACCTACATACCTAACTCATGAGGCAAGCACAGAAAGCATTAGTTCCTCTAGTTTCTAGACTCAGTATTCATTCTCTTTTAAGTGACAGGAACTAAAGTCAAATCACTAATATACCAATGAGGTGTTTGCTGTCTAATGAATCCTCATAATGGAGAAGGCCAACATCAAAGATCTATTCATTGTGTGGGCTCTGCTCTGAGCCTTCCCATTTAGTATTCTATTTATTTATTTATTCCCCATTTAGTATTCTCTCAAATTAGTCTTCTCATGTGATGAGAAACATGGGAACTTGGAACCTTGTTGTCACATCTTCATCTCCTCTGGGTCACAGAAGAAAGATAATCCTAATTCAAGTTTGAAAAATGTCCACGACACCCTCATATGGCCAACTAGGATCACAACTTGACTCCTGAACAAATTTCCATGACCTAAATGGTTGGCGTCATCTGTTTTATGGTTCAGAGCCTTCATGAGCTACTTTTTCCTCTTTAGTCATTTTTAGATAACCATTGATGATCAGTGATATTGATGTCAGGTTGAAGTATAAGCAGTTTTATGAAATAAGTTAATCCTAGTGGGAAAATGGTAAGATAACAGGATAAGGACAATGTGTTAGCTTTCCAATACTATTACAAAATACCTGAGACAACCAATTTAAGAAGAAAGGTTTATTTTAGTCCACAAAACCACAGGCTTTATTGGCATTTTTTGGCATATTGGCCCAACTGTGTTAGGACCTGTGACAAGGCAGAATATTCTGATAAGAGTGTGTGGTAGAGGAAGCCTGCTCACCTCATGGCTGGGAAGTCAAAGAGAAAGCTGTAGAGATTAGGGTTCCATGATCCCCTACTGGAGTATGCTTTAAATCTTCCTTACAAGGTGGGTCTTCTTATGCCACAGGCTGGAGCCCAGCCCTTTAATGTATAACCCTCTGCAGAACACTTTTCCAAAGCATGATCAAAGCTGCAAGCAAGGATTAAGTGTGAACTTCTGTATGACCCGTGGGGAGCTGGGGGCATGATCAGTGTTTACTCAGGTTACTCGGCCAGGGAACTGGGGTTTGGAACTTTAGCACCAGTCATTGGCTATGACTCTCCCTGGGGGATCCAATCTCCTGAGTACCCTTGATTTGACTTTCCGTAGATCTGGGTCGATCTAGTAACCCTAGAAGGGCAATTCTCTGGAGAAGTCTGCAGGCCTAGTTGCAGCACAAGGAAGTTGGAAGCTAGGTACATAATCCTGGTAAAGGGGATTTGAAGGAGCATGCTGCACTGCTCACCCCTGAGTGGGCTAGGTGCTATTCTCTGCCTGGCAGGTTCAACAAGAACCATTTTGTTCTTTTTATTCACTTTGTTAAGTCAAAAGCACAAAAACATACACTTAAAGGGAGAAGCTTGCGTTTATTGAGGATTTGCTATGAATACTATTTTTGCTAAAAGCTTTACTGAGATATAATTACCAAACTATAAATGACATATAATTCCATGTATTTGTTAAGTTCAAATATACATCTATATCCATGAAGTCATCCCCTAACTCAAAGAAATGCATATACCCACCACCCCAAGATTTTCCCATGTCTCTTTATAATACATTCTCAAGAAAACCTCCCATACTTTCAGTTCCTGAAGAATAGCTTACATTGTCTAGAATTTTGTATAAAATGTATATATTCTTTTTCTGCCTGGAATAATTACTTTGACATTAATAGGCACCGATTTGTAAACTAATGCTCTATTCCTATCTATGACTCAGCAGCTGTTTTTTGTTTTTGTTGTTGTTGTTTGTTTGTCTGCTTGCTTGGTGTTTGTTTAATGTAAGACATCCTAAGAGAGAATGGGAAAGGTGTCTTGAAGGTAAGACCTTACCAACAGAATGCTTCCATGTATAATAATGCAAATTCACTTGAAAAGAGGGTGCCTTAAAAAAAAAGCCTTTGGGTAACAGGCTGGAAAATGATGCCCCAAGAAAGCTCAGGTGTACATGCAGAGAGGCCATTGCAGCTATGGTCCAAGAGGCCCAGGCCTCCTCTCCTGCTGGTTCTACCATGTTGTCCACATGGTGCTGGGTTTACAGACACAGGACACAAAGAGTAAGGACTCAGGAGCCTTGTGGCCTAGAAGACATCAGAGACTGGGCAACACTCCTCAGAGTTAGATTCTTTCTGTGGAGCTCCAGAGTCGGTTGTGCATGCAAGTGCGAAAGTGAAGCCTGAGGCTCACAAAAGGGTACTGGAGATACCAGATACATAGGACTTTTCCCAAGGGAAGTCTGAGGTCGTGAAGTGGAGCCAGAGCAAGAGGGAGAGGGGCCATGAGGGCTGCAGAAATCGAAGGAAGAAAGGTGGGGGCTACCGAAGCCCATGGTGACCATGTCATCACAAGCCCCAGATGCCAGACACAAGGCTAAGGGGTTGTGTTTGCCCTGCTGACTTCCGCTTTTGCTTGGGTTCCATCATGACTTACTGCTTTCACATTGCTCCTCTTGGGGTTGAAAAGGTTTATCTTGTACAGGTGAGTATTGCCTATCCCTCCCCTCAACTCCCCTAGCGCAGAGCTCACAGCTGAGAACTTATCTTGAGTCTGGACTTGGGTTTTGTTTTTGTTTTTGTGTTATGGTTTCAAGACAGGGTCTCTCTGTGTAGTCCTGGCCATCCTGGAACTTTCTCTGTAGACCAGGCTGGCCTTGAAATAATAGATCTGTCTGCTTCTGCCTCCCAAGTGTTGGGATAAAAGATATGTGGCACCGCTGCCTGACTTTTTTTTTTTAAATGGTGTTGAATTTGTTAAGACTATAGGAAGTTTTGATATTGGACTAAATGTATTTTGCCTAATGAGATGGCAAGAGATGGAATATCATCATTTAAATGTAGGCTTCACCTTAGATGGTCATGGCTGAACACTTGCTTCTCATCTGGGAAGCCATTCAACCTGTAGGAAAGTGGAACTTTAATGAGGAAATGGCCACTTCAAGCACTCTTTGAGGTCTATAGCTTGGCCCATCTTCCTGTTCAGTTTCTGCTCCCTGTTCCACCAAGATGTGATGAGTGCCAACCACACATTTTTGTTGCCATGGAGATGTTTGGCACCATCCTGTCTCTCTGTGATGGTGGGCTGTATCCTCTTAAACTGTGCACTAAAATAAGCCCTTCTTCTTTCAGGACGTTTATCAGAGCAATGAGGATGAAAGAATAACTAGTACAATATAATGAGCAATGCAGTAGTCGCATCCCACTGGAAAAGGTGGCCAGATTTGTCTATCTGTTGATGATTTCTAGCAATTTTATGCCATTTACCCAAATAAGTTGAATTATTTCCACAATGCCATGAGGTAGATCTTATTATGCCTATTGTAGACTCAAAAGGATGAATTAAGTTAGATGGGGTGGGTTCTGGATTACAGGTTTTCTCCTTAACATAGCCTGTGCCATTCTCTGATGTTATAACCCTCGTTATCACAAGTGTGGCCACAAAGTGGGCCCTTATTAGTTGGTTGCTATCTATTCTAATGAGTACAATTTACATAATTAGAAAACATTTTCTTTTTTTTTTTTCCCAAAAGAAAGCATTCATACTTGCTTCATGCCACAACTGGGTAAATTATGTACTGACTTCTCACATTCCTCCTTAAAATAATTAAGACAAAATAATCCAATCGCATGTTTCCTAGTAAGTTTCTGTCTTTGAGACATTTTTACTCCACTATAGCAAATCACCTGTCCATTTCATTATTGAGCCAAATGACCAACACCTTAAGAAATTAACCCAAATCGGTACCTTATTTATTTGTATCAGAACAAAATCAGAATTAACACTAGATCAAAGCATTAGGAATTCCAGAAACTTCGAAGGTACAGAACCTTCTACCTGACTTCTTAGGAAGGTCCACTGCACACACTCTGGAACCTTAAACTTCTAAACTGAGTTCAATTTATATAAAAAAAAAAATTCTTGTCCCATCAACCTAAGCCAATCTTGAATGGAATCTGAATTACCAGCTCCAAGGTTTGAAGCCACTCAAGCAGGATGGTATTTATCCTCCCAACTTTGTCACCATAAAGTCACAAGGAAAGATCTCTAAGGAATTGGTCTGAAAGGTTTTAATCTATATTATAAAAACCTCCAGGAGTAAAGGGGCCTGAGGAGTCAGGAGCCAGCGGCCAGGGACCAGGGGCTAGCTGCCAGCTCTGGCCAGCCTTGTGTGTGTGGATTCTGTTGGACTCTGCCTATTTCTCCTACGAGCTCCTGCCTGTAAGTCAGCTTCCTGGAGTCAGATCCTGTGTGCCTAAGGCATTGTCTTTGCCTGTGGGAGCAGGCTTGGCCAGCATCCAGGACTGGATGAAACTTCTGGGAGGTCAGTGCTCCCAGAACCAGTAGCAGCAAGTGGCTGGATGACACTCCACTTGGTCTTTTGGTGGATTACGCACCTACCCATATGCTTAAATACGCTGTCTCCTCCCAGGTGGTCTTCAAATTCACCATGCAGCTAAGGATAACTCTGAATGTCTAGTTCTCCTGGATCCACTTCATGAGTGCTGGGATCTTAGGTGTGCACCACCATATCTGGTTTATGTAATGCTGAGATTCAAACCTAGAGCTATGTCCCCAATCCTTGGGTGAAATAATTCTGTGTAGTCTCTCAACATTCCCCTGGTGGGATTGAACCCTAGTGCTGTTACTTATATAAGTAGAGAGACTGATGATTGACACCTCATGACCATCCTTCCTTTCTCTGTCTCACTTTCTCCATATGGAGTTTTTCCTAGGATCCTTTCCCAGTGACCACATTGCATCAAAACCTTGTCTCATAGGTTGCTTATGGGGAGATTCCAACCAAGATACTAATTTGATAAGTAGTACCAACCAATCCTGCTGTTTGTATATAGTATATGGGATTTAATAATTCATATATATTAGCTTACTCAAGTCTCGTAATACATGTAGGAGTAGGCATGTTTGTTCCCATTGACTCAAGAAGAAACTGAAGTCTTTGAAAGGGCAAGACACTTATGGAATTCAGGCAGTTGGTAGTTCCCTAACTGAACTAGAACTCAGAACTCACTGTGTAGACAATGATGACCTTAAGTTTTTGATTCTCCTGCCTCCACCTTCTCAGTGGAATGCTGAAATGACAGACTTAAATTACACACTCAGTTCATGAGATACTGAGGTTGAAACTCGACGCTTTGTGTATTCTAGGAAAGTATTCTACCAACTCAGCAAGCCTGCCCCCACCAAGGCCGTTCATATCCCTTTCTTAGCTTGTTGACAAAGTCCAGGAGAGAGGTGGGTATAAGGTAGCTACCACCCCACACTAGCAACACTGCCAGGGTTTGTTCTTTATTGGCTGTTGTCCCTGTGGAGCTCTGACACACAGTTTAGAATTGGCATTAGTTGTCCCAGCTGTGTTTGCAGAAATAATAGTGAAATAATGTCCTATTTATGCTTGGGCAAGAGTAATATCTACCATTTATTGCAGCCTCATTGGTGGCATGCTGATGAAATTACTAGAAACGAACATTCTCATCTGTACCTCTCATTACTGGGGAAGGAAATTCAAGCAGTTCCCAATATATTTTACTTCTTAATATGATAACACACACACACCATTTTCCTTGTTACTGGATATATGCAATTTGTCTAGCAGAGTAGGTTACATTTCTTATTCTCTCACTTTTATTCCTTCGCCATCCATATGCCAGAGAGGAGTCTTAATCACTAAAGGACCATTTGTATAATAAAAGTGATCTGTGGGGCTCCATCAGCATGCAGCATAAATGAACGACCAGCCCCCTTTTAACGCATTGCTCCAGAAACGAGTTTCAATTTGCACAGAAGTTTCAATAAATTGTTCTGTGTCTCTGAAGACCCACAGATGCCTCGTGGGACATATCGCAATGCATCCGTTTAGAGAGAATTTTGTTTATGAGTAATGTATTCTCTGCACTTTTCTCCTCTCTGTTAATACTTGATGACATTAAATAATACAATCATGCTGTTTCTCTTCTCCTTTTAAAAACAATGCGCCGTGTGAATCTCAGTCTAAAGTTTTCAGATGTTTTCAGAATTCATGCTCAACTTACCAGTGGTGGGTTCAAAAGCATAGCAAATGTGAGATCATACTATAGCTTTAACCTATGTGGTTATTAATGTTGTGCTCATTGTACTGATAAGTGAACTGTGATTTGGAGTGGGTCAATGCCTCCCTAAGAATCGACAAATCATTGCCGTGTTTAAATGCTATCCACAAAATTTGACTTTTTATGCACGTTCAGTTACTCCTATTTCAATTTGCCCTGCTAGGTTATCTCTGAATTTGATCCAATGGCAGGAAGCACTTCATCCTTTACATGGTGTGTTTGAGAATTTTTCACTCTACTTCCCTTGAAGTAACAGGAATACCAATTAACTGCGATATCTCAACCAACCATAAGGAGCTCGGTGACACCCATTTGTCTTACGTTTTCTTGTCTTGGTGGTCTCAACCTCTTCTCAAAGAGCTCGGGAAAGCTTTGCATGGGCATGCTGATGCTCAATTCTAGATTTGTTGTGCTCTGTTATCATGGATGAAAGATGTGCTCAACATGAATTAATTATTGTGGGTTTCAGAAATAAGTATTCTTTCCCTTATAATTGGATTTCTTTTTTCAGTTTAAGATGTCAGGATAATGAGACGATGCCATCTAGAAAGCATGTCACGTAGTTTTCCCCTTAGATAGAGACATTCCTGGTGGAGGGAAGAGAGTGTTTCATGGAACTCACCGAGTTCAGAAAAACATCAAAAAGGCTTCACTCCATGGGCGTGGGGAATCTTGGTGGTGTCACCTAAATGTTGGACAAGGTTTAGGGATGCAGTTTTTCTGAAAAGTCTTTGATACTAGGGTGGTCTTTTCAGTGATACAGCTTGCCCATGTCTTATATGCACCCCCCCCAAAACTCACTGGATCACTCATTCAGACCTGGGAGAAAACATTTGCTTGCTCTGTTGTAAATCCATCTGAGGTAGATAGACAGTTGCTCACGTCTCCCCAGGAAAAGTCACAGGATGTCTCTGTGTACTGTGGTCATTAGTACACCATTTCCATAATTGTTTATAAGTTTTCACTTGTAAAAGGGCAAGCAGAGAAAAAAAAAACTCTTTTCTTTACAACCCTTGTTGGGTGTTTAACTCATAGGATATCTTTTTTTTTTTTTTTTTTCTTCCCGGGACAGGGTTTCTCTGTATAGCCCTGGCTGTCTTGGAACTCACTCTGTAGACCAGGCTGGCCTCGAACTCAGAAATCTGCCTGCCTCTGCCTCCTGAGTGCTGGGATTAAAGGCATGCGCCACCACACCCGGCTATAACTCATAGGATGTCTAAATTGTTACTTTGACTGCAATTTTGTACAACCTCAAAAATCAGGAAAGTACATTCCACATCTGCTTTTTATTATTATTTTTTAATTTTTTTAACCAAAACCCTATGGAAGCTGAAGCCACCAAAACAGGGGAAGGTGCAGGTTCAAATTCTGCCTTGTCTAAATTTACAAGCTTTTCCTCTCTCAGTTGTTCCAAAACAGAGGGTAAAAATCAATAACTTAAAGATAGGTGCTATGTGAAAACAAGGTATTTCAGATGGACATGTTTCAAGGATACTGTCTTAGTTAAGGTTCTTATTGCTGTGAAGAGACACCATGACCAAGGCAACGCTTATAAAGGACACCATTTAATTGGGGCTGGGTTACAGTTTCAGAGGTTCAGTCCAGCATCATCATGGTAGGAAGCATGGCATGGTGCAGGCAGACTTGGTGCTGGAGGAGCCAAGAGTTCTACCTCTTGATCCAAAGGCATCCAGGAGAAGGGTCTCTTCCACACTGGGCAGAGCTTGAGCACCAGGGGACCTCAAAGCCTGACTATACAGTGATACACTTCTTATAACAAGGCCATACCTAGTTCAACAAGGCCACATCTCATAAGAGTGCTTCTTCTCATGGGCTAAACTTATTTAAACCATCACAGCTACCACATTAATCTAACATTAGGTAGAATAAAGCCAAACAAGTTTCTTTATTATAGGGTTTCTTGACACCAGGACATGTTAATGCACAAAGTGCAAGACCCAACCCCCTCATGTATTCTTCCTATAAAATATCTTCTCTTTAGCTGTGAAAAGGTAAGCACAGAGAAAACTTAGTAACCTGGAACTCCATGTGGCTTGAACTATATACACATCCCTTTCCCACACAAAACAGTAGTAACCTGGGACCTGCATCAAGCTGGAAGAGCACGAGCGCGCGGTGATAATATAGGAGGGCCTGAACCCTTGTGGGCTTTCTGATCTGTAGGCAGGTAGTCCTGGGCTGTGTAAGAAAGTTTACTATGCATGAGCTAGGGAGCCAGTGAGCGGTGTTCCTCCATGGTTCTGTCTCTAGGTTCCTGCTTGAGTTTTGTTCTGTCTTCCCTCGGTGATGAACAGTGATATGGAAGAATAAACCAAACAAGGCCTTTTGTACCTAAGCTGCTTTTGGTATGAGTGTTTCATCACAGCAACAGAGAGGAAACTAGAACATGGTCCTTTAGAAAGCTAATTTTAGCCAGGTGGTTGTGGCACATGCCTTTAATGCCAGGACTTTGAAGACAGAGGCAGATAGAACTCTCTGAGTTCGAGGCCAGCCTGGGCTATAGAGTGAGTTTCTGAACAGCCAGGGCTACACAGAGAATCCATGTGTGTGTGTGTTTATTTTATTTCATGTGTCACTGTTTTGCCTATATATATGTATACACACATGCACCATGTGCATACCTGGTGTCTGGACAGGTGAGAAGACAGTTAAACCCCTGGAACTGGAGTTATAGATGATGGGTGAGCTGCCATATGGGTTCTAGGAACTAAACTTGGGTCCTCAGCAAGAGCAGCAAGTGCTTTTAATCATTGAGCCTTTTCTTTTCTCCAGCTGCCTATAGCAGCAGTGTCTTGGTTTCTTCTTCTTCTTCTTCTTCTTCTTCTTCTTCTTCTTCTTCTTCTTCTTCTTCTTCTTCTCCTTCTCCTTCTCCTTCTCCTTCTCCCTCTCCCCCTCCCTCTCCCCCTCCCCCTCCCCCCTCCCCATCCCCCTCCCCCCTCCCCCTCCCCCTTCCCCATCCCCCTCCTCCCTCCCCCCCCTCTTCCTCCTTCTTCTTGAAAGAGGAAGTATGGAATCTGTAAACTGGGTAAAATGTGACTCCTGGAGCTTTTGTCCATTTCATGAACGCCAAATAACTAACAGCTTATGAAGTCTACCCAAATGTGAGTACATATGTCTATGTACCTATAAATATGTAAAACTGCCTTCTAAGTGTTTATATTTATACCCACGCATTTGTATTGCCCCCAGTCTCAGTCAGAAAAGCTTCTTTTTGCAGTGGGCAGTGGTTAATGCAGACACTCAGAACTAGTTAACCACTGAGAGTTAAGTGATTGTGCATGTTCAGTGGGCATCTTTATTAATACCCTTCCCTCCATTCTCACCCCCCCATCCCTTCCATCCCCTCCCTCCCCTTTATCTCCTCCATCCCCACAAGGCAGAGCACACTGTGGAAGAAGAGGATAAAAGGATATAAGGGTTGGTAGATGAGGAAGAGTGCTGTAGAAAACCATGTCATAGCCATTGCCCAAATGAACTCACCACAGCTGTGGTTCCTTGTCCCCCAGTAAGGGTGGGAAGGAGCTCACAGTGTCCCACACATAGCTAAGGAATTATGGGCGGTTGATGGCTACTTGAGGGGAGACAGTTGTTTTGGAGGAATGTGTGGCCATTAATTGGTTGTCTATGTTCTGGTGGATAGCAACAAGCTTGTGCACATACAAGCAGCATTGATTATACTTGGTGGGTTATTAAATAAATAAATGAGATATTTTTTAAGAAGATGGAGTGAGTCTCCAATATAGGTTGGCCAATGGGAAGTACATTCTTAAAGATTTATTTACTTATTTCATGTATGTGAGTACACTGTCACTGCCTCCAGACACACCAGAAGAGGGCATTGAAACCTCATTACATATAGATGGTTGTGAGCCACCATGTGGTTGCTGGGAATTGAACTCAGGACATCTGGAAGAGCAGTCAGTGCTCTTAACCACTGAGTCATCTCTCCAGTCCAAAAGTACATTTCTTATTCAAAAAGTCAGATAAGACCAACTGACTCAATGAGCTTATTAATTTCCTTAAGCTTAAGGTTGTGCTCAACATTGCAAGGGGTTGCCACCCTAAAGGACTCTATCATGGTCCAATAGCACCCCATATTCTTCATTTATCTCACACAAAAAGTCCCAACTGTGCAGTTGTCCACACTTTTGACCTTCAGGAGAGGTGCTCTGATCAACCGCTTCACCTATAGCTGGCACTGTTTGTTGCTCGTCCACCCAATAAAGAATCAATTCCTATTATGGCTTTATTAACTTGTTTAGCTGAAAATAAGAACAGAGAAGAGCAGCCCAATTCCTGACTGGCCCTCATTTTCAGAAAGGAAACTGCAGCTCTCAGAGAACAGCTCTTGTGTTTCCGGGTTCCATCCGCATTGCTGGCATCCTAATCTGGACCAGGAGTTGTCTATTGTCTCCGGTACTTCCATTCTGCCCTGTATGTCCATCTTTGCTGAGCTCTTGCTTCCAGGCAGGTAGCCTTAATGGGAAGATGCAAGCCACTGCTGAGCTCCCTCTTTGGGCATCTCCTCTTCCTCCGATGCACAGTGGGAGGAAGCTCCCCTGCCCTTGCGGGTGAAGAGGGGCAACACTAATCTTCTGCTCGCACATTTGGCATGCATGTACATTTCATACCTTTCAATTTTCAACAACCTTCTTCATCCAATCCTTCAAAATCTCATGGAGATATCATAATCGGGGGGCCTTGGGCTGACTACTATACAAATGAGTTCTCTAAGGCTCCCACAAGCCTGCATTTTATCTTTTAAGTTCATTTTGAATTCCTTAGAAGAGAAGCATGTCACACACAGTGACCTTCCCTGTTCCTCCTGGACCCACCCACATGGCCTTGTCACATTTCCCACATGGTCTTTCAAGGCAACTGTGAGTTTCTGACCACTGTGCATCATGGGGAAAAAAACAAAACAAAACAAAACAAAACAAAAAACCAAGGCGAGTCCTGAGACAGAGCAAATGTACATTTTAATATTTAGGGAATTAATGCTTAGGGGAAATGTAAAAAGCAGCATAGTTGCATCTCTGTAGCTAAAGACCACTTACATCATAATTCCAAAATATTTATTAGTCACAGATGAAAAGATAAGTAAAGATCCTCCAGGTGATAACTAGATGAGTGTCCCAGTGCCCTGTCGTCAGGACTCTCATCTTTAAGACCAACAGATCTTCCCAGGCCATTCTGGACTGTTCGTCATGTGCCAGGCCTTTCAGCTGGATCTCTCACTTAGCCTGTGGTATTTTGCTTTATCTTCATCTGCCTTGCTCGCTTTGCCCTGAATGATTTAGCTCATTATCTTACCTTGCCTCGGTGTCCTGCCTATGATTTCTGTCATCAGGGGCCTAATTACCCTTCAAGTAGCACCTCAGCCTTTATCTTCCTGTGCTTTTACAAAAAGTCCTTGTCACTTCAGGCTTCTCCTCAAGTAGCCATTAACAAAAGGCTTCCCTCCTTCCCACACTCTTCTGGATAATCTCGATGATCACAGATTCAATCATGATTTTTTTATGCAGATGGATCACAGCTGTCCTTGTTTGGCCAGCTAAGAACCACACATTTAATGCCATTTTTTTTGACAGCCTTTCTAGGTATCTGAAAGATATGTCAAGTTGCAAACGACTTAACCGTCGGTCTTCCTTGGCTTAACCGGATCCCTTTTCTCTGGGAGGACACTGCCAATCGTTCATCCTGTTAGCAAGTCAGACACTCAGTGGCTCTCTGGATGTTCTGCCTTCTTTCATATTTCACAACTCTACTACAGAACATCATGAATGAGGCTTTTTACAAAAGGAGTGGCCCAATCAAGTCTTCTCAAGAGTATTGTTCATCTGACTTTTGTGTATTTGCAATTTGTTGGCATTTTGGTTTCCCTCAGTTTAGTTTATTTATTTATGTCTGTTTTCATCCATTTTTTGAAGCAGCTCGGGTAGCCTGAGCTACCTCAATCCTGTGTAGTTGAAGATGACCTTGAATTTCTGATGTTTCAGTCTCTACCGCCTAGGAGCTGAGATTCCGAGTATATGCCAGCACATCTGGTCTATGCGGTGCTGCTGATCAAATCTAGGATGTTGTACAGACTGTCCCACCTGAGCTCCGTCCCCATTCCTCCTCATAGTGTTTGTAAGGAGGCACTCATTGACCGGGAGGCATTGACAGTTTGAGTAGAATCAATCATTCTGACAGCAGACTTACTTGGTCTATAACAATACTGTAACGATAGTTTAATGGCGCCCCAGGTAAATGTCACCACAGGAACTGTTTGAGTACTCACACATTATTCCAGGGTCCAAGGCTGTGTCATTGGGAGTGTGGACATATTAAGCTGGGGTCTGGTTTTAGATAACGAATCTAACAAAAATTCACTTTAGGAAAAGTATAATTTTTACTTAGCTTACAAAGTAATGGGTTTCTATAAGGCTTTGTGATACGTCCTTAGTTTTAATTAACTCACCTCTACCTCCTCCTCTCTCCCATCATTACTTAAACCTTTAATTCTCAGGTTTGTCTCCATCCTCTTTCATATCAGATGTGTTCTACATACTACAACCATCCTGGTCCCATGGATCCTTTCTAACTTCCTGATTTTTCACAGATCCACCAAGTCAAACATATGAATCTAAAAGTTCAAAGCTAGGATTGACCCACATGTGAGAGAATACATGTGGTGTCTGTCCTTCCACATGGGCCTGGGTTATCTCAGTATACTGTTTCCCAATTCCATCATTCTTGCAAATTTTATTTCTTTTCTTTGCTGATGAATAAAATCCAACTGTGTGATAAGTACCACAATTTTATTACCCATGCATCAGTTGATGGGCATGTACGCTGGTTCCATATCCTAGCTATGATGAATAGAGCAGTGATGGACAGGGAGCATGTGTCTCTACGGCAGTATATAAATTCTCTTGAGTATTTGGGCAGGGTTCTATCTCTGGCTCTTATGGTAGTTTTAATTTAACTTTCTGAAAATGTTTGACACTGATTTAAATAATCTTACACCTCCCACCAATAGTGGATATGGGGTTTCCCGTTGCCCACATTCTTGCCAGCATTTGTCTTCTTGATGATAGCTATTCTGACTGGGATATAAATTTTCAAAGTAGTTTTAATTTGTATTTCTATGCTTTTAACTGATGTTGAATGCTGTTTTATCAGTCACTTGATTTTCTTCTTTTGGGAACTCTCAGTTTAGGTACACAGTCAATTTTTTTTTTCTTAAACGTTCAGTTTCTTGACTTCTTTGTGTATGCTAGATACTGATTCTCTTTTGAATGAGTAACTGCTAAAGAGCCGGATGCATCTTCATTTGATTGACAGTTTCTGTTGTGGAACATTGCCTTTTTGTCCTGAGCAATTGAGTCCTTTTTGGACCAGCCTTCCTTGTGCCTAGACCTCGAAGTGGAAGTGTACCCCTTTGTTTTCCTCGAGCACCTGCAGGCCTTAGGCTGAGATTCCTGATCCATTCTGAGGAGAGTTTTATGCAGAGTGAAAGAAAAGTGGTTCATGCCTGTTACTTAGGAGGAGGTTGAGATCCAGGCTAGTCTGAGCTATGTAGCAAGACCCCATTTCTCAAAGAGAGAGAAGGAGGGAGAGATAGAAGAAGAAGAAGAAGAAGAAGAAGAAGAAGAAGAAGAAGAAGAAGAAGAAGAGAAGGAAGGAAGGAAGGAAGGAAGGAAGGAAGGAAGGAAGGAAGGAAGGAAGGAAGGGAGAACACACACACACACACACACACCTGTATAACAAAGCAACAACAGAAAAATACAATATACTGCCCACAATCAATGGGAACTTTACTTTGGGGGGAGATTAGCCTGCTTTCCCATATGTAGGATTAGTAGAGAGGAAGTAGAGTTTTGAGAAAGTTTGAGTTGTACTATGGTCCTGGTAAAAGACAGGGGACTAGCACTTGAATTAGCTAGGAACAATTGGGGGCAGCAAGATTCTCAGTTGGTGTCTTAGGGTTTTATTGCTGTAAAGAGACACCATGACCAAGGGAAAACATTCAGTGAGGACTGTCCTACGGTTTCAGAGTTTAGTTCATTATCTTCATTGTGAGAAGCATGGTGGCTTGAGGGCAGGCATGATACTGGAGAAGGAGCTGAGAGTTCTACATCTGATCTGCAGGCACCAGAAGGAGATTGTGAGCCACACCAATCTTAGCTTGAGCATATATGAGACTTCAAAGCCCACCTCAGTGACACACTTCTTCTAAGGAGCCTACACCTCCTAATAGTGCCACTCCCTGTGGGCCAATAATCCAAACACATGAGTCTATTGGGGGCCATTCCCATTCAACCTACCACAGTAGGTAAAGACACTTGTTACTCAGCCTGAGGACCTATGTTTGATCTCTGGTATCCATATGGTTGATCTCTGACAGGTATGCTGCGGCACTCAGGGATGTATATGCATATTCCTTCCTCCCCCACACATACACACACACAGAAAGGGGGGAGGAATGTAATAATTTTTAAAACACAAGAATAGAAGTGGCTGCAAGACAGAGGAGATACAATGTAGATGATGTCAGCAATCCAACACTGTATCACCAGACCAGAGGATGTGAGTTAGAGGTGTTCGTTCACAATGGATTCATAAAGATTGCTGTTACCTCTACCATCAGACTTTGTCAAACGTTCTCAACCAAAGACAACCGGCCTCTTGGAAACATTTAGACAATGTTTAGAGACATTATTGGTTGCCATTCTGGTGTGTTATTAGCATCTTATGGGCAGAGGCCTGACATGTAGTTAAGTAGCATATAATTCATAAGATAGCCCCTGTTCTAGCTTGTTTTTTTCTGCTGCTATGATAACCAGCATGACTAAAAGCAACGTGAAAGCTAAGGATGTATTGCAGATCGCAGTGCATCATCAGGAAAGCCAGGGCAGGAGCTCAAGGCGGGAACCTAGAGGCAGGAACCGAAGCACAGAATATGGAGGAACTCAGCTTACTGGCTTTCTCACGGCCCCACATTTAGCGACCTTTCTTGTCTAGCCTAAGTCTATCTGCATAGGTACTGTCCACAGTGGGATGGGCCCTCTAACATCAATCAGCAGTCAAGAAAAAACTTCATAGGCAAGCCCAGAGGCTGATCTGATTAAGGCAACTGATCAAAGCGTGATCTTCTTCCTGAGTGTGTCAAGTTGACAAGCAAGAGTAGCCATCACGGCCCCCAACAACAAAGAACTATATCCTCTTCATGTATTTAAGAACCCAGATGCCCCTCAACAGAGGAATGGATACAGAAAATGTGGTACATTTACACAATGGAATACTACTCAGCTATTAAAAAAATGAATTTATGAAATTCCTAGGCAAATGGATGGACCTGGAGGGTGTCATCCTGAGTGAAGTAACCCAATCACAAAGGAACTCGCACAATATGTACTCACTGATAAGTGGATAATAGCCCAGAAACTTAGGATACCCAAGATATAAGATACAACTTGCCAAACGCATGAAATTCAAGAAGAACGAAGACCAAAGTGTGGACACTTTACCCTCTCTTAGAAATGGGAACAAAACACCCATGGAAGGAGTTACAGAGACAAAGTTTGGAGCTGCGACAAAAGGATGGACCATCTAGAGACTGCCTTATCTAGGGATCCATCCCATAATCAGCTTCCAAATGCTGACACCATTGCATACACTAGCAAGATTTTGCTGAAAGGACCCAGATATAGCTGTCTCTTGTGAGACTATGCCAGGGCCTAGCAAACACAGAAGTGGATGATCACAGTCTCTTGCGCGCGCTCAACTAGCCAGGAAGAACGAAGCTGCAACAGGATCCTTCTGCACACGTTTATTGGGAGAGCTTGATTGTAGAGGCGAAAAGACCCCGAGCCCAGAACTGGTGCTGCTTTTATAGGCCTAGGAGGGGCGTGTCTCACACCCGGATTGGTTATGCACTAAGCCTCATTTGCATGTTCCTCATCTGATTGGCTACTCTCTCTCAGTACCTTACAGAACCTCATTATCATACCTCATTTGCATGTCTCACATCTGATTGGTTATACTCTCAGTACCTTACAGAACCTCATTATCATACCTCATTTGCATGTCTCATATCTGATTGGTTATACTCTCAGTACCTTACAGAACCTCATTATCATGCCTGGGCCAGGCAGTGTCTTTGCAAAAAACTTTACTGCATATGTACACATTGGTTGTTTGTCCAAACTTACGCGTGGTGGCCAGCAGTAGTCAGTGCCACTCTGCAACGGCACATGTGGCTTCCCACAACAGTCAGCTATTGGATGGGTCACATGGCCCCTAATGGAGGAGCTAGAGAAATTACCCAAGGAGCTAAAGGGAACTGCAACCCTATAGGTGGAACAACAATATGAACTAACCAGTACCTGGGAGCTCTTGTCTTTAGCTGCATATGTATCAAAAGATGGCCTAGTCGGCCATCACTGCAAAGAGAGGCCCATTGGACTTGCAAACTTTATATGCCCCAGTACAGGGGAACGCCAGGGCCAAAAAGGGGGAGTGGGTGGGTAGGGGATTGGGGGGGTGGGTATGGGGGACCTTTGGGATAGCATTGAAAATGTAAATGAAGAAAATACTTAATTAAAAAAAATGCCTAAGAAAAAAATAAAGACTATGCTGGGACGGGGTGTCTGATAGGAAATATTTGTTAAATTGCACAGTTTCTGAGTTTCTACAATAAATCATGCAACAACTAGTTGATAACTGTTTTAGGAACAATGACACAGCAGAGCATGCCAGTTGTCGGGCTCTCCCCATGTGTGAGTCACCCCCTTTTCTCTAATGCCAATTAATGATCACACCATTCTCAGGGTTAGAGCTGCTATCAGCGTCTTGTTTCTCAGATGAAATCTAGGAGAATCAGGCAGGTAAGTCACGCGCCATGATCAGAAAAAGAAGCTGGTGTGGGAACTCTGGCTTATCTGAGACCAACGTTCATTTTACGATGAGAACCTCCTCTGTTTTCAAATGAACTTAAATTATGTTGGCCATAATCAAATTTCCAATTACTCAAATGCTGGGATAAGCTTTTATAAGCTTCATAAAGTATCCTCCCTCCTCTTATTAATTAATTTATATTTTGTTTACGGCCATTCTCTAGGCTTGCTATTGCTATATGAACATAGAATTTATAAAGTGCCGCATTAGGCAGGAGCATTCTATTTTTTTTTTAAATAGTGAAACATTTGCCAGTGTATCCCTGGGTTTCACACATTGACATCACCAGTGGGAAGGTGTGTTTGATGCTTATTTGCACAGATGGGGGACCCTTGAAGGGTACTTGAAGAGAATAGCGAACAAAAATTGCTATTCCTCATTAAAAAGAAATCTCTTTCTATTATTTTTTTTGGGGCAAATGTAACCAGTACATTCTCATTTTATTCACTGATTATATTGCTCACTCATTAATTTCAGTTGGGCAGAAAAATGTTGAGCTAGAGACTCAATAACAATGTACATGAGGTTCTAAAAGGAGTGTTCACCCTCATTTGTGCATTTGATAGTTGATGGTTTTCTGAAAGCTCCAAAAACCCAAGCCACAATGCCCAAAGAGTCTGCGTTAGCATTGTGGGGACATTTGTCACACTGTGGTGCTGCCGGCCGGTGTGTAGGATGGTTGAATCTTGCAAACAATCCCATGAAACACTTTGTTGAACTTTCTGCCATCTGGCCCTAACCTACCTTTCTCCCACCTACTGTCTCCACTTACGGTCCGATTATTGGAGGAGTGTCCCAGAAGAGCGGCTTTTCCTGATGTTCACATCTGGGCATAACCGCTCTACTCTCCCATGCGAACTTGAGTTAGTGCTGTGGGCACTCAGGTCCTTGGGCTTTCCCAGGTGCTGGTCTCCAAATGGTGGTGTCCACTTATGTTTGCTCAGTGACTCACCCACGCAGTGAGCCCGTGTATCCCGAGCCTTCTATTAGGGGCTGGCAAATAGAGCTCCAACTTCCATGGAACCTGCTGTCAAGGGGAGTCTACTGAAATTAGTGCCTCTTAGAAACAGGTCAAGGGGGTCACAAGGAAGTGACCACACAATCCAAAGTATTGGGCAGGAAGTTTGACTTCTGCAGGAGGATGAGTAGCCATGGTGAATCGAGCAGGTAAGCACAAGTTGGCTGGCTTCCCACTGGATTCTTATAAAGAGCCCCCGTACCTTGCTCTGAGTACAGCAAAGCTGATAAGCAATGCACACGTTTTCCGAAGCTGTAGCCTAGAGCATATCTTTTGATTCAAGAGGTGCAGATGCTGGGCGTGTTTGAATTTCTGTCAAATGGCATTTTTAAATTGTTTTAAAATTGAGTTTTGTTTTAACCTACCCTTCTTTCCTAGAAAAGACAGCCCGTTTGGCCTCCATTTTCCATGCACCTTACCGAGGATCCCACACTGTAGAGCCTTGTGTCTTTCCACATTGGTTTTATTTTTTTGTTATGTCTCTCTGGTGTAATAAGCAGCCCAGTATCTTTCTTACATCTGCATCTACAGGGTCCATTCCAAAGCCTATTACAAGGAAGACCCTAGTACATTTGTGTGTGATTAGCTGGGATTTTCTCTGTGACAACTTGGGAAAGTCCAGTAAATAACATTATATATATGCTTAGTTTTAAAACACTGCAGATTCTTGCTATGCGCCAAAGCTGACTAAACTCACACTCTTCCTTCAGCCTCTGGAGCACTAGGATTATTGCCGTGTACAACTAGACACAGATCAATTTTCATTTTAAAAACGTTTCTTTCCAGGCTTTGCCTTAATCTTTGTTTTTAAGAGAAGAACAAGTAGCTTGGCTATTCGAGTTCATTTGGTTTCTCCAGTTTAAAACATTACAGTATTTCTTAGATGTATGGTATTGAATACATATGGCTATTGAGCATTGGAAATGGGGCAGAAAGAGTGAGTGGTGAAAACACCTCTAATAACACCCAGGAGGCAGAGGCAGAGGCAGAGGCAGAGGCAGAGGCAGAGGCAGAGGCAGAGGCAGAGGCAGAGGCAGAGGCAGAGGCAGAGGCAGAGGCAGAGGCAGAGGCAGAGGCAGAGGCAGAGGCAGAGGCAGAGGCAGAGGCAGAGGCAAAGTACCAGAAGCTAAGGTCATCCTTGGCTATAAAGTGAGTTCAAGGCCAGCATGGGTTACCTGAGACCCCTCCCCACTCCTCCCCCCAGCCCACCAGGAAAAAAAAGAGAGAAATAAAAGAAAATTCACTAGATCAAGTAAGTGACTTACTTGACTAAATTGAGATAGTGTAAAGAAACCTTAATAAACATAATACAGAAGTTGTATTGCTATTAATATATTAATATTATAATATTTATTACAATAAATATATAAGTTAAGATATCTGGTTAACACTTTGCATTACTTAATTACATATTAATATTTTCATTATATTGGGTTCAATGGACTACTTATAAAATTCATTTTACCCATTTGTTTTTACTTGGGGGAAAGGTTTTAGGATAGAGTCTTATTAAAGTATCCCATGCTGGCCTTAAGTTGGAAAACCCCTTGCCTCTGCCTCCCAAATTCCTGGATTACAGGCATTAAATGCCATAGCCAGTTTCTTTTCTATTTTGCAAAATGAGACTACCCAAACACTTTGTGTGTGTGTGTGTGTGCCCGTGGGAGTGTGTGCATGCGCACGTTTGTTTAAGTGTGCCTATGCAGAGAGTGAAGTTCCATGTTTTCCTTAAAGTTTCACACCTCATACTGTGAGACAGAGTCTCTCACTGAACCTGGAACTTACTCAACTCAGCTAGGCTGGCTCATCTGCAGCCACAGGTGTTCTGCCTCTCTGTCTCCCACGTGTTGGGATTACAGAGGTGTGCTGCCACACCTGGCTTTTTGAAACTGTGGGTGCTGGGGATCCAAACTCAGGTAAGCTTGCACAGCAAACATGTCATGGCTGAAATGCTAAATCAAGCATTTTTAGTTGCATAAATGTCTTGTCTTTCTGCTTGGCACTGTTGTTGTAGATTTGGGACCTTTCTCTCCTTTGGCCCTTCATCTCAGGGCAATCATTTGCAGGGCTTCCTATGTTATTCTGATATTCTCAGTGAAAGTCCTGCACACTGACTGTGCATTCAGCTTCATTTACCTTCTACTGAAATGGATCTGAAATGGGGTGACGTAGAAATGGCTGGGAAACCATAGCAGGGAGGACATTTTCTTGTGCCCGGTTTCCTTATGTTCCCCAAGATCTCCTTTGGCAGCAGGGCTGCCCAGTTTCTCTTCTGGGAAGATCTGCATCATTTCTTTCTCCTCTGGAGCAGTTGGCTTCGGCTTCTTGGCCTAATCTTCGTGGCAGAAGGGCTGCAAATGGAGAAGAGCAACTTCCTCCCAAGGAGGAAACTATAGCTTAGCATTCCGCGTTGTCATTCCCTCCGGATTTGTTTAGTGATCGAATGAGCCATCCAAAACTTTAAGCTATAACTGGAGCTCATCTCATGGGAAATAACACCCAACTATATTCTAGCTTTGTGGTCCAGAATCATGGAAGAGTGTCCTGCTTTATCACTGTCTCCATCGCTTCCACTGCTAGTGGATTTTTTAGTGAAGAGGATGTTGCAGTAAGCCTCACAGGGACATACGCTTTCTTGAACACCGCTCGATGGCTAGATATTAGGTTTACAGTTACGGAACGAGTCCTCGGGTAAACACAGCCATTTACAATTTCCCCAGGATCTAAGAGCTAAGCAGTGAGACTTCTGAGCTTTTTCTCTGGGGGAAAAAAAAAAAGAAAGAGGAAGAAAGAAAGAAAGAAAGAAAGAAAGGAAGGAAGGAAGGGGAAGGGAAAGGAAGGGAAGGGAAGGGAAGGGAAGGGAAGGGAAGGGAAGGGAAGGGAAGGGAAGGGAAGGGAAGGGAAGGGAAGGAAGACAAAAGGAAAAAGAGAAAGGAAAAGAGAGGATTCCCTCAATATTAATTGCTCTATTGTGTCATGCCATTGGAGGCCCCAGATTACATACCTATTGTCATTCTTCAACGTGCAAAATGTGAATACCTAACTCATCAATAGCTACAAGGGCATATAGCTTATTATTATTAATCCTTTCCAAACTACTGTGATAAAAGACTCTGTCCTTAAAGAAATGTCAAACAGTGGCTCATGGAAGTTTCTTCTGCTCTTTTAATGACTGATCTGTGTTCCTGTACTACTATCAACAAGCTGTTTCCTGCACCCACCCCTGTGTTCTTCAACCCACCCCCATCCCTGGCAAGTGTGACTCGTGTGACTGTTGTTGTTTTCCTCAAAAGGAGTTCAAGTTGTGAATGACATCAGTTCATCGCAGCCAAACCAAACCTCGTTTTTAATTGCAGATCTCAAATGCCCTCCCCGCAATTAAAATAAAATGCACGAAGCGATGCCAACTGTTTTCCTAACTCTTCCAAAATGGAGAAGATCCAACACGATGGGAGCTTTCAGATGGATCGAATCGCATTAAGACACATAAACATTTAAAATCACTTGCAAGGTTTTTTCTTGCTGTTTTGGGGAAATGTTGACACTTAAGTCTTAGGGGTTGTCAGTCAGGATGAGCAGATGGCTGTTGCCTGCCATTTATGTCCCTATGAAGTCAAGACGGTTCTGCCTCTTTATTATATTTTTAAGTTTTATTATTATTATTTCCTTAGTTTCCAGTTTGGGTAGGATGTGTGTGGGTGGGGGTGGGGTGGGTGCTGTGCCCATGTGTGCACATGTATGTGAGTGTGTTGGAGGCTAGAGGTTCATTCTGGGTGTCTTCCTCTATCTCTCTTTGTAAGAAAATTTTTTCTTCCAAACGTACGTTAGTCTCTACCTCTAATATAGATGTGTGTGTGTGTGTGTGTGTGTGTGTGTGTGTGTGTGTGTGTGTGTATTTCAGCATCTTGTAAAGTCCAGGCTTTTATTCAAAATCTACATCCAGGACAACCCATAGATGCTCCGATCTACTCTCACAGACACAGGCACTTCTACTAGACTGGCTCCTTCCTACCCACAGATGGTTCCACAGACCCTGGGCAGTATGGAAAGAGCCAACTCTCCTAAGACTGGACCAACATCCTCATCCCCATTTTTTTTTCCTAGCTTTCCCAGAGAAGCATGGTGCCTCCAAATCAGCAGGAAGTAGCTAAAGATCAAGATGACCCTATTTCTGCTTCACCATCGCCTCTTCTTAGTTTCTCCTTTTTAACATTAAACCAAAATGGAGGAATGTTAGCATTCCATCTGGCCTCCACACAATGCAACAGCCAGGTAAGCCTGGCTTGCTATACAAAGGACTATTTGGTCCCTCCTATCTCTCTGCCTCTTCTTTCCTTCTCTCTGACTCTCTTCTTTTCCAATGTCCTAAATAAACTCTATTCTATACCATATCTGTCATGTGGCTGGTACCTCAGGGGGAAGGGCTGCCTCAGCGTGCGCCCACCGAGGCACCCCTCCTACCTTACCATATTGTGCTCTATCAAACACATCTTTGGTTCTTTTGTAATAAAATGCAACAGCCTGCACCATATTTTTTGAGGAAGGGTTTCTCAATGAACTTATCTGTCTTGGATCGTTTGGCTTGCCAGCAAAGTCACCCAGGGGCTGTCTCTGGCTTCCCACCATTGGGTTTTCAGACCTGTACAGCATGCATAACTTTTACATATCTGGAGGGATCTGAACTCGGATCCTCATGCTTATGCAGCAAGCTCTTTAACCACTGAGCAATCCATCTCCACAGTCCACAGTGTTACCTCTTCAGTACTCAGCTCCTGAGCTTCCTCTTGCTTTGTGATCTGACATTGGTTCAGTATTGCTTGTGAGAAAGGACAATCTTTGAGAATGCCCATGTAAATGTATATTGGCCTTGAGCTTATTCCTTAATTTCTGTGTAATTCAATATCCTCCTTTGTAAGCTATGAATGGCAATCCATGTCTTGCAGAATTCACCTTTATTTTGTTAACTGAAGAAAATGAAGAAGAAAGCAGGCCAACTATCACACTCAGCATCCTTTTAAAATGAATTGTTTTTATTAGCAACAATACCACAAAAGTAAAGTGGGTAAAGCAGAAGAGAGCAACAAGAAAAGTCTCTACACTTCCTCAAATTGAACAAAGGTAGCTCCTCTAATAAAGCTCCCAGGTTCTCAGTGAATGGAACAGGATTTATTCAAAGTGGGCATTGGCTGAAGTGATAAATGTGTGTTCATCCAAAGCCATGTTGCTGTCTATTGGCTGGACTCCTCTTGTTTCTTTGAACGGTGGAGAGAGCAAAGCCACATCTCGTTAGGCAATGGGGTGATGATGAGCCCTTTTTCCTGTCGAGGAGGCTGAGTTTAAACTCTGCTTTTACAAACACACTGCGTGAGGCTGTGTGACTTTCTGATCTCTTCTCTGTGGCTCTTCATTTGACCTGAGAATGCACGAGTGTGCTTGTTCACTGGTGTTCCCATCTGTGCAGATTTGCTCAGACTTTCAGATTTAACAAGCCTCATTGTATCAACTTTTAATTTTCCCTTCCCATCTGCTGAATGTGACAGATAAACTCCTTGGAAATGTTTTTTTTTTTTAAAATCATCTTTGCTTTTATTTAGGATTGCATGGCCACAGGTACTCATTTCTTTATCCTTTATCACAAACCTTTCTCTTGTTTTTAAGAGCACTATTCTACAGAGTTGGGCATTTGGCTTAACATAGGTACCAAGGCCAGACATGTATGTGCATTCTGTAACCATGGAAAATATGAAGGATTGTATGTGCAAGAATGCAAAACCTGAAAGTTGGGGGTGATGGTGCACACCTGTAAGTCCAGCCTGTAGGATACTGAGGCAAGAGGATTCCAGCAATCTGGAAGCTGACTAGGACTATGTAATGAGGTCAAGACTGGCGTATAAACAGTATAATGAAACCTTGTGTTAAGAAAGCCTTAGAAAAGGCTGGAGAGATGTCTCAGTGGTAAAGAGCACTGACTGCACTCCCAGAGGTCCCGAGTTCAATTCTCAGCAACCACATGGTGGCTCACAACCATCCGTAATGGGATCAGAAGTCCTCTTCTTGTGTGTCTGAGGAGAGCAACAGTATACTCACTCACATACATAAAAATAAATAAATAAATTTTTTTTTAAAAAGAAAGTTTTAGAAAACATGTGTCGTGCTGTTATAGAATCAAAATTCTGAATTCAAAGGCCATCATGCTTGGTAATATGTAGGCCCAAATTCTAGATTTTCCCTGGGAAAATTAATAGCCAGGTAGGAGAAAAAGCCAGCTAATGGTTACCTCAAGAATGAAACTCTGGAGAGATGATGGCAAAACTACGTTGTGAAACATAATATTGGCAAATGAGCTGTTGATAAATGTTTCCCAGTCTATAGATAGTTAGCTAGTGACACTTAGGGTTTCAGGTTATAGCTCATCTGTAATGTAAGTGTGATTGCTGAGGTACTTAAGAAAATTAATTGCTCTGAAACTGAGATCATAGTAACAGAACAGAGTCCAGAAGAGAAATAACCAATTAATTATGAATGTTGCCTTGCATCCTATGCTCAATTTCCAGTTTGAGAGAAAGCACAGAGTGTCTATTCAATAGGAGGGAGGCAGTACCTGGAAATCGCTAAAAATCTGTGACAAATCATCTAGAGTTTGAGTCCTGGCTCCGAAACTGAGAATTTTTATATGAACTTTGGTAAATTATCAACCTAAGTATTAGTTTCCAATTTCAAAAGCAGTAGAGCTAACCTTGGTACTATGAGTTTTCCTTGTTGCCGCTGTTGCTACTGTAGCTATTGTTGCTGTAATAAATAATAGGTAGGGTGGATTTACTCATTGGGATAAGTTTAGACACTGAAGCTCATGGCTCACAATAATTTTTTGCATGAAGAAATATTGAAAGTTGATAAAAGAAGGTGAGATACATTAAGAAACCTTACAAGGCCACATGGTATGACACAGCAGGGGCGAACACATACAGCACACGAGCTCCTTGCCTGTTTTCGTGAGTGTTATTTCATGGGAACACAGTAATACCATTCACATATTGGCTGCACATGTGTCACTGGTGTCCCAAGGCTAGAGCCCAGCAGTTGTGACAGTTCAATTGTAGCCTACAAAGTCTAGAGTATTCACACTCCGGTCTTTTGCCAGTCTTTGGAAGATGTTGATGCTCTAGCCTCATGTTCTTTTCCAACTGGGGAAGCAGTGAGGCACCTAGCATTTTCTTAGACTCCTCTGCTGAGTGTTATGCATGTAGAAACTAAGACTTAGTTCAAAGGTCTCAAGATTGAACATGTCTGTAAATTAACTGGGTGTGGCATCAATGTACCATTGATGCATCAATGGTTTGATACAGACAACTGACCCAATAGAGATACTGCAGCACCTGAGAATTTGCATATTACTAGTTCCTGATGAGGCTATTGCTGCTGTTTTATGGACTATCTTTGAGGACTAGGTTCATCTAAACATGCCACACCTCCACAAAGCATATGTAAGTCTTCATTTAAGCCTACCCTGTCGTTATCAGAGGGTCTAGCCCATCTTTGCTATACACTCAGCACATTGCCTGCATTTGTTAATTTCTATGACAATGTGGTAGGCGAGAATCTTGTTTTTTTAACACTATCTTTGCTTGTGTCTGTAGCTGTAAATATATATATATATATATATATATATATATATTGATATATGTGTGTGTGTGTGTATACATATATTCCAGAAAACCTACCTGGGGGGCTGGTCCTGTAGCTCAGGGGTAAAGTGCTAGGCTAGAATGTGGGAAGCTCTGGGTTTGATCTCCTGCACTACAAAAAGACACCCACAGCACCCTTCTGGGATGCCCCCAAGCACGCACCATAAATTCAGCCTCATTATTCTTGTCATTTCTGCATTGCTACTGAGTGGGTCACAGGTCAGCAAACTCATGGACAGAAATTATCAGGCAAGGAGTTTATTAACAAATACTCTTAAGATTAATGTCTTCAAGAAAGTGAAAAAAATAGTATTTCTTAGAGGACAGTCTCTAGAGTGACCTTGAACTGTGAGCTGTCAGTAGCCAGGTATCTCAGAGGCTGGAGGAATAGATATTTCAGTCCTGGAAGAGAGTCGGTGTTTTTCTGGGAGGTACACCATAGCACGCTATGGACCCATATATTAAATATTTTTCCATAAGTATTTCCCACATGGATTTCTAAAGGACAAAAGACTTTTTAAAAAGGGGGTAACATCCCAAAAAAATCAAAACCCCAAACCAAAACCCAAAAACCCCAAACCTGGTTCCATTATCACACTCACACTGGATCTCCAACATTTCATTAGTATCCAATCCATTCAACAGTCAAGTTTCCAATTTCCCATTGAGTATATCTCTGCATAACTCTCATTAGTTAATTAGTTAGTTAATTGATTGATTTACAGTTTGCTTGCTTCAGGGCTCAAGTAAAGTCCATAAATTACAGGCAATTAACATGTTTCAGTTCTCTTTGAGACTAAATGTTTTTGTTTCACTCTGTTTTTCACTTTCCTGATGTATTTCTTAAAGAAGCATGGTTGAATTCTGACTTATGGTTCCCCCAGGTAAATCTTCTACACTCTTCAAGGTTCCCATTTCAACCATTCTTGCCCCTTGCAGTATAGCTTCCTCACAGATTCTGAGGATAAAGAATGAACAGTTTTTTTGGGGTGGATCAGTATGCCACACTGTGGTTCTTTGAGGCAATCAATAAGCACATTACTCATTGGTAGGAAACCTGAGATTTGTTGAATTTTGGAAGTCATAGAATAAAATACATCAACATTATCACTTAGCCAAAATTCATGCTTGTCTGACATGTGGCATGCATCTCAGAACTGCTATAAATATGGCCCAACAAATTTGTAGAGGTTTAATACCAAGCCACATTGTTAGAAGCTTGAATATCTCAGATAGGCAGCCCTGTAATGAATTTATAAACAAAAATAGTCTTTCAGAGTACAAGGAAAGAAAACCTTAGCCTTGTTAGCATCAACTGTATGTCATGTCGAATGCCAATAAAAATCTTTGCTTGCTGGCACAGTGCTCACGCCTGTGGGGCATGCTTGTTATCACAGCACTTTGGAGGCAGAGACAGGAAAATCACCATAAGTTCAAAGCCAGCTTGATTTTTGTAGCAGGTTTCAGGCCAGTCAGGGCTATATCGTGAGACCCAGCCTCAAAAACCAAATAAATTAAAAAAATCATAGAAAAGACTTTCTTTAGATTGTTCTTTATCTCTTGCCAAGCACGTACTCTGACTATAGCTCTATTCTGTCTGCCCTTTCCCCCACAAGTTCCTTTGTGCCCTTATCTTTCTTATTACACATCAGTCTTTATACAATTGTTTGTTGCCCATTCATCACAATAGATGTTCTAACAGGTCAATAGCAGAGAAACTGTATACAGGACAGAGCCACACAGCTGGAAGCATTTTTTTTTTTTTAACTCTGAAAGAACAGAGCAACATTACACAGTCTTTTTGAACTTCTTCCCCGGGGATAGCCCAAAGGAGAATTCAGCAGGATTTAATATGTGTAAGAAGGAATTTTAAAAAGCTAGGCAAGAGCTTTAGAGAGCCATTGGTCAGAGTGGAGATCACTCGAAAAGGAAAGAGAGTGAGCAGAGGTACATTCAGACAACCCGATAGGGTCGTGGGAAATCTTGTAGGAGGGGCAGGTATAAAAAAATGTAGACAGCAAAGACCTGGAGATGGGTGAGAGGCAATGGAGAGTAGAGCCATCATTTGACACCCAGTAGAGGGGTGGACACATAGCTAGCTAAACCCTGAGCTTGCTTCCATATGTATGGGAGAGGGGCAAGGAGTGTGGAGTGGGGTGGAGCGCATTGACTTTGGGGAACGCTGAAGTAGTGAGTGTCAGTTTAGATTTCATTAGTGTACTTGAGAGATGACTTAGGGCTTCTATTGCTGTGAAGACACACCATGACCACAGCAATTTTTTTTTTTTTCCAGACAGGGTTTCTCTGTGCAGCCCTGGCTGTCCTGGAACTCACTCTGTAGACCAGGCTGGCCTCGAAGTCAGAAATTCGCCTGTCTCTGCCTCCCAAACTCTGGGATTAAAGGCATGCGCCACCATGCCCGGCGCACAGCAACTCTCATAAAGGAAAATACTTAATTGGGGCTGGCTCACAGTCCAACAACTAGCTTACCAATAGTCCATTATTGTTATGGCAGGAACCGTGGCCGCATACCAGCAGGTATGGTGCTGAAGAAGGAGCTGAGAGTTCTACATCTTGATCTGCTTGCAGGCTGCAGGGAGAGAGAACTGCCACACTAGGCTCAGTGTGAGACCTCAAAGCCTTTTCTCCAGCAAGGCCACGCCCACTCCAAGAAGCCACGCCTCCTAAGAGTGCTACTCCTTATGGGCCAACACATGACTCTTTGGATGCCATTCCTATTTCAACTACCACAGGGGAGCTGTGAACATAGATCCCCAGGCTCCTCCACTCCATGTTCCTCCCTAGTGGGTAACTGGCAGGACAAAGGTTCATCCTAAGACAGGAAAGCCAGCAACTTATTTTCATGTAAATATTTATTCATTGGGATTTTAATCCTTAATTTTAATTTTTGCTGTGAAGGGCCGTGTGCACACTAAGGTCTACTACCCCTGTGCTATATCCTTAGCTCTTTGTAATCTCATTATGTAGCCCAGGCCTCAGATTCATGATCCTCCTGCCCCCTAAGCTTGAAGGTTGGACTTAGGTTATGCCCTAACCAGGCTTGGCTCTTAACCAGTGTTTACTGAACTTCAGCTGTAGGAGGAACTTAATGACGTCATGTCCACTTTCCACCAACTGGACCACCCATCTCTCTGTTCCTGCTCTGGGTCTGTCCTTGTGGGACACCTGTAGGAATGTTTTCAGTCATTCTGAGGTACAACATTGCTAATTGTTGTGTTAAAAAAAAAAGGTAAACATTTCTTGGGACCCATCCTCACTATGGACGAGGTGAAATAATTGGCAAACTCTTCCCATTGTGGTCACTAAATAAACAATTGAAATTATACTCTGTGCCTTTGGCTGGTCCTCTGCAGATTGTACCCTTATGTGCCTATGGGGCTGATATTTTAATAATATGTCTTTGGGTCACTTTTTTATCACAATCTCTATAATTTATTAATTTTTAACTGTTTGTGGTGTGTGTGTGTGTGTGTGTGTGTGTGTGTGTGTGTGTGTGTTGGAATGTGTACACCCATGTGTGTGCATGTGGAGACCAGAAGTTGACAGTGGGTATCTTTCTCTATTGCTTTCCATTTTGGGGGGATTAGCAATTGATTTACTTCATGTATATGTCTGTGCACCTTGAGTGTACCTTTGTCTGCCACATGTATGCAGGTGTCCACGGGGTTCAGAAGAGGGCATCAGATCCCCTGATATTGGAGTTACATATGATTATGAACTGCCACATGGGGACTGGAAACTGTACCTAGGTCCTCTGCCAAAGCCCCAAGTTCTCATAACCACTGCACAATCTTTCTATCCCTCCACTTAACTTTTGAGATAGGATCTCTCACTGAATTTGAGGCTCAACAACTGGACAGGAAGCCCCCACAATCCTCTTGTCTCTATCCTTTGCCCCTAGATTATAGTTACATAAGCAAGCCACTGGGCCAGGCTTTCCCATGGGTGCTGAAGATCAACCTCAGGTCCTCAGCCTCAGACAGCGAGCGCTTTATCTCCCGAGCTGCTCCCCTAGCCCTTCCCGATTTTTCACATATGCCTTCACCACATTCCTTGGGATCACTTCCAACAAATAGCATCTTTCATGTAAATCTTTGTTTTAAGATCTACTGTGTGGGGGTGCTGGCTAGATTTATGTCAACTTGATATAAACGGTAGTCATCTGAGAGGAGGGAACCTCAACTAAGAAAATGCTCCATAAGACTGGGCTGTGGGCAGCCTGTAGAGCATTTCCCTAATTAGTGATTGATGGGGGAGTGCCCAGTGGTATCATTCCTGGGCTGGTGGTACTGGATTCTGTAAAATGTAGTCTGAACAAGCATCTCTTCATGGCCTCTGCATCAGTTCCTGCCTCCAGGTTCTTCTCCTCTTTTGAGTTTCTGTCCTAACTTCCTTTGATGATGAACAGCCATATGGAAGTGGAATAAACTCTTTCCTCCCCAACTTGCTTTTTGGTCATGGTGTTTGTTGCAGCAACAGAAACCCTAACTATGAATGTGGGAAAGTTAAGTTGAGTTAGTAGCTAGAAAATAAGTTGGTTATTTTAAAGATAGACACATTGGAATCAGTGGGCATGAGATGTCATGACGTCTGAGCTTCACTTTGTGTATTTAACTAAGATAAAAAGGGAAAAAGGCAAAAAGGAGCAGAGACAAAGAAGGAACAAGTGAGACAGGGGGCCAATCTCTCTGTGGATTATGTGGGAGAATACAGTTGAGTATTTTTTCAGTTACTGTAACAGTTTAAAAGATGGAAATCATTTCAAAGTCCATTAAGTAGAGAAACAGAGTGGACTGAGAATGTCTATGGAGGACCCAGCCCCAGGCAGGCCACCAGGAGAGACTTCTCTGAAATAATGTTTTTTGATCCAAGATTTGAGAGATAACATGGATCTCTCAGACCCTTTCTCCCAAGATACTTGAGGTACCTTGGCAAACCTGGCCACAATTCCAGGATCTCATTAGGACTTTTCTTTGATTCCTGGGCACTCGGCCTGCTGCCTGTGTCCTGGGGCTGCCTCTCTTTTTAGCACCCAGGCTTTCCCATGGCTCATTTCCTCCCCATCAAAGATGGGCTGCGAGTGGCAGATGATCTTATGGATGCATGCCATCTCTCTAGGTGACTGTTAGAAATCTGTTTGTTTCTTTTCTTGGTTATGGATGGTAGACAGGAAATGCAGGGGCTCTTGTTTGGTAGTCCAAAAGTAAAGGATGTCTGGTAAAGTTGGCTGAGTAACAACCTTCCTTGACTATTTGTGACGTCAGATTACTCTGACCTGTTGATACCAGCCAGGTTCTCCATGCTGTCTTTCTGTCCAGTGAAGGAGGCTACAGGGTTTCTCTCCTGTGAGAGCGTATTCATCCTCTGTCCTCAATAGAAGGGCATGTTTCATAGCTGCACAGCTGATGGGCTCAGCAGAGCTTAACTCTCTTATAATTTCAGCAGATAACCAGCCAAATAATTCTCATTAATGCTTTTTGCTTTGTAATGCCTTACTCACAGTGTTTCCTCTGTTGTTATCAACATCCAACCCCCAGGCTGCCTGATACATACCATTACTAGTTCATGGTCTCGCCTTATGTTGCTTTATGTATCACACTGTGATTTCATAATGGTGTCACACGCAGTCCTTGCTGCTCATGTCCTTGTGATGTGTCCATGCTTGCTTTGCTTTCTTTCCCTTTGATTTATTTTTCATTCCGTGTTCATATCTCTTTTCCCTACTCTTTCTTCACCATCTTGTCTTCCCTTCGTTCTCTTTCCACAGCTTCATTTGGGCAGGAAATGGTTTATTCAGCCTGCAAGTACAGGTCACAATCCATCATTGAGAGAAGTCAGGGCAGGAACTCACACAGAGACTGAAGCAGAAATCATGGAGGAATGGAATGCTGCTTTCTGATGAACTTCTGGCTTGTGCTGAGTCAGCTTTTTTGTTTTTGTTTTTTGTTTTTTTTTTTTGTATTTCATCTTTTTGAAAAATTTATTTAATCATTTTATTTGTTTACACTACAAATGTGATTCCACTTCCCGGTCTCCCTACCACAACCCCCTCACCTCATCCTCCTCCCTTTTGCCTCTAAGAAGGTGCACCCCCACCCACCCACCCACTCACCCAATCATCTACTCCAACCTCACCCCTCTAGTATCCTCTTTCTCTGGGGCATCAAGCCTCCACAGGACCAAGTGCCTCCCCTCGCACTGATGCCAGATGAGGCAGTTCTCTGCTACATATGTAGCAGGAGCCCCAGACCAGTTCGTGTGTACTCATTGGTTGATAGTTTAGTTCCTGGGAGCTCTGAGGGGTCCACTTAATTGATACTCTTGTTCTTCTATGGGGTTGTAATCCCCTTCTGCTCCTTCAGCCCATCCCCTAACTCTTCCATTGGGGTCCCCAGGCTCAGCTTTCTTAAACAACCCAAGACCACCTGCCTAAGGGTATCACTGCCCACAGTGGCAGGACCCTCTTACAACAGTTAACAATTTTCTACAGACATGAACACAGGTCAGTGAGCTAAGAAATCCCTCATTTGAGATCCTGTCTCTTCCAGGGTTGTTGGTTGTTTTTTTCTTAGTTGTGTGAAATTGATGATAAAAACCAACCAGGACAATGAGCAACTCACCAGGATCTATACTATTGAGGAAAATATCTATCCCTTCCTCAGCATCCTTTGAGCTGCCTATAGATCTTCAGAAAGCGGTAAGCCCTCACGGACCATTTCCACTCTGCAGCCGTTAACAGTCTATAAATCAATGTAGAGGGTGGGTCCTTGTGAATTCTTCCCCACTCCATGACACATTGTTGAGGGGCCTAGTTTTGTGGAGGTCTTATGTAGGCAATCCTAGCTGCTGAGGGTTCAAGACTCCAAGGAACGGTTTGTTTGTTTGTTTGTTTGTTTGTTTTTCTGCTGAAGATTAGCTTGTGAGTTTGAAAGCTTGAATTCTGCCCTCAGTTCACTCTCCTCTCAGCTCTGACTCACGCTTAACAGCTCGCTCGCGCTGGGCTTGGTTTCTGGCTGATAAAGAGCAATCAAAATATTTTATATCATGTTAGTTATGATTATTTTTATAGTCCTTGGGTATGGCTGTGATATTGAATAATATCATCAAGGCATTTTTGAAGTTTATAGTAGAACTTTGGGGGAGGCGGGGGCATGGCATGGCTGGGGCAGGATTTCAGTTTAGAACCTATTGTTTTCAGGTAAGAGCCCTCTTTACTATTCAGCTCAGTCTTAAATATAAAATTTTCACTCAGTCAAAATTCTTTGCTGCAGTTCCACTGCAGTGTTTGAACTTTCGTCTAACATGTGCAAATTTCTATGTTTAATTAGTTCTGGTTCCTAACAATAATCTCAGTTTTAAGGAAGGAATCTGAATTCCTGACAGTTGCATGCTATTGGCTATATTTATCTGTGTGTATACAAACGTATAGCCATATAAATACACACACTTATACAACTTGTCAAACTTGGTTTAACAGAGATCAAATTCTTGTCCTTTAGGGGTTTGAGTTCTGAGGGGAAAAAAAAAATAATCGAGTCAGTTATATGCTGACTCAAACACTTGTTTTAGTTTCATGCCCACTGTCAAAAAAAAATCTGACTCAAACTAAGGTTTTACCAAGTTCTTGCTTATTATATAGAAAGGTATATTGAGGAAAATAGTTTCACATGATTGTTACCTATCTGATTGGTAGATGAATATCTTGTGTCCTCAACAGGATAGGTGGTTATGATACTTAGAGCCAGAATTCCCGAGACATTTATAATCATAGTAAGCAGTTAGCCATGACTCCAGCCTAATGTTAAAATATATATTGTCAAAAACATATACTGTCTTTAAATTTTTTTAATTAAATATTGATGTATTTTGTATGCAGCAAAGTGATGTTTAACTTTCTGTCCTACAGAAATGGGATAAGGGACCACCGTCACCATAATGTGGTAGATTCCTCAATGGCCTCCAAGGGCATTGGTCCTTGCAACAGTATGGGTTCTGGTATCAAATTCAGGTGGTCAGGCTTACCAGCAGTCACCTCTAACCTCTGAGCTGTCTTCCCCATCTCCCAAACGTCTTATGCACTAATGCTTCATAGCCAAGAGCATCTCCTCCTAGCCTGGGGTTGAGGGCTGTGTGTGTCCCACTGTTATGCTGAGTTACACTGTACAAATTGTGTGCTCATTACTTACTTAACCTGTCTGCATGAACTCACCCAGGGCTTTCCCAACTGGGTGGATTTTCTTAGATTCAACTTTGGCTCTGCAGACTTAGCAGCCACAATGGCTTGCAGCATTATCATGAGCAATGAACGGGAACATCCACACTGAGACTGATCTTTTTCTCTTTCTTTCTGAGATTTGGTCTCATTTTGCTCAGGTTGATACGGAGTATATATGCTATATATAACTGAGGATGACTGCATTTCTAATCCTCCTGCCTCTACCTCCCAAATGCTGGTATCACTACACTCGCTCACTAAACCATTTTGTATAGGATTTTATATCTAGGAAAATACAGTGGTATTCATATTTCAGTCAATAGCTTTTGAATGCTTGCTGTGTACTGGTCACATAGGACACAGGCAAACTATGAAAGATGTGAGTGTATGTTGGGTCCTATTTAATTTACCTTTGAGGAGTTTATAAAAGATGATAAAAATATGTTCCAATAGGCCATCAAGATTACAAAAAAACAGAAACAAAAACAAACAAAACAACTAAGTGTTCAGAGTTTTCAAACTCAACTGTTGCAGTGACATTTGTCAATCACGCAGCCTGAGGAGACATGTCATTTGGTCACACAAACACAAGTAACTGATTTCAAGTATGACAGTTCCTTTCAGGACCCCGTCTGGTGCTTCAATCACTCCGAGGAATTACCTTTGAAACAATAGTCTGCCAAATTGGATGTTAGAACATTTTATCAAGAAACCTAATGCCATTAGAGGCAAATGCTGCTGATGTGGTAATTTAAAGACCCCCTGGCCTTTGAATATAACAGAATAATATATAATTTAACTCCACTGGATTCTTCAAATTAGATTCAATGTTATTTCAGCTGAGTCGGAACTTACAGAGCCTCAATGCACTTGGGAAAAAAATGGTTATAAATCAAGATTCTAGGTTACAAGATAGCTTTACTGAAAAGTACTTGCTGATTTTAGGCCAAAGCCAGGCACACGTTCTGGGAGTGGCTTCATGTTAATCAGTGTTTGTGCTGGTTGGTGGAACCACATAATCTTCTTCTTTACTGGAAAATTATACTTTAGATTTAAAAATCGTACCAGTCAGTTATCAGTACACTCGGTCAGCCCTGGGGGGGATATGTATATATATATATAACATACATACATATATCTGTAACATTCTACAAACTGAGCAGGTTAGATTTAGGGGAAGGAAAGGAAAAAGAGAAAATTTATAATTGTATTAAATCTCAAATTTAAAGAAGAAAAGAAATGAAAGCTAAAATGGCTTGGCTAATCTGGGTTAATGTCTCAGTTTTGTTTTGTTTTGTTTTTCTCCAGTGAACACATTTTATGAAACACAATAATATGTCATCTAGCATCATTAGATAGTTTCATCATGAGACCATCATGGAGTGCAATCCAAGATGTGTATTATATTACACACCCAGGCTATAACACACACACACACACACACACACACACATTGGCCCATTGCTCTTTGGGTCACCATGAACAAAATTACTTGAGATCAGGTCAAACTCAAGGGAAAATGGCACCTTCGTTACAGGTGTGGATCTGAGTCCCCAGGACAGCAGTTGTGATTTCCAAGGTTTTGTGCTATAGACCATAGAATTGGACCAGAGGCCCGTGGGTAATGGTAGAAACAGAGACAGTATATGTGAATGATGGAAGTGGGGTAAAGATCCCGGCCCTAGGTCATGAAGGTCAAGATCTTTATATTTCGCTATCATAACTCTGGCCCACTTTCTTCAGAATTTGATGAAGGGCTCTTCTGGTGCATACTCATTCTCTTCCAGGTACTCCTTGGGATTAGGGGAGTGGGAGATGTCCAGTCTTTTCCTCCAGTCATTGGTTTCTTTCATATGTTAATCTTTTTCCTCCTTCTCCTCTTCCTCTTCCTCCTCTTCCCCCTTCCTGACGTGGTTTCTCTGTGTAGCCTGGCTGCCCTGGAACTAGGTCAGTGGACCAGGCTGACTCACATAGATCTGCCTGCCTCTGCCTCAGCCTCTGCCTCCAGCGCACTGGGATTAAAGGCATGTGCCGCCACCACCTGGTCTCATATGTTAATCTTGATTCCCATTGTCCCAACTCTGCTGCTTTGCTACAAAATAAAAAAAAAAATCTGTAAACACAAGGAGTGTTAGGGATTGCTAATGTAGGACAAAAGACTATTTTACAATAAAGTTCTTTTCATAAGTAGAGTACAATTACAAAATAAACAGTATGGAAAACACATAAACCACTAACAGAGTCATTTATCACCATTATCCAGAACTATGTATTGTACATAATTACACTGCTGTACTTCATAAGACTGTGAGTGCAGTACAATTGTTTACACTAGCATCACCATGAACACGAGAATTATGTGTTTTGCCAGGATGTTACAAGGCTATAGAGACATAGGCAATAGGAAATTCCAGTTCCATTGTAGTCGTAAGAGACCACCACTGTGTACTTGGTCCATCATTACACAAAATGTCATTGTAAGACTGCAGAAGAGAACCTCGAAAGGCAAATCCATCTAACAAGCTAAATATTTTAAATAAAGATGCATGAAAATAATGTGTTATAGAACAGAATCCCATGATCCTGGGAATGTCCTGTTCTGTGTAGTATTCAGTGGTTCTTTCCCTAGGACCAGGTTGCATAAACTTTTGTTTTCCTAATCCTACCTGGGTTGCCCAACTCTTTTCCTTGTCTTAGACGAATAAATATGTTCTTAAAATTCGTATCCAGTTAACTTGTCTAAGGTCAGTGAGAAGGGAAGACAGATATGGGGACAAGCGACTCAGTGGTAGCTCGAGTTTTATCTAGGAACAGACTCAAAGAGGAGGCATCCCTAGTCCAAGAACCAGAGAGCCTGTGATCCACTTGCAGGTGGGCATTCTTACTGGGCATGGAAGGAGAAGGCAAATGGGAACTGACAAGTGTCTTGTTCGAGCCTCAGTTGGCTGTTGTTAGGGTTTGCTGGTGGGTGAAGAATGTTAGGCAACGGACAATGTCTCCCACCTCTCCTGGCCAGTGTCACTGCGAGTTAATAGGGCAGGGTTATACATAGCTAAGCAGTTCTGGGGAAGGTGCAGTCCAGGCCATTATCAATCCACCAATTTCTGAGCTCCAAAGTTTCCTGCAAGGTAGTCTTTTTGGGCGACACGTGCCTCCTTTCCCGGCCAGCCCCAGGCTTCAGGCTTTTTCTATTCAGCACGAGATTGTTAGGGAAATTCCAATTTTAGGAGATGTAATGACTCGGTAGTCTGATAGCCAAAGGGAGGGACACTAAATGACTCTTTAAAAAGTCCAGATTCCTAGCCTGCAGGAAGATATATTGTCCATAACATGGTAGACTCAAGAGCAGATGCTTCGTGAGAAGGTCCCAGCCCCCAATTAGCCTTCTCCCTTCAATATATTTTAGTATCCCTACCCAGAAGATCACATGGGAGGGATAGTGTTTGGAATTTCAGGGGAGAGTCTGGTGGCATCCCACATACTTTTTTTTTTTTTTTTGGTAAGATTTATTTATTATTATATCTAAGGACACTGTAGCTGTCTTCAGATGTGCCAGAAGAGGGCACCAGATCTCATTACAGATGGTTGTGAACCACCATGTGGTTGCTGGGATTTGAACTCAGGACCTGTGGAAGAGCAGTCAGTGCTCTTAACCGCTGAGTCATCTCTCCAGCCCCCCTCCCCCACACACTTCTAAGAGGGAATGGTTCACATCCTCATTACCACCATCTTAGACCTAGCTAGCAGGTGATTTTTCTGTTCATGTTAGAACCAGCCCTTCTGTAGGTCCCCATAGCCCGGAGAAGAGAACCATACTTTAGATGGTTAGATTTCTGTAAGTCATGCTAGAAACACAGATAGACATGCTTGTGTGTTTCCACAATGTCAGGATTTATTACATAACAATAAGCTCACAAGCTATGTTGGCTTTGTTGGTTGCAGTTTGCCAGTATTCATTCAGACTACCCTTGACAGGTGGCTGTTGTTCAACACAAGGGTTTTTTTTTTTTTAATTTCTGTTTGTTTGCTTTTGTTTTATTCTGATCTTTTAATTACTTACTCTCAAATCACACAGGACATATCGCACAGTAATTATATATGCATATTTGTATATATGTCGGTTATAGAATGGTTATAGAAGGGCTGTAGCAGTTTGAGGAGACCCGATGAAGAGGCAGAGCAACAGTGCCTTTGACTACATGGCTCAGCCTGGGTAAAGGCTGTCTGCACGAGCGGGATGGTGACGACCAGAGTTCTATGCGGGAACCAATGTGAAGGCAGAGAGAGAGAACAAGTGACTCCAAAAAGTTGTCCTCTGGCCATCACACAATCACTAAGGCATGTAACACCCTCCCATCCACATGCTCATGTGCACAAACACACAACAACAACAACAATAGTAATAACAATAGTGATAAAGTATTTTCTTGAAGATTTGTGAGTCAGCTAAGTATATGCAGTAAGACTTTGTTTCAAAAATCAAAAACAAAGATAAAAACCAACAAAAGCCAAGGGATAAAAACATTTCATCTGACAGTGTAATGCCTACTAGATAGTGTTAGGAAACAGGAAGGGCATTTGGTTATGATTTTATCCATACCTTCACTGACTTATTCATGTACCAAAATTACTCTTCTAATGCCCAGTGTAATAGCTTGCATTCAAAGAATACATGTTGGCTTGAATTATTCATGCGTGTATTCTTTCATTGACTCATCAATATTTATGGACAGCCTGTTCAGGTCCCATACCATGTTACGTCCTCTTGGCAATGGTGATCAGTGTGGATCCAGCCTACATCCACTTAAAAGAGCTGATATATTTTAGAGTTTTGCCTCTGAATGGTAGCAGTCCCAATTGTTAAACCATCTAGTGAATGAACCATTTAATGAGTCTCAATCCTGGCTTTACTTTAGAATCACCTCAGCTGCTACTTAAAAACACTGCTTCTGGGCCCAAACTCCAAGCCAATTAAATGGAAACCTGCAGAGGTGAAACTCAGGCAAAGGTACCTTTAAAAACCCTCTGAGATCCATGAGACAAAATCCTAGACTGAGAATTACTAAACAGCTCCTTACACTCCAGGCGTGTCATGATTTGGGCGGAACTGTCTTCTGTTGACATCCATCCCTTGAAGTCTAATCCTACGGTGTCACTGAATGTTATTTGAGTCAGAAATGAAGTCCTTGTGGACACAATTAAGAATTATGTAGAACGGGGAACAAAATACCCATAGAAGAAGTTACAGAGACAAAGTTTGGAACTGAGACAGAAGGAAGGACCATACAGACACTGCCCCACCCGGGGATCCATCCCATATACAGCCAGCAAACCCAGACACTATTGCATATGCCAGAAAGATTTTGCTGACAGGACCCTGATATAGCTGTCTCTTGTGAGGCTATGCCAGTGCCTGACAAATTCAGAAGTGGGTGCTCACATTCATCTATTGGATGGATCACAGGGCCCCCAATGGAGAAGCTAGAGAAAGTACTCAAGGAGTTAAAGGGGTTGGCAACCCTATAGGTCTAACCAGTACCCCACAGAACTGTGTCTCCAGGTGCATATGTAGCAGAGGATGGCCTAGTTGGCCATCAATGGGAGGAGAGGCCCTTGGTCTTGCGAAGATCATATGCCCCAGTACAGGGGAATGCCAGGGCCAGGAAGTGGGAGTGGGTGGGTTGGGGAACAGGGTTGGGGGGAGGGTATAGGGGACTTTCGGGATAGCATTTGAAATGCAAATGAAGAAAATATCTAACTTTAAAAAAAAGAAAAGAAAAAACCAGAGGGAGGCGAATAATGGAAGCTGGGAACACACACACACACACACACACACACACACACACACACAAAGAATTAGGTCATTAGAGGGCTAGTTCAACAGTTGAGTCAGCAAAGTGCCTGCCTGCCTTGCTATTCCCCCAGGTCCCATGTTTAAATTAAACAACAACAAACAAACAAACAAACAAACAGCCCCAGCCAGGTGTGGTAGCCTGTGCTTCTGATCCCAGAGTTGGGGAGCTAGAGATAGGGGCTCATTGACCAGGCAGTATAGTTTACTTGGTAAGAGGGGGAGGGGAAGGGGGAGGGGAGGGGGAGGGAGAGGGAGAGAACACTTGAGGAACAGCAGCTAAAGTTATCCTTTTGCCTCCACATGCATATATTTCCCTTACTCCTCACAAATTAGGTCGTTACAACACCCCCCCCAGGGGGTTCTTACTATGTAGACCAAGTATCAGTAAAGGACTATTGAGAAAATCTCCTGATCCAGAGAACAGACTCTGTGCCCTAGGTAGGGACCTAACATTCTAGCTGAGAAAGGTCAATAACTTGGCCCAGAGACCATGTCTAGAAGGCAGGCTGATCTTGAGCCATGGTAGAGAGACAGGCAGATGACCTGTCTAATGAGGTTCTGTCCTTCTCTGAATCCCTATGCCAGCAGAGTAGCTTACAGGGCCCCAGATGGCCTGCTTAGTGAATCTGCCTGATTTTCTAAACTATGCAGAAAGTTTAACTTTCTTTTTTCTTCTTTCTACCTCTTTTCTAAGCACGTTTTCCCTAACACTTTGGGCCTTCCCAAATTTTGGGTTTCCTGTGCTCTAAAGTTCCCCTCCCTATGTGTCTGACCTCATGCTCCTGTAAAAGGATGGCTTTCCTGGCTTCTCCTTGTCTTCCCCCTAGGCAGCTTCTCAGAATCACAAATGGCCTGTTTTGGGAGATTTTTCTCTTTAAACTCAAGTACAATTGTCCTTGTATTCAGTCCATCTTTTCCCTCTATGATGGGTACTAAGAACTCCAGGAGAGGACCCTGATTTCCCTTGCATCATCAACTGGCCTTCAACTTGAGCCAATTCTCCTGCCTGAGTTCCATTCAATCTTATACAATTTATATAAAGGAACCCTCCACATAGACTTGAGTTTCAGTATGAAGGCAGACTGTGGGGAGCGGGTGTGGCGGCAGTCCCAAAGGCGCCAGGGACTGCAGCTAAGTCATATGACTTGCACCTGACTTCCTCATATAAGACACAAACATCTTGAGTGCTGCGCAGGTGTACCAGGATACAGGTGAATCCAATTTGGTGGAGATTTGCCCCTGCTGCCCTGATTAGCTGAAGCCTCCTGACTGGCGAGGGGGCGTGGCCTGCGGTGCGTGGATGAGAGAGAGTATAAAAGGAGTGAGAGGCCCAGGGTTCGGGGGAGATATAAACAAGAAGAATCAGGACTGAATAAACTGCTGTTAGAAGGACTGGTGGTCGCGTCGTTCTTGCTGGTCGAGAGCGGGCGCGACAGCAGACACCAGGGTAAAGCTTCCCCAGGCCACGAGCAGCAAATAAGCAGGTGAACCACTATGGTGGTGGTGGTGGTGGTGGTAGTGGAGGTGGTGGTGGTGGTGGTGGTGGTAGTGGTCCTTGGACCCTCAGAGGGCACACACTCTATCTATACCTTCTCCTCAGGATTGCTGTCTCCAGAAGAGTGAGACAATTCTCATATTTTTAAGATGTCCAGAAGGTAGCACAACTTGGTAGTCATTGCCCTAGTACACAGTGCCATCAGCATCTTGGAGAGTTCATTAGACATTGTTGGATGCCTTCTCCTTTTCCCTCATGAAGACAGGCCAGTCCCAGCTGGAGACCCCAGGGGAAAGCACCGCACCCAGAGGGTTGCTATCTTTAGTGAGAGTCACAGCATTGACGTGGGAATGATCAACCCACCTGAAGGTAGGCCTTACAGTCTGGCTCTCTGAGAATAATCAATGCGCTGTAAGTCTGTAATTCCACTCACTGGGCCAAGCTGGGGCCCGCAGCAGCTGCTTCAAGCAGATCGATAAAAGTGCTGGAAGACACTTGTCTCTGTGGCTCTTTCAATTCTGTTTCCACATTTGATTTGTGCCAACAACACTCAACTGCGCCTCTTTAAGGCACTGTTTTAATAAATTCAATTTACAATTACTTTCAATATGAGAAGTTTAAGAGTTTAGTTTTAACGCCCCAGGAGCTGTAAAATCAACCAGGGTTCAGCTGCCCAGCCCAAGGAAATCATTATGCAAAGGCTTCTACAGTGAGGCTAAGCTTGGTTTCTTTTGGCCAGGGACTTCTACCATGGACTGACTTTCCCTACAGCATCTGCTTTCTAATTTCCCAAACAACACAAATTCAAGCTCTATCCCCCGATTAACAGGGATTGCTGGGTAAACTCGAGCAGCTTTGAAGGCAGTAATCCCGTCAATGACCCTGCTCATCAGATGTGGGTCCAGGCGGCAGACTCCTTCCACGACTTGCTCGGATCCATCCTTCACATCCACTCATTTTTATTTTTAAAGTTTAACTTCAACTGTTTTGTTATTTATTGGTGGGGTGGGGGATTTTCTCTGTTACACTAACGCATGTGCATCACAAGCTTGGATCCTATTTCCTTTCTTCCCCAGTGATATCACTCCTGATCACTCCTGGTGGTCTTTCTTCTCAAATACCCTCTCTGACTTCAAACTCTTTTTTCCCTTTTTTTGAGATGAGGCCTCTTTTAGCCCAGGCTGGTCTTGAACTTGAGATTCTCCTGCCACCATAACTCCTGTGATGGACTGTAGGAAAGCACTACCATATATGGTTCATCCTCTAGTGCAGAACAAACTCAGGTCTTCATGCACTCGAGGCAAGCATGGAGCTATGTCCCTAGATGCCCCTGAATTGAAAGCACTTTTTAAGTTCTTATTTAAACTAGATAGCACCAGAGCTGGAAGTGGCTGAGTCCTAGAACAGGAAGAGACATTTCTCAAAAGAACAAGCAGAGGGACACCTGAAGGAATGACACCTAAAGTTGTTTCTGGACACACACACACACACACACACACACACCACACCATACACACACACTAACACTATATCAATTTGGCCTCATGATGAAAATTGTAACAGTGGGTGACAGGCTAAAGGGACAGAATTACTTCGTGTTAGTACTATACTGATCTGATGCAGGACCTCAAACAATAGAGCCCCTCCCAACAATCCAATAGACTTTTGGGTGTGTCATATTTGGGGAATACAGATTTCATATCTTATACAGTCGTATCACCTATGTGTATTTCTTCTGCCTCCTAACATTCTCTGCATACTACAGATACTCAGTAAATGGTACATGGTTTATGTCCTGACATATAGGTACTCTCTTTGCTGCACTTAGGGGAAACTGTTTTCAGACACATCACTGGGCATGCAGGGATTCTCCAAAGACTTTCTGTACACCATTTCAAGGAAATGGAAGTAGATTCTGGAATAAATAATATTGATTTTAATTCAGACATTTAAATCTGTTTTGTTTATTGCCTTTGCAATTGAAGAATTGATCTGAACAAGGCAGACATAGCAAGAATAGATTGCTTTTATTGAATTCACAGTGACCTGATTAAAAAACATAGTTGTTATGAGAAAAATAATCTTACTTCCTATTTTATTACAGATTTTCCTCCCATACAAATTTATTGTTTTAATATAGTAAATAAGGGAGACGATGAATTTTGTTTATTGTTCTGTGAACTGGTTTGAGGGCAGCTGGAAAACACTTTCTTAGAATATTTCTTTTTTATTCAAATGATCACAAAGGCTCGGTGTGAGGTCTGTGTTTGTGTGTGTGTATTTGCTACAGGCCACTGTCTAGTGTTTTTCTCAGTCACTTTTCTGTAAGACAGGGTCACTCACTCAGTGTATAACTCTGGAGATTTTAGTCAGACTGGGTGGTAGTGAGCTCTAGGTGTCCTTTGTCTCCATCTTCCCAGAGCACTAAGGTTACAGACTTGAACTACCATGGCTGGCTTTTTATGTGGATGCTGGGGACTTGAACTCAGGTCCTCCTGCTTGGGTGGCAAACTCTTTATTGAGTAAGCCATTTCCCTAGTTTCTGCAAAGCTTATTCTGGGCAAGAGTGTGTTTCTCCTCCTCTGGTACTTTTCTGTTGACTTAGCAATGGCCTGATGGTCAGGTAAGTCATGCTGATCTTGATTCAGATTTTTATTTCCTGAAAATATGTCAAAGAGAGAACCACAGTGCTAGTCAATTCTTTTGTTAAAATGTAACAGAATGGCAAAATTTGATTTAGAAAATTTTCTAGAACGCAGAGGGAATAAAGAAGAAAAATTACTTGCTGTTCTAAACTTTTATCTCAAATGTTAAGATGTAACATCCACTGTTTAATTAGATTTTGAATTTTCTTATTTGACGTCAGGAGATGAATAGAGTCATATCTGTTTTCTGGCAATCCCTTTGCTCTCAGAACTGCTATTGTTTGATCTGAAATCAAATGCAGGTTGTGTGTGGATAGCATACAGCTTTTTGTTGACATTGCTGTTTGAAATCCCAGGGACAGATTGCATAGCAAGAGGACGGCCCCCAAGTGAGAGCTTAATTTACACTCTGTTTCTTTGCTACCTGATTCTTTCTTTTAACAATCCTTTAAAAAATATTTTATTTTAAATTATGTATATGTGTGTCTGTATGGAGGTATGTGCATGTAAGTGCAGGGGCCAGAAGAGGGCACTGTATTCCCTAGAGCTACAGTTACAGGTGCCTATGAGCTGCTCAGTTTGTGTGCTGGTAATGTACCGCTGGTTCTTTGTAGTAGCTAGCACTAGACCGTCTTAACCACTGAGCTGACACTCCAGCCCGTTCTCTTATTAATCCTAAGTAGCAGTGCCTCATTTTGAATGGTTCCTTGTGTTTTATTACACAAATACAGTTTAGCAAGTAACTATCCAGTCACTTTTCTCTAGTGGCTATTGCTAGATAGTGCAATTGTCTTCAGTGTTTTATTTTCATAAAATACTACAGAGAAAATGGCATTTTTTTATGTCAGGAAATTTGATCAATTACTTTATAAAGGGTAATTTGCAGGCACTAACTTCACAGAAGGAAAGTGTGCACCAGTTCGTGTTTTCAACCAGATGGGTAAGCTACCCCGTGCCTGCTTACCAGTCAGTAGTGATGAGCCCCGAGGCCACGGCTCACACCTCAGCAATGACACATTTTTCTCTCTGTGCTGCCTTTCATTTGTTTGATAACTACTATAGTTAAACTTTGTCATTACTTTGTATTTGTTGTCTACTAGTATACAGTATGAAGAATTAATAAGAGGACCTCAATAAAACTAGGTCATGAAATATTACTGAAGTGGCTCTATATCCAGTGACTTAGTACATTAGCAGGATATTTAGTTTTAAGTTGGGTTTATTTATCTCGGGATACTATTCGGTCTTGAAAAAGAATCCATTGGTTTCCTATTTATTGAACTGAAAAGTTAGAAGGCAAACCTGTCATGTGATTAGGACATAACAAACAGACCAATCCACTTGTAAGGTCTCACTGAAAGGGAAAGGATACAGGGTGCCTCAGTGTTTTAAAAATTAAAATAGCTTTTCTTTTTTTTTTAAAGTATTTTGTTACATTTCATTTATCTGTCTGTGCCTGTGCACGTGCGCATGTGCATGGCACATGTTACAGTGTGCATGAGGAAGTCAGAGGACAGCTTGCTCATTTGGTTCTCTTCTACCACGTGTTGATCAAACACAGGCCACCAGGCTGGGTGGCAAGCACCAAGTGCCTTTATTGCCTTCTGCCATCTCATCAGCCCCCTTAATTTTTAAAGGAGCCAATTTACATACAAAACACATGGGCGTTTTCTCTTATAACCTGTTTACTATTTTCCCTTTTATTTTTTTATATTTTTTTGTTAAAAAATATTTTTGAAGATTCTCCATGCGTACTTAAAAGTGAGAATGGATACCCGTATCGCATTCATACCTCACCATGCCTTGTGCATTTAGTGTAACGCTAAAAGCATGCTGCGTGTGGGGACAAGGCTTTCCCAGTTTGTGTCTCATACCCCAGAGAATTTTCTTATTTGAAAATGCTGCTTACTGGTAGCCTGGAAGGAGGTATTAAGATTTGTCTCACCTCCCCCGATTTGGAGGCATTTTCTCTCTATGCAGCCCAGGCTGGCTTTGAACTAATGACATGCCCCTGTCTCATCCTCCTGAGCCCTGGAGTCATAGGCATACATTCCTCAGCCCTTTGCAGCTCCCAGAATGCTTGTAGACAGACACATACACACTCACGACTATATTCTAAGACACTGGAAAGCTTTAAGTGTGAGTAGGGATGAGCGCTCTGGAACTGGAGCAAGGAAAGGGTTAGCAGCAGGGAGGGTGCTTTTGTATATTTCACTTACTGTTTAATTTTTAATCGTTTTCCTTAAGATTTGCTACTTTGAATTTTAAAAAGGATGAATTAAACATCATAAATTAGTATAGACATTTCGGAAAACAGTATGGAGTTTGCTTTGTGAAAAGAAAAAATGATGTACTAGCTGGCTGGCTGGCTTATGCCTATCATCCCATAACTCCTGAGGTAGAGGTGAGGTCACTGTGTGGTCATGTCAGCCTGGGGTGTAGAGTGAGGTTAGGTCCATCCAGGGATACCTCCAAAGACTGTCTCAAAACAATAAAAACAACAAATAAAAGGCATTGGCCTCTCTACTGCTAGGAGAGACATCTGTAGTCCTGTGTTGATTACAGGTCTGTTCACAATAACCTAGATATGAGATCAACCCTAAAGCTTTTGTCAGTAGGTGATGGATAAAGAAATGTGGTTTGTGCACATGATGGTTTTCAGAAAACTTCTATCTCAGGGAGGAGGAAATAAAGAACTTTCATGCTTACACCTCCTGATATGGAAAGAAACAAGACTGGGACTTGGTCCTGTTCTTATCTGTCAAGGTCCTTAGCTGGAAGCTGTAACTACTGACAGTTGGTAGGCAGGAGTTCCCATAGAGGAGGGAGCTATACACCAGTAGACAGTTAATGCCTATGCCACAGGCTATCCAGTGATTAACAAAGTAACAAGTGAATATTTTTTTCCTGTGAAAATCAAGATTAATGTGTCTAAAATACTTCACTTTGTTATATGCCAACATCAGATTTTCACTGGATCTTACATGACCATGCTTGACCACACTGAGATTCAACATACCCAGAGTATGAACACTTATGAAAAATGGCATGATTTATTTTGAGAAACCAATCCCAAATATTTGAAAACAGGAGCTGAATTAATTCATCAAGAATACCAATACGCTGATAAAGCAGGGGCAATTTCACTTCAATTATAATCTTTAAGCTATAGCCACAGAAAAGTGACTTATTAAGGCAGCCATATGTGTGATTAATGGGTTGGCAGTGGTACTAATTACTCATCAGAATTCAAGGTCTAAAATGCCTTAAGACGCGAGAATAGAATAGAGTGATTTTTATTAAAAGGGTTGGCTGGGTCCCAAGGTCTAGAATGGGTTTATATTCAGAGCCATAGGATGTGATTTTTAACTAAAAAGACGGGAAATTTGTGTTAAGAATGTTGAACATGGTTCTAACAGGGAGATCCTTATTCAATCAAGGACTGTCACTTTGAGATTAAATAGCCATGTTCCCACTTGCCTTATACATATTTTAAAATTTAAATTTATTTATTTAGTGATATCCAGGCATCTACAGGTAAAGGTTCCCTCTCCCCTCCCCTCCTCTCTCCTTTTCTCCTTTCCCCTCCCCTCCCTTACCCTTGATAGCCCACCATAATAACTGCATGGGAACCGTTTTACACTGGTGGTCCATGTGTCTGTTTAAGGACAAAAACCAAAGTTTAGAATTCACATATCCAACTGAACCCCAGACTAGTAGTATTAATCATCATTAGAAGACAAACAGTGCATGTAAGGATAGCTTTCTTATGTATTAGAGATATTTTCTCCATCATTACCACTGAACACTATAACTTGGCTTGAAGATAGAGATATGGTTAGGGGAAAACATGGCACAGCGAGAGGGTAGGAGGGTTGTTGGTAAAGTGGAGTTCAGAAACCAATCATCATCTGTCTGAAAATAGCATGGTTATCTTTAATGTGGGATACCCCAACCATGGCCAAAGTATCAACTAAAAGTTCCACATAAGTAACGCAAACACCAATAGTTCTATCTTTTCTTCCCTCTCTCCCTTCTTTCCCTCTCCCTCACTCCATCTCTGTCTCTGTCTGTCTGTCTGTCTGTCTCTATCACTCACTCACACACACACACACACACACACACACACACACACACACGCGCGCGCGCGCAGGGAGCTTGCTATATGAGGTCATAATGAATAGGAGTAGGGGGCAGTGATCTTCAAGCCAGGAGGAAAAGCTTTGTCAGAAGCCCACCCTGTTTGCACCTTGATCTTGAACTTCTGGTGTCTAGAATTCTGAGAAAATAAATGGTTTCTGTTTTAGTTCTTTTGGTAATAAATACATTCCCCGAAGACTAATATTCTTAATGTGAAAGCTTGGGGTTTACCCTGTGTAGGGTACACTTGATTGTTGAATTCACAGACTTATGTCATTTCCCAAATGATTGGCTCTTGTTTGTTTTTTCAAGTCAGGGTTTCGCTGTGCAGAGTTGGCTATCCTGTAACTCACTGTGTAGATCAGGCTGGGTTCAAACTCATAGAGATCCTCCTGTCTCTGTCTTCCCAATGCTGGGATTCAAGGGGTATACCAGTGCTGTGCAGCCACCACCACCCACCACCTCCACCACCTTCACCACCACCACCACTTCCACCACCACCACTACCACCACCACCACCATCACTTCTACCACCACCACCACCTCCAGGCTAGGACTGCCTTTTCAGCCATTATTTTTGAGGCTGGTTTTGTTTCTCTTCTCCTTCTGAGGCTCCCATGACATGAATGTCAGTGCCTGCGCTGTAGTCTCATGGGTCCCTGAAGCTTCATTTAGTTACTTCCTTCTAAATCTGGGCTTCTTTCTGTCCAGATCAAGAACTTGCTATTTTCGCATCTCTCAGGTTTTTTGTTTTGTTTTGGTTTGGTTTTTTTGTTTATTTAGTTTCAGTTGTTTCCCCATTCTGATTTTGAGCCCCAACACTCAGGCTTTGTCTTGTGGTTACTGTATTTTTAATTTTTAAAATTGTATTTTACTATTCTATTCCTTTTTAAAATACTTCAGTCTGTCTGCCTGTCTGTCTGTGAAGGTGTCACGGTGTTTAAGTGAGGTCAGCTCCACTGTGTGGACTGGGATGGAACTCGGTGGTCATGTTTGGTGGCAAGAGCCTTTCCTTTCTGAGCCATTTTCCTGGCCCCACTGTTATACTTGTTTGGAAAATGATTCTTGGTTGAAGTGATATTTTTCTTTCACTTTAAAAATATTCTTAGTTGATAGGCATGATACCACACATATTTACACCCAGTACTCAGTCAGTAGGGAGAATATTCTTAATAGATAATTGAAGCATTTTGTCATGGCTTCTTATAAACTTTTTGTAGGATACTTCTGACATCCATGCCAAACTCTGTCAAATACAGTGCTGACATTTAAAAATTTCTTAGAATATTCAAATTGCAATATCCTCAGATCTTAGTGTGATGATTTGAGATAGAAAGCCAAACCTTTAAGTTCAGAGAAGACTCTCAATTTTGCTTAACCTTTATGTTAGTCATCGTCCCTCCATGCCACTGAGCAAGGTAGGAGTTCCCACTTTCCCTTAGTCTTTTATGGGGCAGGGGGCTGGCTGGCTGGCCTGTTACTGTTCAAAGCCCCAGGCACTCCTGTGCCTTCTGACACCATCAGTGTCTGCTTTGTTAAAGCTTTGTGACTGACCATGAGCTAAGCACATTGCTGTGGACCAGGGAGGGCTGCCATTACCGCTTCCACCATCACCACCACCACCATCATCCCCCCCCCCACTACTACCACTACCCACCACCACCACCACCACCATTAACCCCCCCACCATCTCCCCCACTACTAATACCACCACCACCCACCACCACCACCATTTATGCCCCCCCCCACTACTACCACCATCATTAACCCCCACCACCACTACCACAACCATCACCATAACACCCCCCTCCACTATTCTCGACCAGCCCCCCCCCCACTACCACCACCACCACCACCATTACCATCACCACCATGACCACCCCTTTGTCTGCTTTGTGGTTGTAGCAGAATACATCTTCTCTACAAGTCTTGTGTTGTGCTAGGCTCTTATTTTGTTGCCATTTGGCAAGAGCAAAATTTGGAAGAGACTTTCATTGATACCTAGTAGTATTTTGCTGGCCTCCTTAATAAAAAGTCTACACAGCAGAGGTAAATGCCAACAAGTCCAAACCAAACATCCCCCTGTGGCGTTTGGGATTTCAAGGCCCCTACGTTGTAATGTTGTTTTCCTCCTGTTCAGTCTCCTTAGCTTTGTTCTGAGTCTGGTGCCTATAAGGGTGTCCAACCTTGGCTCAGGATAGCTATGAATGTGGCCCAAAACAAATTTGTAAACTTACCTAAAACATTACGAGATTGTGTGTGTGTGTCTTTCAGTGTAGTGCTGCAATGTCAAAGGTCAACCTGACTGAGTCTGTGATTGTACTTTGCAGGCCAACTTGGAGTAAAGCAAACAAAGAAACAAACAAAAGCCCTCAATTTCATTTTCCTGAAAATGGAAACACCTATAATTGTAATGATTTTTTTAAAAATTATTTATTTATTTATTATATGTTAGTACACTGTAGCTGTCTTCAGACACTCCAGAAGAGGGCGTCAGATCTTGTTACAGATGGTTGTGAGCCACCATGTGGTTGCTGGGTTTTGAATTCCGGACCTTCGGAAGAGCAGTCGGGTGCTCTTACCCAATGAGCTATCTCACCAGCCCAATTGTAATGATTTTTAATTTATTTCCACGTAGATTCTGGCTTTTATCTGTTAGACACAAAACCCACACAGCTTTTCATTTCATATACATCACCCAAGTGAAGAGAGCCCCAGAGACCTGGGTTAAGCTGCCTGTGGCAGTGGATTGGCATTCTCAGTCTCCTCAAGGGACTTGCTGACAAACGTGTTACACACAAACCAGGGCTGCCTTTATACTGCTGCATTTAAATCTTTGCCTTTTGCATAGCTTTTTATGTTAAGCACCTTGTTAACATACTGCTAGAAACTCATTTCTTTGGGAATTAAAATCTTTCTATGGACATTAACTGGAGAAAAAGCAGAAACGAGCACTATAAAATCTGTAGACTTTATAACCAAGTACCAACTAATTACTCCAGTGGCTGGAAATGCTTGCTCTTCCTCACCAGTGTTATGCTCTTCTTCGGAGGGAACAAAACCTTCTGCTAAGAAATGTTCCTTGTCTTGCCTCATTAGAGAAAATTAAATGTTTCTTTATCTGAGTTTTTCTAGAGGAATCACAACAATTATTAAGGAAAAGAATTTACTCCTGAGATTGAATATCGTAGCCTCAGTCAATGAATAGTTTTAGAGATGTATAGGTACCCGGTGTATAGGCACCTGATGTATAGGTACCTATCTGGGGCTGATCATACCAGCAGGGAATCCCATAGGGGATCATTTGACTCAATAACTCCTTTGTTCCTCCCCCTCTCCCCCTCCCCTCCCTCCCTCCCTCCCTCCCTCCCTCCTTTCCCCGTTTTCTTTTCAGGCAGTGTCTCATACAGCCTAGCTGACCCTCTGTATCCACCTCCTCTTTCTGAGATTACAGGAGCATACCACCAGACTCAGCTCAATGTCTCTCTCTAACCCCTAATCTTTTTCAGTGTGGGACAGTCCAGGCCATGCTCAATTTTCTTACTCCTTACAGTTCTTGTCCTAGGAGATCCTATTCCATTAACCACCCCTTTATTTTAGTCCAGGCCTAGCCTATCATTCCTTTCCCTTTCAAGCTTGTTGTTTCAGAAGTCGGACATGACTGCTTCTTATACAAACATGAGTGCAAAGACTGAGAGCCATTAATGAGGTTGTGGTAAGATATTTGTATTAACAATGGAAAAACAGACAGGATCACCGGTCTTCCAACAGAGAATGTCTTTTTCCTGAATGCTATAGCATTGTTATTTATTTATTTATTTATTTATTTATTTATTTATTTTTACTTAGAATGTTAGAAGTATGAGTGGTATGCCTGAGTGCATGCCTGCGCAGCACTCGTGTGCCTGTTGCCTGAGGAGGCCAGAAGAGGGTGTCAGACCTCCTGGAACAGAGTTACAGGTGGTTGTGAGCTCCCATGTAGGACTCGAACCTGGGCCCTCTGGGAAAGTAGCCAGTGCTTCTACAGAGCTTACCTCTGAGCCGTGATGGAGCACTGGTTTTTAAGAAAGGTTTTGCCAGTATGTCAGCATATTAATGTATGCCAATTACCTTTAGACAATTTTAAAATGTATATAATCTCCTTTTAAATTTCTTTTTTAATTTCCTTTTATATTTTTATAATGTCTTTGGGGTAGGGGTGGGAAGACAAATGGAAGAAATAGATTGAAATCAAGAAAAGAGGAAGTGAAATTTGTTTGAAATGGAATACAAAGAAATGAACGAACAAACAGCAAAGAAAACCCAAACTAGCAGGTGAAAACACACAGTAGTGTCCTTAAATCCAAATCTTCGGAAAATTCTGGAATTCAATCCACCTGGTATAGCATCCAAAGAGCAGCTTGGTGAATCCTGGGTATTGTAATAAAATTAGCTAACGCTATACAGCATGAACTGATATTTGTTGTTGTAAAATAAGTGGACTCTTCAGTTTGATAGTGAGAGAGAGTTAATTACAAAGCCCCAAACCACAAAGGAAAACAAGACTTGGGCACTTTGTGATTGAAATCAGGACTCTGTCTTGCTAGCCCTTGACTTTTTTTGTAAGCAGCACTTGCATCACCCGAGAATAGAAACTCTCCGGGATGAGCAGCCTTTCCCGGTAATCCTAGGCCTCGGTATTGCCTCTGCTCCAGACTGTCAAGCAGAGGGCTCAGCTCTGGGTCAATCAGCTCAGGACCAAGTTCCCACTTGATGTCTGACTTCTGATGTGGATTTCATTTAAATCGAGACTGCTGTATGTCTTTTTTTTTTTTTTTAACCTCAAAGGACATTACAGAGAAACGGTTAAAGCATTCAGAATGGTGTGATCATTACTAACAAGAATGCAGGATGAAGTCAGAAACAATCAGTCCAGTGGATGCTGGTGCTGCCCTGGCTTTACTGTGGCTTCCACGTCTTATAACTATGTTCCCTGTGGAAAAATGGGTTTCCTGTTCGTTGCAGCTGACTTACAAGTGACTTGTGGAAATGCAGTCCATGCGCCACAGATACTTACTTCTAATACTTAGCAGACACATTGTTGGATTTTAATAATGTGGAATCACTCTGCCCTGTTTGGTCAAGTAACTCGATATTTTCTTAGAGCAAGTCACATAGCAGGTATGATCAGATGACCAGGGCTGAGTCAACCGTGGTAAGTATAGATGATCTAGAGATGGTCAGGTCTCACTCAAGTCTCTTCTGTGCAGAGGTGGGGAGGTCCAGAAACCTGCTCTGAGAGTAGCTTAACTATGAAGTGCCGTGATGCAAAGTGGAAGATTCCGAAAGGTAAGCAGCGTTCCCCCAATGGATTCGGACAAGCCCTTTATCTATTTAACTGGTTTTGCTCTGGGGGAGGGCAGGGTTTCAGTTTCAATTAGCCTAGGCTAATCCTGAGCTCACTGTAGCTGAAACTGATCCTCCTGCCTCCACAGACAGAGTTCTGGGGTTGCAAGCATGAACCACCATGCTTTGTTCAGGAAATTCTCCTTAGAAAAGACAACTCTCACAGGAGAGTATCCCAGGGCAGTCAAAGTAGCAGGGTCTGTATCTACCACCTTTGTTGTCTGTACTTTTGTGATGTGCAGAATTTATGTCAGTGTTACTAAAAACATTTCAATCTTTTGAAGATCACTAGTTCATTAATTCAGAATACAACTGCACAGGATTCCAAAAGGTGAATTCAGCTAGCCCATAGGCTCTGCTAGGGTGTATGCATCCTGTGAAACTTACATTGAAATAGAATTCCCATTTCGGGTGAAACGAGGGGGGACTGTGAAGGAGTGCTGGTGATGACTCCATTTAGAGATTGATGACCGCTGGACTCAGGGGCAGTAACAGTAGAGGCTTTGTTAGATGAGTGAGTACCATGGCTTGCTCACTCTACCTCCCATGGCGCTCCATGGAATGTTCTGATCGATCGAGCTGGGAAGCCCTCGACACACCAGGCAGATGTGGCACTGCTGTGCTCTTGGACCTCCAGAATCATGCCCTAAAACAGTAACCATAAAAATAAAACAAAAAACCTGTCTGTGTTAATTATTCACAGAAAGAGAACATGGTCTACGAGAAGCCCTACAACCCAAGCTTAAGGATGTTCCTTCACCTCTTTTAGTTACAAAGGTGTTTATATATGGCAGTAGCTTGAGGTCTCATTACAGCTGCTGAGTCTGCCTTCAGAGGCTGAAAAGAGAGTTAGTATTTTGTTCTGGCAAAATACATGAGGTAAACTACTCAAAAATAAAATACCCATTTATTTATTTGTTTGTTTGTTTATTTTTGTGGGCATGTATCAAGTATCTCCCTCTTCCCATCTCCTTTCCTCCCTCTCCTCTCCTCCTTCTCCCTTTCCCTCTCCCCTCCCTCACCCGTTTTTTTTTTTTTTTTTTTGTGTGTGTGTGTGTGTGTGTGTGTGTGTGTGTGTGCAGGCCAGAGGGTAATGTGAGGTGTCTCTCTTAGTCATTCTTCACCCTATCTTTCGAGACAGTTTCTCTCCCTGAACTGTCTCTAAATGGAGTCATCACTCATTAGCCTAGGCTAACCCTGAGATCAGTTCATAGGCAATGTTCCTTTCATCTATCTCGCACTGTTGTCCAGCTGATTTCTGAAAGGACAGAGACAAGGACTGGCTGAGTCGCCTGAAGAGGGGGTCAGTCTGAACACATGAAGATAGGGGTGGGGGCATCCCTAAGTGGAATGCTCCTGTTAGGAGGTCTGAGAATAGATGGGAATAGAGAGAGGAGAAGGAACCACAGACAGCTGGAAAACTGAGTAGTTCTTGGAGATAGGAATGAAGTTTGAGTGGAGAGAAGCCAGATTTTCTCTGGAATGTAGTGAATTTGAGGCGCTGCAATGGACATCTGGAAATTAGAGTAATGGCTTATAAAGGAAGCACACCCATGGCATACAGATTTCTATAGATTTCTATAGATTTTTGATATCTATATTTTTCTAACAAAGTTTAAGACACACCAGTCCTGTCTGTTTTCTTTTATTTCTTGTTCCTCCTCTTCCTCCTTTTCTTCTTCCTTCCACAAGTAGGAGAAGTCCTACTTGTGAACCAATGGATTTAATTAACATCATATATTTAATTAATATATGAAGGGTTATTTTTCAAGCACTCACAACTTAGTGGTGGCTACACCACTGAGGACAATTCCCTGACCCTCTTGAACATCCATCACACATTATTTCAGTGTTTCCCCCCCCCCCCCCCATTTACCCACACATGTCTCCTTATCTATAAAATACTGATCCCACTTCACAGCTCAAGGTACGGATACACGTGGCATTTCAGATTCTGGAGCTGTGACATCACCGGTGACCTCATCGCTATGTAATTTGCCTTTCACAGAGCCTGAAATAGTCTCTCTGTTTGTGAACAGAAGGTTCTTTGAGGGATTTTGAATCATTTCAGGTTCTTTTTGTTTCTCACCAAGGACACAAGCTTTGTTCTTCTGCACTGGGCCTAAACCGTAACGGTATTCATTCCCATTTGGATATGATAGATACCCTCTTAGGAATTAAACTCGTTTCTGCGCTGTGTACTTGAGATTTGGAGAGGCAAACTCCCATCTATCTCTTCCAAATCACACTTCGTGCCTCGAAGCAGGCGGCAGATAACCTCCTTGTGAACTCTGCCTCTGGATGTTTATCTACAGCCTCTAAGTAATACAGATTTATTCTGTTAATACACAGACCATTTTTTGCAGATAATATCGAGAGCAAACATTTTATTACTGATTTCTTGTAAATTACACATGGCTATGTTTTTTTAATGGATATTTCTTTTCAACCTCAGACCCACAACACGCATAGTTAGATTTTTATGATGTTCTTGAACATTGGCTTTTTTTTTTTTTTTTCCATTTTTTATTAGGTATTTAGCTCATTTACATTTCCAATGCTATACCAAAAGTCCCCCTTACCCACCCACCCCCACTCCCCTACCCACCCACTCCCCCCCTTTGGCCCTGGCGTTCCCCTGTACCGGGGCACACAAAGTCTGCGTGTCCAATGGGCCTCTCTTTCCAGTGATGGCCGACTAGGCCATCTTTTGATACATATGCAGCTAGAGTCAAGAGCTCAGGGGTACTGGTTAGTTCATAATGTTGTTCCACCTATAGGGTTGAAGATCCCTTTAGCTCCTTGGGTACTTTCTCTAGCTCCTCCATTGGGAGCCCTGTGATCCATCCATTAGCTGACTGTGAGCATCCACTTCTGTGTTTGCTAGGCCCCGGCATAGTCTCACAAGAGACAGCTACATCTGGGTCCTTTCGATAAAATCTTGCTAGTATATGCAATGGTGTCAGCGTTTGGATGCTGATTATGGGGTGGATCCCTGGATATGGCAGTCTCTACATGGTCCATCCTTTCATCTCAGCTCCAAACTTTGTTTCTGTAACTCCTTCCATAGGTGTTTTGTTCCCACTTCTAAGGAGGGGCATAGTGTCCACACTTCAGTCTTCATTTTTCTTGAGTTTCATGTGTTTAGGAAATTGTATCTTATATCGTGGGTATCCTAGGTTTTGGGCTAGTATCCACTTATCAGTGAGTACATATTGTGTGAGTTCCTTTGTGATTGTGTTACCTCACTCAAGATGATGCTCTCCAGGTCCATCCATTTGGCTAGGAATTTCATAAATTCATTCTTTTTAATAGCTGAGTAGTACTCCATTGTGTAGATGTACCACATTTTCTGTATCCATTCCTCTGTTGAGGGGCATCTGGGTTCTTTCCATTTTCTGGCTATTATAAATAAGGCTGCTATGAACATAGTGGAGCATGTGTCCTTCTTACCAGTTGGGGCTTCTTCTGGATATATGCCCAGGAGAGGTATTGCTGGATCCTCCGGTAGTACTATGTCCAATTTTCTGAGGAACCGCCAGACTGATTTCCAGAGTGGTTGAACAAGCCTGCAATCCCACCAACAATGGAGGAGTGTTCCTCTTTCTCCACATCCTCGCCAGCATCTGCTGTCACCTGAATTTTTGATCTTAGCCATTCTCACTGGTGTGAGGTGGAATCTCAGGGTTGTTTTGATTTGCATTTCCCTGATGATTAAGGATGTTGAACATTTTTTCAGGTGCTTCTCTGCCATTCGGTATTCCTCAGGTGAGAATTCTTTGTTCAGTTCTGAGCCCCATTTTTTAAGGGGGTTATTTGATTTTCTGAGGTCCACCTTCTTGAGTTCTTTATATATGTTGGATATTAGTCCCCTATCTGATTTAGGATAGGTAAAGATCCTTTCCCAGTCTGTTGGTGGTCTTTTTGTCTTATAGACAGTGTCTTTTGCCTTGCAGAAACTTTGGAGTTTCATTAGGTCCCATTTGTCAATTCTCGATCTTACAGCACAAGCCATTGCTGTTCTGTTCAGGAATTTTTCCCCTGTGCCCATATCTTCAAGGCTTTTCCCCACTTTCTCCTCTATAAGTTTCAGTGTCTCTGGTTTTATGTGAAGTTCCTTGATCCACTTAGATTTGACCTTAGTACAAGGAGATAAGTATGGATCGATTCGCATTCTTCTACATGATAACAACCAATTGTGCCAGCACCAATTGTTGAAAATGCTGTCTTTCTTCCACTGGATGGTTTTGGCTCCCTTGTCGAAGATCAAGTGACCATAGGTGTGTGGGTTCATTTCTGGGTCTTCAATTCTATTCCATTGGTCCACTTGTCTGTCTCTATACCAGTACCATGCAGTTTTTATCACAATTGCTCTGTAGTAAAGCTTTAGGTCAGGCATGGTGATTCCACCAGAGGTTCTTTTATCCTTGAGAAGAGTTTTTGCTATCCTCGGTTTTTTGTTATTCCAGATGAATTTGCAAATTGCTCCTTCTAATTCGTTGAAGAATTGAGTTGGAATTTTAATGGGGATTGCATTGAATCTGTAGATTGCTTTTGGCAAGATAGCCATTTTTACAATGTTGGTCCTGCCAATCCATGAGCATGGGAGATCTTTCCATCTTCTGAGATCTTCTTTAATTTCTTTCTTCAGGGACTTGAAGTTTTTATCATACAGATCTTTCACTTCCTTCGTTAGAGTCACGCCGAGATATTTTATATTATTTGTGGCTATTGAGAAGGGTGTTGTTTCCCTAATTTCTTTCTCAGCCTGTTTATTCTTTGTGTAGAGAAAGGCCATTGACTTGTTTGAGTTAATTTTATATCCAGCTACTTCACCGAAGCTGTTTATCAGGTTTAGGAGTTCTCTGTTGGAATTTTTAGGGTCACTTATATATACTATCATATCATCTGCAAAAAGTGATATTTTGACTTCCTCTTTTCCAATTTGTATCCCCTTGATCTCCTTTTGTTGTCGAATTGCTCTGGCTAATACTTCAAGTACTATGTTGAAAAGGTAGGGAGAAAGTGGGCAGCCTTGTCTAGTCCCTGATTTTAGTGGGATTGCTTCCAGCTTCTCTCCATTTACTTTGATGTTGGCTACTGGTTTGCTGTAGATTGCTTTTATCATGTTTAGGTATTGGCCTTGAATTCCTGATCTTTCCAGAACTTTTATCATGAATGGGTGTTGGATCTTGTCAAATGCTTTTTCTGTATCTAACGAGATGATCATGTGGTTTTTGTCTTTGAGTTTGTTTATATAATGGATTACATTGATGGATTTTCGTATATTAAACCATCCCTGCATCCCTGGAATAAAACCTACTTGGTCAGGATGGATGATTGCTTTAATGTGTTCTTGGATTCGGTTAGCGAGAATTTTATTAAGGATTTTTGCATCGATGTTCATAAGAGAAATTGGTCTGAAGTTCTCTATCTTTGTTGGATCTTTCTGTGGTTTAGGTATCAGAGTAATAGTGGCTTCATAAAATGAGTTGGGTAGAATACCTTCTACTTCTATCTTGTGAAAAAGTTTGTGCAGAACTGGAGTTAGATCTTCTTTGAAGGTCTGATAGAACTCTGCACTAAACCCGTCTGGTCCTGGGCTTTTTTTGGCTGGGAGACTACTAATAACTGCTTCTATTTCTTTAGGGGATATGGGACTGTTTAGAAGGTCAACTTGATCCTGATTCAACTTTGGTACCTGGTATCTGTCCAGAAATTTGTCCATTTCGTCCAGGTTTTCCAGTTTTGTTGAGTATAGCCTTTTGTAGAAGGATCTGATGGTGTTTTGGATTTCTTCAGGATCTGTTGTTATGTCTCCCTTTTCAGTTCTGATTTTGTTAATTAGGATTTTGTCCCTGTGCCCTTTAGTGAGTCTAGCTAAGGGTTTATCTATCTTGTTGATTTTCTCAAAGAACCAACTCCTCGTTTGGTTAATTCTTTGAATAGTTCTTCTTGTTTCCACTTGGTTGATTTCACCCCTGAGTTTGATTATTTCCTGCCGTCTACTCCTCTTGGGTGAATTTGCTTCCTTTTTTTCTAGAGCTTTTAGATGTGTTGTCAAGCTGCTAGTATGTGCTCTCTCCCGTTTTTTCTTGAAGGCACTCATAGCTATGAGTTTCCCTCTTAGAAATGCTTTCATTGTGTCCCAAAGGTTTGGGTACGTTGTGGCTTCATTTTCATTAAACTCTAAAAAGTCTTTAATTTCTTTCTTTATTCCTTCCTTGACCAAGGTATCATTGAGAAGAGTGTTGTTCAGTTTCCATGTGAATGTTGGCTTTCTGTTATTTATTTTGTTATTGAAGATCAGCCTTAGTGCATGGTGATCTGATAGGATGCATGGGACAATTTCAATATTTTTGAATCTGTTGAGGCCTGATTTGTGACCTATTATGTGCTCAATTTTGGAGAAGGTACCATGAGGTGCTGAGAAGAAGGTATATCCTTTTGTTTTAGGGTAAAATGTTCTGTAGATATCTGTCAGATCCATTTGTTTCATCACTTCTGTTAGTTTCAGTGTGTCCCTGTTTAGTTTCTGTTTCCATGATCTGTCCATTGGTGAAAGTGGTGTGTTGAAGTCTCCCACTATTATTGTGTGAGGCGCAATGTGTGCTTTGAGCTTTACTAAAGTTTCTTTAGTGAATGTGGCTGCTCTTGTATTTGGAGCATAGATATTCAGAATTGAGAGTTCCTCTTGGAGGATTTTACCTTTGATGAGAATGAAGTGTCCCTCCTTGTCTTTTTTGATGACTTTGGGTTGGAAGTCAATCTTATCAGATATTAGGATGGCTACTCCTGCTTGTTTCTTCATACCATTTGCTTGGAAAATTGTTTTCCAGCCTTTCATTCTGAGGTAGTGTCTATCTTTTTCTCTGAGATGAGTTTCCTGTAAGCAGCAAAATGTTGGGTCTTGTTTGTGTAGCCAGTTTGTTAGTCTATGTCTTTTTATTGGGGAGTTGAGACCATTGATGTTAAGAGATATTAAGGAAAAGTAATTGTTGCTTCCTGTTATTTTAGTTGTTAAAGGTGGCATTCTGTTCTTGTGGCTGTCTTCTTTTAGGTTTGTTGAGGGATTACCTTCTTGTTTTTTCTAGGGCGTTGTTCCCATTCTTGTATTGGTTTTTTTCTGTTATTATCCTTTGAAGGGCTGGATTCGTGGAGAGATAATGCGTGAATTTGGTTTTGTCGTGGAATACTTTGGTTTCTCCCTCTATGATAATTGAGAGTTTGGCTGGGTATAGTAGCCTGGGCTGCAGTTTGTGTTCTCTTAGTGTCTGTATAACATCTGTCCAGGCTCTTCTGGCTTTCATAGTCTCTGGTGAAAAATCTGGTGTAATTCTGATAGGCTTGCCTTTATATGTTACTTGACCTTTTTCCCTTACCGCTTTTAGTATTCTATCTTTATTTAGTGCATTTGATGTTCTGATTATTATGTGTCGGGAGGAATTTCTTTTCTGGTCCAGTCTATTTGGAGTTCTGTAGGCTTCTTGTATGTTCATATGCATCTCATTCTTTAGATTTGGGAAGTTTTCTTCAATAATTTTGTTGAAGATGTTTGCTGGACCTTTGAGTTGAAAATCTTCATTCTCATCCACTCCTATTATCCGTACGTTTGGTCTTCTTATTGTGTCCTGGATTTCCTGGATATTTTGAGTTAGGATCTTTTTGCATTTTCCATTTTCTTTGATTGTTGTGCCGATGTTCTCTATGGAATCTTCTGCACCTGAGATTCTCTCTTCCATCTCTTGTATTCTGTTGCTGATGCTCAAATCTATGGTTCCAGATTTCTTTCCTAGGGTTTCTATCTCTAGTGTTGCCTCGCTTTGAGTTTTCTTTATTGTGTCTACTTCCCTTTTTAGGTCTAGTATGGTTTTGTTCATTTCCATCACCTGTTTGTATGTTTTTTCCTCTTTTTCTGTAAGGACTTCTACCTGTTTGATTGTGTTTTCCTGTTTTTCTTTAAGGACTTGTAACTCTTTAGCAGTGTTCTCCTGTATTTCTTTAAGTGATTTATTAAAGTCCTTCTTGATGTCCTCTACCATCATCATGAGATATGCTTTTAAATCTAGGTCTAGGTTCTCAGGTGTGTTGGGGTTCCCTGGACTGGGCGAAGTGGGTGTGCTGGGTTCTGGTGATGGTGAGTGGTCTTGGTTCCTGTTAGTAAGATTCCTCCGTTTACCTTTCGCCATCTGGTAATCTCTGGAGTTAGTAGTTATAGTTGACTCTGTTTAGAGATTGTTCTTCTGGTGATTCTGTTACCGTCTATCAGCAGACCTGGGAGACAGATTCTCTCCTCTGAGTTTCAGTGCTCAGAGCACTCTCTGCTGGCAAGCTCTCTTACAGGGAAGGTGCGCAGATATCTTGTATTTGGACCTCCTCCTGGCCGAAGAAGAAGGCCCAAAACAGGACCTTTCTCAGACACTGTGTTGCTTTGGCAGTTCCCAGGTGGTACAGACTCTCACCTAAGCAGACTAAATTCCTAAGTTCCTTGGAGTCCCGGGACCAAGATGGTGACCGCTGCTGCTGTGGCTTAGGTCGCCTCCCCAGCCGGGCGGGCACCTGTCCTCTGGTCCGGAAGGTGGCCGGCTGTCCCCGTCCCACACAGGGTGCTGCCTCAGCGCCTCTGTGCTTCTGCCTGTTCCAGAAGCTGTCAGGTTCTCTGGCGCACCCTCTCACCTGTTCAGACTAATTTCCTAAGTTCGGCGGGTCTCGGACCAAGATGGCGACCGCTGCTGCTGTGGCTTAGGCCGCCTCCCCAGCCGGGCGGGCACCTGTCCTCCCGTCCGGACGGTGGCTGGCTGTCCCCGGCCCACAAAGGGTGCTGCCTCAGCGCCTCTGTGCTTCCGCCTGTTCCAGAAGCTGTCAGGTTCTCTGGCGCACCCTCTCACCTGTTCAGACTAATTTCCTAAGTTCGGCAGGTCCCGGACCAAGATCGAACATTGGCTTTTAATTATATACTGGTTAATAAAACAAATAAGACTGTCACTTCCACCAAGGGAGAGTTAAGGATGGAGGGTGTCTTTTGACATCTTGCCAACATTCATGTCCCAGTACCACTTGGATGTTAACATCACCCAAGCCAGACATAAAAATGGAATAATCTCACATTACTTTAAGAAGACCCTGGAGCAGTTTTTAATTATGTTCATTACAGAGGATGTAAGACTTCCAGGAACAGTTGTTGAAGGGCACCTTAACAAGAAGAGTCGGGGGTAAAAAGAGGGCCTACAAGACCATATGTTAATCTCATTAGAAGAGAGACTAGTGAGAATCGAGGCTGAAAACAGTAGGCAATTAAGTGGATTTCCTAACTACCAGGAGATCAGAGCAGTCATTTAAGAATCCACGAAGTAACCCCTCTCTTTTTGATACATTCCCAATTTGAACATGGCCTTAGGAATGATTGTGTACCTGACACTGGTGGCCTGAGGGTCCTGTAGCTCCAAGGTTGGCATGCAGACATGGCGGCCCTTCAAACACTGCTCCTATTCTAAGACTGAGTGATCTCCTCCTTGGGGAGAAGAAAAGTGAAGAGAAACTTCCATCCAGTCTGTATATTTTTAGATTCTCTTTCTAAGCATGAAGAGGGTTAAAGGCTTTTGAATCTTTCTTGGCCATTCAGGCAAGAAAATAGGTCAAGAGCTCCCTAAGACCAAGGAGGTGAGTGGTTTATTTTTGTAGGGAGTTAGTTAACCCTTTCAAGAGTATCCTAACACCGGCTTTGTGAGAATCTGTCAGGGATGATGACAGTTCAAAGTTCTGGGGGTTTAATGCATATTAGTAGTTCAATAGATCTTGCAAGAAGATGTGACTGAGAGAATCTATCAGTATTACTTTGAAAGTGGAGTTGGCATCAGGTCAGCTTTGTTGTTTATTTGAAACTACCTATGTAGAAGGCATGAACGGGAAAATACTTCAGACATCGAATTGAATGTTTGCTCTTTCCCGGTAAAGCAGCTGTACCACATCACATCTGGATGGCAGTGTAGATCTGGCACCGTTCCAGCGTGTCTGTGTCTCCCCAACCACTCGCTGATGTTCCCAGATGTTAGTCCTTTCTGCAGCTCATCTTATAAAGACATCTAGAATTGTTTTTGTTTGCCTGGTTTCTATCATTATGTAAAAAGGTATCTAGTTACTTCCTGAATCTTGTACAAACAATACTAAACATTTTCCCCAAACATCCTTATAAAGCAGGAATGAATAGAAAGTGGTGCTAATATATATTTTTTTAAGAATCATGATGAGAGAAAAGTCCTGTCATAAAATACTGTCCTTCTAGTATATCCTTTCTAGTGCAATCAGTGCCCAATAAGAAAATAAAGGAAATCATATGGAAATGAGCCAAGTGCAAGTTGCATTTCAGAGAACTGTGTGTTGTTAAACAAAACAGAAAATATGCAATAAACTTTAGGTATAAAAAAGACTTCGTCGGCTATAAAATTTTATTTTACTGCAGTCCTCCTATGTCTTAACACATTCAAGATCAGTAAAGCATTAAAATATCCAAGGTGACAGAACATGAAACCTAATCCCAGAAATGTAGCAAGGTGGATGTGTGACAGGGGCAGCTGCAGAGAGACTCCCCCATCACCTGCACGAAGTCCATCTTCACCTCCAGATACACTTAATTAAAAAGGACACAGGAGGGAGCAAACATCCTTAATGGCCCTTTCCATGTATCCCCACATGAAGACACCAGTGAAAACGGAGTGACAACTTCGTGTCCTTGTCCCCTCGTTATATGGTGATTCAACCTCAGGTTCTTTAACATGCAGTGGGAATGAAGTGTTTTTGTAAATCTATGGGAGTTCAAAAAAAAAATTACGTGGTTTAAAATTTTCCCGAGTGTGCAAACAGGCAAGGGCCTTTATTCTACAGTAGAAAACATCTTCTATGTTGTCTAAGTAAAGCCTTTGTTACCAAAATACATCTCTGTGAGAAGCTGTGGTTACTGGAGTGACTGTCCCTACTGTCACACTCAGGGCTGGCCATCAACAACCTGTGTTTTAGAGGTTAGTAAAGGGAGTTAGCACAACCCTAAAAAGGATATGACAATGACCCTCATTTTATTTTTTAAAATATATATTTTAGTTATTGACAGCTTCATACATGTATATAAGGCATTCGATCATATCCACCACCATTAACCTCTGTCATTTTCCTCCCCTCCCTCCGGAACCTGGCTATTTCCCAACAACTTCCCTGCCTACTTTTTTTTTTTTTTTTTATGATTGCTGGAGTTTGATTGGAATTGCTTATGTGTGCATGGATGTGTGTAAGTAACTTACTGGAGCAAGGACCACTTACCAGTGATTTCTTCACTGGCAGAAGATGATTCTCTCTTAAGCAGCCATTAACTACCATCAACTCCTCATCTAGGAGTAGAACCTCATATACCTGTCACCCCATGCTGGAATGTTCGCTGGCTTCCTGGGTGCGTGTAACCACAGCTGCTGTGAGTTCCTAAGTGCGAAGGCATGGTATGGCCTGGTCATTTTGTTTGGTTTGGTTTGGTTTTGTGAGAAAGGGTCTCACTATGTAGCTCAGGCTGGCCTTGAGCTTGTGGTCTTCCTGAATGCTGGGACTACAGGTGCATACTACTATGCCTGGCTTAGAGTGGCATTATTCACTGAGCCACCAACAAAGGGGAGTTGAAAAATTCTTTGGATATGGTGCCAGACTTAAATGCATGATTAGGATATAAAAAAGAAAACCAATCAGATCAATTGTGTTTGGATGCAATCATTTGGTTTGAAACTTACTTTTGTATATACACTTGACTATTGTGGTTCTTGTAGCTTTAGTTGTGTGTATTGTGCATATGAACGTGTATTTATCTGTGTGTACACATATGCATGTGCATGGACATGTGTATATGGAGGTGGTCTCATTGTATTTGGAGTTTATAGTCAGGTGACTTAGCTTACTATAGAGTCTCAGTCAATGAGTCTTAAAGGGAGATATTTGTAACATTCACTTTTGTCTAGTAGTTGCTCATTAGAGACATTCAGTTAAGGATGAGTGGAAATAAGTCTTACTATTCATTCATAACAACTATTAATATTTTGGTGTTATCCAACAATATAATTGACATATGTATACATTCATATGCATTAAGCAGATAGACATCTATTTGTATGTTAATCACAGTTGATAAACTGAATATTCAGTTGTATACCATTCTCCCGTTTTGAGTTTAATGATGGTGAATATCCTATCAATTGATCGGCTGACTGTAGAGTACACAATGACTATTGACTAAAAACTTCAGTTTAGTTACTGAGGGCTGCCCAGTCTGAACTGCCATTGAAACCATTCTAGGTGATTCTTGTGGTTTATGCTTGTCGGACATCATCACAATCAGCTCCGAAGCGAAGGATCGCCACGACATCTGCCTAATAAGGGTTTTTGTGACGATTCTAATGCTTCATGGCCAATATAGATTAAGTTCTCAGTAAATACTATTGATCATTTGAAAATCAATGTTTGTAACTTTGTACTGTCTGAGGAAGGAACAGCAAACTTCCTTGCATGAAGTTCCGACCTTCCAACACACAGTCCTGCCCAGCATTCTCCCCAGCTGTTGCCCTGTGTGTCCTGTGTCCAGTCCTTCAGGGCTACTCATCACCCCTAGATTCATGCACGCTCTGCTATACTGAATCTTTGATCATGCTTCTCTGTCAGCTCTGGGACTCCATCACTAACTTCTCTACCTAGAAATACAGAGTTTTCCAGAACTAAGGCAAGATGTCATCTCTTCTATTTGGCCGTGTCTGACTGGCAGTTGCATTTACGTATCCCCCTTCCTATATTATCGCAGATTTGTCATACGATCTTCTCTGTGTACATCCATTTATCATTGCTCTTTCTCTCCCCTATTCATCCTTCTTCCTCCCCAAACCCTCCTTTCACCTCCTGTAATAGATAAGAATTAAGAACGAAAGCTGTGGAATCAGATTTTTCTTAATTCACAATAAGGTTTCCAGATGACAGCACCAAGAAGTTCTCAGCGAAACCCTAATATCTTTGCCTCTGACCTAAGTAGAACACTCACTAGAGTTACAGAGAGACTGTGAAGGGTGAATTCATGAAGCGCTTGCTACCTGCCTGCTCAGTATAAAGCCCTAAATAAATGTTACCTCCCAATCCGTATTTGCTCAGCACTTGCTTTGTTGGCTGGGCCTCTTTGCTTGGTACCCTGTATCATCATGGGTTGTGCCTGGCCTGATGCTCTTCACACAGATCAGGCTTGTTGAGGAGAGAGACTTAAAAGGATTTTCTCCATACCATACATGAAAAACAGAGGAAAGACGGTTGGTTAAATTATTTCTGTCAATATCTGGTATGCATGGCACACAGTCTCTGCTGGGCAGTACTTCTAGCCTAAGAGTGTGCACACCTGCTGGTGTGAGAAGTGTGGCCAGTAAAAAAAGACTCTGCCCTTCTGCATTAGAGTCACCTTCCTCCCTCCCAGCTCACCTTTTCTGTTGTCTCCCTGGGTATCATATGGTCAAAAGAAATCTCTGCATGACTTCCGCAATGGCCCTCAGCCTTCTTTTCTACCCTGAAGCTGAAGAGTGGATGCCAGCTACATTATTCCTTCAGGAGAGGTTCTAGTGGCTACTTAATTTTCTATGCAGGCGTGGAATGCTTTGTATTTTGTTAAAACTCACATTGCATTCTTCTCAGTAAGCAAGTGGTCCAATCTGACTAACACAATACATTTTCTTTTGTTGCCAAACACTGCCAGAGGCAAAGGTATCACTCAGGGAACCTCCCCCAAACACACACACACACACACACACACACACACACACACACACACACACACACACGAAAAATAAAGAGATCTGTGCAATCATTATTGGATGAAAATAGCACTTAGGAATGTATTTGTATTGTGAAAAATTGCCAAATAAGAGTTGCTGACTGTTTGTAGTCCTGTAATGGAAGGCAGATAAATTGGTGCCCACAAGTCTGACATTTCAAAAGCCAGAGAACATGCTGCATTTTTCCCTGCTATGCCATTTTTGTAATTCTCCCTCCATTTTCTTTGAGCAAAGAGCAATTCTTCTGGGCTGAAGCAGTTCAATTAGAGCATTGTAAGTGTTAACAGAATGGCTTTGTTGTCAGTGCCCCTGAGCAACTGGTATCATTCTGGAAGGGATCGCGGTCTTGCCTTTACCACCCTGGTGTGGACCTTGTGTTAATTAATTTGGAAAAGGATTGGACCATCTATCTGTATATTTCCAGTATAGTCACCCAGGCAGGAGGATTAAAAGCATGCTATCTCACCTTCCAGAGGTTTTTCTCATTTGGTTGGCAGCTCAGTACCCTTGTCTTTTCCTTTGAGCAAATATTTGCTTATATTGTTCCTGGACTGGTTTAGAAAACATCACATATTCTTTGGGAACCAACTGATGTCAGTGACCTTCTGTTCTTACCTTTCCCTTCCTCCTTCTGCCTGGCCAGCTAGAACCAAATTGGCCACAATCTGTTCCAGCCTCACTGATGCTGGAAATGTAGTCACTGGCTACCCCATTCAGCAAGCTCTTGTTTCTAAGGACTAGATCATGGTGGAAATGACACTACACAGCATTTCTGACTAGATCAGAGGTCAAGACAAATTTTATGGAAAGGAACCTGGTTCTGCACACCTTTAAGCCCAGCACCAGGGAAGCAGAGGCAGATGGATCTCTGAGTTTGAGGCTAATCTGGTCTACATAGTAAGGTCTGGGTCAGTCAGCGCTACATAGTAACACCTTAAAACACTTAGGTTTATTGGAAAGGGCTACACGAATAGCACAACGCTTTTGGATTTCTAGACCATACCCACAAGGGCTCTGTCACAGCGACTCAATTAAGCAGCTGTAGCCTGTAGCAGCCAAAGTTAAGACACAATCTGGCTTGGCTATGCTATAGTGATACCCTACCTAGAAAAGTTTGGGAAGTCAGCTTTGACCTGCAGATCATGGGTTTTCAACCAATAGTCTAGTGCTTTAGAAGTGATCTGATTTCTACTTGACTAGTACACTCTCTGGGAGTCACTGTGGCTAGCCAGCCTAGGCCACTAAAAGGAAACAAAGGGAGAAGAGTGTAAGAAGCCCCAGAGAGCATGCTAAACTTTTCCTCCCAGCTTCCTTAAGATGTGCACAGGTTGTGCCACCATCTGAATGCAGTGATTACTGTAATCACTATCATCGAATGGCTCTTGGTATGGTCACATAACCTAACTCTGGCCCATCATTGTATCTTATTTTATTTTATTTTATTTTTTTTCCCTGCGGCACAGCTTTATTGCTTACTCAGGAGCAAGAGAGGAAGAGCGTGGCAGAGAGAGGCAGAGAGGGAAGAGAGAGACGCAGAGAGATGCAGAGAGGGAGAGAGGCAGAGAGCAGAGGAAAAGACGAAGAGGAAGAGGCTAAGAGACGAAGAAGGGGAGTGCCAGAACCCCGTCCCTTTTAAGGACAATTATCCTCCGCCTAGGACGTGTCACTCCCTGATTGGCTGCAGCCCATCGGCCCAGTTGTCATCACGAGAAAGGCAGAGCACATGGCGGGAAAATTGCCCCTGCACATGTGCAGATTATTTACTACTTAGAACACAGCTGTCAACGCCATCTTGTAATGGCAAATGTGAGTGCGGCTCCCCACATCTCCCCCTTTCCTTTTAATAAGAGCAATAGGCCACCCATATTAATGAGAGTGGAGATAGAGGTCAAATCCCCAGTGTGCAGGTAAAGGAGCCGTACACATAACCTCCTTCCAGGCTCATCACCCAGAGGGATCCTGGTCTGGTCCCGTGTCGTTTTTCCTGGGGAGACTTGGACACTCAACCTTCTTGAAAGATGACATGTCTCCCTAGAATAGGCTCATATATGCCGCAGAGCCCTTCTACTGCAGTGCTTAGCCGTGCAACTCTCTCGGGCTGCTGAAGCACACTCACTCTATCCCGTGCAATGAGACTAGCCTCGTGGGGTGCAAGAGCTGAGTGGCCAGCGACCTATTGCTTAAGCATAGATATATCAGGGGAAGCACCATGTTCTAGAGCTGCAAGTGCCTGGGCAATAACCACCTTGTCTCTCTTAGTTTGGGCCTTAAGCTTACAGACCAACCAAAGAAGCAACACTAATCCACAGCAAAGTGTATCTCCAAATAATCCCACCCCCACCCATTCTTTAAAGAAGGAAAATGCTGAGGAGATACAATTGGGTAATCCTTTGGTCAGGGACAGGTCCAAGCACGTGGAGTTGACCTGAATGATGGCAATTCCCGAAGGGTCTGTTCAAATTCAGCCGTCCAATTCTGTAACATATACTGAGAAAGACTTTTTATCAAATTAGCTGCCCTAGTAAATTTCTCATACTGAATGGAAGTAATGCACAATCCCGGAAACTTTTGTTCACATCCCAGCTGAGCTATTTGCCATAATACATCTAGTTGTTCCTGGACAAGATCTATGTGTTGATTCATTTCTGCCCATGGAGCATTTTTGGGATTGGAGGATGGCGGCCGCTAAGCCTGCATTGGTGAGAGGTCCCCCAAGCTCCCGACAAACCCTGAGCCAGTCTTGTAAACCTTTGTTCTTCCTTGGGGCTATGGCCGATCGGCATTCCTGCGTGGCTTGCTCATAAATGAGCTTTTCTACCAGAGGTGCGGCTTGCTCTGAATCTCCAAAAATATGCTCTGCTGCCTCTGTCATTCTGGCCACAAAATCTGAGAAGGACTCCTGGGGTTTCTGGACGATCTTTGTTAGTTGTCCAGTGGCTTCACCTGCTCAGGAGAGCGCCTTCCAGGCCTTAATAGCCTTTTCATCTGATTCAGAACTACTAAGAACTGGCTTCTTGAGCTCATCTAGTGATGAGTATAGGCTCCTTCTCCTAGAGACCTCCGCTGATTGATCTTTTTTCTTTTCTTTTTCCTTCTCCTTCCTTCCAATCTCTCCCCAGGTATTTTTCCCTGACCCAAACTTTTCCTCGGGTTCAAGACCCTTGGAAAGGCCTGTATACTTATTTTGTGCACCATATTTCCGCTTTGCTCCTACTCTCTCTCCCCGCTTTACTTCTGATAGATTGCCCTGAATTTCATCCAGAATTTTCAGCCCTGCCTTACCCGCTTGATAACATGTGAAAAGGAACAAAAAGGCTCCTAACACTGGAGAAAGTTCAAGGCCAAACATACCTTGTAAAGCTATTCCCCACTTTACTTCTGATAGACTGTCTTGAATTTCGTTAGAAAGTTCAAGACCAGACCTACCTTGTAAAGCTATACTTATGGGTACCCCTGTTCCCCAGCTGAAGAGTTCTGAATCCACGCAGTTGAAGCCTTCTCAACAGTCTGTGTTGCGGGAACACTTCATTACCACCATTCCCCAGCTGAAGAGTTCTGAATCCACACCGGATCCTTCTCAACAGTCTGTTTTACAGGAACACTTCATTACCACCGTCCCCCAGCTGAAGAGTTCTGAATCCACACCGGATCCTTCTCAACAGTCTGTTTTATGGGATCTTCCTTGCGCCTGTGATGGTAACTCCCCGGGTTTCAGCACCAACTCTTACTCATGTTCACCGACCGGCCAGGAAAGACGCAAAAAGCCAGAATCTTCTGCGGCAAAGCTTTATTGCTTACTCAGGAGCAAGAGAGGAAGAGTGTGGCAGAGAGAGGCAGAGAGGGAAGAGAGAGAGAGAGACACAGAGAGAGGGGCAGAGAGGGAGAGAGGCAGAGAGCAGAGGAAAAGAGCAGAGGAAAAGACGAAGAGGAAGAGGCTAAGAGACGAAGAAGGGGAGTGCCAGAATCCCATCCCTTTTAAGGAGAATTATCCTCCGCCTAGGACGTGTCACTCCCTGATTGGCTGCAGCCCATCGGCCCAGTTGTCATCACGAGAAAGGCAGAGCACATGGCAGGAAAATTGCCCCTGCACATGTGCAGATTATTTACTACCTAGAACACAGCTGTCAGCGCCATCTTGTAATGTCAAATGTGAGTGCGGCTCACCAAACCTGATGATTAAGGATGTTGAACATTTTTACAGGTGCTTCTCTGCCATTCGGTATTCCTCAGGTGAGAATTCTTTGTTCAGTTCTGAGCCCAATTTTTTAATGGGGTTATTTGATTTTCTGAAGTCCACCTTCTTGAGTTCTTTATATATGTTGGATATTAGTCCCCTATCTGATTTAGGATAGGTAAAGATCCTTTCCCAATCTGTTGGTGGTCTTTTTGTCTTATTGACGGTGTCTTTTGCCTTGCAGAAACTTTGGAGTTTCATTAGGTCCCATTAGTCAATTCTCGATCTTACAGCACAAGCCATTGCTGTTCTGTTCAGGAATTTTTCCCCTGTGCCCATATCTTCAAGGCTTTTCCCCACTTTCTCCTCTATAAGTTTCAGTGTCTCTGGTTTTATGTGAAGTTCCTTGATCCACTTAGATTTGACATTAGTACAAGGAGATAAGTATGGATCGATTCGCATTTTTCTACATGATAACAACCAGTTGTGCCAGCACCAATTGTTGAAAATGCTGTCTTTCTTCCACTGGATGGTTTTAGCTCCCTTGTCGAAGATCAAGTGACCGTAGGTGTGTGGGTTCATTTCTGGGTTTTCAATTCTGTTCCATTGGTCTACTTGTCTGTCTCTATACCAGTACCATGCAGTTTTTATCACAATTGCTCTGTAGTAAAGCTTTAGGTCAGGCATGGTGATTCCACCAGAGGTTCTTTTATCCTTGAGAAGAGTTTTTGCTATCCTCGGTTTTTTGTTATTCCAGATGAATTTGCAAATTGCTCCTTCTAATTCGTTGAAGAATTGAGTTGGAATTTTGATGGGGATTGCATTGAATCTGTAGATTGCTTTTGGCAAGATAGCCATTTTTACAATGTTGATCCTGCCAATCCATGAGCATGGGAGATCTTTCCATCTTCTGAGATCTTCTTTAATTTCTTTCTTCAGAGACTTGAAGTTTTTATCATAGAGATCTTTCACTTCCTTAGTTAGAGTCACGCCAGGGTATTTTATATTATTTGTGACTATTGAGAAGGGTGTTGTTTCCCTAATTTCTTTCTCAGCCTGTTTATTCTTTGTGTACAGAAAGGCCATTGACTTGTTTGAGTTAATTTTATATCCAGCTACTTCACTGAAGCTGTTTATCAGGTTTGGGAGTTCTCTGGTGGAATTTTTAGGGTCACTTATATATACTATCATATCATCTGCAAAAAGTGATATTTTGACTTCCTCTTTTCCAATTTGTATCCCCTTGATCTCCTTTTGTTGTCGAATTGCTCTGGCTAATACTTCAAGTACTATGTTGAAAAGGTAGGGAGAAAGTGGGCAGCCTTGTCTAGTCCCTGATTGTAGTGGGATTGCTTCCAGCTTCTCACCATTTACTTTGATGTTGGCTACTGGTTTGCTGTAGATTGCTTTTATCATGTTTAGGTATGGGCCTTGAATTCCTGATCTTTCCAAGACTTTTATCATGAATGGGTGTTGGATCTTGTCAAATGCTTTTTCTGCATCTAACGAGATGATCATGTGGTTTTTGTCTTTGAGTTTGTTTATATAATGGATTACATTGATGGATTTTCGTATATTAAACCATCCCTGCATCCCTGGGATGAAACCTACTTGGTCAGGATGGATGATTGTTTTGATGTGTTCTTGGATTCGGTTAGCAAGAACTTTATTGAGGATTTTTGCCTCGATATTCATAAGGGAAATTAGTCTGAAGTTCTCTTTTTTGGGTCTTTTTGTGGTTTAGGTATCAGAGTAATTGTGTCTTCATAGAATGAGTTGGGTAGAGTACCTTTTGTTTCTATTTTGTGGAATAGTTTGTGAAGAACTGGAATTAGGTCTTCTTTGAAGGTCTGATAGAACTCTGCACTAAACCCATCTGGTCCTGGGCTTTTTTTGGCTGGGAGACTATTAATGACTGCTTCTATTTCTTTAGGGGATATAGGACTGTTGAGATCATTAACCTGATCTTGATTTAGCTTTGGTACCTGGTATCTGTCTAGAAACTTGTCCATTTCATCCAGGTTTTCCAGTTTTGTTGAGTATAGCCTTTTGTAGAAGGATCTGATGGTGTTTTGGATTTCTTCAGGATCTGTTGTTATGTCTCCCTTTTCATTTCTGATTTTGTTAATTAGGATTTTGTCCCTGTGCCCTCTAGTGAGTCTAGCTAAGGGTTTATCTATCTTGTTGATTTTCTCAAAGAACCAACTCCTCGTTTGGTTAATTCTTTGAATAGTTCTTCTTGTTTCCACTTGGTTGATTTCACCCCTGAGTTTGATTATTTCCTGCCGTCTACTCCTCTTGGGTGAATTTGCTTCCTTTTTTCTAGAGCTTTTAGATGTGTTGTCAAGCTGCTAGTATGTGCTCTCTCCCGTTTCTTCTTGGAGGCACTCAGAGCTATGAGTTTCCCTCTTAGAAATGCTTTCATTGTGTCCCATAGGTTTGGGTACGTTGTGGCTTCATTTTCATTAAACTCTAAAAAGTCTTTAATTTCTTTCTTTATTCCTTCCTTGACCAAGGTATCATTGAGAAGAGTGTTGTTCAGTTTCCACGTGAATGTTGGCTTTCCATTATTTATGTTGTTATTGAAGATCAGTCTTAGGCCATGGTGGTCTGATATGATACATGGGACAATTTCAATATTTTTGTATCTGTTGAGGCCTGTTTTGTGACCAATTATATGGTCAATTTTGGAGAAGGTCCCGTGAGGTGCTGAGAAGAAGGTATATCCTTTTGTTTTAGGATAAAATGTTCTGTAGATATCTGTCAGGTCCTTTTCTTTCATAACTTCTGTTAGTTTCACTGTGTTCCTGTTTAGTTTCTGTTTCCACGATCCGTCCATTGATGAAAGTGGTGTGTTGAAGTCTCCCACTATTATTGTGTGAGGTGCAATGTGTGCTTTGAGCTTTACTAAAGTGTCTTTAATGAATGTGGCTGCCCTTGCATTTGGAGCGTAGATATTCAGAATTAAGAGTTCGTCTTGGAGGATTTTACCTTTGATGAGTATGAAGTGTCCCTCCTTATCTTTTTTGATAACTTTGGATTGGAAGTCGATTTTATCCGATATTATAATGGCTACTCCAACTTGTTTCTTCAGACCATTTGCTTGGAAAATTGTTTTCCAGCCTTTCACTCTGAGGTAGTGTCTGTCTTTTTCCCTGAGGTGGGTTTCCTGTAAGCAGCAGAATGTTGGGTCCTGTTTGTGTAGCCAGTATGTTAGTCTATGTCTTTTTATTGGGGAATTGAGTCCATTGATATTAAGAGATATTAAGGAAAATTATTGTTGCTTCTTTTTATTTTTGTTGTTAGGGTTGGCATTCTGTTCTTGTGGCTGTCTTCTTTTTGGTTTGTTGAGGGATTACTTTCTTGCTTGTTCTAGGGCGTGATTTCCCTCCTTGTATTGCTTCTTTTCTCTTATTATCCTTTGAAGGGCTGGATTAGTGGAAAGATATTGTGTGAATTTGGTTTTGTCGTGGAATACTTTGGTTTCTCCATCTATGGTAATTGAGAGTTTGGCCGGGTATAGTAGCCTGGGCTGGCATTTGTGTTCTCTTAGTGTCTGTATATCATCTGTCCAGGCTCTTCTGGCTTTCATAGTCTCTGGTGAAAAGTCTGGTGTAATACTGATAGGCCTTCCTTTATATGTTACTTGACCTTTCTCCCTTATTGCTTTTAATATTCTATCTTTATTTAGTGCATTTGTTGTTCTGATTATTATGTGTCGGGAGGAATTTCTTTTCTGGTCCAGTCTATTTGGAGTTCTGTAGGCTTCTTGTATGATCACGGGCATTTCTTTCTTTATGTTTGGGAAGTTTTCTTCTATTATTTTGTTGAAGATATTAGCTGGCCCTTTAAGTTGAAAATCTTCATTCTCATCAACTCCTATTATCCGTAGGTTTGGTCTTCTCATTGTGTCCTGGATTTCCTGGATGTTTTGAGTTAGGATCCTTTTGCATTTTGTATTTTCTTTGACTGTTGTGTCGATGTTCTCTATGGAATCTTCTGCACCTGAGATTCTCTCTTCCATTTCTTGTATTCTGTTGCTGATGCTCGCATCTATGGTTCCAGATCTCTTTCCTAGGGTTTCTATCTCCAGCGTTGCCTCGCTTTGGGTTTTCTTTATTGTGTCTACTTACCCTTTTAGTTCTAGTATAGTTTTGTTCATTTCCATCACCTGTTTGGATGTGTTTTCCTGTTTTTCTTTAAGGACTTCTACCTGTTTGGTTGTGTTTTCCTGCTTTTCTTTAAGGGCCTGTAACTCTTTAGCAGTGTTCTCCTGTATTTCTTTAAGTGAGTTATTAAAGTCCTTCTTGATGTCCTCTATCATCATCATGAGAAATGTTTTTAAATATGGGTCTAGATTTTCGGTTGTGTTTGGGTGCCCAGGACTAGGTGGGGTGGGAGTGCTGCGTTCTGATGATGGTGAGTGGTCTTGATTTCTGTTAGTAGGATTCTTACGTTTGCCTTTTGCCATCTGGTAATCTCTGAAGCTAGCTGTTATAGTTGTCACTGTTAAGAGCTTGTTCTTCAGGTGACTCTGTTAGCCTCTATAAGCAGACCTGGGAGGGTAGCTCTCTCCTTAGTTTCAGTGGGCAGAGTATTCTCTGCAGGCAAGCTCTCTTCTTGTAGGGAAGGTACCCAGGTATTTGGTGTTCGAACTGGCCTTCTGGCAGAAGTTTTGTTCCACTCGCTAGAGGTCTTAGGATCCGTGTGGAATCCTGTGTGGGCCCTTGCGGGTGTCAGGCAACTCCGCTGGCAAGGTACCCAGGTGCTTGAGTGGAGTGGGAGGGACTTGTGCCCCAGGTCAGGCCCGGGTAGTCTGCTTCCCTATTTACCGCAGTCTCAGGTTCCGCACGATTGGATTGGGGCAGGCACTGTGTTCCACTCACCAGAGGTCTTAGGATCCCGTGGGGAATCCTGTGTGGGCCCTTGCGGGTGTCGGGCGAATCCACTGGCAAGGTACCCTGGGGCTCAAGTGGAGCGGAAGGGGCTTGTGCCCCAGGTCAGGCCCTGGTAGTCTGTATCTTATTTTATATTTTTACATTTATTCTTTGAAAATTTTATGCACATAGGTAATGCATTTTTATCATATCTGCCCTCTACTCTCCCAATTTAACTACCTCTGGATCCTACCTTACCATGTCCCCCTCCCAATTTCATATCTTCTTTTGTAAAATTTTTCTTTTTAAAACGTTTTTAACTTTATAATAGAATTTCATTATTTCCCCTTCCTTTCATCGAACCTTTCTATATATCCCTCTTTGTTCTCTTTAAAATTCATGGTCTATTTCATTAATTGTTGTTAGATGCATATTAGTATATAATCCATATTCTGAATTACAATCTGCTCTTTTTGTATGTTTCTTGCATGTATGATTTCAGGGCTGAGTAGTTGTTACTGGATAATCAGTTGGTATGCCCTGGGTAAGACTATTGCTCTCAGTCTCAGCATCCCTTAGTTGCTTACAGTTTTTTGTGCTCTCTCAGCATCCCTTAGTTGCTTACAGTTCTTTGTGTAGTGTTGAAGCCTCTTGGGCTTTCTCCATCTCCTTTGGCATGTCTATTGTTGTCCTTGTTCAGCTCATGTTTACGTGATCACTTTCAAACTTTCTGAATGCAGCTTCTGGCATTCCTAGGAGACAAAATCTCACAGGAAAGTCTGTTGATCCTCCTGTTCTTACAGTCTTCTTCTTCACTCTCTTCTACAATGTCTTCTGAGTCTTAGGTGTAAATATCTTGTAGATATTTCAGTTGGGACTAGGCTCCACAACTTTCCATTTCGATGAGATATTGGTTACCACCAAGATATGTGTTATGTGTGTCACTACTGCACCTTTGGGGCTTTCATGCCATCCTGGTCATTGTTGTGGTTCATAGTCATTATAGCTTGGTAGGAAGGATTGTTGATTGGTTCTTTCTTTGGAAACTTGCATGGCAACTTCTTTTTATTTTATTTTTTTAAAGATTTATTTATTTATCTATTTAATGTATGTGAGTACATCATTGCTCTCTTCAGACACACCAGCAGAGGGCATCAGATCCCATTACAGATGGTTGTGAGCTACCATGTGGTTGCTGGGAATTGAACTCAGGACCTCTAGAAGAGCAGTCAGTGCTCTTAACCGCTGAGCCATCTCTCCAGCCCCGGCATGGCAACTTCTGATGCCACTAGAGAAGGCTTTCATTTCAGTTCTAACTCTGTGAAGCTGGGGCCTATGTCTGAACTTCATGGTGTCTTCAGCAATAGGAAATTAACTTCTATCTACCTTTGGGGAGAAAACAAGGGTAATCGCAACAGCTTATAATGTTTTGTGAGTAATTTGGATAACTCCCATTTTTTCTTTTTACCCCACTGATTCTAAAATTAGTGCAATCCAAATGGACATGGTATGAGGGCATCTATTGGAGTACAGTTAACTTACCTGGGGCTACAACCCTAAAGAATACTGATTCTCCCTTTACTAGTATCCATCAGTTGCCAGTAGTTCCTCCTCTAAGGGCGAGGCCTTATGTCCATCAGTTCTGGACTACTGACAGGCTTGGTCTTGTCCTAATCTTGTACAGGCAGACACAGATGTAATCTGTTCACCAGTACAGATTACACAGCAACAGACTGTCAATATGTCTTAATCTATTATTAGTATACTTTTTCTCATGAGTAGCATATGGACCAGGTTAGTTCAAAGGATCCCAATTCCTTGGTTCTTACAGGAATAAAGAGTGAAAAAAAATCTGTTTTTCTGTTGCCTAGTCTCTAAATGAACTTCGTCTAATTCTTGGACTATCATATATTTTGACACCAAATGACTAAAGCTTGTTCAAGGAGATAACTGACAACAAAGAAGGAAGGGAAGATTGGGAGAGTGAGATGGAGCCAGGACCACAGGTGGTATCACTAGGTTCCCACTGTGGGGCTGCTCCAGGGTTGAATGGTGTACCCTGCAGTTATAAAATCTCTTGTGTGGCCTTTTATATATTCGGAGATTGTAAGTGTTTAAGTTGATGGATTCTAACAAATCAAACATAGTTTCATAGCCAATAATAAGACCAGGAAACTAGTATTTACTCTCTGAGACCCCTTCTTCTCACCTCTATCTCATTGTTTCCTACAGGTAAATACTACCTTAGATTTTGACAGCATTTGAAATCTTAATTATTTCTGAAAAGACTCACATTTTTAAAGCATGATATTGATGGATCCTTCAGGAGGCAAATTATTGGAATGAATTTAGATTATACGTGGCTTGTACTTGAAGGAGCTGTTGAGACACTGGACACTTTGTCTTTTTTGCTTCCTGGTTGCCATGGGTGAATAGTCCCTTTCTATCAGCTGCTCCCACTACAATGTACTGTGCTGCCAAAGGCACAAAGCACAGAGTCAAGTCAGCATGGGCTTGAAGCTTCTGAAATTGTGGATCAAAACAAACCTTTTCTCTTACTGAGCTGATTATGCCAGTCTTTATTTTTTTGGCTGTGCAAAGATGACTGCCACAATCACATATTAAGTACTTTTTGTCCTTTTGTGCATTGTCAAACACCCCTGCTATATGTAGTTTTTGGTATTTGAGTTGTTCACATTTCATCCTGCGTCTACAAATTTACCTTATTGTCATATGGAGTTAGGTTCTTTATTGTTGCTTTCAGATAATGCTCAGTTGAAAGAATATGAACATAATTTATCCCATTTTCATTTGTTTTTGTCTGTCATAAGTAGAGATGCTATAAATGTTTCTGAGTATGACTTTTGATGCACTTAATGTACACAGTTATATTTGGTATATGCTTGAGAATGAAATCCCTGTATCACAAGGAACATACATCAGTTGAGTTGGATTGGATACTCCCAAAGAGTTACTGTGATAGGATGCTCCTTCAGCACTGTTTGACAATCCCAGGAGTGACATGACTATGCTCAGTACACCATTTGCTTAGCATGTTTAAGATACTAAGTCAAAATTTAAGACTGAAAAGAATCCTATTTTACCTTCTTATCTAAAAAGTACTAGATATTTTCCATTTTTTCATCATAATTATTCAGAGAGAAGAGATATGACATTGTATTGTGGTTTGAATTTACATCTCCCAACTGTCTCATACAGTTAAAATTTTAATCATGTTGATTGACCATTTCAATACTCTGTTTAGTGAAGCATCCAAGTCTTTTGTTTATTTTCCTACTGGGCCAGCTCTCCTTTTTTCTCTCATATATTTTAAAGAGTTCTTTATACATTTTAGATGTGTGTCAATTTGAGGGTGTAATATATCGGCTTGCCGGTACACTTTTAGCATGAATTTGAGCTTAGGGCTATAGTACCTAAAATTTGTAGCTTATAGTACCTTAAATATGTTGCTTAGCCAAAATACTCAGTTTGGATACCCAGTGTCTTAGAGTTTCTATTGTTTTGGAGAGACAAACATGATCACAGCAACTCTTATAAAGGAAAGCATTTAATTGGGGCTGGCTTACAGTTTCAGAGGTTTGTCCATTATCATCATACGGTAGGAAGCATGGCAGTTTCCAGTCAGACATGGTCCTGGAGAAGGAGCTGAGAGTTATACATCTTGATCCACAGGCAGCAGCAGGAGATTGTGTACCACACTGTGTCTAGCTTGAATATATAAGACCTCACATCACAGGTCTACAGTGATACACTTCCTCCACCAAGGACATGCCTACTCCGATAAGACTAGACCTCCAAATAGTGCTACTTCTTATAGCCAAACATGCAAACACATGAGTTATGGTGCCCATACCTACTCAAACTTTCACAACAAGGCCTTTGCCTCCTTGCACTCCCACTCTGAGGAATTCCTAGACAGTATCTTGATAGAATTACAGGTAAGAGTTTGTCTAATTCTCCAAAGTATTGTTATTCAGTTACAAGGTTGACAGGTAAGGATATGGCTGGCCAGTATCCTCTTTTCTGTTAATCAAGGGACTTAGAGAACAGGAATATTTAAATTTTGAAAGGCTATCAGATTTTCCTTGTATTTTGCCTTCTCTTCTTGTTTCCAATTATTTGTCTTTTAAAGCAGATTAGACATAATGCTTTGCTCCCTGTACTACTGTGTCCACCAGGTTCTCTGATGTAGCTTGGATCTTAATAGTCTTGCAAAAACCCATGCAGAGGAACTCATGCATCACTGAGGTCATAACTGGAGAAAAACAAGCTGTAGGATGGCTAGACTTTCAGATTCTGCAGGGCATTGCTTAATCTCCCCTAAAACTTCAACTCTATCCCCACTCTATTCTACTTTCAGCAAGCTGTGAAACACAATTCCTTAAAACTCTGGGTGAAGTGTCTTTTTTTCCCTTTTCTGAAGTCTATCCTCACTTGTAGGCAAAAACATGTCAATATGAACTTTTGAGCCTCTCTGTGTCCACTCAGCTTTGACATTATTCACCCTTGAAGTCTACACTGGTAGAGGATTTCATTGATCTTTAATTTTTTTTAAAAGGGATCTATTAGACTGGGCAGGAATAATAATTGGTAAACCAGTTAAAAGGGCAACTCTAAAGTAAACATGTAAGGGTAGGTAAGACCACACCCACCTCAGGATTATTAATGCATTTGACTCTTCTGATAACATACATACCAAATGACTACAAGATCAGATAATTACAGAAAATTTAATAAAAACAAATTCATTCTTAGTTTTGCAGTGTGTACTAATCACTCTTAACTGTCTTTCTCCTGCCTTCTCTGCCTACCCCCCTTCCCCCTCCTTTCCACATCTCCCTCTCTCACAGTTATGTCCATTCATTTGATTTTTCTGACCCAGTGAGAAGAATCAGTGTTCTCTATGTGCCCATGGATTTATAGCTATCTATTGGAGCCTAGTGATCTCATTACACTACTGAATACAACTGAAATGGATTTTTCCCTCTTCCAGTATCTATCAATAGTAAATAGTTCACAGGTAAAGGGTTAAGTCCCTTGAGCACTTCCCCCTTCCTTGACTGATTTGTGCTTAGGGCAGGTATAATGGGGTCCCAGAGCTGGTAAGTACAGTTTTTGTGAGTTAATTATAGCAGTAGTTGTATCAAGTCTATAGAGCAGCATCTTGATGTGGACATTCGTGTAGTTATGCCCCCCAGAGACTCATATGTTTGAATGCTTGGCCATAGGGAGTGGCTCCCCTCAATTTTCTGTCTCTTAAACACTTCCTATCCCCTTTCTGAAATGTTTCCTTGTGCCTTAGAGAGGGTATAAGCATCTTGCTTAGGGCTAGGCCCAAAATCATTGCGGAGTATCTGCATCTTGGGAAGCCGGTAGTCTGTCTGCCATTAGTATTCACCACTGCCATTCACTGTAAGGAAAGGCTTCTTGGGAGTTGCTATGTTCCTCTATAGAGATAGTGTAGGCATTTGAAAGGCAGTGGGCTGCTATGTTATCCATTAGTAATAAGTTCTCTATGTAGCTCTATTTTTTCCCCTAGTCCTCAACTGTTAGCTGGGCTTAGTATCAGACATAAGTTCCATTCACTTATGGAGGGAGCCTCAAAACATATGGAATCTCAGAAGAATCAAGCTGTCTTTGCACAGGTGGGTATATCTCACTCTCCATACAGTTTCTTTATATTATCTTTATCTTGGTTAATACTCCAACAATCCCATACCCTCATTTCCCCAATCTCCCCACCTCTGTCCCTATTTAAGCTCTTTCACCTACAATATTCCCCTCTTTACTTTCATTTTATCTATGTGCTCTACTATCCCTTAAGATACTCCTTCTCCTGTCTCTGCCCACACTTCTTGGCTTCCATGGGTACTCTGTGTTAAACTAAGCTAAGGAATTGATGCTGGGATCTACATATGAGAGCGAACATGTGGCACTTAATCTTTCTGGATATGAGTTACCTTACTTAGTGAAAATTTTCTGATTCTATCTGATTATTCTGACTTCCATTTACTTGAAAATTTAATAATTTCATCTTTTAGTAAACTTGAGTAACTAGTTCCTTGTGTATAAGTACTGCATCTCCATTATCCATCAACCCACAGACTTCCTGACTGCTTCCAGTTCCTATCTATGTAAACATGGCAACAATCAACATGGTTGATCAGGTATTCTTATTATAGGTATAGAGTCCTTTGGGTATATTCCCAGGAGTGGTGTATCTGGGTCACATGGCATATTTATTTCTGGCTTTCTTGAGAAACTTCCAGACTGATTTCCAGAATGGCTGCCCTAGTTTATATCTTTACCAACCATAAAGGTTTCCTTTTCCCTACACCTATGCCAGCATTATTTGTTATTTGTTATGGTGGTCATTCTGACTGGAATGAAATTGACTCATAAGTAGTTTTCTTTTTAAACATTTATTTTACTATTTGTGGTGTGTGTGTGGTGTGTGTGTGTGTGTGTGTGTGTGTGTGTGTGTGTGTGTGTGTGTTCAGGTCACCCAAAAGATGATTCTAGGTCTCCTGGAACTGGAGATACAGATGGTGATGAGCTGACATGTGGGTGCTGGGAATTGAATCAGCATCCCCTCAAGAGCAACCAGTGTGCTTAACCTCTGAGACATCTTTCCAGCCCTATCTTTAAGTAGTTTTAATCTACATTTTATAGTGACTAATTGTGGCAAACACCTTTTAAAGTGTTTCCTAGCCATTTATATTTCTTCCTTTAAGAGTTTTCTGATCAGTTCTGTAGCCTGTTTTAAAATTGGTTTCCATGTTTTGTTTTTGTGTGTGTTTAATTTCTTGAATTCTTTATATATTCTTGTCACTAATCCTGTGCTGGATATACAACTGCAAAGGGTTTTCTTCCATTTTGTAGGCTGACTCCTGATGCTTCCTTTGCTCTGCAGAAGGTCTTCAGACTCACGAGAGCCTATCTGTTGATTGTTGGTGTTACTTTCCATGATATGGAAAGTCATTTGATATATCTATATGTTGATGTGAATTCATTACCTTTTCTTCTAGAAGTGTTAGAGAATCAGATATAATGCTGTGGCTCTTGATCCCTTGGAGTTGAGCTTAGTGGAAGGTGGGGGAATAGGAGTATATTCTCATTCTTCTGCATGTCATTACCCAGGTTTTCCAGCATAATCTGCTAGACACTGTTCTTTCTTCAATGTAAACTTTGGTCATCTTTGTAGCTATATATCTGGTTCCTCTATCCTATTCCATTGATCTGAGTTTCTGCCTTTGTGCCAATGCCATGCTGTTTTTACTACTATGACTCTGCAGTAAAATTTGAAGTCAGTTTTGGTGACAATTTCTGCCATTTTTTAAAAATCAGGATCGCTTTGGTTGTTCTTAGTCTTTTTGCTTCCATGTAAATTCTAAGATCATTTTTGTCTGTATTTGTAAAGAATAACTCTAGAGTTTTTATTGGAATAGCATCGATGCTGAAAATTTCTTTTGGGAGGATGACCATTTATGCAGTATTAATACTTACAATCCACTTTCAGTCTTCCAGTGTTTTAAATTTCTTTCTTCAGTGTCTTAAATTTTTAGTTGTTATGTGTCTTCCTTTTTTTGGGTTAGGTTTACTTCTAAGTGTGTGTGTGTGTGTGTGTGTGTGTGTGTGTGTGTGTGTATTATCATTAGAATGGCTCCCTTTCCTTGGTCCTTTTCAGTATGTTTGCCATTGTTTTATAAGAAGGCTACTTATTTGTGTGTATTGATTTTGTATTATGCCACTCTTATGAAAGTGTTTATCAGCTGTAAGAGTTTTTGTTGGAATCTGTAGAGTCTCATGCATATAGAATCCTATTATGTCTTATAGGAATACTTTAACTTCTTTTCCTATTTGTATTTTATTTCTTTGTCTTGTCTTATTGCTCAATGTAAGACCTTATGTACGATATTGAATAGGAATGAAGACAAAGACACCATTGTCTTGTTTCTGGTTGTAGTGGGAATGCTTTGAGTGTTTCTCCATTTAGCATGATGTTAAGTATACGTTTTATCCACATAGCCCCTTTTTATGTAAATTAATAGTTTACTTTACATTACATACCTCCTTACGATTGTGAAATCAGCTATCTGAAAATGCACTAAAATTACTTGTATTTGTCTGTAACTATTTGAAATGCTGATGAATGAAAGAATACATATGAACACACCAGTATTTAAACACACATATGATAGGATTTTTCCAACTTTTAAATATGCCTTTTTAGACAGAAGCCAATTTATGCCAGGTGTGTTAATGATATGTAAACAGACACATCCCTCCACTGATTACACATAAACTATATGCAAATGCCTTTTTGGACATCATTAATTTTCGAGGCAAAGTGGCTCCATAGAAATAAAATAGCTCAGAAAACTAGATAAAAACCAAATAAGGGTGGAAAAAAATAAATTTTAATTGCATCCATCTATTGCTGGTTTCTCTTATTGCTTTTGTTCTTGATTCAGGTCTCTCTCTTTAACTCATACTTACCTGCAACCCATGATCCTCCTGCACTGATCCATTGTCACATTTAGCTTCTTGTCTTTTATAGATATTCAAGTATACTGTGTTTCTCTGAGTTAAAACATATCCGATGTTCAAATTAGCTTCCAAATAGAGGCCTACTATAGATTGGTTCATTATCACTATAAGAGTATAAAAGACCAGGACAGAAAGGGAGCAGGTGAGCAGAGAGTGCCTGGCATGCTGGTGATGCATCTACTTCAGGTAGACTAGATCTTTTTGGGCTGGCCTGAACTTGCCAGTACTTCCTACTTTACTGTGTTCTGTTTTCTTCCATGTTTGCTCACTCCACTGTCTTGTAATGAGAGCAAAGTAAGAGATCCAACTAACTTAATAATGCCTACCTATGCCCCAAACTGTCTTATTAAATATATTTTATTTTCTGAAAGCACAATTTCTGCCTGCAACTATTTTTGAAGTAAACAAGTGGGACTAACAGTCACCACCATCCTTGGACACCGTTGTGGGCGGTACCAGGTAGAAGGCCTTCTCCAAGAGGGCCCAGCAGCAGCTGCAGTCCTGACAGTACACAGCTCAACGTCAATCACTGCCAGATCCCATCTGGACCTCGGCTGCTTTGATTTTGGAGACATTTCATTACTATTCATTCTCATTACTAGCTACATATATTTATGCTATTTATTTCTCCTTGTTTTAATTTTGGGATGTCATATGAATTTGAAATTCATTTGTTTCTTTTGTGCTTCCCAATATAGCAGAATATAGTTTTTCAAAGTATTTCTTTGTGATTTTCTGAATTTCATTAGTATCTGTTGGTTTTAATGTCTCATTTTCCTCAGAATTTTATTAATTTGGGCTTTCTATCCTTCTTTTGATTAATTTGGCTAGGGGCATGTCAGTCTCATTTATGTTTTCAAAAGTCAATTCATTGTTTCATTGATTACTTACATTTTTTTCTAGTTCATTAATTTCTCCTTCAATCTTAATCATTTTCCCCCATCTGCTGATTTGGAGTTTGAGTTATTATTATTGGTATTATCATTATCATTATTACTATTAGCTATTGAGGTGGTTCTTTAAGCTATTTGAAATTGTCAGCTTTTTTGATGCATTCATTTAGGGCTATAAATTCTCTTCTTAGAACTTGCTTCATTGTGTTCCATAGATTTTGGTAAATTGTGTATTCATTTTTATTTAGTTCTAGAATATTTTGTAAACTTATTTCTTAATCTTGCCAGTGACAATTTCTCATTCATATTGTGTTAGTGTATCGTTTAAACTCCATGGGTTTGTATGGTATCTCTTGCTGTTGATACCTTGCTTTATTCCATTCTGGTCATATGGAATACAGTATGTTATCTTCACATCGCTACATTTGTTGAGACTTGCTGTGTGTCCTTATATAAAGTAGAAGTTTCTGGATATGTCATGTGATGCAGACTCACATGGTATTTTGCTGAAAGAGACTCACATGATGTTTTTGCTGAGACAAGACCCATGGAAAGACACGTGATATTTGTAGAGTACAGATAGGACTCAAAGGACAATGACAGTGCTCTTGCATAGCTAGCTGTGCTGTGCTTCTTTGGTCTCATGTCTTTGTCTTCACCTTAGCTAATCTTTACTTCATTGGGAGAGGAATAGCAGAGAATACCTCCTGGAGTCCTGGCTAATCATGGTCACTCATGCTGACTTGTCCTGATTTGTCCAAGGCCTGGAGGTTTCTTCTGGATTGAGCCACTACTGCTGATTCATGTTTGGTATCCTGACACTGCTGAACTGGACTGCTGGTATTCTGACAAAAGGTGATTAGAATCACCTCAAGGAACTAGTTCTAAACAGGTCCACATCCCCTTGTCCTATCTATATTTTTTTTCTTCCTTACCTTTGAACAATGAGCTAGAAAGGTGGGGGGGGGCATAGTTTTTGTGAATTTTTATTAATAGTAGGTTTTAAAATCTAAGCATACACTAATATGTGGCCACTTTTGGAGATGGTTCCATGAGCTGCAGGGAAGAACGTTTTCCTCAGATTCTGTGGAAGTCTATGAGGTCCAGTATAGTGTCATTTAACTCCAATGCTTCTGCTTACTTTCTATCCAGAGGACTCATCTGTTACTGCAATGGGCTGTGGGAATTTCCCACTATGTTGGGTTCAAGCTGTGGTTTTATTTATGGTAGCACATATTTTATGAAATTGAGTTGTCCCTGTGTTTAGTTTGTATATGTTTACAACTGTAGTATCTTCTTGACTGGTTACACCCTTAATGAGTATGAAGTGACCCTCCATATTTCTTGAGTAGATTTTGTTTGAAGTATATTTTGTCTGCTATTTGAACACCATTCCATCCTGTTTTTCTTAGTCTATTTGCTTAAATGCTTTCTTCACGCCTTCATCGTGATATGCTGTCTGTCTTTGTTTGTCAGGTGTGTCTTTTTACTAATCCAATCTGCTAATCTGTGTCTTTTTATGAGGAAGATTGAGATAATTGCTATTTAGAGTTATTATGGAAATAGTATTAATTCTTGGTATTTTGTCATTTTGTGATGTTTCTGTATACCTTTCTCTTCAAATAATTTTAAAAATTATTTTACTTCTATGTTATGTGTACAAATGTTTTGCCTGCATATGTGTATGTGTACCACATGCAGGCTAGGTACCCACAGAAGCCAGAAGATGGTGTTGAATCTCTTGGAACTAGACATATGGATGGTTGTGAGCAACCATATGGATGCTTGGAATTTCACCTGGGTCCTCTGCAAGAACAAGTGACTTAAACTGCTGAGCCATTTCTCTAGCCCTGTATCTTGTAGATTTTTTGGACAATCAATCCTGGTATTTCCACCTTCCCCCTATGCCATGTTGAATGTGTCTTATCTCTCTCTTTAGTTTGAAATATTCCTTCTAGAATCTTTTGTGGTGACTTAGTGGTCATATATTCTCTTAATATCTTTTTATCATAAAGCACTTTTTGTTTTTTCAGGTTTAATAGACAGCTTTTCAGGGCCTCTCAGTCTGACCTGGTAGTTATCTTTTATAACAGACTTTTTTTGTTTTGTTTTAAGTTATTCTCCTTAGTGGATGTAACTATGGTTACATTATAGTCACAGTGATGGGGCTGGTAGTGTCCATCTTGTCCTAATTTATAATATTATTTGAGTTTTATTAGACATAAACTGGACATCTAGGGTTAGGATATTGGCTGTCTTTTGGCAAGTTTTTAACCCACTCTGGACCCAAGGCAAGGAGATAGGCTGGCTAGCTTATGATTGTTTTCAGGGCACAGGGTGAAGGCTATAGTCTGTGACAGAGGTAGGATGTAATGTATTCAGATCTGATCCAGACCCATGTCAGTCATGTAGAGTGGTTGTATTACATGGATCCAGACACAGAGGAATGATAAGGAGCAATACAGCTTAGAACTGAAGGTAGGTTGGACAGAGGTCTGGGTAACTCTCTGAGCCATAAAACCAAGTGGAGAGACACTGCCATGAAACCTGAGGCAGGATGGTACCAGCAGGCTCTTAGTAGGACATGGAAACTCTGGGGGGTGGGGAGGAGCAGAGGAGGAATATAGTATGCTGATCCAGAAGCAGAGAATAGCATTTAGGGTCTTGGAGCAAGCTCACTGGGGCCAAAGGAAGGATATATGAAACCAAAGGCTGAGAGACATGACTGAGTTCTCTCAGAATATCTCACTCTGAACTTTTCTCAATTGCAATAAATTTTGTATTGATAATGAAAGCATCAACTGGTACATATAGTTTGAATTTGTTTTTCATAAAAGTTAGTCAATAAAAGAAGAGAGACTACTTTTTTGTTAGCATATATTATTTAAATGCCCGCTTCTTTATGACATTTATGCACATAAATAATGTACTTAGATCCTCCTACCCGCATATTCATGCCCCTGTCTCTTCTCAGGTTTGTCCCCTTCCCTTTCTAAAATAGTTCTGTTTCTATTTTTCTGTTTTGTTTTGTCTTTTAGTAAAGTCTATATTCAGTGCATACCAGAAAACATATTTGTCTTCCTGAGCCTGTATTATTTCACTTAATTTAATAATCTCAATTCAATTTATTTTCCCTCCAAATGACATAATTTTTATTATTTCTATGACAGAATAAAATTTGCTTATATACACCACATTTTCTTTATCAGTCCATCTGTTAATCAATTGGCTGATCCTATAACTTGGCGATTGTGTATGGCATCATGTTACATAAATATGTGCATGAAGATATTTTTAGAAAAGTCTCGCAACCCCTTAGGAATAGGAACCTAGTTTAATTCTTCCCAACATGCTGCCATTAAGTCTTAATATTAACTGGAAAATTCAGGCGTAGGTTCCATCTGCAGGATTGCAACAGAAGGGGTAGGGAGCAGAAGAACAATTGGAGGACAGTTTTCCAAAGTAGATAACTTATATCTAGAGGAAGTGAGGCTCAAAGGACCCAGAGCAGGCAACTCGCTGCTCTTTATCCATGCTCCAAAGCAAACAGACCAATAAACAGTCTCATCAGTCTCTTAAAATGCTTTGGAAGACAACCATGCTGCGGAAATCAACGCTCTCATATGGTTATTTTGATGCTGTCTGTGTTTTGTCAGGAACAAAATGCTTTACCTCTACCTTGATATAAAGGATACACAAGATGATCAGATGGCAAACTTGTCAACATTGACCTCTGATCATGTCTAAAGAGTTGTCGACTGACTCCTTTCTCCTAAGGACAATAGCTGACAACATTTCATCAGTACTTTGATAAGAAGGTTTCCAAGATGTGCAGCACTTTTCTGTTGTTCTTTACCATCTCAGACACCCAAGTGTCTACTTTTGTAACAGTGAAGTAACTAAATAGGCTGAGTTATGTCTGAGTTAGAGTTTCTTGTGCACGTGTGCTTGCATGTATATGAAAATAACGAGGAAACATTAGGTTTTGTTTCTTGGCATTGCCAATCTCCCTCTCTGTCTTTCTGTCTCTGTCTGTCTGTCTGTCTATCTGTCTCTCCCTTCCTTTCTCTCTCAGACAGAATTTCTCACTAAGTTGTAACTCACCAAGTGGTTTATGGTGGTTGACAAACGAGCAGCGAGCAGCAGAGCTCCTTTTAACTTTGCCTGTTCAGTGCTGAGATATAAACAAGTACCAAGACTTCCAGCCTTTTAATGTGGGTTCTGGGGGATAACACTCAGGCAAATGTTTACAAGGCAAGAACTTTACAAATATCCATCTCTACAGTTTCTGACATTTCTTAAGAGGATGGATCAGAAAGGATCACCCACTTCAAGTATTCCTGCTGCTGAGGTTTTTTGCTAGCTACTGTAATACTAAGTGTGGGGTCTCCAGACTTGGAGTCTGCACCCCCAAGTTATTTCTGATTGGTAACTAAAGATGCCAACAGCCAAGAGCTAGGCAGAAGAAATATATATGGAGTTTAGGTTTCCTGGGTTTGGTGTCAGAGAGGAACCACAAGGGGGAGAAGAAAGTTCAGGGGCAGAAAAGAGTGCAGGAGGAAAAGGAAGAAGTCACTATGGTTTAGCAGTAAAGAAAACATGCTACTGTGGGCTGACCCATTGGAGTTAAGTCCTGCCCAGATGAAACATAGTAGTGATAACTTGGAGTTATCGATAGGAAAATAGATTCTGACAGTATGGAGGGTAGGCAGCTGCCCAGCTCTTTTGTTGTTTAAGGCTTATTGTAAATATAATTATTTAAATAATTACCATAACACTTTACAGACAAATTAGAATGATAACTGGAACTCAATTTTCTAAAATAGTTGGTCAATTGGGTTCACTGCAATAGAGTTTTGAAGCAATTGTAACATTTAACATTGGATATTAGTGTTTTAAAACTTGGAATTATTCAAAGTTTTAGGTAAGGAGTAGATTCAGGATAGCATGGTCAATTTTTATGAAAATTAGAAAGCTGAAAACAGCAATGAAATATCAGAGGATGTGATTACTTTGATTGGTACATAATATATTATACTAATTAAATGATTATGTGTATATGTGTGTGTGTATGTATGTGTATATGTATATATATGGAAGTCAGAGGACAGCTTTATAGACTCTTTATAGACTCAGCTCTCTTCATCCACTATGACTGAATTCATATCATCAAACTTGGTAAGTGTCTTTATCCTCTGAGCTATCTGGTCGACCCATAATGTTGATGTATTTGCATAAACTTCAGAACATGCCAGTTAAACACACAGACTGTGACTGAGAGTTAAACAAAGCAAATTGTATTATGTATTAAGTGGCCTTAGGTGATTTGACTAAATTATTTTTAACAAAGAGAGTTATTTCTTGAATCAGTTTCTCACTTCTCTGTTTACTTTGATAGCAATGAAAACATGTCAAAACAGAAACAAAATCCTTAGAAAATTAAGATAGACTTCAGAAAACAAAGTTATTATTTGCTGTATTTTTAGGGTGTTTGTCTCCTTAAAGAAGTGTTTGCCTCCCATTCAGTCTATATGCTGTGCTAGGACTCCCTCCCAAACACATAGCAATTGTATGAGACAGGCATACTTATCCTCATTTCTCAATTGTTTAATCAAAAATTTATACCTGGTGATCACCAGAGAAAACATCATCAATATCCTATGAACAAACACAACAACAGAAAGATCCCTAAAGAACCCACTACTATGAACTTGTCTTTAATACTAGTTTCCAATTTACTGGATCAAGGTATAAGACTTGTTGAAGAAATAGAGGATTTTGGGAGGTTAGATGCACTTAGATCACCTTACAATGCAAAAATGTACAGAAGTTCTCACTAATCCCACATACACATAAAGAAATATATCCCCACAGTGATAAGGCTGTATCAAAAGACCATGGGTATTAAACGAAAACTCCTAATTGTCAATATTTAATAGCCTCTCTCCCAAAGTATGACACTGGACTTGGTCTACAGTAGAATATAAATGCCCACAAAGCTACACTGGCAAATACTTTATTAAATAAATAAACTGGTGAAAATAGAGAAAAATCCTGTGTAGAAAAATTTCAAGTATTTTGTGTGGTCATTCTGTCCTCAAGGTGATGAGCATAATGTGTGTGTGTGTGTGTGTGTGTGTGTGTATACATATGTACTTTTGAGGCTTTCTATATATGTAGGCCAGAAGAGGTGTCCAAAATGCCTTTTATGTATACCCCCACCCATCCCTTTGTTGCTGGGGTCTCTGAGGCAGCCATTTCTTCTCCTGGGACAGGCTGGGATCCTGCAATCCCCAGTTATCCTCCCACCTCTGACCCTGTGAGCTGGGGTTAGAGAGCTTCAGATGCTTGGCTTGCTGTGTGCATGCTGGAATCTGCACCCCAGTCCTCAGGATTGTGGGCAAGTGCTCAACTCCTGAGCCATATTTCAAAATTTATGACTACTATAATTGTCTGCTCCTTAGGTGTGAGATAGGCACAAGGACTTCTTTCCTTCTTTAAAGAGGACATTGAAGGGGCTAGAGTGATGAAAGGGAAGAAGTGATACAATTATATTTAAATTAAAAATGTATAAAAACTCCAGAAGTCCATTCTAATAATAAAAATCATCTCAAACAAAACACAAAAAGAAGCATACCGTGAAGTATCTGGGACCTGGGCAGTATGACTCAAGACAAGTATGGCCACTAAAATTTTGGCTAAGCAGGGCCTAGCAAACACAGAAGTGGATGCTCACAGTCAGCTATTGGATGGATCACAGGGCCCCCAATGGAGGAGCTAGAGAAAGTACCCAAGGAGCTAAAGGGATCTGCAATCCTATAGGTGGAACAGCAATATGAACTAACCAGTACCCCCCGGAGCTCGTGTCTTTAGCTGCATATGTATCAGAAGATGGCCTAGTTGGCCATCATTGGGAAGAGAGGCCCCTTGGTCTTTCAAACTTCATATGCCTCAGTACAGGGGAACGCCAGGGCCAAGAAGTGGGAGTGGGTGGGTAGGGGAGTGTATGGGGGACTTTTGGGATAGCATTGGAAATGTAAATGAAGAAAATACCTAATTAAAAAATATTAGAATGGCAGAGGGAAAAAAATTTGGCTAAGCAGCGTTCCAGTTAAGAGGAACCCAAAGAGATATGGCAGCCACTTATAATGTAGTGTTTGGGATTTGATCTTAGTAAAAACTAAGTAATTAGGAAAAAAGTATAGGATTTAGTTAACAATAAACCACTTCTTGTTCATAATAGATGCTGTGGTGGTTTGAATAGCTTTGGCTCCCATGGACTCATGTGTTGTAATGCTTAGCCCACTGGGAGTAGGACTATTAGGATGTGTGGCCTTCTTGGAAGAAGTGTGTCACTGTGTGGGTAGGCTTTGAAGCTCCTAAGCTTAAGTTCTGCCCAGTGTGAAGAGAATGTCTTCTCCTGGATGTCTTTAAATCAAGTTGTGGAACTCTCAGCTTCTCCACCACCTTGTCTGCCTGCACTCTGCCATGCTTTCCACCATGATGATTATAGTCTGAACCTCTAAAAATTTAAGCCAGTCCCCATTAAATGTTTGTCTTAGTAAGAATTTCCTTGCTCACAGTGTATATCTTCACAGCAATGAAACCCTAACTAAAACAGAAGTATTGTTCTAATATAAGGTATATTGGTGTATGGAGACTTTGGTACTGACTTTTCTAAAAATCTGAATCTTACAAAATAAGTTCATTTAAAAATATAGGTTGAAAGCAAAACTTTTAAATTGTTTTTTGGGGGGCTTGGAAAATCAGGATAAGATTCATTTGCTCACAGTTATTCCTTCTGTTCATTAGTTGATGCATATATTTATTAGTTCTGGGTTTTTTGTTTGAGGCAAGGGCTTGCTATATAACATTGACTGGGTTTGAACTTCCTATGTGTACCAAGCCAGCTTTGAACTTTTGGCAGTCTTCCTGCCTTTTCTTCCTTAGTGGTAACATTTCAGACCTACACCATCATGCCTGCTTACTTTGGCCCTCTGATCTTATACCCAGGTCTTGTGCACGGTGGATGAGCATTCTACCCACTGAACTATACCCTAGTTATTTATTGGTGTCTTCAATTATTCCACAAATGTTTTTAAATATATACTTTGAGGCACCATAGCACCAGGTTACAGGTCTGTACAGCTTAGAAATGTGTATCTCCTCCATTCAGTGGTTGACATTTCCTTGAGAAGTTGTACATCACAGGTGGTTGTAGTTTAATTCCCCGAGACAGAGCAGTAAACGTATGTCATTTGGTAGAATTCAGAGAGGAATGCTGAAGCTGAGGTAGCTATTACAAAATTACTGTGGACAAAGCATTTCCTATACTTAGATTCTTATTATGGGCTATAGTGTATAAATAAATCTTCTAAAACTGAAGAGGGAAGACAATGTGTGAAAGTTTTTTCTCTCCTTCTATCATGTGGTTCCCAAGGATCAAAAGCTGGTCATCAGAGTTAGTGGTAAGTGCTTTTGATTACTGAGCCATCTCATTTGCCTGCTTTATATCTTTTTGACCATGTGCTCTTCCATTGCTTTGTGGTGCCAAAATAGGTAGCTTTTTTTGTGGTGGGTCACACCTTCCCATTTCCTCCTTTTATTAAGCCATTAGCTCACTTTCAGAAGCCAGCTTCTTTTGACAGAAGTTGATCTTATTTATAAGTCCTATGCCACAGAATAAATGATTTAATTCTTCTCAAGGTCACTTTGACTTCTACCAAGATTACATTCTGCTTATTCAACTGTAAGATGTGTTAACTGCAAGATATATTCAGCACTGCACAAAGCAGTTCCTGAAGCACAAAGATATCCATTCCTTTGGAACAGCAGCTACACTGTTGGTGAAAGCTGGCTAGAACTCCACCTTCAACTGGATGATCTAGTGGCATTCTCCATGCCTGCAGAAATAACCCACAGCATAAATCTGTGTTTTCTGAAAATACCACATTATGTTCTTGGGGACATTGGCATGGAAATGATCTCTAGTGTAAAATCTGTCTTAGATATATGGAACTCTCCAGAAGGAATATTGGATTATTGTGCTCTGTAGCTTTGCAAACCATCTTTCTTGGATGGCAGCAGAAAGCTTCAATCTACTTGCATGAATTATAAATGACACCAAGTCCTCTTGTTAAAGTAGCTACAGGATGCTTTTCTAAGAAAGCCCTTCAGCCTGTATGCATTATTATGCAACTGTCACACCAAAGATTTGCCTTTAGAAGTACTTTGGTACTCTAGACAGTTTTTAGTAAATTGAACATAGAACTCAAAGACTCGTTTTTCCTTCCTTTCTTTCTTTTTTAAAACTTTTTAAATTCTCAGGATGGTGCTGACATAAATTTGACCTGAGAAATGAAGTCATGGCTTTTAAGAATTATCCCCAAAGAAGAATTGATTATAAAGAAAGACTGCCTGTGATGGGGAGTGAGTGGAAACAACATTGATTCTGGAACAATCTCTTAGAAGTCAGACTCTAAGGTGCCTTAACATTGTTACTGTCCATATATAAATGGGGCAAAATCTGAATCAGAGGCACTAAACAATCATTGTCCCTTGTAAAGACACAGTTAGCTTAGTTCACATTCTTTAGCATATCCTTAAAATCTTTCTACATACTGCAGACATTTCCAGGCTTTTGCCATTGCAACCATTTTTCTTTGGTGAATGACTAAATAAATTATTAAATAAACATGTAGGTTAGGTTTTAGAAACATGTAATTTCAGAACCCATGAAATAAAACCAGAATCTTTGAGGACTCAGGAATGAATATTCAACAGAAGAAAATGTGTTTTTTTTTTTTTTTTTTTTTTAATACAGAGTCTCTCTAACCCTGGCTGTCCTGGAGGTCTCCCTGCAGATCAGACTTGCCTCACACTCACAGAGATCTGCCTGCCTCTGCATCCTGAGTGATGGGAACAAAGAGGAGAGCTGCGATGACCCACTTAAAATTTGTTTTTTTCTTTTTTTGAGACAATGCAACTCCTGCTGACCTGGAACTTCTTATGTAGACCAGGGTAGCCTCAAGTTCACAGAGATCTGCCTGCCTCTGTTGCCTGAGTTCTGGGACTAATGGTGTGTACCACCACGCCTGGCCCAATTTTTGTATTGGTAATTGGTAAAATAAAACATATATTGCTAATCTAAACTAATTTTTGCTCCAACAAAGGCATATTTTATTTCCACATGTATGTATATATAATAAGTAGGTAGAGTCTAGGATATACAAGGAAGGGACCAAATACATATGCATTGTACTGGATAATGTAGATTTACAATGTTGTAAAACAACAAATATTGAAAATCATTGTATTATGGAAACCATGCCATCTTATTCTGTTAGAGAGCACATTCTGGGACCTTGGAAAGCACATAGAGTTGCAAAATATGTCAATAAGTCTACAAAGAGAGTGTATTCTCTGGGGTTAGCTATTTGTGCGACTGAGGGGAGCTAGTTGCTTCTTGAACTTCAGAAATCTCACTTGTGAGAAAGATTTTTTTTTTCCATTTTTTATTAGGTATTTAGCTCATTTACATTTCCAATGCTATACCAAAAGTCCCCCTTACCCACCCACCCCCACTCCCCTACCCACCCACTCCCCCCCTTTGGCCCTGGCGTTCCCCTGTACCGGGGCACACAAAGTCTGCGTGTCCAATGGGCCTCTCTTTCCAGTGATGGCCGACTAGGCCATCTTTTGATACATATGCAGCTAGAGTCAAGAGCTCAGGGGTACTGGTTAGTTCATAATGTTGTTCCACCTATAGGGTTGAAGATCCCTTTAGCTCCTTGGGTACTTTCTCTAGCTCCTCCATTGGGAGCCCTGTGATCCATCCATTAGCTGACTGTGAGCATCCACTTCTGTGTTTGCTAGGCCCCGGCATAGTCTCACAAGAGACAGCTACGTCTGGGTCCTTTCAGTAAAATCTTGCTAGTGTATGCAATGGTGTCAGCATTTGGAAGCTGATTATGGGGTGGATCCCTGGATATGGCAGTCTCTACATGGTCCATCCTTTCATCTCAGCTCCATACTTTGTTTCTGTAACTCCTTCCATGGGTGTTTTGTTCCCACTTCTAAGGAGGGGCCTAGTGTCCACATTTCAGTCTTCATTTTTCTTGAGTTTCATGTGTTTAGGAAATTGTATCTTATATCGTGGGTATCCTAGGTTTTGGGCTAGTATCCACTTATCAGTGAGTACATATTGTGTGAGTTCCTTTGTGATTGTGTTACCTCACTCAGGATGATGCTCTCCAGGTCCATCCATTTGGCTAGGAATTTCATAAATTCATTCTTTTTAATAGCTGAGTAGTACTCCATTGTGTAGATGTACCACATTTTCTGTATCCATTCCTCTGTTGAGGGGCATCTGGGTTCTTTCCAGTTTCTGGCTATTATAAATAAGGCTGCTATGAACATAGTGGAGCATGTGTCCTTCTTACCAGTTGGGGCTTCTTCTGGATATATGCCCAGGAGAGGTATTGCTGGATCCTCCGGTAGTACTATGTCCAATTTTCTGAGGAACCGCCAGACTGATTTCCAGAGTGGTTGTACAAGCCTGCAATCCCACCAACAGTGGAGGAGTGTTCCTCTTTCTCCACATCCTCGCCAGCATCTGCTGTCACCTGAATTTTTGATCTTAGCCATTCTCACTGGTGTGAGGTGGAATCTCAGGGTTGTTTTGATTTGCATTTCCCTGATGATTAAGGATGTTGAACATTTTTTCAGGTGCTTCTCTGCCATTCGGTATTCCTCAGGTGAGAATTCTTTGTTCAGTTCTGAGCCCCATTTTTTAAGGGGGTTATTTGATTTTCTGAGGTCCACCTTCTTGAGTTCTTTATATATGTTGGATATTAGTCCCCTATCTGATTTAGGATAGGTAAAGATCCTTTCCCAGTCTGTTGGTGGTCTTTTTGTCTTATAGACAGTGTCTTTTGCCTTGCAGAAACTTTGGAGTTTCATTAGGTCCCATTTGTCAATTCTCGATCTTACAGCACAAGCCATTGCTGTTCTGTTCAGGAATTTTTCCCCTGTGCCCATATCTTCAAGGCTTTTCCCCACTTTCTCCTCTATAAGTTTCAGTGTCTCTGGTTTTATGTGAAGTTCCTTGATCCACTTAGATTTGACCTTAGTACAAGGAGATAAGTATGGATCGATTCGCATTCTTCTACATGATAACAACCAGTTGTGCCAGCACCAATTGTTGAAAATGCTGTCTTTCTTCCACTGGATGGTTTTGGCTCCCTTGTCGAAGATCAAGTGACCATAGGTGTGTGGGTTCATTTCTGGGTCTTCAATTCTATTCCATTGGTCCACTTGTCTGTCTCTATACCAGTACCATGCAGTTTTTATCACAATTGCTCTGTAGTAAAGCTTTAGGTCAGGCATGGTGATTCCACCAGAGGTTCTTTTATCCTTGAGAAGAGTTTTTGCTATCCTCGGTTTTTTGTTATTCCAGATGAATTTGCAAATTGCTCCTTCTAATTCGTTGAAGAATTGAGTTGGAATTTTAATGGGGATTGCATTGAATCTGTAGATTGCTTTTGGCAAGATAGCCATTTTTACAATGTTGGTCCTGCCAATCCATGAGCATGGGAGATCTTTCCATCTTCTGAGATCTTCTTTAATTTCTTTCTTCAGGGACTTGAAGTTTTTATCATACAGATCTTTCACTTCCTTCGTTAGAGTCACACCGAGATATTTTATATTATTTGTGGCTATTGAGAAGGGTGTTGTTTCCCTAATTTCTTTCTCAGCCTGTTTATTCTTTGTGTAGAGAAAGGCCATTGACTTGTTTGAGTTAATTTTATATCCAGCTACTTCACCGAAGCTGTTTATCAGGTTTAGGAGTTCTCTGTTGGAATTTTTAGGGTCACTTATATATACTATCATATCATCTGCAAAAAGTGATATTTTGACTTCCTCTTTTCCAATTTGTATCCCCTTGATCTCCTTTTGTTATCGAATTGCTCTGGCTAATACTTCAAGTACTATGTTGAAAAGGTAGGGAGAAAGTGGGCAGCCTTGTCTAGTCCCTGATTTTAGTGGGATTGCTTCCAGCTTCTCTCCATTTACTTTGATGTTGGCTACTGGTTTGCTGTAGATTGCTTTTATCATGTTTAGGTATTGGCCTTGAATTCCTGATCTTTCCAGAACTTTTATCATGAATGGGTGTTGGATCTTGTCAAATGCTTTTTCTGCATCTAACGAGATGATCATGTGGTTTTTGTCTTTGAGTTTGTTTATATAATGGATTACATTGATGGATTTTCGTATATTAAACCATCCCTGCATCCCTGGAATAAAACCTACTTGGTCAGGATGGATGATTGCTTTAATGTGTTCTTGGATTCGGTTAGCGAGAATTTTATTAAGAATTTTTGCATCGATGTTCATAAGAGAAATTGGTCTGAAGTTCTCTATCTTTGTTGGATCTTTCTGTGGTTTAGGTATCAGAGTAATAGTGGCTTCATAAAATGAGTTGGGTAGAATACCTTCTACTTCTATCTTGTGAAAAAGTTTGTGCAGAACTGGAGTTAGATCTTCTTTGAAGGTCTGATAGAACTCTGCACTAAACCCGTCTGGTCCTGGGCTTTTTTTGGCTGGGAGACTATTAATAACTGCTTCTATTTCTTTAGGGGATATGGGACTGTTTAGAAGGTCAACTTGATCCTGATTCAACTTTGGTACCTGGTATCTGTCCAGAAATTTGTCCATTTCGTCCAGGTTTTCCAGTTTTGTTGAGTATAGCCTTTTGTAGAAGGATCTGATGGTGTTTTGGATTTCTTCAGGATCTGTTGTTATGTCTCCCTTTTCAGTTCTGATTTTGTTAATTAGGATTTTGTCCCTGTGCCCTTTAGTGAGTCTAGCTAAGGGTTTATCTATCTTGTTGATTTTCTCAAAGAACCAACTCCTCGTTTGGTTAATTCTTTGAATAGTTCTTCTTGTTTCCACTTGGTTGATTTCACCCCTGAGTTTGATTATTTCCTGCCGTCTACTCCTCTTGGGTGAATTTGCTTCCTTTTTTTCTAGAGCTTTTAGATGTGTTGTCAAGCTGCTAGTATGTGCTCTCTCCCGTTTTTTCTTGAAGGCACTCATAGCTATGAGTTTCCCTCTTAGAAATGCTTTCATTGTGTCCCAAAGGTTTGGGTACGTTGTGGCTTCATTTTCATTAAACTCTAAAAAGTCTTTAATTTCTTTCTTTATTCCTTCCTTGACCAAGGTATCATTGAGAAGAGTGTTGTTCAGTTTCCATGTGAATGTTGGCTTTCTGTTATTTATTTTGTTATTGAAGATCAGCCTTAGTGCATGGTGATCTGATAGGATACATGGGACAATTTCAATATTTTTGAATCTGTTGAGGCCTGATTTGTGACCTATTATGTGGTCAATTTTGGAGAAGGTACCATGAGGTGCTGAGAAGAAGGTATATCCTTTTGTTTTAGGATAAAATGTTCTGTAGATATCTGTCAGATCCATTTGTTTCATCACTTCTGTTAGTTTCAGTGTGTCCCTGTTTAGTTTCTGTTTCCATGATCTGTCCATTGGTGAAAGTGGTGTGTTGAAGTCTCCCACTATTATTGTGTGAGGTGCAATGTGTGCTTTGAGCTTTACTAAAGTTTCTTTAGTGAATGTGGCTGCTCTTGTATTTGGAGCATAGATATTCAGAATTGAGAGTTCCTCTTGGAGGATTTTACCTTTGATGAGAATGAAGTGTCCCTCCTTGTCTTTTTTGATGACTTTGGGTTGGAAGTCAATCTTATCAGATATTAGGATGGCTACTCCTGCTTGTTTCTTCATACCATTTGCTTGGAAAATTGTTTTCCAGCCTTTCATTCTGAGGTAGTGTCTATCTTTTTCTCTGAGATGAGTTTCCTGTAAGCAGCAAAATGTTGGGTCTTGTTTGTGTAGCCAGTTTGTTAGTCTATGTCTTTTTATTGGCGAGTTGAGACCATTGATGTTAAGAGATATTAAGGAAAAGTAATTGTTGCTTCCTGTTATTTTAGTTGTTAAAGGTGGCATTCTGTTCTTGTGGCTGTCTTCTTTTAGGTTTGTTGAGGGATTACCTTCTTGTTTTTTCTAGGGCGTTGTTCCCATTCTTGTATTGGTTTTTTTCTGTTATTATCCTTTGAAGGGCTGGATTCGTGGAGAGATAATGCGTGAATTTGCTTTTGTCGTGGAATACTTTGGTTTCTCCCTCTATGATAATTGAGAGTTTGGCTGGGTATAGTAGGCTGGGCTGCAGTTTGTGTTCTCTTAGTGTCTGTATAACATCTGTCCAGGCTCTTCTGGCTTTCATAGTCTCTGGTGAAAAATCTGGTGTAATTCTGATAGGCTTGCCTTTATATGTTACTTGACCTTTTTCCCTTACTGCTTTTAGTATTCTATCTTTATTTAGTGCATTTGATGTTCTGATTATTACGTGTCGGGAGGAATTTCTTTTCTGGTCCAGTCTATTTGGAGTTCTGTAGGCTTCTTGTATGTTCATATGCATCTCATTCTTTAGATTTGGGAAGTTTTCTTCAATAATTTTGTTGAAGATGTTTGCTGGACCTTTGAGTTGAAAATCTTCATTCTCATCCACTCCTATTATCCGTACGTTTGGTCTTCTTATTGTGTCCTGGATTTCCTGGATATTTTGAGTTAGGATCTTTTTGCATTTTCCATTTTCTTTGATTGTTGTGCCGATGTTCTCTATGGAATCTTCTGCACCTGAGATTCTCTCTTCCATCTCTTGTATTCTGTTGCTGATGCTCAAATCTATGGTTCCAGATTTCTTTCCTAGGGTTTCTATCTCTAGTGTTGCCTCGCTTTGAGTTTTCTTTATTGTGTCTACTTCCCTTTTTAGGTCTAGTATGGTTTTGTTCATTTCCATCACCTGTTTGTATGTTTTTTCCTCTTTTTCTGTAAGGACTTCTACCTGTTTGATTGTGTTTTCCTGTTTTTCTTTAAGGACTTGTAACTCTTTAGCAGTGTTCTCCTGTATTTCTTTAAGTGATTTATTAAAGTCCTTCTTGATGTCCTCTACCATCATCATGAGATATGCTTTTAAATCTAGGTCTAGGTTCTCAGGTGTGTTGGGGTTCCCTGGACTGGGCGAAGTGGGTGTGCTGGGTTCTGGTGATGGTGAGTGGTCTTGGTTCCTGTTAGTAAGATTCCTCCGTTTACCTTTCGCCATCTGGTAATCTCTGGAGTTAGTAGTTATAGTTGACTCTGTTTAGAGATTGTTCTTCTGGTGATTCTGTTACCGTCTATCAGCAGACCTGGGAGACAGATTCTCTCCTCTGAGTTTCAGTGCTCAGAGCACTCTCTGCTGGCAAGCTCTCTTACAGGGAAGGTGCGCAGATATCTTGTATTTGGACCTCCTCCTGGCCGAAGAAGAAGGCCCAAAACAGGACCTTTCTCAGACACTGTGTTGCTTTGGCAGTTCCCAGGTGGTACAGACTCTCACCTAAGCAGACTAAATTCCTAAGTTCCTTGGAGTCCCGGGACCAAGATGGCGACCGCTGCTGCTGTGGCTTAGGCCGCCTCCCCAGCCGGGTGGGCACCTGTCCTCCGGTCCGGAAGGTGGCCGGCTGTCCCCGGCCCACACAGGGTGCTGCCTCAGCGCCTCTGTGCTTCTGCCTGTTCCAGAAGCTGTCAGGTTCTCTGGCGCACCCTCTCACCTGTTCAGACTAATTTCCTAAGTTCGGCGGGTCTCGGACCAAGATGGCGACCGCTGCTGCTGTGGCTTAGGCCGCCTCCCCAGCTGGGCGGGCACCTGTCCTCCGGTCCGGACGGTGGCCGGCTGTCCCCGGCCCACAAAGGGTGCTGCCTCAGCGCCTCTGTGCTTCTGCCTGTTCCAGAAGCTGTCAGGTTCTCTGGCGCACCCTCTCACCTGTTCAGACTAATTTCCTAAGTTCGGCGGGTCCCGGACCAAGATGGCGACCGCTGCTGCTGTGGCTTAGGCCGCCTCCCCAGCTGGGTGGGCACCTGTCCTCTGGTCCGGAAGGTGGCCGGCTGTCCCCGGCCCACACAGGGTGCTGCCTCAGCGCCTCTGTGCTTCCGCCTGTTCCAGAAGCTGTCAGGTTCTCTGGAGCACCCTCTCACCTGTTCAGACTAATTTCCTAAGTTCCGAGAAAGATTTTTATAGACATGCTGTGGATGACTGAACTTTAGAATGACAAAGTTAGAGGGACCTAGCCTTCCAGGATCACTAAGCCTTCCTTAAAATTAAGGACTTTGTGAATAATATAGGAAATTCATCAAAACAATTTTTAAAGAATAATAAAAGGCACTTGAGCCTCATAGTGGTGATTCATGCCTTTAATCCCAGCATTCCAGAGGCACAGGTAGGAGGATCTCTGAGATCAAGGACAGTCTGGTTTACCGAGCAAGTTTACGGACAGTTAGAGTCACACAGAGAAACAATGTTTTAGGGAAAAAAAGGATGGGGCTTGAACAACATGCACTGTGGGGAGCCCATCTGGAGTTAACTTTGGCTGACTTCTTGTTAGTGATCAATCATGAATGAGTCACGGACATGTGTGTTGGTTTATGTGTTATAGCCTGCCAAGTTCCTCTGCTTATACATTCATACTTGAGAGACTGTCCAAGCCTGAAAGAAATGGCCTTAGTCAAACATAGATACTGTGTACCATCAACTCTCCAAGTAAGCATTTGTGGTGAATGTTTAACTTCCTAAACTTAACCATGCTTTCTGTTGCTTACCTTAAAAGACACTGAGAAAACACACTTGCTGCTGGCATGGTATTAACCAGCAGCCCTCCCATATCTGTCTCTTGCATCTTCTTTCTGCCTTTCCTATAGTCATCCTCACTCCCCGAGTCATAGTTTTCCTGTTGACTGAGTGTCAGGCTCTGGAAGAATAATGCCTAATGTGCAGCTCAACTATGGAAGACAAAGTGAAAGACACTGCAGAAAAAGTGAGTGATCAGAAAAAGAAGAGGGAAGTCAGAAAAAGAGAGTTCGGTGTGGTAAGTACTTCTCTGGAGTAAAAGACACAGGAAAATGTAGGGAAGGGAGCTTAGAAAAAAGCAAAAGACATAGGATAAAAAGGGGGAAATGGGAACTGCTGATTTTTTTTTTTAATGTTGAAAGTAGGGCAACAGCAGTTACATAGTTTTTTAGATTTTATAGAGAAGGCTTGTCCTTGACTTTCTGAGGAAGGTACAATACATTTAGCAACCTGGAAGAAAGTTGGAGAAAGACTTTAAAACTATTATGATGTGCATGGAGTAGGTAGAGTGCCTGTAGATACTTTGCCTTTAGACCCAGATTAGAGCTAGGAGAGAGAAGTGGGTTTTGGAGAATCAGTCCCCCACTCTGTCCAGGGATGCTTTGAGTTATGATCCGATCCAGCAAGTGAAGGTCTAAGAAAATATGATTATGTAAGATGTTTGAGATGGCTAAACACAAGTGACTAAGGTTAGAGGATGGAGGATGATGATTTAGAAATTTAAAAAAAATACTTCAGATGAAAGATTTTTAAGGGGGTAAATGCAAGTAAAGATATTTAAAGTTGATAAATGCAAGTTATAAATGTTGGAGGGTATAAGAAGATGTTTTAAGATATGGAAATGCAAGTCATAGAGATATAAGAAATGACTTAAGGTGTAAAAGTGGGAAATGTCTCATATTCTTCTCTACAGGCTATTGTTATTTCAAAGTTCAGAATTTTAACATTGAGTTCTGATAAGCTAATAGAACAATATCAGTTTACAATTCAGTCACAAGCTCAGGATTTTAATTTTCCTTTGGTTGTCTTCTGAATATGAACTTAAAGATGCTTCTCATTATGCTTTTTTTTCCCGTTTTTTATTAGGTATTTAGCTCATTTACATTTCCAATGCTATACCAAAAGTCCCCCATACCCGCCCCCCTACTCCCCTGCCCACCCACTCCCCCTTTTTGGCCCTGGCGTTCCCCTGTACTGGGGCATATAAAGTTTGCAAGTCCAATGGGCCTCTCTTTGCAGTGATGGCCAACTAGGCCATCTTTTGATACATATGCAGCTAGAGTCAAGAGAATCTCTGTTCAATCTGCATATGTATAGCTGTAAACCTATAGCTTTAACTAGGTCTCAAAGGCATGAATCTACTCCTCTTGTCTAGCAGACACATGCTAACTTCTTTCTCTAAAATATGGATTTCAATACAATGATAATCACGAATGCACATTCTTTTGTAAACTAAAGTTCACATAAGTTTCAGGAAATCAAGAGTCCTAAGACTTAGACCTGCCTGTCACAGATCAAATGGATTCTAGATAAGTACATCTGCCTGTTCTGATCTAATCCAGCAGGTGGCCCCAAATATAAATTATATAAACTAACAGATGATATAGGTTAGAATTTACATAAATGTATACATATATATTATTCATGTGTCATCAGAAGATGACCTGTCCCTAATAACTACATATATCTTCATATATGCATGTGCATATAAATTATCCACAATACATATGAATTATACAAATTAAATATGAATTAAACATTAAATATGATTTTATGTTTATATATACATATACAGAAAATATTGATAATATACATTAAATATTTTATATTTTAAATGGAAATTATATATACTAAATATAATACATATATGTTAGAATATGAATTAAATATGAGTTAAATTTATAAAATATAAGTTATAACGTATATTAAATACATAATTTCACATGTCCTCAAATACAGGAAATTATGGAATGAGCCCATGGAGCTTTAAATAGTCAGTTATAAAAAATGAAAAATGGGGAGTTGTATACTCCTTCACCACAAAATTTTATTTAAATTTTTTTGACCTTAGATGCCAAGGGACTCTCTGCTGCTGTGTATGTATGGCCCCCTACAATTAGGCATACTTATGCCAGGTAAAAATGGAAGGCTCTACTTACTGGCATATGGCATGGTCCCAATTAATGGGGTGCGATAGTTTGTATATGCTTGGCCCAGGGAGTGGTACTATTTGGAGTAGTGGTCTTGTTGGAGGAGGTGTGCCACTGTGGATGTGGACTTTCAGACCCATGTCCTAGATGCCTGGAAGCTAGTCTTCTCCTAGAACCTTCCATGAAGAGGTAGAACTCTCAGCTCCTTCTTCACCATGCCTACCTGGATGTTGACATGCTCCTGTCTTGGTGATAATGGGTTGAACCTCTGAACCTATAAAACCAGATAAATGCCATTCTTATAAGAGTTGCCTTGGTCATGGTTTCTGTTCATAGCAGTAAAACTCTAACCAAGACATAGGGAAGAGGACATATTTGTGTTTTTTTCCTCGGGATGCTAAAGGAGTATAATAGCTGCCAGAGTAATTGGTGAGACATGCTGATGCTGGAACACAGAATGACTGTGATCTTGTTGAGTATCCTGACCATGGAAATGGAGTAGCTGTACTGAGCATATGTTCCTGACCCACTTTTACTACATCCTTCTGTATAGTCAAGACCAGAAATACTAATGACCTCTAATAATACTCAGCTGTTAGGGTTTCCTTGGTCTGAGAGTAAAAAGTATTCCAAATTGGCGAAACACACTTCTATGGGTCAGGGCTTACCTATTTGTTTTACTAGAAATAGTGCCAATGCTGGATGTGTTCTTGTGGCCCCCCAGACTTGGAAGAAGACTATCTCTAAGACTGTAGTGCAAAGCATTAAGATGGGAAGGCCCATAGCTCAGACTGGACAAGTTGCCCTGCCTCAGGTTTTTAGACCTTGTAGGACAGAGAACATGGAGACTGTAGAACCTGCCTTCAAAAAAAAAATCAATCAAATGGCAAAATTGTTATAATGACTCTCCTCTTTCCTTTAATGTGACCAGTTATTCTGACTCAATCATGGACCATTCTGGAAATTAATCCAGTATTAGAGAAACGGAAACAACAGTGGGCATTTGGAAGGCGGCTTCTGGATATTTTCAGAGACATATTGGGAAATTGGCAGTTACCTTGTATGATGTTATGTTTGTCGAGAATAAAAATTGGAACAGGTTCTGGGGTTAAGGTAAATGTAGCATCCTGCGTTACCCCACCTAATCTTTTACTAATAAGGGATGTTACCTTTGGTAGTTGGTCTGATAATGAGTTTAGTGTTTCTTGTTTTAATTATCTTTGCCCACTTGTGTTTTCGTACTATATGATGGTCAATCTGTATGATAGTACATCAACCATATTTTATTATGATTCCTGTAAATTTATCTGCACCCTGATATTTTGAAAAAAGCTTACAAATATTGGAAGAATTAGATGATGCTCTGGCAAAGATAAAATGTGTTATTGGGCTGATCATTGCTGACATTGCTACTCTCTTAACACTTATAGCCAGTGCTACTTCTGCATTAGCTCTAGCATAAGAGTTACAAACAACTAGTTTTGTTAATCATCTTGCAGAAACTGTAACCCATGCCCTGACTACAAGAGAATTTGGATAGACTGCTGGAACAAAGAATGGCATTATATGATATAGTGCAGATCATGGAACATGAGATACTAGGAATGAAAGTCAGAAGCCATTTAGAATGTCCTGCTCAATTATCTATGTATTTGTATAGCTCCAAAAATATATAATGAAAGACATAATTGGGCCAGAGTAAAAAGACAACCTCAAAGTATATGGCATAATATTACTACTGCTTTAGATTTTTTAACTTTGAATAAGGAAATTGTAATTTAAGAAATGCAAAGCCTTTGTCTTTTGACACTGCTAGCATTGAAAATGATATTCTGAAAAAGTTACAGGCTGTATTTCCTTTCATGACCCTTGTTTACATCTCTCTTACTGGGGGCTTGGCTTAATGATCCTTTTTATGGCATGTCTATTACTTGTTCTTTTGTGAGGAATCGTCAGAGCTTTTACAGATGTCAAAGCAGAATTACATAAATTCAAGCTCCAACATCTTCCCTAGCAGAAGGTGATAGTCAATTATGGGTAAGATGGTCTTGAAAGCCTTCTCAACCTAAGACAGACCATGAATACAAGATTAATCACGTGCCAATGATGGGTAAGAGCTGTGTTTTCAGATGGCAACCTAAGACAGGCACAACTTTCTTCTCTGTGACTGATAGAAAAAAAAAGGACAGAGGTGGATAAACCTTAGATAGGGCATGAATGCTAGAATTCATGTACCAATGATGGGTAAGGTCAACACTTTTTGAGGGGATGCCTAAGATCAACATAGTCTTTCTGCGTCAATAGCTGAGATACCTTTGGCTTTAAATAAATATTTTAAATAATAGGAAAAACTATTACAAAGGTTAAATAGAGGTCTTTCCCCCCAAACTTCCTGTCTGCTCAATATTCTGTAAAACTTAATAGATAAAAAAGATAAACTTGATAAAAACTTAATAGATAAACTTATAGATAAAAAAGGCAGATATGTGGGGAGCACATCTGGATTTAACTTTGGTTGTGATTAATCATGAATGAGTCTGCTGACGTCTGTCTTTGTTTTTAGTTAAGACATGTGTTATATCCTGCCAACTTTCCCTGCTTACACATCTGTTCTTTAGAGACTGTTCAAGCCTGAAGGAAATGACCTTAGTTAAACATAGATACTATGTACCATAAACTCTCCAAGTAAGCCTTTGTGGTCAATGTTTAACTTTCTGGAATTGGTCTTGCTTTCTGTTACTTGCCTTTAAAAGACACAGGCTTACACTCACAAGAAAAACATCAGACAAATGCAGTTGGTGACAGTCTTATGAGTTAATTGACTGTATGCTTCTGAACTGGCAATTCAGTCAGACAAACTCATTTGGCTAGGAGGACCTTAAGAATACAGGTCAAGTTAATGTGGCAAGGTGTCCTAGAGCAGATAAAAAAGATACTAGGTAGCAATTGTGGAGATATGTAGGAGGTATGGGATTTAGTTTGGACTGAGATGTCAACTTGGTTTATTAATTAAAACTTATCATTCTAATATAGTGTTTTAAATAATAGGAATTTTTTTTTTTTTTTTTTTGGTTTTTTGAGACAGGGTTTCTCTGTATAGCCCTGGCTGTCCTGGAACTCACTTTGTAGACCATGCTGGCCTCGAACTCAGAAGTCCACCTGCCTCTGCCTCCCGAGTGTTGGGATTAAAGGCATGTGCCACAGGAAAAACTTTTACAGAGATTAAATAGAGGTTTTTTCCCCCAAACTTCCTGTCTGTTCAATTTTCTGTAAAACTTAATTTTGGACAAAATAATTTGGCATAATATAAGAAAAAGTAAGTTTGCTTCACTTAAGCTGATCTAGATTACATACATTATTTCTGAGGACGTGGAGAATTCACTCAAAACCATAAAGTTTTAATACATTAGTGATCATAAAATAACTGTTAAAAGAAAGTGAAAATACAAATCTCTTTAAAAATATAACCTATCAGCAGAAATGTACTGTCAGACCATCTGACACAGAAAATATGAATTTAAGGTCTGTACAGCTTTGAAGGCTAATTTATATTTTGTAGCCTTATTAAATAATTTTAGGGACCCTTCAAATATAAACATCCCTAGTCAGTACATCCCACAGTGTAATTTTATTTATAAATATTTCATGTGCAGACGTATAATTTTTAAGTATCAGAATTCAGACAAATAAGAATTTCCTGAATGGAAATGATTGACACGTCCAGAATTTTTCTAGAGAATCCTGCCTGCTAATTCTTCTCTTTTTTCTTTTTTTGAATTAGGTATTTTCCTCATTTACATTTCCCAATACTATCCCAAAAGTCTCCCATACCCACCCCCACCCCACTCCTCTAACCACCCACTCACCCTTTTTGGCCCTGGCATTCCCCTGCACTGGGGCATATAAAGTTTGCAAGTCCAATGGGCCTCTCTTTCCAGTGATGGCCAACTAGGCCATCTTTTGATACATATGCAGCTAGAGACAAGAGCTCTGGGGTACTGGTTAGTTCATATTATTGTCGCACCTATAGGGTTGCAGTTCCCTTTAGCTCCTTGGGTACTTTCTCTAGCTCCTCCATTGGAGGCTCTGTGATCCATCCAATAGCTGACTGTGAGCATCCACTTCTGTGTTTGCTAGGCCCCGGCATAGTCTCACAAGAGACAGCTATATCTGGGTCCTTTCAGCAAAATCTTGCTAGTGTATGCAATGGTGTCAGCGTTTGGAAGATGATTATAGGATGGATCCCTGGATATGGCAATCACAAGATGGTCCATCCTTTTGTCACAGCTCCAAATTTTGTCTCTGTAACTCCTTCCATGGGTGTTTTGTTCCCAAATCTAAGAAGGGGCAAAGTGTCCACACTTTGGTCTTCGTTCTTCTTGAGTTTCATGCGTTTAGCAAATTGTATCTTATATCTTGGGTATCCTAAGTTTCTGGGCTAATATCCACTTATCAGTGAGTACCTGTTGTGTGAGTTCCTTTGTGATTGGGTTACCTCACTCAGGATGATGCCCTCCAGGTCCATCCATTTGCCTAGGAATTTCATAAATTCATTCTTTTTAATAGCTGAGTAGTACTCCATTGTGTAAATGTACCAGATTTTGTGTATCCATTCCTCTGTTGAGGGGCATCTGGGTTCTTTCCAGCTTCTGGCTATTATAAACAAGGCTGCTATGAACATAGTGGAGCATGTGTCCTTCTTACCGGTTGGGGCATCTTCTGGATATATGCCCAGAAGAGGTATTGCTGGATCTTCCGGTAGTACTATGTCCAATTTTCTGAGGAACCGCCAGACTGATTTCCAGAGTGGTTGTACAAGCTTGCAATCCCACCAACAATGGAGGAGTGTTCCTCTTTCTCCACATCCTTGCCAGCATCTGCTGTCACCTGAATTTTTGATCTTAGCCATTCTGACTGGTGTGAGGTGGAATCTCAGGGTTGTTTTGATTTGCATTTCCCTGATGATTAAGGATGTTGAACATTTTTTTCATGTGCTTCTCTGCCATTCGGTATTCCTCAGGTGAGAATTCATTGTTCAGTTTTGAGCCCCATTTTTTAATGGGGCTATTTGATTTCCTGGAGTCCACCTTCTTGAGTTCTTTATATATATTGGATATTAATCCCCTATCTGATTTGGGATAGGTAAAGGTCCTTACCCAATCTGTTGGTGATCTTTTTGTCTTATTGATGGTTTCTTTTGCCTTGCAGAAGCTCTGCAATTTTATGAGGTCCCATTTATCGATTCTCGATCTTACAGCACAAGCCATTGCTGTTCTATTCAGAAAATTTCCCCCTGTACCCATATCTTCGAGGCTTTTCCCTACTTTCTCCTCTATAAGTTTCAGTGTCTCTGGTTTTGTGTGGAGTTCCTTGATCCACTTATATTTGACCTTAGTACAAGGAGCTAGAAATGGATCAATTCGCATTTTTCTACATGATAACTTCCAGTTGTGCCAGCACCATTTGTTGAAAATGCTGTCTTTTTTTCACTGGATGGTTTTAGCTCCCTTGTCAAAGATCAAGTGACCATAGGTGTGTGGATTCATCTCTGGGTCTTCAATTCTGTTCCATTGGTCTACTTGTCTGTCACTATACCAGTACCATGCAGTTTTGATCACAATTGCTCTGTAGTAAAGCTTTAGGTCCAGCATGGTGATTCCACCAGAGGTTCTTTTATCCTTGAGAAGAGTTTTGCTATCCTAGGTTTTTTGTTATTCCAGATGAATCTGCTGGTTGCCCTTTCTAATTCGTTGAAGAATTGAGTTGGAATTTTGATGGGGATTGCATTGAATCTGTAGATTGCTTTTGGCAAGATAGCCATTTTTACAATGTTGATCCTGCCAATCCATGAGCATGGGAGATCTTTCCATCTTCTGAGATCTTCTTTAATTTCTTTCTTCAGAGACTTGAAGTTCTTATCATACAGATCTTTCACTTCCTTAGTTAGAGTCATGCCAGGGTCTTTTATATTATTTGTGACTATTGAGAAGGGTGTTGTTTCCCTAATTTCTTTCTCAGCCTGTTTATTCTTTGTGTACAGAAAGGCCATTGACTTGTTTGAGTTAATTTTATATCCAGCTACTTCATTGAAGCTGTTTATCAGGCTTAGGAGTTCTCTGGTGGAATTTTTAGGGTCACTTATATATACTATCATATCATCTGCAAAAAGTGATATTTTGACTTCTTCCTTTCCAATTTGTATCCCCTTGATCTCCTTTTGTTGTCTAATTGCTCTGGCTAGGACTTCAAGTACAATGTTGAATAGGTAGGGCGAGAGTGGACAGCCTTGTCTAGTCCCTGATTTTAGTGGGATTGCTTCCAGCTTCTCACCATTTACTTTGATGTTGGCTACTGGTTTGCTGTAGATTGCTTTTATCATGTTTAGGTATGGGCCTTGAATTCCTGATCTTTCCAAGACTTTTATCATGAATGGTTGTTGGACTTTGTCAAATGCTTTCTCAGCATCTAACGAGATGATCATGTGGTTTTTGTCTTTGAGTTTGTTTATATACTGGATTACATTGATGGATTTCCGTATATTGAACCATCCCTGTATCCCTGGGATGAAACCTACTTGGTCAGGATGGATGATTGTTTTGATGTGTTCTTGGATTCGGTTAGCAAGAACTTTATTGAGGATTTTTGCATCAATATTCATAAGGGAAATTGGTCTGAAGTTCTCATTTTTGTTGGGTCTTTTTGTGGTTTAGGCATCAGAGTAATTGTGGCTTCATAGAATGAGTTGGGTAGAGTACCTTCTGTTTCTATTTTGTGGAATAGTTTGTGAAGAACTGGGATTAGATCTTCTTTGAAGGTCTGATAGAACTCTGCACTAAATCCATCTGGTCCTGGGCTTTTTTTGGCTGGGAGACTATTAATGACTGCTTCTATTTCTTTGGGGGATATAGGGCTGTTTAGATCATTAACCTGATCTTGATTCAACTTTGGTACCTGGTATCTGTCTAGAAACTTGTCCATTTCATCCAGGTTTTCCAGTTTTGTTGAGTATAGCCTTTTGTGGAAGGATCTGATGGCATTTTGGATTTCTTCAGGATCTGTTGTTATGCCTCCTTTTTCATATCTGATTTTGTTAATTAAAATGCTTTCCCTGTGCCCTCTAGTGAGTCTGGCTAAGGGTTTGTCTATCTTGTTGATTTTTTCAAAGAACCAGCTCCTCGTTTGGTTGATTCTTTAAATAGTTCTTCTTGTTTCCACTTGGTTGATTTCGCCCCTGAGTTTGATTATTTCCTGCCTTCTACTCCTCTTGGGTGAATTTGCTTCCTTTTGTTCTAGAGCTTTTAGGTGTGTTGTCAAGCTGTTAATGTGTGCTCTCTCTAGTTTCTTTTTGGAGGCACTCAGAGCTGAGTTTTCCTCTTAAAATACTTACATTGTGTCCCATAAGTTTGGGTATTGTACTGGCTATTTTTGTGTCAACTTGACACAGCTCTAGTTATCACAGAGAAAGGAGTTTCAGTTGAGGAAATGCCTCCATGAGATACAACTGTAAGGCATTTTCTCAATTAGTGATCAAGCGGGAAAGGTCCCTTGTGGGTGGGACCATCTCTGGGCTGGTAGTCTTGTTCTATAAGAAAGCAGGCTGAGCAAGCCAGGGGAAGCCAGCCAGTAGTGAACATCCCTCCATGGCCTCTGCATCAGCTCCTACTTTCTGACCTGCTTGAGTTCCAGCCCTGACTTCCTTGGTGATGAACAGCAGTATGGAAGTGTAAGCTGAATAAACACTTTCCTCTCCAACTTGCTTCTTGGTCGTGATGTTTGTGCAAGAATAGAAACCCTGACTAAGACAGGTATGTTGTGGCTTCATTTTCATTGAACCCTAAGAAGTCCTTAATTTCTTTATTCGTTCCTAGACCAAGGTATCATTGAGAAGAGTGTTGTTCAGTTTCCACGTGAATGTTGGCTTTCTATTATTTATTTTGTTATTGAAGATCAGCCTTAGTCCATGGTGATCTGATAGGATGCATGGGACAAATTCAATATTTTTGTATCTGTTGAGGCTTGTTTTGTAACCAATTATGTGGTCAGTTTTGGAGAAGGTACCATGAGGTGCTGAGAAGAAGGTATATCCTTTTGTTTTAGGATAAAATGTTCTGTAGATATCTGTTAAGTCCATTTGTTTCATCACTTCTGTTAGTTTCATTGTGTTCCTGTTTAGTTTCTGTTTCCATGATCTGTCCATTGGTGAAAGGGGTGTGTTGAAGTCTCCCACTATTATTGTGTGAGGTGCAATGTGTGCTTTGAGCTTTACTAAAGTTTCTTTAATGAATGTGGCTGCCCTTGTATTTGGAGCATAGATATTCAGAATTGAGAGTTCCTCTTGGAGGATTTTACCTTTGATGAGTATGAAGTGCCCCTCCTTGTCTTTTTTGATGACTTTGGGTTGGAAGTCGATTTTGTTAGATATTAGAATGGCTACTACAGCTTGTTTCTTCATACCATTTGCTTGGAGAATTGTTTTCCAGCCTTTCATTCTAAGGTAGTGTCTATCTTTTTCTTTGAGATGAGTTTCCTGTAAGTAGCAAAATGTTGGGTCTTGTTTGTGTAGCCAGTTTGTTAGTCTATGTCTTTTTATTGGGGAGTTGAGTCCATTGATATTAAGAGATATTAAGGAAAAGTAATTGTTGCTTACTGTTATTTTTGTTGTTAAAGTTGGCATTCTGTTCTTGTGGCTGTCTTCTTTTAGGTTTGTTGAGGGATTACCTTCTTGTTTTTTCTAGGGTATGGTTCAGGTCCGTGTATTATTTTTTCTTGTATTATTTTTTTCTTTTTCTGTTATTATCCTTTGAAGGGCTGGATTCTTGGAAAGATAATGCGTGAATTTAGTTTTGTTGTAGAATACTTTGGTTTCTCCATCTATGGTAATTGAGATTTTTGCTGGGTATAGTAGGCTGATGTGGGGAGCCGCCCTCACATTCGCCGTTACAAGATGGCACTGACATCCTGTGTTCTAAGTGGTAAACAAATAATCTGCGCATGTGCCAAGGGTAGTTCTCTACCCCATGTGCTCTGCCTTCCCTGTGACGCCAATGGGCTGCAGCCAATCAGGGATCGACACGTTCTAGGCGGAGGATAATTCTCCTTAAAAGGGACGGGGTCTCGCCATTCTCTCTCTTGCTCCTGAAGATGTAAGCAATAAAGCTTTTGCCTCAGAAGATTCCGGTTTGTTGCGTCTTTCCTGGCCGGTTGTGAACGCGTGTAAGAGGCTGGGGTGGAATTTGTGTTCTCTTTGTGTCTGTATAACATCTGTCCAGGCTCTTCTGGCTTTCATAGTCTCTGGTGAAAAATCTGGTGTAATTCTGATAGGCTTGCCTTTATATGTTACTTGACCTTTTTCCCTTACTGCTTTTAGTATTCTATCTTTATTTAGTGCATTTGTTGTTCTGATTATTATGTGTCGGGAGGAATTTCTTTTCTGGTCCAGTCTATTTGGAGTTCTGTAGGCTTCTTGTATGTTCATGGGCATCTCTTTCTTTAGATTTGGGAAGTTTTCTTCTATGATTTTTTTTTTGAATATATTTGCTTGTCTTTTGAGTTGAAAAATCTTCATTCTCATCCACTCCTATTATCCGTAGGTTTGGTCTTCTCATTGTGTCCTGGATTTCCTGGATGTTTTGAGTTAGGATCTTTTTGCATTTTGCATTTTCTTTGATTGTTGTGCCGATGTTCTCTATGGAATCTTTTGCACCTGAGATTCTCTCTTCCATCTCTTGTATTCTGTTCCTGATGCTCACATCTATGGTTCCAGATTTCTTTCCTAGGATTTCTATCTCCAGTGTTGCCTCACTTTGGGTTTTCTTTTTTGTGTCTACTTCCCTTTTTAGGTCTTGGATGGTTTTGCTCATTTCCATCACCTGTTTGGATGTGTTTTCCTGTTTTTCTTTAAGGACTTGTAACTCTTTAGTAGTGTTCTCCTGTATTTCTTTAAGTGAGTTATTAAAGTCCTTCTTGATGTCCTCTACCATCATCATGAGATATGCTTTTAAATCCAGGTGTAGCTTTTCGGGTGTGTTGGGGTGCCCTGGACTGGGCGAAATGGAAGTGCTGGGTTCTGATGATGGTGAGTGGTCCTGGTTTCTGTTAGTAAGATTCTTACATTTACCTTTCACCATCTGGTAATCCCTGGAGTTAGTTCTTATAGTTGTCTCTGTTTAGAGATTGTTCCTCTGGTGATTCTGTTACCGTCTATCAGCAGACCTGGGAGACAGATTCTCTCCTCTGAGTTTCAGTGGTCAGAGCAGTCTCTGCAGGCAAGCTCACCTCTTACAGGGAAGGTGCACAGTTATCTGGCGTTTGGACCTCCTCCTGGCTGAAGATGAAAGGCCAAAACAGAACCTTTCCCAGAAGCTGTGTTGCTTTGGCCTGTCCCAGAAGCTGTTAATTTCAGTATTCCACACTCTCACCTGTGAAGACTACTTTCTGCAGAGTCCCGGAACCAAAATGGCTTCCTCAGATCCTGAGGCTAGGGCATCCCGGGCCGGGCAGACACCAGACCTCTGGCTGGGAAGGTGGCCGGATATCTGAAGCCCGAAAATGATGGTGCCTCAGAAGCTCTGTGGCTCTCACCTGTCCCAGAAACTGTTAGCTTCTGTAGTCCGCACTCTCACCTGTGCAGGCTGCTTTCTGCTGAGTCCGGGAACCAAGGTGGCTCCCACCACTCCTGAGTCAAAATCCTAGCCTCCTGGGCCAGGTGGACCCCTGTCCTCTGGCCGGGAAGGTGGCCGGATGTCTGGAGCCCGAAAACGGCGCTGCCTCAGAAGCTCTATGGCTCTCGCCTGTCCCAGAAGCTGTTAGCTTCTGTGGTCCACACTCTCGTCTTTGTAGACAACTTTCTGCGGAGTCCTGGAGCCAAGATGGCTCCCGCAGATCCTGAGGTGCTAATTCTTTCTATTTGAATGAGTATGGGCATGAACGATTTGTGTGATATTTTAGAGATATAATTTATTCAAAGTTTAAGTACCTCTTCTGACCTTCTGTACCTGTAGGTTATCATAATCAGTGACAATTTCACATATATTGAATTCTACACTATCATAAGATATCTTGTATTAATTCTGTTATGAAAGGATTTGTTATCTGGTAAGAGAGTAACATTTCAATTCTGACCTGCTATTTCACTAAGAAAAGAATTATGCAAATTATTTAATTCCCAAATATTTTCTTACCTTTAAAGTATGCTATTAGAAAGAGTAGGTACTGTTTTCTCCTTAGTGTACACTAAGACATTCCGCACACTGCCCCTAGTGTCAAGCTTGTTTTATTTTATCATTAGCTGTTGATGTGCTCATTACCTTGTAGTATCTAAGACATGTGAGGGATTAGGAACACGGGGGGGAAGATGATTAATGACACTCTCCATTTATACAGAGCCCTTAGGGCTTGTTAATGCTTGATGCATGTGGAAGCCCTCTTGAGATCTCTAACACTCTTCGCAAATGTCAGACAGTAATATTTTCTTAGGCTTTTCTGTAGCTCAGTTCTACCAGATAATGGTTCTGGGAGGGCTTCAGGGAAAATATTTGACGTGATTTTCTGGATAAGGGGACTGAGATCCAGTGAGCATTGTGGGTTGCACTCCATGTGCTGTCTTAGGACAGATAAGCCCTCTGAGCATCTGTTGGTTCTACAGTAGGAGTGACTGCCATTTGCATCTAGGATAGACTCTGAGGCTGCTAATGCACTTCGTGCACTTAGTTTCATGTTCGACTATCTAAAAGTGCTCTAACAGTTTTGACTATTACATTATTGTCTGGTTTTTTTGTTTGTTTGTTTTTCTGTCATCTCATTTACTCTCCTCAGGGCAGCTATCATGTTGAGACAAAGAAAAACAAATATTGTCACTTAATTTCCATCATTCAGTTCTGAATTTGAACAGAGAATCATGGCTTCCAGGGCTCGATTTTGTTTGCATCAGTGTTTATTAAAAACATCCTATCGAAATCCTGGCTAAGTTCCATTAGCCTATGGATAAAGGTGTATTTAACATCAATCATTCACTCCCAGAGATCTAGGACAGCCAAGTGACTGGACAGTCATGTGGAGAGGATGCTAGAAGGATGTGAGAGCATGCACCAGTGACACTCAGCTCCCTTTCCAATTGTCACAATGGTGAAACTGTACAAGGACAGTTGGCCTATAAACAAATAAATGTTCAACAAGCAGTTGGAGTTAATGCTGCTGCTGCTTGGGTTTGTGCATTGGGACTCTCCATTTGCAATTACAACCGCAAATGAGCTATAGAGTATCTTTTATTAAGCAGTACATGTGTTTCTATAATACCCCTGCTCTCCTGTGTTGCAGTAATCAGGAAATGATGTCCGCCGAAAATGGAGTTGTCATTGCGGGTCATTTGTAGGCTTTCTTAGCTGAGGTGGAGGGATTGGAGCAGAGTTAGAAGTTTTAGCAAGAAAGGAGTAAAGCTTGCTTCAGTTCGTCTGCTTTGTATGTAGGAGAGTTGCAATGCCATTTTTAAGAAATGAAAGCTGTCAGCATCCAGCTTCACCTTGGGAGACCTCAACCTTGCAGAGCTCCTTTCTTGTACAAGGTTGTACTTCCTCTCATGCCTGCCTAGGCAATAGCCCTGCTGGCTCAGCACGACTCTGCATTTCCTTTGTTCTGGTTCCCCAAGGAAGTCATGTTTATTCTTGTATATTTCTAATTTCTCAAAGGCTGCCACCTTGAGCTGTACCTCAAGTTGCCCCCAAAGCTACAAGTTGCTGATTTTATTTTATTTTATTTTATTTTATTGCAAATTGAATCTGGGAAAGTGAATGGGTTCAACTCAGCTGGCAGTGTGTCTGTTGGCATGCCCAAAGTTCTGGGTTCAATCCCCAGTACTGCCAGTGGTGCAGACTTGCTACCTCAGTTTTGGGGAAGTAAGGGTAAGAAGATCAGAAGTTCAAGGTAATCCTCATCATCATAGGTGATTCTAGGCTAGCCTGGGTTAATCGTTCTGTCAAACAAAAAATTTGAATTGGCTATAAAGCTGAATAGATTTGGGGTATCTTTTCAAATGTTTTTCTATGGATATGGTTTTCAATATACTGCTTTGTAGAAGAAGCAATTTACTTTTAAGAGCACACATACATACATACATATTCATAAATATAAATGAATATACATACATTCATGTAATATTATGCACACATGTATAAATATTCATATACGTGAGTACATTTATATAATGTGATATTGTGGGCTGTGGGAAGAGAGGCACTGGGCCCAATCCTTTGGATGGGATGCTGTTGGGGGTTGGTCTGGTGCTGATATGCATTCAAATACTAAATGCTGGCCACCAAGATCTGGTTGTCGTCCAGATGAGCATATTCTCACTTATACCAAATGATGTTGTGTAAACTTATATTGTCTGACTGGTTAAGTAAAATTGACTGGCAGCCAACTACTGAGGAGAGTAGAGATAGGTGGGGCTTAGGTAGGGACCATGAGGCAGGGAGAGGTGGGGGGGAAAGGAGAGAGAAGGAGAGAGAGAGGGATGAGAGAGGGAGAGAGGGGGGAAGAGGGGGAAAGGGGGAGAGAGAGGGAGGAAGAGGGAGAGAGAGGGAGGAGGGAGAGAGAGGGAGGGAGGGAGGGAGAGAGAGAGAGAGAGAGAGAGAGAGAGAGAGAGAGAGAGAGAGAGGGAGGGAGGGAGGAGAGGAGAGGAGAGGAGAGAGTGTGATGGAGCAAATCCGGCCCAGATACAGGATGACAGTTGACAAGTAACTTGTGTAGCACAGCTGGGAAATAGGCAGTCTAGTATAGAAAAATAGTTTAGGGGTAATCGCCCAGTAATTGTGCTAAGGCTGATTAAATAAATCAATAGGACTGTCTCAATTATCGGGGGGCTGACCAGGCTATAATAAAAACTACTAGATTTATTTAAATGTCCAACAGAAGGCTGTCTCTGGCCCTTATGAGAGTAGAGACTCCATAGGGCCAAGGGTAGGTATCTACCTGTGACTTGCGACCTGTTTCTCAAACATGTTCTCATTGTTTAGAATTAGAATTTCCTGCTTCGGTGGACTTGGTTCCAGTTGTAGAGTCTGTGTGGGGGTTCCCTTCTGAGTCTCTTCTTCCATAAAGGGAACATGTTTCCAGTAGGGAAAGCCTGAGACATGGAGGAAATCAAAGGAGAGCTGCTTGTAGGGAATGCTGCTGGAATTTAGATGTGCCATGCCTTCACAGTATGAACTAGAACTCTGTTGGAGGGAGAAAGAACCTTTGCCAACCATGGTTGGCAACTAAGGAAGACTCCCTGGATACCAATTTTTGATTCATAACTCTGAGCACTCTGAGAATTCTCAAAGTTAATCTGATTTTTGTCAATGTGGAAAAGAGAATTTTATTTAACATTGGTGTAAATGTACCTTCTATTTGCCTGAGATAATTGTTGTCTCCGAGGACTCAGTCAGTCTTCTAACCTAGGCCTGGAAGTTTCTAGCCTCCATACAATCTTATCTAGGCTTAGAATGTTTTCAGCCTCTGAGACTTACTGCTGAATAAGCCCACCCCTTCCTCTTTTTTTTTTTTTCCTGATCTCTGGCTGGTTGATTCAAGTCAGCTGTTCTGGCTCAAACTCCTCTCTAACTGATTCATTCTTTTCTGAGATTCTCCTCAATTAATTTGCTTGGCATCATATTAATGCTGGCCACACATTCTAATCTGGCTCATTTTTGTTTTCTAGCTCATTCTGTCTTCACCAGTGTTTTGCTTGTTCTCTCTTCAATGTATCTCTGTAACACTGTTCCAGTAAAACTCCATCTGTTTTATTTTTCTCTTTCTCTCAAGTAGCGTCCCTTCCTTCTCTCTTCTCTTGAGAGTTGGGCAGATCTCTTGCGCACACCCTGACTTGCCAGTAAGAACGATGCTGCAACAGGATCCTTCTGCACACGTTTATTGGGAGAGCTTGATTGCAGAGGCGAAGAGACCCCCAAGCCCAGAACTGGTGCTGCTTATATAGGCCTAGGAGAGGCATGTCTCACACCCGGATTGGTTATGCATGGGTTATGCTTACCACCTCATTTGCATGTCTCACATCTGATTGGTTAACATGTCTCTCATCTGATTGGTTAACTTCCATCTCATCTGATTGGTTAACTTGTCTCTCATCTGATTGGTTAATTCTCAAAATCTCATCTTGGCAAAAAAAACTTTACTGCCTATGTATGTGAGGTGGCCAGCGGTAGCCAGCGCCACCCTGCAACGGCACATGTGGCTTCCCACACAGATCCTATTCCGTCAAATCTTTTTCTGATTTGTCACTTTGCTACTTAATTAGAGATCACTTTCAAACATGGGTGGTTCCTTCTTCAAAGAAACTTTACCATCATTGTTTGGGATTAAAGATGTGTACTAAGGGCATGTCTGTGTTCCAGCCAGAGAGATTAAAAGTGTGAGCTAAGGGCTGAGCCACACCACAACTTGAAACAGGTTTCTTTTTCCCCAGTAACTAACACGATCTTATGATTCACAGTGTGATCAAATATCCTGCAACATATTGGTGTGCTGTGTGAGATTTAGATATTTAGATATATTCTGTGCATTATATTTGTTTTCTTGCTCCAAAACCTGCTACAGCCAGGGCTAGGTCTTATTAACCACAAAACTCAACCAAAACAAATGTCAGTCTTATTTTTACTGCTTTAATAAAAAAATTGTCTTTGGAATTTTGGTAGGAGTTATGTATATTGACTGTGTGGATAGATTTTGGTAGTGTGGATATTTTAATAATGTCTCCTGATGCACACCTGGCTCTTTGTAATTATTTATGTCTTCTTTGATTTCTTTTATTACCGCTTTGTGATTTTAAGACAATGTATAAGTCTTTTGGTTCTTTAATAAATTTTATTCCTAAGGGTTTTATCCATTTCTGAGACAGAATTATGGTTATTATATACTAATTGTATAAAATTATAGGTTTCATTGTGACATTTTTTCTTTTTACTGGCAGTAGATCAAAGGAATTTATTTTAAAACAACTTTATATATATAACCTTATATAACATATATTGGTAAATTTGCATACTAATGAGAGGGATATATTTCTTTAATTTTACATTAAGAATTGTCTTTGCCTAATATTAAGTGTTGCAGGACATCAAGTATCTTCAAAACTTTCCAGAGTTGATCAGAATTATAATTTTAGAATCATCAGTTCTGATAATGCTACTTTATGTACAAGATGGCAAAAACATGTTAAAGCCATTCTTAAAAATTGTTGGAAAAATTGCCCTAGTGCTAAACTAAAATTCATTTAACAATATTTGATGGACCTCAAGTCAGGAACTCAAACATGGTTTTTTATTTTATTTATAACTAAAAATTAGTTCTATATATTCTGAATACCATTCTTTATTATTATTATTATTATTATTATTATTATTATTATTAGGTATTTTCCTCATTTACATTTTCAATGTTATCCCAAAGGTCCCCCATACCCACCCCCCCAATCCCCTACCCAACCAATCCCCCTTTTTGGCCCTGGCGTTCCTCTGCACTGGGGCATATAAAGTTTGCAAGTCCAATGGGCCTCTCTTTGCAGTGATGGCCAACTAGGCCATCTTCTGATACATATGAAGCTAGAGTTAAGAGCTCCGGGGTACTGGTTAGTTCATAATGTTGTTCCACCTATAGGGTTGCAGATCCCTTTAGCTCCTTGAGTACTTTCTCTAGCTCCTTCATTGGGGGCCCTGTGATCCATCCAATAGCTGACTGTGAGTATCCACTTCTGTGTTTGCTAGGCCCCGGCATTGTCTCACAAGAGAGAGCTATATCTGGGTCCTTTCAGCAAAATCTTGTTAGTGTATGCAATGGTGTCAGCATTTGGAAGCTGATTATAGGATGGATCCCTGCATATGGCAATCACTAGATGGTCCATCCTTTTGTCACAGCTCCAAATTTTGTCTCTGTAACTCCTTCCATGGGTGTTTTGTTTCCATTTCTAAGAAAGGGTAAAGTGTCCACACTTAGGTCTTTGTTCTCTTGAATTTCATGCGTTTGGCAAGTTGTATCTTATATCTTGGGTATCCTAAGTTTCTGGGCTAATATCCACTTATCAGTGAGTACATATTGTGCGAGTTCCTTTGTGATTGGGCTACTTCACTCAGGATTATACCCTCCAGGTCCATCCATTTGCCTAGGATTTTCATAAATTCATTTGTTTTAATAGCTGAGTAGTATTCCATTGTGTAAATGTACCACATTTTCTCTATCCATTCCTCTGTTGAGGGGCATCTGGGTTCTTTCCAGCTTCTGGCTATTATAAACAAGGCTGCTATGAACATAGTGGAGCATGTGTTCTTCTTACCAGTTGGGACATCTTCTGGATATATGCCCAGGAGAGGTATTGCGGGATCCTCCAGTAGTACTATGTCCAATTTTCTGAGGAACCGCTAGACTGATTTCCAGAGTGGTTTTACAAGCTTGCAATCCCACCAACAATGGAGGAGTGTTCCCCTTTCTCCACATCCTTGCCAGCATCTGCTGTCACCTGAGTTTTTGATCTTAGCCATTCTGACTGGAGTGAAGTGGAATCTCAGTGTTGTTTTGATTTGCATTTCCCTGATGATTAAGGATGTTGAACATTTTTTCAGGTGCTTCTCTGCCATTCGGTATTCCTCAGGTGAGAATTCTTTGTTCAGCTCTGAGCCCCATTTTTTAATGGGGTTGTTTGATTTTCTGGAGTCCACCTTCTTGAGTTCTTTATATATACTGCATATTAGTACCCTATCTGATTTGGGATAGGTAAAGATCCTTTCCCAATCTGTTGGTGATCTTTTTGTCTTATTGATGGTTTCTTTTGCCTTGCAGAAGCTCTGCAATTTTATGAGGTCCCATTTATCGATTCTCGATCTTACAGCACAAGCCATTGCTGTTCTATTCAGGAATTTTTCTCCTGTACCCATATCTTCGAGGCTTTTCCCTACTTTCTCCTCTATAAGTTTCAGTGTCTCTGGTTTTATGTGGAGTTCCTTAATCCACTTAGATTTGACCTTAGTACAAGGAGATAGAAATGGATCAATTCGCATTCTTCTACATGATAACCGCCAGTTGTGCCAACACTATTTGTTGAAAATGCTGTCTTTTTTTCACTGGATGGTTTTAGCTCCCTTGTCAAAGATCAAGTGACCATAGGTGTGTGGATTCATCTCTGGGTCTTCAATTCTGTTCCATTGGTCTACTTGTCTGTCACTATACCAGTACCATGCAGTTTTGATCACAATTGCTCTGTAGTAAAGCTTTAGGTCCAGCATGGTGATTCCACCAGAGGTTCTTTTATCCTTGAGAAGACTTTTTGCTATCCTCGGTTTTTTGTTATTCCAGATGAATCTGCTGGTTGCCCTTTCTAATTCGTTGAAGAATTGAGTTGGAATTTTGATGGGGATTGCATTGAATCTGTAGATTGCTTTTGGCAAGATAGCCATTTTTACAATGTTGATCCTGCCAATCCATAAGCATGGGAGATCTTTCCATCTTCTGAGATCTTCTTTAATTTCTTTCTTCAGAGACTTGAAGTTCTTATCATACAGATCTTTCACTTCCTTAGTTAGAGTCACGCCAGGGTATTTTATATTATTTGTGACTATTGAGAAGGGTGTTGTTTCCCTAATTTCTTTCTCAGCCTGTTTATCCTTTGTGTACAGAAAGGCCATTGACTTGTTTGAGTTAACTTTATATCCAGCTACTTCACTGAAGCTGTTTATCAGGCTTAGGAGTTCTCTGGTGGAATTTTTAGGGTCACTTATATATACTATCATATCATCTGCAAAAAGTGATATTTTGACTTCTTCCTTTCCAATTTGTATCCCCTTGATCTCCTTTTGTTGTCTAATTGCTCTGGCTAGGACTTCAAGTACAATGTTGAATAGGTAGGGCGAGAGTGGACAGCCTTGTCTAGTCCCTGATTTTAGTGGGATTGCTTCCAGCTTCTCACCATTTACTTTGATGTTGGCTACTGGTTTGCTGTAGATTGCTTTTATCGTGTTTAGGTATGGGCCTTGAATTCCTGATCTTTCCAAGACTTTTATCATGAATGGGTGTTGGACTTTGTCAAATGCTTTCTCGGCATCTAACGAGATGATCATGTGGTTTTTGTCTTTGAGTTTGTTTATATACTGGATTACATTGATGGATTTCCGTATATTGAACCATCCCTGCATCCCTGGGATGAAACCTACTTGGTCAGGATGGCTGATTGTTTTGATGTGTTCTTGGATTCGGTTAGCAAGAACTTTATTGAGGATTTTTGCATCAATATTCATAAGGGATATTAGTCTGAAGTTCTCTATCTTTGTTGGGTCTTTTTGTGGTTTAGGTATCAAAGTAATTTTGGCTTTATAGAATGAGTTGGGTAGAGTACCTTCCATTTCTATTTTGTGGAATAGTTTGTGAAGAACTGGAAGTAGGTCTTCTTTGAAGGTCTGATAGAACTCTGCACTAAACCCATCTGGTCCTGGCCTTTTTTTGGCTGGGAGACTATTAATGACTGCTTCTATTTCTTTAGGGGATATAGGACTGTTGAGATCATTAACCTGATCTTGATTCAGCTTTGGTACCTGGTATCTGTCTAGAAACTTGTCCATTTCATCCAGGTTTTCCAGTTTTGTTGAGTATAGCCTTTTGTAGAAGGATCTGATGGTGTTTTGGATTTCTTCAGGATCTGTTGTTATGTCTCCCTTTTCATTTCTGATTTTGTTAATTAGGATGCTTTCCCTGTGCCCTCTAGTGAGTCTGGCTAAGGGTTTGTCTATCTTGTTGATTTTTTCAAAGAACCAGCTCCTTGATTGGTTGATTCTTTGAATATTTCTTCTTGTATCCACTTGGTTGATTTCACCCCTGAGTTTGATTATTTCCTGCCTTCTACTTCTCTTGGGTGAATTTGCTTCCTTTTTTTCTAGAGCTTTTAGGTGTGTTGTCAAGCTGCTAATGTGTGTTCTCTCTAGTTTCTTTTTGGAGGCACTCAGAGCTATGAGTTTTCCTCTTAGGAATGCTTTCATTGTGTCCCATAAGTTTGGGTATGTTGTGGCTTCATTTTCATTAAACTCCAAAAAGTCCTTAATTTCTTTCTTTATTCCTTCCTTGACCAAGGTATCATTGAGAAGAGTGTTGTTCAGTTTCCACGTGAATGTTGGCTTTCTATTATTTATGTTGTTATTGAAGATCAGTCTTAGGCCATGGTGGTCTGATAGGATGCATGGGACAATTTCAATATTTTTGTATATGTTGAGGCTTGTTTTGTGACCAATTATGTGGTCAATTTTAGAAAAGGTACCATGAGGTGCTGAGAAGATGGTATATCCTTTTGTTTTAGGATAAAATGTTTTGTAGATATCTGTTAAGTACATTTGTTTCATCACTTCTGTTAGTTTCACTGTGTCCCTGTTTAGTTTCTGTTTCTATGATCTGTCCATTGGTGAAAGGGGTGTGTTGAAGTCTCCCACTATTATTGTGTGAGGTGCAATGTGTGCTTTGAGCTTTACTAAAGTTTCTTTAATGAATGTGGCTGTCTTTGTATTTGGAGCGTAGATATTCAGAATTGAGAGTTCCTCTTGGAGGATTTTACCTTTGATGAGAATGAAGTGCCCCTTCTTGTCTTTTTTGATGACTTTGGGTTGGAAGTCAATCTTACCAGATATTAGGATGGCTACTCCAGCTTGTTTCTTCATACCATTTGCTTGGAGAATTGTTTTCCAGCCTTTCATTCTAAGGTAGTATCTATCTTTTTCTCTGAGATGAGTTTCCTGTAAGCAGCAAAATGTTGGGTCTTGTTTGTGTAGCCAGTTTGTTAGTCTATGTCTTTTTATTGGGGAGTTGAGACCATTGATATTAAGAGATATTAAGGATAAGTAATTGTTGCTTCCTGTTATTTTTGTTGTTAAAGTTGGCATTCTGTTCTTGTGGCTGTCTTCTTTTAGTTTTGTTGAGGGATTATCTTCTTGTTTTTTCTAGGGCGTGGTTCCCGTCCTTGTATTGGTTTTTTTCTGTTAATATCCTTTGAAGGGCTGGATTCATGGAGAGATAATGGGTGAATTTAGTTTTGTCGTGGAATACTTTGGTTTCTCCATCTATGGTAATTGAGAGTTTGGCTGGGTATAGTAGCCTGGGCTGGGATTTGTGTTCTCTTAGTGTCTGTATAACATCTGTCCAGGCTCTTCTGGCTTTCATAGTCTCTGGTGAAAAATCTGGTGTAAATCTGATAGGCTTGCCTTTATAGGTTACTTGACCTTTTTCCCTTACTGCTTTTAGTATTCTATCTTTATTTAGTGCATTTGATGTTCTGATTATTACGTGTCGGGAGAAATTTCTTTTCTGGTCCAGTCTATTTGGAGTTCTGTAGGCTTCTTGTATGTTCATGGGCATCTCTTTCTTTAGATTTGGGAAGTTTTCTTCTATGATTTTTTTGAAGATATTTGCTGGTCTTTTGAGTTGAAAATCTTCATTCTCATCCACTCCTATTATCCGTAGGTTTGGTCTTCTCATTGTGTCCTGGATTTCCTGGATGTTTTGAGTTAGGATCTTTTTGCATTTTGCATTTTCTTTGATTGTTGTGCCGATGTTCTCTATAGAATCTTTTGCACCTGAGATTCTCTCTTCCATCTCTTCTATTCTTTTGCTGATGCTGGCATCCATAGTTCCAGATTTATTTCCTAGGGTTTCTATCTCCAGCGTTGCCTCACTTTGGGTTTTCTTTATTGTGTCTACTTCCCTTTTTAGGTTTAGTATGGTTTTGTTCATTTCCATCACCTGTTTGGATGTGTTTTCCTGTTTTTCTATAAGGACTTATACCTGTTTGGTTGTGTTTTCCTTTTTTTCTTTAAGGACTTGTAACTCTTTAGCAGTGTTCTCCTGTATTTCTTTAAGTGAGTATTTCTTTAAATTCCTTCTTTATGTCCTCTACCATCATCATGAGATAAGCTTTTAAATCCAGGTCTACCTTTTCAGGTGTGTTCGGGTGCCCTGGACTGGGCGAAGTGGGCGTTCTGGGTTCTGATGATGGTGAGTGGTCCTGGTTTCTGTTAGTAGGATTCTTACGTTTACCTTTCGCCATCTGGCAATCTCTCGAGTTAGTTGTTATAGTTGTCTTTGTTTAGAGATTGTTCCTCTGGTGATTTTGTTACCCTCTAGCAGCAGACGTGGGAGACTAGCTCTCTCTTCTGAATTTCAGTGGTCAGAGCAGTCTCTGCAGGTAAGCTCTCCTCTTTCTGGGAAGGTGCACAGTTATCTGGTGTTTGAACCTCCTCCTGGCTGTTGATGAAGTCCCAAACAGGATCTTTCCCAGAAGCTGTGTTGGTTTGGCCAGGAAGGTGGCTGGTTGTCTGGAGCTGAAGATGGCGCTGCCTCAGAAGCTCTCTGGTTCTTGCCTGTCTCAGAAACTGCTGGCCTCTGTATTCCACACCCTCTTCTGTGCATCCTGCCCTCCGCGGAGTCCTGGAACCAAGGTGGCTCCCACCTGAGCCTGAGGTAGAAACCTCTTGGGCCGGGCAGACCCCTGTGCTCTCACCAGGAATGTGGCCGGTTGTCTGGAGCCGAAGATTGCGCCGCCTCAGAAGCTCTCTGGCTCTGGCCTGTCTCAGAAACTGCTGGCCTCTGTATTCCACACCCTCTCCCATGCAGCCTGCCCTCCGCGGAGTCCCGGAGCCAAGGCGGCTCCCGCCAGAGCCTGAGGCAGAAACCTCCTGAATACCATTCTTTAACCTCTTCCACACATCACAGAAGCAACTTTTAAGATGAAGCATTCTAACATAATACAATCCAAAGACCCTTACATATTGAGGAATGACAGTGTGAAAATATTGTCTTTCTTTCCATGCTTTCATAATAACTAAAACCTTGTATGTAGAATATAGGAAAACAGTTGTTGGTCATAGAATACATTAGTCTCTAGTCTCGCTTTTGATCCATTTTAGGCAGCAGTTTTCAGTGGGAAAGAGGGTCCATAAATGGTGAGATACACATGAGCAGGAACGTGAGAGGTCAAATCTTCAACCTCAAACACCAACACACACACACACACACACACACACACACACACAGAGAGAGAGAGAGAGAGAGAGAGAGAGAGAGAGAGAGAGAGAGAGAGAGAGAGAGAGAGGGAGGGAGGAGAGAGGAATTAAGGTATAAACTCTCAAAGCCCACCCCCAGTGACATATTTCCTCCAGCACAGTTGCTCTTTCCATAGCTTCCTACAAAAGCACCACCAACTGATGACCAAATGTGTTCAAATATCTGAGCCTATGGGAGACAGGGAGACATTTCTTATTTAAACCTCCTTCTTGGTTATTGTGAATAGACATGGATGCTCAAGTATTTCTGTGGCCTGTTAATCTAAGAGTCCTTTAGATATATGCCAAAGAGTCATCTGCATCATACAATAGTTGTATTCTCTGTTTGTTTGTGTTTTTAAAAACAACCTCCATACTTATCTCCACAGTGACTATACAGTGGATATAAGTGTTTTCCTAGACAGAATTTGTTGTCATTTTTTTTCTTGATAAAGTAAATTTCTGACTGAGTAAGATGGACTCTAAAAGTCATCTTTTGAATGTCTCTGATGACTGAGGATGTTGACCATGATGTGACCTTTCAGGAATTTATTGGTTACTTGTGTTTCTATTTAGCTTATTAATTATTTAAAGATCTATTTTGTTTATTAGCTCACTTGCTGATTGAATGACATTTTTATGTTTAATTTTTGCAGTTCTTTTTGTGTCCTTGATATTAATACATTGTCTGCTGTCTAGTTGGCAAGGTAATTTTTCCCACTTATTTACTAGGCTATTTTTCCCTCATGCTGGTAATTTCACGCTATTGTCCAAAAGCTTCTTGCTTTCATGTACATTATATTTCATGTACATTTCTTCTATGTCATATCACCTGTCAATAGCTGTAATTATTCCCTATCCTATTAGAATCCTGTTCAGAAATCCTTGCTTATAACTATGTCTTAGAGTATTTTATCTATGTTTTTTAATGGCAGCTTTAGGTTTCAGGTCTTACATTGGACTTAGCAAATAAGGCCAAGAATTCATTTTTGCTGCATTTAGAATCTATTATTTGAACAGAGTGAAAGATGCAGATCTAGTCTCATTTTTATGTATGGAAATTCAGTTTTCTCAGCATTATTGGTTAAAGAGATGTCTTTTTTCCAAGATGTTTGGCCAATTTTGTCAAAAATTTGGTAGCTCTCACTATATACATTTATTTCTGGGTCTTATATCATCTTCCTTTACCCTACACATGTATTTGATAGTACTATGATTTTTTTTTGTCACAGTGGCTCTATAGTATATTTTGAAATTGAGTACTTGAATAACACCACCATTATATTTTCTACTAAGGCTCTCTTTGCCATTCTGCCCATATCATGCTTCCATATAAACTTTGGAAATAACTCTTTCTAGTTTTGTTAATAATGTTATTGATATGTATATGGGGTTGAACTGAATATATAAATTGCTTTTGAAAATAAGACATTTTAACAATCTTAATTCTGCCTATCCATGGGCGTGTAGACATTTTTATTTTCTAGTGTCCTCTTCAATGTATTTCTTAATTGCCTTAAAGTTTTTAGTTTACAGATCTTTTGCTTCCTCTGCTAGGTTTATTCCTAGGTATTTTATTTTAATTTTTTAGTGTTGAAGATATTGTGAATGGAATCTCTATTGTCTAACTTCTTTCTTGGTGAATTTATTACTGGCATGTAGAAAAGCTCTGGTTTTTGTGTGCTGCTTTGCTGAAAGCATCTGTTAAGAGTTCACTGGTGAAGTCTTCAAGTCTTATAGGATCATGCCACAGGGATGCTCTTATTTCTTTCTTTCCTACTTGTATATCTCTTATTAATTTCTCCTATTACTTTAGTTGAAATTTCAATTATTATGTTGAATAAGAGTGAAGAAAGTGGGCTGGTGAGATGGCTCAGTGGGTAAGAGCACCTGACTGGTTTTCCGAAGGTCCAGGGTTCAAATCCCAGCAACCACATGGTGGCTCACAACCATCCGTAACAAGATCTGACTCCCTCTTCTGGTGTGTCTGAAGACAGCTACAGTGTACTTACATATAATAATAAATAAATCTTTAAAAAAAACCAAAAAAACAAAAAACAATAAAGTTAAAATAAAATAAAGCAACCACTTCATTTAAAAAAAAAAATGAGTGAAGAAAGTTAGCACCCATGCCTCATGACAGATGTTAGAGAAAACTCTGAGATTTTTATAATTTACTATGTTTCAGGTTATGGGTTTGTCATATCTTGCTTTTTAAAAATGTGTCAGCATTTTTCTTTTATTACTAATTCCTTCAGAAAGTTGAACTTCATCAAAGTAATTTTCTGTGTGGATTGAGGTGGTCATGTGACTTCTGTCTTTAAGTTTATTTCAGTCTATTTGTAATGTTCTGCATATGTTGAATCAAATTTTCATTGCTCAAATGAAAACAATTTAAAATTTTAATTAACAAGTTCTTGAGTTTGTTTTCCAAATGTTTTAATCTATATTCATCAGGAAAACTAATCTATAGTTACCTTTGTTGTATCCTCATCCATGTTCTCTATTAGAAGAATGGAACTAGTAATACTTTAATATTGTCTAGAGTAATAGATAATAATACTCTCTATGAGAGTAATGTTGGTTTGGTAGAATACATTTAACAGTGTTGATTCCTCTCTATGGTATGCAGCAGTTTGAGGACCATTGGATCTAGTGCTTCTTTAAAGAGATGGTTGAATTTTATAATGAATCCATCTGGTGCTCGATTTTTCCTTGTTGGGAGGTTCTTAAATTACAGCTTTAATGTCATGGATTGCTATGGTTTTATATCCTACAAGAAATTATCTTGATTCTTTTTTATTTGGAATGTCTTATTTGTATCCTAGACTATTAACTACTTTAAAGATGGTTGGTTCCATGGATCTGTTTTTTTAAAAGAATGTGTGTTCTATTTCTGTTGGATTTGATATTCTACAGATAAACTTAGCAGACCTGATAAGTCCATTTCACTTAGTGTATAGTATAACTCAGAGGCTTTTTTTTTTTTGGTAGCCTACTTTATTAGATATCAAAATAGCTATGCCAACTGGGTCTTAATTTTTGTTTACTTTTGGCATATTGTTGTTCATCCTTCGAATCCCAATCTGTAGGGGTCTTTACCAGTAAGGTATGTTTTCTTGAACATAATCTGTTCAACCCTATGTTATTTATTGCTTAATTAAGTTTATTTACACATACATTAACTATGGGGAGAGATTTACTAATTCATTTGATTATGATTGGTTTGCTTTACTTTCATTCCCTTCCTTTGGTTTCAATGGTTTCCTTGTCTGCTATGTTGGACACGTTGCATCCCTTTCTAGCTCTACTTTTATCTTTTCTGGGTTCACTTGGATGAGATTTACTTCTTTTTCTACACACGCTATTTCTTTAAATATTTTCTGTCTTGCTGACTTGGTAGTCATGAACTGTCTCAGTTTGTGCTGGTCTTGAAATGTTCTTATTCATTAACTGTAAAAGCCAGCTTCTCTGCATATAGTAGTCATGGTTGGCAGTTATTTGCTTTCAGGAATCTTTGATTTAAGGGTTGCTGATTAGAGATGCAATGTAATTCTGATGGTTCTGCCCTTATACATTAGTACTTTTCTTTTATTGCCTTTAACATTGATTTGGTTTTTTTTTGTTTTGTTTTGTTTTGTTTTTGTTTTTGTTTTTTTATTTTTTTAAATCAAATGACCTTGTTTAATATTTGGGAGTAGAGAGTTACTATCCCTTCTCCTTCGAGGCATGGAGTTTTTTTTTCTTTTTTAATATTTTTTATTAGGTATTTTCCTCATTTACATTTTCAATGCTATCCCAAAAGTCTCCCATACCCTCCCCCTTCCCCCCACTCCCCTACCCATCCACTCCCATTTTTTGGCCCTGGCGTTCCCCTGTACTGGGGCATATAAAGTTTGCAAGTCCAGTGGGCCTCTCGTTCCACTGATGGCTGACTAGGCCATCTTTTGATGCATATGCAGCTAGAGACAAGAGCTCCGGGGTACTGGTTAGTTCATAATGTTGTTCCACCTATAGGGTTGCAGTTCCCTTTAGCTTCTTGGGTACTTTCTCTAGCTCCTCCATTGGGGGCCCTGTGATCCATCCAATAGCTGACTGTAAGCATCCACTTCTGTGTTTGCCAGGCACCGGCATAGCCTCACAAGAGACAGCTCTATCAGGGTCCTTTCAGCAACATTGATTTGTATCCCTGACACCCTTGTATCAGGGAGAAGTTCTTATTTAGTCATGTCTGCTTAGGGTTCTAAAACCTCTTCTGTTTAAATGTCCCTGGAGTGTAGGGACTTTCTGTTATCCCTTCAGTGCATAGACTTTCTATGCCTTTACTGCTTACCTGAACTTCTGTCTTTTAAATTCTTACCTCTAGTTTCTTGATCTTTATCAAATTCTTGAGCATCATGGTCATGCTTATGCCTTTTTTTATTGATATCTGAATACGGTTATGTTATTAGCTTTATCCACCATCCCAGTTATCTTTTTCTGCCCTGTTGAATCTATCTAATAATTCACCTTTTTTTTTCAGAATGAACTTCCTTGCTTATTTTTCTTCCATGTTGTTGATGAGTTCTTATTGCCATTGATTTCTCATTCATCCTTTGTGTTGTTGACTCTCCAGGTTCTGGATTAAATTCATCCATTCTCAGGTCACTGGTCATACTTGTGTTCAGGAGTTGATGAGTCTTGATTCTTTTTCTAAGAGTCATATTGCTTTGCCTTTTCATGATTCTTACATTATTGTGTTGCAGTTTGTACATCTCTTGTTGGGAATATAAAAGGATGAATCTGTTAGGCAAAGCAGTGTAGAGACTCCTAGTATGCTAAAAACAGAAATGAATTTAACCCAGCAATCTCACTGGTGCACAGGTCTCTAAAGTAAATGGGATCAGTGTGTGGAAGAAACACCAGAACTCTTGTGTTTCTTACAGTAGTAAGAAATAGACCAGCCCAGAAGCAATCTGATGTTCCATTGACAGGGGGAGGACTGCAGTGTTGAGAATACACATAATGGGATCTCATTTAGTTTACAAATGAAATCTTCTGAAAGCAGAAAGGGGACTATGAGCAGGAGGAAAAGAATCCTGAGGAAGACAGAGAGAAGGTGTGGAGAGCCGTGCCGTGAGCAATCGCCATTATAAGATGGCGCTGGCTTCCACTGCACCTAACTAGTAAACAAGCCTTATGCGCAAGTGCAAGAGTAAATTCACGCCCAGTCACTGCCCATCTTGGGGCATAGTAATGGGGTAATGGGCAAACAACTAATCAGGTGCTGTCACGCCACATCAGGTGCTGAAATGTCATGCTGCGGCCTATATAAGCAGCACCATTTTCCAGGTTCGGGGTCTTCCTTATGTTGAAGCACTAAAAGCTTTGCCATAGAAGGATCCGGCTGTCCGAGTGAATTCTTGCCGGCGAGATACTAGCTCGGGCAAGAAGAAGAGGGTTTGTTCCAGGGAGGAAAAGGATTAGCACGAGGTGGGGAGGAGGGCTAAGTAAGAATAAAATATGACAGCAACATATGGAAGTGTTATAATGAAAGCCACCATGTGATGCTAACTTAAAAATGAAATCTGGAAGGAAATACTCATTAAAGAGTCCATCATGTCTCGGCTTCTTGGTGGAAACAAAGCACAGTATTTAGTCTTATCAGTTTTCAAGCAATTCACATTGTAAAATCGTCTTACAAAGTGGAAAAGCCTGGCTACATAGGTCCAAAGAAAGGGAAGGAAATCTTATTATGTGCACTTGTGACACCATGGCTGACCCCCAGGGACACTATCCTAATTGACACAAGTTAGGATCAGAAGGGGTCATGCTCTATGATTCAAATAAGATGAAGCATGCATAAGAGTCAAACCCACAGAAGCAAGGAGTAGAATGCAGTTAGTTAGAAGCAGGGGCAGAGGAATTAGGGAATTGCTAGTTGCGAGGTGTGAACCTAGACTGATCTTCAGTGTACTTACAATTAACAATCCTGTATTGTGTCCTCATTATTTTGTCAGCAGTGTAAATCTTTCTCTCCACAAGCAAACAAGCAGACAGCAGGTTAAGAAAGAAGCTGCCCAGTGGAGTCATGGTTTTCTGCAGGGCAGGGATGAGCCTCCATTTGAGTAGTATAAACAGTGCTTTCAAAGGGAACAGTGATGTGAATTGGAATGGTAATATCTAATGGCTTTTAAGCATCATTGTGGATATTATAATCATTGTTATAATGCTGCTGCTGCTGGTCTTACTCTTGGAAATGCATTGTCCAATCTTAAAAGAAGCCTTTCTGCGTTACAGGAAGAAAGATGAAGTCCGTGGTTTTTAGGTTTCTTCCCCACAGAACCGAGTGTATTTTATTATTTGCTCAGAATGCAGCGTGATTCCTCCTGCCTTGCACCTCTTTCCTAAGAGTAGAGTCTCCTTTATGTATTTCACCCCCGCCCATGGTTTTTCTCACTGTTGTCAGTGTTCTCTTCAAACGCTGTGCTATACAAACCAAATCTGCAATATACAAAGTTATCTCCAAGGACTCTCCATAAAACAACATTCAAGAGCTTTAAACTCAGAGTGACATTTCAGGGTAGAATAGTCAGATAAAAACATAAGTTTCTGATTTGCTTTAAAATGAGTTATTCAAATCTGCATTTCTAAAGTCTAGTGGAAAAATGGTTGCTTCAGTCAAGACAGCTAGCAAGATTTAGTATAAACTTTGTCTTGTTCTTTTGAGCTTAAAAATATTGCCTCTGCCTCATGATGGGTTTTCCCACTTTTGTTTAGGACTTACATCTTTGTGGTGACAAGATTCCACCTTGGAAGATGTTAATGGAGAAATGTGGAAGTGGAGAAATATGAGCGGCAGAAGCTGTTTTAATTGCATCTGAAAGAGAAGACATGGCCACCATAAGATTAGAGCATACTCTCAAAATGTCAAAAAGAGAAAAATGGAAGAGCGTGAAGCAGCTGAGGATGGGTGTGCTTAGTTCTAACTAGAGAATTACAAAGAGCCCAATTCCAGCTTTAGCTGTTGAGCTTCTGATCTTGTGGAGACGTCTTCTTAGGAGCCATTTGAACAAACCAGGTCAGCAGTGGGTGATGTGTAGGCAATTATAATCTGGCAAAGGAATCATGAATTGTTCAAGCAAACAGGCAGGGTATAGGAAGTCTGTGACTTTAACTTGAGGGAAGAGACTCTGTATCAAAACTCTAACCAGTGTTTCCTGTTGCATGACACTGCATTATCTGTTTGCTTCATTTTTTATTCATGTAGGATTTTTCCCCAACAAATAGAGTGTGTTGTGTGTACTAGGAAATATTTTCAGTGCTGGTAAACAAATCTATAATGGAAGACTAAAATGTAAGATGAACAAGAGGTATGTAGGCAAGGGATGTTGAATTCCTTGGGAGATAAATGGGGGCAGAGAGAGGTACAACGAACCTGTGGAAAGGGAGCCTTCAACCACACACCCGAGCTGTGCGGAAGTCAGGAGTGTGGGGTTTTATAGAAAACTGTTGAAGATACATGGAATAAAGGGTACAAAGGCCCTAAGGCAGAAACTCAAAAGCAGAACTAAACTGACCATCGGTGCTTGAGCTGGGGAATAAAGAGGAGTAAAGAAGTATAGAAGGCTAAAGTGGGAGTCGTATCTTGTGGAATCTAGAAAGTGTGAGGGAGGGTTTTGCCTACTTATTCGTGTGTGAAGCTATGGATGGGTTCTGAAAGGAGTCTTAGGTAGATGCTTTGAACTGCCCTCCAATCTAAGTAGTGATTGTTTTATTAATTTATTTTTAAGTTTATTTATTTATTTGTGTGTGTGTGTGTCTGTATGTGTGTGTAGGCATGCCCTTGCCATAGTGCACATATGGATGTCAGAGGACCACTTGCTAGAATGCTTCCACACTGGGTTTCCAGGGAATGGAGTTAGGTTACCAGGTTTGTGTGGCAATTGCTTTTACTGGCTGAGGCATAAAGCCAGTTCTAAGATCAGATAAGATTTTCAAGCATCAGCCACCTGCTGTGCTGAAATTGACTGTAGAGGAGCAGAGGGACTTAGAAACCATTTACAAGACTACTAGAACAATCCAGGTGAGAGCCTGTGGTGGCCGTGGAGAAGATGAAAAAATTCTGGATTCTGGAATTTATTGATGGACGGAGCACAGATGTGAGGGACAGAGACAAGGAAGATTCTGGAGGGTTTGCACTCTGGGATATAATTTTAGACAGCTTTGAGGGCAATGCAATAGACCTGTACCTTCCCATACTTGAGAGGATGCACTTCTTAGTCTGGGGTTTCTTGGCATAAACATTAGCTTATTTGTCCTCTTTCAAAACTCACCATTCAGCCCTTTTCTTATTGACTTTACTCAGTTTTTAAGATGAACATCATTTCCTGTATGACATTGCAGATCAAAATGCAATTATGAAGAATGATACTGAAAAAAAAAATCCCATGTACAAAATAGCTAGGATAATTCTCATGTTGAGTGTTGACTCATCCTCATGAGTCCTGTGACTCAGGAAATGTAATCAGAGTTTCCGAGTTTCGTGTGTGTATGTTGGGATTGTTGTGTATTAGAAATACATCATTGTTTCATCACCCTGCCTAGTCATTAACGCCTGATGTCTACTAACATGCCCTCCACCTTGCTCGTTTCGAATGTGTTACAGAGATGGAATCAGCACTGTGTACCCCCTAGGGACTGGCCTTGTCAGTATAATCCCCGAAGTGTCAATAGTTCCCTTTCCTTATAAGACATATCCAGTGGCATATATGCCGTGCCACATTTGTAAGATCTCCCTCCTGTGGAAGAACACCTGTGCTGATTTTAGTTTTCAGCTCTTGCAAATAAAGTTGCTGTGAAAGTTTGTGCATAAGGATTTCGGGGAACATAAATTTTCATTTCTCTGGGAGATTTCTCCAGGAGTGTAATTGCTGGGTTGCATGTTTAGTTTTCTGAAGAAATGCCAAACTCTTTCCCAGAGCCCTGGTACCACTCGATATTCCCAGCCTCCTTTTTTTAATAACATACTTTATCTTCTGTTCATGGAATTCTAATTGGTTTAAATGAACTGTGATGTGGGAAGGATTTTAGAAACCTTGCTGAGACACACAAAAATAAAGTATGTTCTGTACTAATTTGCAAGAGAGAAAAATCTGTTTAACAAAACCTCCCTATATAATAAGGTCATAAAAGAGGGCTGCATAATAAATGAATAGAGTTATTTTGGATTTTGAGAGAAGCCTTTGTTAGAATTACACATGAACCAGTGCTACTTAAAATCAAAGCTATGGGGATTAAGGAAGAAATATAAAGAATCAGAGATCTAATTCACTGTGAGCTGAGCAGCCTACTTTATGCACACAGTCTCAAATCCTTAAGCAGCTGCCTGCCGCATGCCCCTGCCTGAGCTGGTCCAAGCTCCCCTCGAGGTCACTGTTGCCCACACCTGCTTTGATGTCTTAGGACTTCCTGTGTAGACAGGAGGCAGCAAGGTGCCAGGGCTGAGGAGGATGCTGAGAGGAAAGACATCACTTCTTCACTGTTTTCTGTGTCAAAGGACACTTTAAAAGCAAAGATTAATTTGGTTCTCATCCTGGAACCAGTAAACATATGAGACTAATTATTGCATTTATCGCCATAGCTGCCACTTTTGAGTGTCTGCTCTCTTCTAGGAGCTGTTAGAAAATTTACATACATGTAGCTTTTAAATGAAGTCTTCGAGAGGAAAAAATAATTTCTAATTTGTAAACGAGAGACTTCTGGTCACTAGAGGTTAGCCACATATACTTAATAAACCAGCCTGTGAAAATGACTCCATACTAATGTTACTCCCAGAGACCCTTAATTTGTATCTTTGCCTATTCCTTTTGCTTTGTTTTGGCTTTGGTTTTTGGAGGCAGGAGCTTGGTGTGTAGCCCAACTGGCCTAGTACTTCTCTGTCTTGCAAGTGTGCATGTGCTTGTCTTGACATATTGACTCTTTTTATAATTTTTTTGATAATTTTATGAGTATTATCTTTCCATTATTTCCACCTATATTCCTCACTCTAACTCTCCTCATGCATGAGTGCATGTATATCTATCTATCTATCTATCTATCTATCTATCTATCTATCTATATATATATATATATAGAGAGAGAGAGAGAGCATAAACACACACACACACACACACACACACTAGGCTGATAAAATGGTGTATTTCCCTATGGCTTTTAATACATGCTTAATGCTTTTAACACTACCCTCTCAATGTCCCCTCACCCCTGTTACAATCCCCTCCTTCCCGTTCTTTCCATTTTCACCCTCACTGCACACAGAACTCCACTCGGGAGCTTTTTCTCCCCTTTACCCTACCATAGTCTCCTTTTTACTTTCATGGGTTTTGTGGTTATTCCAGATTATGTACTCTAATGTGAAGCCTGGGAGCTAGGATCCACAGATAAGAGAACACGAGGTACTTGTCTTTTGGGGTTTGGGTTTCTCCATTGAGGTTAATATTTTCTTGTCCACTCTTAATGATACCTTCACTATAATTCATTGTAGACCATTGAGGAATGGAAGATAGCAGCGGGATCATGCTTTAAGGAAGTACAATAACCATAAGCAGATTTTTATCATGTCATTATTGTTATCCTGGCAGGAATGAAAATATTCTCAAGAGGCACTTGTGTGGTTCCCTTTGTATTATAGACTCTGGGGACAGTAGACCCCAGGGAATTGGAGTTTCATGCTGAAAAAATGAATGATTGAATTCTGGTACCAGCCAGAGGAGGAGTGTGGCTCCAGGAAAAGTTTGTACCCAGTTTTGAGAGTTTGTAAGACCACTTGCACAAGGGCACTAGAAACATGATGGGAAAGGCTACAAATTACCCAGGACTATATAGTTATGCAAACTTCTTGCCATCTATTTAGCCCTAAACCTCATGTCAAGACTCCAGGACATGGATATGGCCTGCATGTCACAGGGAGGGGGCTGTCTCTGGAACTCTGCTCCATTTCCAAGTGTGACTACACTTAGTGGATCTTTCTCTGCTTTAGTTATTACTCATATGTTTGTCTATTGTGTACAGGTGTCCAAGCTTGGCTTGTTATGGCTAAGTTTACTCCCCATAAAATTTGCTAGCATCATCAGTTTCTTTCATGTGCCATGATTACTATTGGCAATTTTACATAGGAAGTCATGATTCCAAACAATAATCTAACAGAATATGGAATTATTATGGCTGTAAAAATAGCCATACAGATAGATGAAGTGCCGTGATTATCTGAGGGTGCACCCCTGGAATATAAGCAATGATCTCTTTGGATCCACTCTGTGGTGGTGTCTTTTTTCCTGTTTGCCTCTTCATGTTGTCTATGCCAGTGTGAGCATACACGTATGTTCATACTTCAAATATTAGAGATCTTGAAGACATGGGCTTTTGCTTTTGAAACATAGCTGAGATGATAACATGGAACTTACAATCACATTTTTAAAAGCAAAAGTATAGCAAAATGAGTGATGTAAAAATGTCCATTGATAAACTTTCCTTTATTTACAATGCATTTCAAAAATTATAAAATAAATGTTTCCTGAGGATGTTAGGATGAATGCTTTACTATCTCTCCGTAACAATCGCATCAACGTGGTTTTAAGTTTTAAAACAGTCTTGTTAAGATGGCCATTTTTACTATATTAATACTGCCAATCCATGAGCATGAGAGTTCTTTCCATCTTCTGAGATCTTCTTCAATTTCTTTCTTCAGAGACTTGAAGTTCTTGTCATACAGATCTTTCACTAGCTTGGCTAGAGTCACACCTAGGTATGTAATATTATTTGTGACTATCGTGAAGAGTGTCATTTTCCTAATTTCTTTCTCAGCCTTTGAGTAGAGGAGGCCTGGGCATGGTGGTATGAAACTTTAGTCCCAGCACTCAGGAGGCAGAGGCAGGTGAATCTTTGAGTTCAAAGTCAGCCTGGTCTACAAAGTGAGTACCAGGACAGCCAGAGCTACACAGAGAAGCCCTGTCAAAAAACAAAACAACAACAACAACAACAAAAACCCAACCAACCAACCAACCAACCAAACAAACAAACAAACAAAAAACAAACAAAAAACCTGACACTTGAAGCAAAACCTTAGGAAGATGTTCCTAATAGATAACATAATTCAGAGGAAGGGTCCTGTTGTGGCTCCTGAGCACTGGTGTGGCGTGTTCTTGTTGTTAAGGACTCTCCTGTACTACCCATTCCCATTTTACTTGAAGTGTCTTTGTGACTGGCTATTATAACTCATTTGTCTATGGCTAGTGCTACCTAATTCCCTCATCTAACAAGTAGGAGCCTCCCACCTCCATCTCTCTCCCTGTCTCTCTTATTACTGCCAAAATAGACCCTTAATATTTATGTTGGTTGATGGAAATATGAATCAAAGAACCTTTCCCTTCCTTGTGCCCTTCACCTTCTGGCTATCACTTCTCAATGGCTTCCTTATCTCCTGTAGCAGCTCTTGTATCTGGTTAAAAGGATGGCTGTGGAGTTTGTTAATGGACCTTCTTATTTAGTTCAGTTTAGCAGTGTTTACTGAGTTAATCTTTAAGCCAGTGACTCTGATAGGCACCTATGGCAGAGAGATGGATTGCATCTGGCATTCTAGTGGAGAACACAGTAGGAAACAAGAGGGCTGAGATAAACCTTTGCAAGGAATAAGAAAACCCATTCCAGCAGATTTTTAGAGGAGCTGAACAAAGATGGCTTCCCCTAAGAAATGACAGATGGAAAGGTATTTAAACAAAACATTTATTTTATTTTATGCGTATTAGTGCTTTGCCAGCATGTACAGGTGTGCATCACATGTGTCTAGGAACTCAGAAGATCATCACGTGTGTCTAGGACCTCAAGAGGTCAAAAAAGGCATCAGATTTACTGGGACTGGAGTTACCAGCAGGTATGAGCCACCAGCTGCATGTTAGGAACTAAACCTGGGTCCTCTGTGAGCCACAAATGTTCTTAACTGAATAGTCATCTCTCTACCTCTGTGAGTTGTTTATTTTTTGAGAAAATTTCTCCCAACAACTACTTGCTTTATTATAAGAATACATTGATGAGAATTGCAGAATTTGTATCATATGCATTGACCAAAGCAGTCTTCCCGTTCCTTTCCCCTCAACTCTTCCAATGTCCCCACCACTTTTCCCTCCTACCTTCATAGACTCTTTTTACTTTATTCACATTTGTGCATGTTATCTTTGAATCTTCAGATATGTGTGTTTTATTTGGAATGCCCATACATGTAAGTAAATTACTAAAGGGCCATGGTGGTGGTGGGGTTTAAGGGAGGGAAAATAAAATACAGTGATATAAGGAGTTAAATGGAGAAAATGGAATAGGAAGAGTTAGATTGAGATGGAAGTGGGGAAACAGAGTAGAGGAAGGAATATGGGGAGGTGCAAATAACACTAAACTTTTGGAAAAGTAATATAGAAACATACAACTGTATAAATTATATATATATATATACATATATACATATATATATATGTATATATATATGCAACACATACATACAGATATTAAAATGGTTACCCTATAACAGGAACAATGACCCCACTAGATGTTAGAGGCTATCAAATAAAAAAACTCAGCACCAAAATTGGTTTAATTCTTTTGGAGTTGTTGGTCAGTGGGGTCTCATAGAGCCCCAAACATTAAAAGATATTAGCATTGCTCATGATTATCCTCCAGAACTCTATGATAAGCCTCTATTGCTAAAGATTCCACACACTTGAGTCATATATAACATGGTGAAATAAGATTGTATGGGTCTAGAAGCATCATTCCTACTGGATAGCTTTCATAGTGACAGAGGCTGCTATGCATCTGCAGAGATCAGTAACTATCGATCTTACCCAACTGTGAACTCTGCAAGTTATAATAATGACTGGCCAGGCAAAACATGCCCCTGGTATAATTGTGGTATGAACAGCATGTGTTGGGATTTACACAGGAGCCTAGTGGTAGTTGAGAACATAGTCCACATAGGTTATTATGTTTGACTACTTGGTCTCCATTTGGTGAAACTATTTAGGAAGGATTAGAGGTGTGGCCTTGTGGGGGAGATATGTCTTTGGGGGTGGGCACTGGCCTTTCAAAACGTTCATGTACTCAGTCTCTACTTCTTGTTTGTTGGTTGGGATGTGAACTGTCAGCTTCTGCTCCAATGCTAACATGTTTGTTGCTTGCTGTTACACTGCCTAGTGTGGTGAACTATAGTCCTTTGAAACTCTTGGTTAACCCATAACCTAGAAACCTAATTAAACATATTTTTTAAAAATATAAGTTGTCTTGGTCATGGTATTTTGCATAGAAATTGAAAAGAAACTAATACAAACCCCCAAGACATCAGTTGCATTTTACTTTTAAAGATTTCCCTTTTTCTTTTACACACACACAGACACACACAGACACAGACAGACAGACAGACAGACAGACAGACACACACACACACACACACACATGGATACAATGCCCCTGGAGACCAGAAGAGGATGCTGTGTCCTTGAAGGTCTGGAGTTACAGATGGTTGTGAGCCCTAATGTGGGTGTGGGAACTGAACTTGAGTCTTCTGGAAGAGCAGCAAATGCTCTTAACCTCTGAGTCATCTTTCCGTACCCAGCATCTGTCTTTTAATGTATATAAAACAGTTATGTTAGCAAAAGAGTGATTACATATGGTAGTCAATAAATATATTTTGACTCTCATTACCTACCTTTATGGTAGAAAAATGATTTGACTTGGTGAGATATCTATGGGCTGTCAGTGAACTCTTGACAATGCTCTATGGAGATGCCTGTTCAAAGAAAACATTCAGCAAATTAATGTTAAATAATCGAATCAATTTCAGTTCACATAGCAAGAAAAATAAAATGGGAGAGAATTAAGATAAATTTCTGGGCTGAATTTATGAAGCAGAAAGGAAACATGGGATAGTCAAGGCTACTTCACTGGTTTGTACCATTTTTTTAGAGGAGACTTGTGTAATTCAAGTGGCACTTCCCTTCCTGTGACTTAGGCTTGTCATCTTAGATTCATGGCAATGTAAGTTTACAGCCTTGTAGTTTGACAGACATTTTCTCTCCTCTATGTCTGCTGTTCCCCTGGAGTTCTTTGCTTTCTCAGACACCACCTCGGAAACGCTGTGAGTGGCTTGTGGCAGATAAGCAACACCAGTAGCTCAGACAAGACTGATGTGCACGAGCCAGTGCTTCTGCATGTGGTGCACCTCCTCATGGTCATTTTCCTGGCATACTCCAGGAACCTATTCTATTGTGATGAATGGAACTGCATAGTCCAGGGCTGGGCTGAGTAGATCACTTTCATGCTAATGCAAATACCCTCCCTTAGTCAATTCTCATCACATTTTTAGTAGACAAAACATACTGTGAACAGATACATGTAACCTGGTCATATTTAATGTTTTCTCAATCCTCTTAGCAGTTTCTTTTACTGCCTGCTGTTTTAAGGAAGAGAAGTAGTATAAGATTGCAGGTAATTAGTGTTATATCCTAGTTATTCAAAAGACTGCCTGGTGCCCATGTTTGTACCACTACTTACACAGCTCAGCCTCCTGTACACAGATGATGTTTGACATTGTCCTGTTTCCCTGGCTGACTGAGTAGGCATCCCAGCAGCTGGTCACTTAGGGAACTGTAGCAGCCCTACCAAGCAAGCGTCGGGGATTTAGTTTATAACTTGAACAAAATCTCTGCTTGTCAGGGAGAGCGCCAGAAAAAAATGATCCTTGGCCACTTCCCCCTCCCTCTTGCAATTCTTTATTCTGGTCTTAAAACTGCTTGGTTGTAACTAATAAATGCTACTGGGTGAATAAATGTTCACCCAATATACCGTTTTTGACATAAATAATCTAATGTCCAAACAATGCAGAAACTGCCTTAAATAAAACATGTGAGTGCCAGGTCTTTCTGGTAATAATTTGGAAAATATCAATAATGGTGTCAGTTTAACAACAGAGCATGCTATCTGCCCTTTTCATCTTGCCAGTGATAGGAGAAAATGGAAAAAAGCACCCATGTTAACAGAAAAAGTGACCCACCAATCCTGTCTTGAGTTATCTCAGGTACCCTCCCTTCAAGTTCAGAAATAAGCAAATGTTTATTGGTAGGGTGCTCCGAAGCCTTCAAAGAGGCTGGGTTGCCTGGTGGGTTGAAACATTTATTGTCTTTAAAATTTCTATGTGAATTTGGACCTCAACAAGAAGGCTTTGACAGCACAAGGTCCTCTTCTGACCCTCTCTGAGGTCCTGCAGAATGAAGAAACTACCTACTTTACAAACAGATCTTTGGAAATTAGAACAATGAAGGAGTGTCAATGTATTAACTGACTTACATTTCATGGCTCTAAGAAGGAAAGAGAGTCATTCTTTCTTCCAAACACAATCTTCTATTCTTTGTTTCTTAAAGCTACTTCACTGGAGCCCATGGGCATAGATAATGTAATGGTTAATCTTCATACATTTCAACTTGAGTGTATATAGAGTCACTTAGAGGGTTGGGGTGTCACAACTTTTGGTGTATCTGTGAAAGGTATGTTCAGAGATGACTGACTAAGGAGGAAGACACACTGTCTATATTAGGCAGTGCAACCCAAGCGTTGGGAGCTGAGATGAAATATAATAGGAGAAGAAGGAGATGGTATTCCCTTCCCTCTGCTTTCTGACCTGCTATAAAGAAACTTGCTGCTTTGCCACACCTTTCCCTCTGAAGCCATAAGCTACAGTGAAGAATTCCTGCACTTGAATTGTTAGGGCAGGTATTTCGGTAACAGAGATACAGAAGTAACCAATATAGTAACATTTAGTGACATGAATATTACCATCATAATGACTTTAGCTTGAGTTTCCCTAACAAAGAGGAGCTATAAGAATAGCATGGGTGCAGCCTATCAGAGTGGTATCTAGTAGTATGAATGAAGAAATGGGGGCATGTATTAGGGTTCTCTAGAGCAAGTGACCTGATATACTGAACATATCATGAGAGGAAATTTGTAAGATTGGCTTATACAACAGAGGTTTTTAGTCCAACAGTGACTCCATACTACAGAGGCTGAGAATTCCTGAGTGGGAGATGTCTCAGCAGTAAACCCGAGCACCTGGAAGGTTCCTGGGATCTACTGGTCTCCAGTCCACCCTGGAAGTCTGAAGAATCTGTGTCCTGACATCACCAGCGCAGTGGGCATGCACACTCTAGTAAGTAGGGACGGTGGTAAGCAGTGCTGGTTTCTCCTTAGAGCTGTTTACACATGGACCACCATCCTGAAAGCTGCGCACAGTCTTGGGGAGGGTTTTACCTCCCTTAGTTAATTCTTCCTGGAAATGTCTTCACAGATCCACCTCAAGGTGTGTTGCTTAGTGGATTTCAGATGCAATCAATTTGACAAGAAGATTGATCGTCATAGGAAGAGATAAGAAAGAAAAGAAAAAGAAAGAAGGAAAAATGCTATGAGCAGGCAATAATGTTTGTCATGAAGTGACCTGAGAATACACCTGTTAGGATTGTCCTCAGAAGACAGATATAGTACCATGTTGGTTTCCCAAATAGATTGCCCTTAAATGATCCTTGGCCAATATTTCAAGTTACTCTGAGCATTTCTTAGCTTACAGCTGCCTCCTGACTCTGCGGGTAAGCCCACCTTCCTATATTAGTCACCAGTAACTTGTGAGTCAATGACAGATACAAACATCCACTCCCCTGCTTCAGAAAAGGACAAGTCATTGGCCAGTTTATGCTCTAGAGTGATTTTCTTTCCAAGTTTCAGGCCAAAGCTCGATTTTCTTGTGGCCATATTCTAGCTTGATTCTTTAATCGATTTTCAATTAAAAATTGAAAATTTTAATTGTGTGCACACACATGTTTCTGCACACTTACATATGAGCTTGCTGTTTGTGTGTTAGTGTAGGCATACCCAGAACTCACTCTTGTTAGGTGAAGGTTGAATGATATCCTCCACTGTTGACCTTATTTGAGGTAGGGCCTCCTTTGGTTTGATGCTATGTACACCAGGCTGGCTGGCTGTGAGCTTCTGTAGAGCTTTCTCTCTCTGCTTCCTATCTCACTACAGCAGCTTTGAGGTTGTACACATGTGCTACCACACCATCTTTTATATAAGTTCTGGATGTGTGTCCTCAGGTCCTTGGTTTTGTAAGGCAAACACTTTTATCCACTGAGCTATCTCTTTAGTTCTTCTTTATTCTGTTTTGCTTTCTCCACCTCTGAAAGATTCTGAAACTTGTCTGTGGCTAAGTCTTGTATTGCTGAATCCTGGTCCCCATCTGTTTTTAGGGAACTTGACGGAAGTGACATAAGGGCAGTTATTAACAATGCACTTCTACCATTGCTGGGGGGCTTGGAGGCAGCCAGCTGCTGCTTCTATGGCCCACACCACAGTGACTACTGATGGCGTTTGCTGCTGTGCTTGTGGGTAATGAGCAGGAAGGGTTGAGATAGGCAAGGAAGCTCCTTGGTGCATGGGAAATTTGCTGTGCTGGGTGTGACAGCTGCTGTCCCCGAGGCTCTGTCCTCTTCCCGTCATTGAAGTTGGCTCCAGAGAGTCTCCCGTCTTTAGAAAACTTCAGAAAGGAAGTGACTATTTCAATTTTTGTCTCACATGTGACCCCCAAGTTAAGAAATTGATGTAATGCTCTTTGGGGAATTTTGTCATGGAGTTCTGTGCTAGGGTTAAATAAAGGTGGGACAGGGAAAATGGATTTATTATAGATCTGCATGCAGGTCTGTTCTATAGACATAGACTATAGAATATATGTCTCTAGTGTTATAACTACCATCTAGTCTGTCCTTAGAAATACTCTTATCTTGCGGGATGGGGAGTGGGCCAAGAATCATCCCAATTCAACTTCTCTCAGCTCTTGTCTTCTATTCTCATGGGAAGGATTGGTTGATGGGCCTGTGAGGCAAAAGACAAGCTGAATGAGTCACATGTGTCGCGGAGCAAGGGCTAACCTACAGCCTCTCAGGATTTTGAGCCTTTAGTTGGCATTTAGAAGTCACATAAAAATGTCATATATATAACAGCTCATTAAATGAGCAGGATGTGATGGCATATACCCTTATTCCTAGCAACTCAGAAGGTAGAGGCAGGTTGCTTTCTATGAGTTTGAGGCAAGCCTGGTCTACAAAGTGACATCCTGTCTCAATAGAAGTTTAAAAAATAAGCAAGCAAAACAAAAATGGAAACAAACTCAAAGATGCACTAAATTTTAGATGTTGTTTTTAATGGTAAAATTGGGTTTAGGAGTTACTTCAGTTAGCTATCTCAGCAGATTTAATGAAATGGCAGCAGGCTAAGAATCAGGTATGGGCTCTCAGTGTCTGAACTACTTCACCTCTCTAGACTTCATGTCCTCAGACAACGGGGCACTCCACGCTTCTTTCCATGTCCCATGGATGCTGTTACATCTGAAGTGAAGGGAGGCATGAAGCATGTACTTGAGTGTGAGGGTAAGATGAGAGGTAGGTAACCCAGACAGAAGCAGCTCATTTCTAAGAGAACCTCCCCAAAAGCCAGTTTGCTCTTTTCTCTGAGAGCTCACGTGATCCCACAAGCTGCTGTGGCTGGGGCCTGACTCATTTTTGGCAAACAGATGCTGTGCTAAATGATGATGAAGTGATAAACATATGTAAATATTTCATATGGAAGCAAAGTCAATATGGACAAGCGCTAAAGACTCAGTTCCAAGAGTGGAAAAGCTGAGCTGTGCGTAGTCACAGCCGAAAGGGTGGTTGGAGCAGATCAGGAGCTGAAAGCAAGACTTGAGTTGTTATGTAAAGTAGATGCTCTCAAACCCATGCTCACCCAGGCAACCCTAAAGGGACACACACACACACACACACACACACACACCCAGAGGGACTATGTGATGTTAGGAGGGAAAAAATATGGGGAAGAGATTATAAGGAAGGAACTTGAGAGGAGAGAATGTGATTGTAGTGGATGGGCTCTAAACACACTGTACACATGTATTAATATTATAATATTTAATAAAGGTTTGATTTTTAAATTTTATTTTATCCACATACAAATGTTTTGACTGCATGTGTGTGCCTGGTGCTTATGGAGAGGTCCAAAGAGGGGATTAGATCTCCCAAAACAGATGATACTGATAGTTGTGAGATACCTTATAGGTGCTGAGAATCAAATATGGTTGCTCTGAAAGAGCAACAAGTGCTCTTAACTGCTAAGCCATGTCTCCAGACCCTCAAAATATTTTTTTATTTAATCACACACATATATAAATGTGTGAGGCTTGTGCATGCCCATGGAGGCCACAAGAGGGCATAAGAGTCCCTGGAGCTGGCCATTACAGGAGGTTGTGAGCCATGAAGAGGGTGCCTGGGACCATATTTGGGTCCTCTAAAGAGTACTACACGCTCTTTATCCTTTAGCCATTTTGCCACCCCCTGTGTTGGTATTTAAATGCTTACAGAGCTTTAAACAGGCATGGGCCATGTTTTTCTGCCTTCGTGATACAGTATGCTGTTAGCTGGGTGAGGAATAAAACCTACGCCTGTGTTTAAGGTTCTAGCTTCTATTCTTCCTGACTTTGGACTCACTGGTGCCTCCTCTCTCCAGGTTCATTGGTAGTGAACCTTTAGTGTGGTTATATGCATGCGACTCACAGATGATATAGTCTGAGGCTGAGTGGTGAAACTGTTTTGGAAAGCACAGCAATGCTGTCAAGGGATAAGGGCACATTAGAAAAGAGTTTAAGAAAGGGTAGAACATTTTGGAAGAATATTAGGAAATAGCCTGGAGAAAAAGAAGCCAGAGGCATCTCTCGTCCTGTGATCGTTGATCTTTTTTGATCTATATGCAGGCAGTACAAAGGCTTCAGGGTAACTGAGGACTGAGCAAGGGAGTGAAGAAGGGAAAGAAAAACTAGAAATAAGAGGATGAAGAGAGGTTCACTGAAGGAGTCCATGAGGGCTAGATGTCTCTGCCTTCATGATGCAGTTGCTACATTGGACTAGATGACCTTGAGGGCTGCCTAGGAAAAATTATGAAGTCACTTTGTATAGTATGGGTATTCACTTATCTGAGGTCAAGGTATTGGGTGCATCTCACCGGTTGACCCTTCCACATAGTTCATTGTTGGTGCATGAGAATAGTCATTCAAATAAAAACCAGGGATGAATCAAATGTGCAATGCTATTCCCAAGAACTGAACCAGAGCACTTGGAGAACTGGCTCCTAGAATATCTCCTAATGGATGCCAATTGCTGACTTCTTAACCCACTACTCTACCAGCATATGACTTTCTTCTATAAGCAAGACCTTTGTCTGTCTAACTTTCCTGTGTATGAAACAATAAATTCATTTATATTCACTATGTTTTATCTTAGAATATCATAGTACTTGCTTTGATACTGAAATTGCCCCACAGTTTTGGTGGGTGGGGCTACCTTTAAGCTTCTGTATCCTTGAGAATGTTCTGGCAACTCTTTGATCTCTTTATAGAATTAGGAGATATTCTAGGAGCCAGTTCTCCAAGTGCTGTGGTTCAGTTCTTGGGAATAGCATTGCACAGAAGGATGTAGGCATGAAGTGTTTTCACTGTCTCTGTAGCTCCTTGAGTTAGAAACTAGATATGTATTTACACACAGACATATTCTCACTTGTGTACACATATGTTCAAGAATGTGTATACATATGTGCAGAAACATACACATATCTGAAATGTATTAATTTATACCAATACTACCTATTCCCATTTTATTCCTATAAACACTCTCGTATTTCTCCATTTCATATTTATGTGCATATTTTTCCTCACAGAGAACCCCAACCTCACATTTATTCAGTTTTCCTTCTTCCATCTCCTACTTCTTTCTTCTCTCTTTCTCTCAACTGAGTATGGCTTATGATCTTTTTCCCTTGGCCACTTGAATGCTGGGATTGCAGCTTTTGCTATTATGCTTGGCTCATTTTCTTGATCCTATAATACATCAAAAATGGTTTTGTGGTTTTTGTTTTTTCTACATAGAAAGCAAGTTTATTAAAAATAATCCACAATTTGTTGATAAAATGTATACTCTTGTCTTCCTTACTGTTTTATTGCTGTAATGAAATACCATGAGCAGGGCAATTTATCAAAGGAAACATTTAACTGTGTACTTGCTTACAGTTTCAGAGGGTCAGTCCATGCTCATCACTGTGGGGAGAGGAGCTACAGCAGGTAGACATGGAGCAGCAGTTGAGAGCTCACATCTGATTCACAAGTTGAAGGGAGGGAGGGAGGGAGGGAGGGATGCAGGGAGGGATGCAGGGAGGGAGGGAGGGAGGGAGGGAGGGAGGGAGGGAGGGAGAGAGAGAGAGAGAGAGAGAGAGAGAGAGAGAGAGAGAGAGAGAGAGAGAGAGAGAGGGAGAGAGGGAGAGAGAGAGACTGAGACCGTCTGGGTCTGTTATGAGATTTTTGAAACTACAAAGCTATACCCAGTGACACACCCTCCAACAAGGCTGTCCCTAATCCATTCTAAAAGAGTTTTATCAACTAAGGACTGAATGTTCAAACTTATGAGCCAATGGGCCATTCTCATTCCCGGTACCTCAACCTTCCTTATTCCACTCTGTTCCAAATTAAGCATGCATCCTCAGTCTATCCCCATCCCTCATCCAATCTCCTTTCTCATTTTCTTGTTTTGTTTGTTCATTTTAAATTGATCTCTTCCTCCTCTTCCTCTTTCTGTGTTCATCACAAGTTGGTGATGCCCTTTATTTCAAATACAACTGAATTCATGCAGCCCATTCATTTCTGCTTTCAGTCCATTCTATTTCCATATTTATCTTTTAAAATGTAATAGATTAAGGATTTCAGAAACTCAAAACTATATACAGGAACAAATACATAGTGGCCACTTGCCACTTCCTTTTGTATTAACCCAACTTCTTCTGTAGCCAAATACAATTACACACACACACACACACACACACACACACACACAAAAACACACACATACACAAGCACAGTAGCACATGGCTGTCTACAGTGGACCTAGGAAGGAAGGAAGATGAAGAGCAGTGAATCATGGCTTACGATAGGGCCCGTTCCCTCTTGATGATGATCTCAGCAGCCACACTGTGAAGCATTCAATGTCTCCCCTCAACCCATTGTCATTAAGGCACAGTAGTGTTTCCTATGTATGTGCTGCAGAACAGTCTCATGAGACATTGGAAGAAAAATGATTCTCAGCCAAACAGCATGGGCAGTATTAGAGCCTTGATTTGCGTCCTCAACTGCTCTCTGCCACAGAATTCTTTAAAGGAATATACAAGCTAAGCATCCGTCAGAGCTAGTTAGTCTTCTTGGTGAAAAGTTCTGGGAAATATGAGACCATTCATAAATGCCAGAGACATTCTTGAGACCTCTTGTTTGTGCTGGGCTCTATTTCCAGGGCTATGGATGGATGGATGGCAAACTAAACAAATGTAGCCCCTGCCCACAAAGACACATATGGCTTTAGGTTGGAAGGGTGATGAGGAGGACAAAGATACTGTGTTATCCATATTTGTATCAACTCAGCAAAGATGAGTAAAGCACGAAAATTCTCTGTTATCCTTTGGGAGGACATCTAAAAGGAAGCCCCAAAGAAAAGAGAATCCAGGAATCAATGCTTGAGTCAACCTGGGTGCAACACACAGGTCAAGAGGGAACCAAGTAATAATAGGCTTCACCTTCATATTCGTAGATCTGAGCACAAGTCACAAATTAAGGGGCACAAAATTTAAAAATAAGGGGAAAAATTCTTGAGTTTTTAATCACATTCCCATGTTGATAAAATATTTATGAGCTCTCTTTCAATTAATTAGAATAAACTATGTAACACTACAGGAAACAAATTGAAAATTTAATAAAGTAAGTTCACTTCCAATTTCTTATGAAGAAAGAAGCTAATTATATTTAGTTCTGTAATTATAACTTTAATTAAAATATAATGCAAAATATTCCATAAAGTGAAGTGAAAACAGTACTGAGAAATAAAATGCAGACTTTAAAACAATTTGCTCTTTAGATAAAAATTTATAATTTGAAAGGAAGCCTTTAGTGTACCGTTTTCCAAAAATTTCACCCTTTAAGGACAAACTAAACAGCCTTTTCATAAGACTAATTGATGTTTATTTACCACTGTAAGCCTATTTTTTTTTTCTGTTGTGCACCAACGTCTCCTTTTAGTTGCTGTAGCCATCTTCCCTTTATTAGTGTGTTTAGAGAGACAAGCCTATTTCCCTGTGCACACTACTATTTATGACACATCCCGTTGGCTGTGAACAAGGCTCAAGCTTTAAGCAATAGGAAAATTGAAAGCTCTGGTGTTGTTTAAAATGTGTTAATGTTCTTAGTCCCCTCCATCTGGTTGAATGGATATGCTTTGACTATTCCAGGTTCCCTGGGTTAACATGAAGATGCTGTGATGGTCTCTGGATCACCTGGGGTGATGATATTCTCTTGGAAGACATTCAGAAGTTCCAAAATGAAGTTAGAAAGAAGGTTGAATGACTCAGTGAGCTTTGAAAAAAAGATTTATTTATTTTTATCTTATGTAAATGGGTTATTGTGCCTACGTAGGAACTAAACTGAAGCCATTTTGAATAAAACTTCCATTTTGAATATAGGTCCAATAAAGTTTAAGTTTCCATGGTCTCCCTGGGTAACTGACATCTTGCTTGGCAGACAGAAACATGTATGTGGGCAACTGGCATCCTGTTTGAGACACCAACAAATGAAAATAGGATAAATGTACCAAAAGACATGTTCCTAAAGATGTGCCTTATTCCTAAGTCCTGATTGGTGGGAAAATGTAACTGTAACTTGGCACAGATGTTTATGTTTTTTAAGCTCAAAAGCTCTGTACCTGAGTCTGTTCTGAGACTTTGATCAATCAGTAATAGTTTGATTACAATACATTTTTGTCCTCTGCATTGACCTGGTGTTTGAGATGTGTTGGATCTAAGTACACATAATGTCTGTGCACCATGTACATGCACTGGAGGCCAGAAGAGGGCATCAGTTCTCTTGGCATTGGAGTTACTGTAAGCAGTGATGGGGATGCTGGGAATCCAAACCCTGGTCCTTTGGAAGAGTAGTCAGTGCTCTTAACTATTGAGCCATTTCTCCAGCCCTGACCTGGGGGTATTTTAATGATTATTTTCTCTCAAACATTTCTCAGAGGAATAAAATTGACTAATTGTTTGCCTAGATTCTAGGATTCCAGTCCACAAGAACATGGCCCATTTGGCATGATGGAAATCAGACCTATTTCTGAAGGCTACTACGCTGCTCTATGCTGCTTTTTAATGTGAATGATACTGAACTTTAAGCCAAACCACACAGGTTTCTGAAGGGAAATGCCAAGCTTAAAGAACCCATGCTTTTCCTCTCTACATCTCATTGCACTCTAGCTTCAAGGAAAGTCATTTTCATTTCATTTGATTCAATTCAAAATGACTAAAACTATTTATTGAGTGCACAGTGTGTAGAAGACATTCTAAATATAATCTAGAAACCAAACATCTTCCTGGTTAATTTGTTAAAAATGAAATTCCTTTTCTATCCTTTCCCAACCTTCATGTTTAGATCCTGTATGTGTGGTGTAGAATCCAGGTCATTTTCACCCAGTATGTTTGAGAAACAATGTACTGGATATTTATTGGCTTTTAGAGCTGCTGTGACTAGAGGTCTGAGGCTATGGCTCAGTGGGTCAAGTACTTGGTGTACAAACATGAAGACATGAATTACATTCCTCAATATCCACACACAAAAAGCCACAAACATGCACTTGAATGCGCTTGTGTGTGTGTGTGTGTGCGCGCGCGCATACACACACACACACACACACACACACACACACACACACACACACACTCAGCATCACCTCCTTCTTCAGAGCTGCTTTTTCTTTATGGATCAAGAACCTGCATGTACATTCTTAGAACATTTAACCACCACACACCTTTTCCTTGTGGTCCTGAGGATAGAAACAGAGCTTGGCCTCACTCTACCTGCTGTAGAATGCTAAGCCAAACCCACAGCCATCTTGCAAAAAGGTTGGTGGCTTTGTGGAGGCACAGTACATGTTTCACCTTGATTTCTCTTGCCCTGACTAGCTTACTGTCTACACAAGCTGTACACTCTCATATGTCTGCATTGCTCATTATCATCAACAGAAATATTTAGCAAGCTGTATTTTAATTAGTCAAGTTATGCCAAAAATATATATTTTTTAAAAGCTCACCACCTCTTCTATTGACTGTCAAACCTACAACTTCTGTGTGGTAAATGTGAACAGGTTGATACAGGCATGTCTAGATCTTTTACTATGGGTAGATGTTTAGTGGTTTTAGAAACCAAATAGTGTCTCATTAAACAAAATATGTGCATTGTCTTTTTAGACCGAGGTGAGCCTGGAGTCTCGTTAGGGTGTCAGGTGAAGACAAATCCTGTTATGCTCACTGTTCTAGGCCAAAGGACTGTCTTGTTTTTTTTAGGGAACATGTGTCAGCACTTGGAGGCAGTTTTGATATTACTTCTGTAGTGTATGCTTCTAGCTTTCACTGGGTATGGGTACCAGAGACACTATTAAGGATCCCACAATGGGAAGGATAGCCATTGCTTTTCTCTCCCAGCTCAATGTGTGAATAGTGACACAAGAAGACACCTTCAAATGGAGAGTTACCGCTTTCCTTGAACAAAGAGGACCTGTTCTCACTCTTCCCAGACATTCTGGAAAGAAAAGAATGTCAAGCCACACACCTTTCGTGACATAGTGCTGTTCAGTTCATAGTTCCCTTTCTGACTTAAGCACACACTCTCATCCCTAGCAGTGGAACACTGGCAAACCGTAGCTGTTGGAAAGGAAGTATTAATTTTCTCTAAGAGTGTATAGTAAGTTGACCATGTTCTGGTGGAAGGCTACACATCCAAGAAAGTTGCTCTTGAAGGATTTATTTTAAATTTAAAAAAATAGACACAGAAGTAGGCGAATGGAAAGGAAACGGAGGAAAATACTTTGTATGAAATGATCAAAGAGCAATAAAGAAACTATAGTAATCATTCAAGTGAGACAGGTTGGACCACAGTGGAGGTAGTATTGGTGATGCTGAATAGTTGCTTGTATTGTAACTACCGTCATAGAGGTAAACTCAACAGGATGGATTACATGTTTTGGAGTAAAAAGAAGGACAGGTCATGTGTGACTTTTATGCCCTCCTGGGGAGGGCAAAGAGACTCAGAATGTGTAGCTTGCTGAGATGGCGAAGAAGGCTGTAGAGTGAGAATTGGTTGCTTTACTATAGTGTTGCTAATCTAAGCTTTCTCTTAGGCAGCCACATGGAAAAGGGGAACTTTTCAGTTAGGGAAAGAGTGAAGGGCAGTGGTGTAAGTTAACGGGACAGTGCGTATCGCAATGAAAGTCAATGAAGTTGCCTAGATATGATAGCTATAGAGCAGATGTGGGATCCCAGATCTGAGCTCTGAGTAGGTAATGCAGATAAAGGGCAGCTACTATGTGTAAAGTAAGAAGGCTGACACCAGGAATAAGGGAAGTGCTAGAACAGAGCACTCCATCAAACTCTGTGAAGATGAAGTTTGAAGGCCTATGGTTGAGCCAGGGGAGATCACTTTGGTATGGAGAATTGCGATACAGAAGGATACAATTAAACTTGACTGAATTAAGATGAAGAGAGGTTCTCCGAAAAGCCTCTCTTGGAATTTTGCCATGAAGAGGAACAAAGAAATGGACCATTAAAGGTAAGTGTGGGGAAGTCTGTGTTCAAAAGAGGACTGACTGGCGAGAGGCAGTGGACTTCAAGATGTATCAGACCCACTTGGAGTTCTTGTTCTAATGACTTTACTGGATCCCAATTTCAACAGTGTTGAAAATTTTAACTTGAGTTGAAGACAAAGCTTATGAAAACCAGACAGCTAGGCCTACCTGTAGTCTCGAATTTGGTCAACCAGGGTGGGACTCAGAGTACACGTTTCTGGAGCCATCTCAGGAGATGCTGGTGCTATTGAGTTGTCACTGCTCCTGGCATGGATTCTTCTCACTCATCCTTTAATCTAGTGGGTTCCCAGGCTCCTAACCCTTCCCTCTACTCTTATCTGTGAACTGCTTTATTTCTATTTCATTATTTAAATCACCATTGATTCAGATTTTATGGGAGAGGAGATGTAATTTTCTTGTTTACCACTGTTCCCCCTTGTGTATAACACATTGCTTGTCAGAGAGTTAAAATAAACCAAAACAATTTGGTCAGATAATGAATTGATAAATGAATAAATGGATGGCTTAATGAATGAAACAATTCAGCAATGAGCTTTGTGCTAAATAAGCTTAGGGACGCCTCATCTAAGCCTCATCTTTCTTTGGGACCATTTATAATGAGGAAAAAAGCTGCCATGTTTTGTCAAGGCAAGATAGTAAGGAGTCATGTTTTAACCTCTGAGGTACCCTGAAGGATCTTATCTGCTTATTTATGTTTCAACATTCATGGTCAGCCACCCAGAGATCCTTAATGTGGCTGTTATGTTCTATTCCAAGATGATCAGAGAACTTTCAAAGAAAATTGCTGCCCAGAAAGCCACAGAATGTTTTGTCATTAATTATTTATAGATAAATCCCCAGCTGTCACGTTTAAAAACTTCCCTAGTTGAAGAAGCCAAAGAACATTCCCAATTGTCCTTCCATCCTCTAATTAGCCTGTAAGCCATCCTATTTGCAACAGGCTTCATCTAGTACCTGAGTGTGTTACAGGAAGAATATATCATGGCCATTCAGTTGGAAGAATTTACCTATCCAAGTGACACACACACACACACACACACACACACACACACACACACACCAGGTTGCTGGAACAGGATTTCTTTTCTAAGACCATAAATGCTCATGATTGGGCAACTGGCTATCATGTGGTTCAGAAAATATAAATAAAAGATTTTAGTCTGTCATTAGCAACCCAGCCATGAAAAAGAAAAAATAGACATGTAAGAAGATTTTACTTTTTTTCCCCTTTGTCATTTCAGACTAAATGACAATCTTAAATGACACTAGTCAGATGGGTAGATTCTATCAGTAAGTTGAAAGTAAGTGTGAAGAGATGCCAAAACCCAAAGGAGTTTCCAACTCACATTTTTCAGGCTGGCCACATCATTTCTGCCAAAAATAGCATTTTTTTGTTTGTTTTATGTTGCCATATCTTTAGAGTCATATTTTTTGTATCAGAATAAAAGTGAAATTACAACATTCATTACATTGTTTTTGGACATTAAAATAGCCTTAAAAGGTTGAATACTGGCATTTCTTACTTTAGAGCTAATTTGGAAGCTTGTGCATTTCTAAAGCTTTCCTCTATTGTTTTTTGCAAACTTGCAGTATTCAATAGTCATTCAATTTTCAAAAGCATTTTCTTAAATGAATTTTGTGTATTTGGTCATGTTCTCAGAACTGAATGTTTATATTTTAATGATCATGGCACTAACGGACCAATGTACTAGTGTATTTATTTTCTTATCGTAGTCAGTAGATGTTTTTGTTGCATCACAGCGAACAACCTTCCCCACACGATAGAATGGTTATTTCTTTTTTCTTTTCCTTCCTTCCTTCCTTCCTTCCTTCCTTCCTTCCTTCCTTCCTTCCTTCCTTCCTTCCTTCCTTCCTTCCTTCCTTCTTTCCTTCCTTCCTTCCTTCTTTCCTTCCTTCCTTCCTTTTCTTTTCTTTTCTTTCTTTTCTTTTTTGGTTTTTCGAGACAGGGTTTCTCTGTGTAGCCCTGGCTGTCCTGGAACTCACTTTGTAGACCAGGCTGGCCTCAAACTCAGAAATCTGCCTGCCTCTGCCTCCCAAGTGCTGGGATAAAAGGCGTGTGCCATGACTGCCCAGCAGAATGGTTATTTCTTAACTTTTGTAAAATTTTATAAGAGCTCCAACTTTCATCAACCTCTGTTTTTCCCCTCCTCACAAATATCTAAAGCAGCAATCCAGTGAAAGAAAACTCAGTCTTCAAGGTAAAAGAAAATTCAAGACTCTACTATATGGCTGAGGTAGATTGCTAACCTTATCTGCACATTGATTTTCACATGGGTGCATTCAGAAGCGAAGGACCAGCCTGCAGGGTCAGTTCATCCAGTTTCCTTATCAGATGAGTTACAAAGTGAATCCAAAGCAGTAGCTTATTCTTCCAGCTACAGTTCTGGAATGTTCTCAAGAAATGTACATGGATTCATACTTCTCTCCATCCGTGGAGAGCCAGAACAGCTGTTTAATCTCCTTTTTTTCTTTTAAGATTTTTGTATTATCGCTTTTTAAGAAAATTGATTCTTTTTTTCAGTTTCTTTCGTCGTTGTTGTTGTTGGATATTTTATTTATTTACATTTCAAATGTTTTCCCCTTTCCCAGTTTCCCCTCCACAAGCCCCCTATCCCATCTTCCCACCCCCTGCTTCTATAAGGGTTTTTCCCCACCGACCCACCCACTCCTGCCTCCCCACCTGGCATTCCCCTACACTGGGCATTGAGCCTTCACAGGACCAAGGGTCTCTCCTCACATTGATGTCCAACAAGGTCATCTTCTGCTACATATTGGCTGGAATCATGGATCCCTCGGCATTTCCTGGCACTCCTATGGATCTTCAGGCTCTTAGATGCTTTCTTCCACCTCTTCTATTGTGTTCCTTGAGCAGAGGCTTGACAGAGATGTCACCTATAGCTGATTCCTTATAGTCACTTATTCTCAGCATTTTGTCCAATTTAGAACTTTCCATATTTTATTTCATGAGTAAAAGATTTTCATGTAAAGCACAAAAAGGAGTTAATTTAAAATAAAGTTAAAGAATAGGGTATGGAAAATATGTATAAGAAAAAGAGAAGGCTTAGGTATGGCAAGCACATCTGTGGTAGAGTTATTTTCTTTTCTCTACAACACGATGGAACCTTGCCTAACTTTAAAGTAGTTGCAGAAAATGGAGAGTGAAGAGAGAGGAGAGAAAAAAGGGGAATTCCATACATAAGTTCAAGTATTTTCATCATGCCTCTCCTCTACTACTGAGTTCAGTTAGCACTGGCTCTGTATGTGGGTGAAGGACTGGCCACTTGGGCATGGACAGTCATGCTTTGTTCCTGAAGAAAACCGACTGTACTCAGCTGCAGAAGCTGACAGGTGGGCACAGAGCATCATGATGGGCTGCGACAGAAACGCACACATAGAAAGCGCTGCAGAACCAGAACTGGGGTGGGAAACCTAATAGTAGCTGACAAGTGGCTAGAGGCATTGGCCTTGGGTCAAGTTCCAGAAAGCTCCATTTTTAGGTAAAGCTTATGCCTTTGCAATTTATCTTCAGAAGCAGGTCCTCATAGTAAATGCCATAAAAACAAAACAAAACAAAGAAATAAAATCCCCAAAACTCAAAATCCAAAACTCCATCTGTGTTTCCAACAAGGGCAGAAAAAGGAATCACACTGACACACAGAGAATTGTTCTCAGAGAGTGTTGTACCAAAGCCTAAACTATTGAGATTTTTATCTCCCTATCCAGGGAAAGAGAGTACCACCAAACTCTTAGCCTTCCAGGTCAGGGAAGGTAATACCCACTTCTAGCCCTTAGCTGTGCAGTCCTATCTAAAGACAGCAGCAACACAAGGAATGAGAAGGTATCATTGGGGGAACTTTGTTATGATGAGGCATCCGTGCTATCTGTGAACCAGTACTATGTCACTTGAATGTAAACTTGATTAGTTGTAGATGGATATTGGAAAATTCGATGACAACCAGTTTTTTAAAAGATAATGTACCAAGAACAGAGAGGAAAAGGAATCATAAATGTACATTTAAAGCCACAAGGGGCGAAAAACAGAGTGAAGAACAAAAATAGGAGTAAAGAACACGGGTAATTGGGGATTGCAGTTAAGTGATTGGATAAATCTCACAAGAGACCTTGAACTTCGGAAGGTTAACATTGTCGAGACTGCTATAGGGACATTGGAAGTTGGAGTAAATGTATTTTGCATTATTCTATGTTTAGGTATGGCCCCCATAGAAACATGTTTGGACAAGCCTATGGGAGCCAGAGAGTGGAATGTAATGATTTGTATATGCTTGGCTCAGCGAGTGGCAGTAGTAGGTGTGGCCTTGTTGGAGTAGGTGTGTCACTGTGGGCGTGGGCTTAAGACCCTAACTCTAGCTGCCCATAAGTCAGTCTTCTACTAGCTGCCTTCAGATGAAGATGTAGAACTCTCAGCTCTGTCTGCATCATGGCTGCCTAAATGCTGCCATGCTCCCACCTTGATGATGATTGACTGAACCTCTGAACCTGTCAACCAGCCCAATTAAATGTTGTCCAGTATAAGAAAAAAAAAGAACAATAGTAAACATTTTAAAAGGAAGTAATATGTATGAGCTATGTATCATGTACTCTCTATCATGTATTTATCCATCACATATGGATATATCTATCACCTATGTATTCATCTACCCATTCATCTATCTAGACACCACATATCAGTCCAGCCATAATCTATCTCCCTGTCTGTCTGTCCATCTATTTTCTACCAATCTATGAATGCAGCTATTTTAACAGTCACATTAAATATTAATAGCATTTCCCATGAACAGTTCTGCAAGATAGATGCCATTCTGTGCCATAAAATACATGTAAATTCAACACATTGAAAAGAATAGAAATCACAGTGCAATGTCTAGTTTAACAATGGATTTAAGCTAGAGGTCGATGGCGGAATAAGAGCAGTCAGAGCCTCACTGATTTGGAGAATGAACAACCCACTTGCTAATACATGCTCAAAGTAAAACATTTAATAGAGGCTTAAAATATTTTGAACTAAATAAAAATACAACCATCAAAGTAAGGTATGTGAAAGAAGATACTGGAAATTCTATACCACTTTCTGCACATAATAGCAAAGCAGAGCTTCTAAAAATCTAGGCTTTCACCTTAGGAAACTGAAGAAGAGAGAGTTAATTCAATTCAGAATAAACAAACACAAAGAGACAATAAAAAAATCTGAGGTGACAAAATGGCTCAGTAGGTTAAGGTGCTTGCTGTCAAGCCCATGGAGCGGAGTTTCATTCTTGGGATCAACGTGGAGTCTACGAGGAGAAAATGGATTCCTTGAAGTTGTCTCTGACCTCCACACACATGCTGTTGCACATACATGTGCTTACATATCCACCTCCACACAGATGCATACAAAATAAATGCTCATAAAGTAAAAGTTAATGAAAAAATGAAAAAAAAATCAGGTAGTTTATAGAAACGTCAGTTAAAGAAAAGGATAAATCAGATCAGTAAATTATTAACTAGCTAAGAGATAAATCAGGGTACAAATTAATAATATAGTTCTATATCATTATAGAACTTACACACAAATAACAAGTACAATGATACAACTTTATATTCTCAAATTTAATAATACCATTGAAATGGACCAATTCCTTGAAAGTCACAATGTAGTAGAAGCCATACAAGATGTAGAAAATGGGAGGCTAATATATTTGATAGAATTCCAATCAATGACTCACAATCTCTCCCTCATACATGATGGAGTGGTAATAGTCCAATCTGATGGAGGTCTAGGTGCGCCTGTGAACACAACTACAGGGGTTAATGAGTGCAGTGGGAATGCCATGTCCAGAAGATCGTATTTTCCACACTTTTCCTCATCCTTGGCTCTTCATTCTATAAGTACTGTCTTGCAACAGTCCCCAAGCTTTGAATAAATGTAAAAATTCTTTAAAAGCATTAAAGAGCCATTTGACAATATGGATGTAAAGAACATGATTGAATATTGATATTAACAAGTTGATAATCAAATTTATGTAGAAAGGCCAAATGCCCAGGGTATTTGACTAAAGATTGAAAGAGCAGAACAAAGTTGGTAGATTGATACTACTATTTTCGAGATTTACTATAACACTACATTAATCAAGATAGGATGGTATTGTTAAAAAATATACAGAGGGGCTAGAGAGATGGCTCAGCAGTTAAGAGCACTGACTGTTCTTACAGAGGTCCTGAGTTCAATTCCCAACAACCACATGGTGGCTCCCAACCATCTGTAATGGGATCTGACACCCTCTTCTGGTGTGTCTAAAAACAGCTACAGTATACTAATATACATAAAATAATAAAATCTTTAAAAAAGAGAATATACAAATTAATTGAGAATATAGAGAACTTACATATAAATTCACATGTATATGTATTGTCAACTGATCCTTGATTAACGATCAAAGGTAATAGATCAAAAAGTGTTTCTAACATACGGTTGGTACACAGGCAAGAGAACAATGAATCTCTAATCAAGCCACACACCTTCCACAAGATTAACTCTCAAAGCTTTGGAGACCTAAAGGTTCAATGCAAAACTACTAAACTCCTGCAAGGTAGCCCAGGAGAGAATTCAAGTGACCTTGAGTGTGGTGATGAGATGTTAGAGGCAGCCCCACCCCACACCCACAAAAGAATTGATAACAGGAGCCTCCTTAAAGTAAGAGATTTCCATGAGAAGGCACTGCCAAGGAAATGAAAAGGCAAAATCCAGGCCCAGGAAATACTTTCTAAAAATAAACTTGATGAAGGACTGCAACGTACAATTGCAATTGTTCTTAACATTCAACAATATGAAGACAATCCACCTTAAGATGGGCAAAAGCCTCTCATGTGAAGGTAGTCAACATCCCAAGCCATTTGGGAATTGTGGCTAGGAACACTATTCACAAGCATTACACACCTATCAGAATGTTTTGAGTCTAAAATTCTGACAACATCAAATGCTAGAGAGGAGGCTGAGCCACAGGAAATTTCATCTGCTGCTGATGCAACAGGTCATTTTGCAAGGTGATGTGGTACTGACTTACAAAACTAATACTCAAGCCATGTAGCCCAGCCACTGGGCTCCCTGGTGTTTACTCAAATGAAAACTAATGACCATACAATAACTTCACACAAATGTTTTAGTAGCTTTATTTATGTTACTACAACGGAAAAGCAACCAATACGCCTCTTACTGGAGAAGTGAGTAAAATAGTTCTCACAAGAAATGAGCTACCAAATTAGGTAAAGTTACGGAGAAAGCCAAAGTGTGTGCTACTAAGAGGAGCCAGTGTGAAAAAGCTATATACCATATGATTCCAAGTAAATGACTTCCTGGAAAAAATAAAAGTATGGATTGTTCGGAGCACAGTAGCTACTAGAGATTAGGTGAAAAGGAAGAAAGAGCTACTTTAGTGATGGATAGCCGTCTTCATACACATTTGCAAACCCACAGAATGTGTAGCTCACAGTGGTGCCTAATTTAAACTGTAGCGTTGGAGTTATAATGACGTATGAGCATAGGTGTGTTAGGTGTATTGAATGTACTGCTCCGAAGCAGGTATGAGTAGAACCAGACCATGGGTGTATATCAAGATAAGAGCTAGATGGTTTGGTTTTATTGTTATTTGAACCTGCTCTAAAAATAAATTTTATTATTGAAGTACTTGAAGTCCTAGAAACAACTTCCTTCCATGTTTTTTGTTGCATTCCTGACCCTTGCCAGGTCTGGACTTTGCTCTTTGCATTTTTATTACATGACACAGCAGGTGCTATTTCAGATCTCTGAAGGTCTCAGGCTTTGTTACAATGGTGGATTTTGTTAGGTTCAGTTTTCATTGGCTTAATGAAATTGCTGTGCAATGGGAAAGCTTCCTTGCCATCAGTGGGTTACCAAGGCACAGAATAACGATAGAGGCTTGCTTTGGTTTTCCCCACCTTATATACTAGTTCTCAAAAGAATGTGACTACTTCTCTGGCTGCAGGGGCTGACAGTGCCACAGATGTCACAAGCAAATTAATGCTGGCAAAAATGGTGTTATTGAGCTGACATGGGCATCAATTACAGATGTGATATACAAACATATTCTTGGCTCATACTGTTCAATCTTACTGCAAATGAGTGGACATGCACTTCTAAATTTTTATTAGCTGTCAAATACTCATGTATCCCAAGCGTCTGCCAAACAGTGTCTATGAGTTGAGCATGCCTGATGAAGACTTGGCCAGTTATAACTTGGGGTCTGTGTGGGTGGCCCCTTCAACACGGTAGAAAGGTATATGGTAGATGGGAACTCTAGCCTGATCTGAAAGAGAAACTGCTATCTGAATTTCCAAATGATTTTTCTGAGTTTAAAGATTGTCAAATAACATGGAACTTTAAAACACCACAGCCCAACTCCAGCAGAACTCAGCTGCAGTTACGTGTGTTTTATGTCTTGCCCAGTACATCATTTCTGCAATAGGCAAGTTGATGCTATTGTTTCTGTGGCTGTTTTTGTTTGTTTGTTTTGGTTTTGTTTGTTTTCTTGTTTTTTCTTTTGGAGGTTGATGGCCTCATCTCATTGTGCCTCAGTTTCTTCTTCAGTTCCAGATAGTGACTAACATCTTAGGAAGATCCCATCTGGCTCTGTGTGTCACTTTACTAAAGGACGCTGGGGCTCAGAGAAGTTAAGAACCTTGCATGGGGTTGGCTAACTCTTGAGTAGTTCAATCCTTGAGTCAAGTCTGCTTGTGTGGCCTCACCATTCACAGAGTGCTGTCTCCTTTTATTAGTAAAGCAGCCTGTGCCATTGAGTATCTCTCTACTTGAGAACTCTCTCCTGTTCTAGGCCGTTAGTGTACTCCGGTGAGTGAAAGCAGAGTTGGGAGAATCGAACACACAGTGATCTAGCCCCAGTGCTGTGCAGGACCCTGCTGTATATACATACATTGTTATTTTGATTTGGATACAAAATCTCCCTATGTGAGGCTATTATTTTCTTTCTGAGAAGCTGAAAACAAACAAGCCAACCAAAGCTGAGCGACTTGAGCCATTCTGGAGCACACAGGAACTGCCCAGGTCTCCTAGACCTTCAAAGCCTATGTTCTTTTACACTTCCTCCTGTCTCCCTCCTCTAAGCTTGCAATGACACCCAATGTCACTGTCTTCATTTCCACAGCACCACAACCTCTGCCAGATGGCTGCAACCTCCAAGCTGCTTTCCTAGAGGACAGCCAAGGATCGCAAGCAGCATGATGTCTTCCAGGTTCCTCCCTAACTACTGCTCTACCCTCCCCCTCCTTCAATTGCCTTTCTGAAACTCATTTACCAGCCCCGGCAAATGCACCATCTCTGTTGGGGGCCTGGCAGGAAGTAGACCAAAACTCAAACGGGATTAGTGAGCCGAGCTGAGTTATATTTGGGAAGCATTACATAGGCATGGCAGCGACAAGAGAAACCAGCAAATGGGCTGACGTACCCCGTGGCTAGCAGCAGCAGGGAGCAGCCATTGGTGCCCAAGAGCAGCTGTGGCCTTGGAAGAATACAGCGCTGCCGCTGCCGTCTCAGAGCTTGGCAGGGAAGGAGCTAGGGAATAAACTAGCCACATCTCCTCCATCTATCAAGAACAAACACATCTAAGAGACAGGAAAACAGTGTTGAGTGGCGCAGGTGGGACAAAGTAGGGACCAATGATCCCGCTCATTTCCTGTATGCTATTGCTGCCTTTCCAGGTGTGAGCATTCTGAAGGGTCGCTCTGCCAGCAGAGATCAGGCGGTCCTACCCACGCGGTTGTTGTCTCTACTTCCCTGCTAGAGTTATAGCCAGCTTGCATCTAAATACACCTTCAGCTTGGTACCAGCAGGCCTGAGCCTTTCCATCATCTGGCTCAGACAATCGGCATTTTCAAGTGCAGGCTTGAGGATGCTGAGGAGAAAAGCTGTTTTCTTTCCCAAGCGCATCTGCACACTGAACATCTGTATAGCCCTGCTTCTCCCAAGGACCTGGACCCAACAGTGTCTTTACTTTTAGGCTTCCAGGAGAATCCTGTTTTTTTTTTTTTTTTTTCTTCTTGGATCCTTTGGGGGTATTCTTCTTTTCCCCAACCTCTCTGCTTCCAGACCCACAGTACCAGCAGATTAAGTTATTTTAATTTTATGAATATGCATATACAAAAGCCTAAGCTATTTTCTGAGAGAAAGTGCAAACGAGTCTGCAGGAAATGTGCGGCTATTTCTGCTGATGGGTAGAAGTATGGCTGAATCACACCCAGAGCTACTGAGTGCATTCCGTGAGTAGCGAGTGCCTTGCTTTTCTGGATCAGAACGGTTTTTCAATGTGCTGGTGATGCTTAGACAAATGGTATTCGTTTCCCCGACAAGGAAACGTCAGGTTTGTCTTCTTTAAATGCTTATTACTAAGTGCAGGGATTTATGCATGCTAGCACACACTGACTACTTAAATTATGTCTCTAGATCTCAAAAGTAAGATTTGTCCTTTCAGAGAGAGAGAGAAAGAGAGAGAGAGAGAGAGAGAGAGAGAGAGAGAGAGAGAGAGAGAGAGAGAGAGCCCTGTATGCTGTCCAGTTATACTGTGGCCTCACTTACGCGGAATGACAATGAACATCCTAAGTCATTGTTAGGCCTCCTCCGACACCACTTCAGCTAGAAGATGGGAAGATACCTCATTACTGATGAGTGCAGCGACAGCCAGACTCCCTGATTGGCATTCTGTGAATTCTTTCTTAGAGGCACGGGGACTCCCTTTTGGCCATCAAAGGGATGATTGCCTGGGTTCTCCTTTTGACTTTTGACTATGCCTGGGTTGGGGCTACTAGTTTTACTCATGGTGTTTTGATAGAGGTTAAGTAAGGATGCTGTCTGTAAGCTTTCTGGCTCTTCCAGTCATCTCTTTTCTACTTCTGTGGCTAGAGTGTCCAGGCTTTGAGAGTGGTATTTTACTGGTAGTTTTGGCTTGCCAGTCTATTCTCTATACTGGTAGCAGGTGTCCAGGTTGGATAGTAAAATCTCCCCCATAGGCTCCCGTGTTTAGACACATGTTTACCAGATGGTGGCACTGTTCTGCGAGGTTGTTGAAGTGTTGGAAGCTGGAGGCCTAGCTGGAAGAAGTAGGGTTCTGAGGAAGGTGGAGCTCTGAGAATTATAACTCACTTGCTTCAGTTTCTCCATTTTCTGTGTGTGCCTGTGTTGTAACTAGCCACTCAAACCTCAGCCGCCACCACCATGAGCCATTGCCATCACCAAGCCTTCCCCGTCATGATGGGCTGTATCCTTTGAGGTGATGACCACAGTAAATCCTCACTGCCCACTTGGCTTTTCATGAGATTTTAGGCCACGGCGCTGAGGAAAGGAAACTGGCCAATACTCCTGGCAAGGCAAGGGTTTCCACTGTGCTTCCTGTTTCAGGCTATTTGGGATATCTCATCTTTCTCTCGCAATTTATATTTCATGATCTTCTTGACAAGTGTCAAAGAAGGACCTGAGAGGAGTGAATGTTTAGATAGATAGGGCCTTCTCATTCTTCTTCCTTAAAATTCCTTTAAAAATTTTAATTTATTATTGTTACTATCATATGTCTATATGATGTATGCATGTTGGTTCACATGCCACAGTGCATGTATGGAGATCAGAGAACCATTTTGTGGAGTCTGCACTCTCCTTCTGTCTTCATATGGGGGAGGGGTCAAACTTAGGTAGTCAGGTGGCACCACCACGGAGGAAGCCTCGTTACCCACCGAGGCATCTGGTTGGCTCACCTGAGTTTTTCTCTCTAATAATGAAATTAGAAATATATGGTCTACATGTCTGAGGAGGTGATATCCCGACAATATTTGATCTTCTAATCTATGAACCATGGGCACATTTATATGACTCTAATTTAATCATTTAATGACATTTCATAGAGTATCACAAATATGTTTTTTAAAAATTATTCTAATTGCTTGGTATTCCATACATGCATAGAAAGTGCTTTGATCAAACCATTGTACATTTCATTTGTTTATTAGATGACTAGTTGTGTTGAAATTTTGGTTGTTTTTCTAATTCATAGATGCTTTTTTTCCTTGCAACAATAGACATGTAATTTAGTGTTTTACTTCTAAGAGCTGAAGTTTCATTTCTATTTTGTTTGCTTGATATGTAATTGGTTTATTTTTTATCCCTGGGTATATGTGTAGAATCTCTTATTAAACTTGTCACTTTGAAACAATTTTCTCCTGTCTTCACTCCTGATGAGGTGAGAAAAGTGACAGCTAGTATTGTCTGCACTCTGAAAACACCCTACAAGTCCAGATGTGCTCAGAAGATGCCCTGCCAGTCAGATGTGCTCGAAGCTGTTTGCCACCCAGGCTCCTGTTTCCTCTGAACTTCAGGACTCAGCGATCTTTATTTTGCATTCTCCCTCCATCCTTCCCTCACCCCCGTCTCTCTCTCTCTCTCTCTCTCTCTCTCTCTCTCTCTCTCTCTCTCTCTCTCTGTATGTGTATTATTGGGCACTGATATTAGGGCTTTGCACAAACTTGGAAGGTGTTCTGCCATGGAGTTACAACCCTTTGACATTTTTATCTTCTCTTATTTTGAGTTGGGAGCTTGCTAAGTCTTTTGGCCTGGCTGGATCTTAAGCTGAGGACAGGCTGATTTGAACTTGTGATTCTCCTGCCTCAACCTTCACAGTGGTTGGGATGACTGGCACCCACCTTCAGGCCCTTCTGTTAACTTACAAAGATGCTCGTAATTACTTGGTTTTGTCAAGAATGTCAGCTAGATTGGTCAGTCAGCAGTTTCTAGAAACTAAAAAGCAGACACGTATGTGATATATTTTCGCATTTTTAAAATTTGCTTAAATAATTCTAATAATAATAATATTAATCACAAGTTATCACAGTGAAACTATCAACATTCAACTTTCTGGGACACTCTGACCCCTTATTTTTCTTACTCAATTGTAAAGTTGAACTTTTTTGCTAGGCAGATTCACATCTCAAAAGTTTCACTCCTCTGGTAACTCTGTGGCAGTTATGTTTTATCTTCTGGGTCTGAGCGAGCTGTTTCTACCTCTGCCGAATCTTGTGAAGTCAAGTTGTTTCTAATATAACCTCACATCTCATGCTCATCAATCAATTAATCAACAAGTAACTGTTGAGACTCTACAAGATATTCATTATTGGCATGACAGTGAACTTGTTCTTCCACTGAGGATTGCACAGTCATGCTGTCCTCAGCGTGAGGAGCTCCGCCATCACTTCCAGCCACTTCCTTCACAAGACCCACAGAGAAGGTCAGGTCAACCCAGAAAACCAAGATAATAACAAGTTCCCAAGAAGCTCTACTAAATAGAGTTAAGAAAATTTGGGCATTAGACACTTATTTGGTAATTTAGCATGATAATTAATTAATTGAAAATTCCTTAAGGCCACATTCCAACTTATTAATTAGTAATTGATTATATAATTAGTATTTACCCAAATTATTGAAACTTTCTCTTTGGGGTGGTTGATAAAATTAATGAATAAATTTTCTCATTATTACAATTTAGGCTTTACATAATTTATCCGGGTGTGTGTGTGTGTGTGTGTGTATGTGTGTGTGTGTGTGTATGCAGGTATGTGCACACACATGCACACACTTGTATACATGTTCATATGCATGTGTATATGAAGGGAGTGCACATTCACGTGTGTGTGTGTGTGTGTGTGTGTGTGTGTGTGTGTGCATATGAAGGTCAAAGGCCTATGGGTGTTTTACTCAATAACTATTCTCTTTATTTTCTGGGACAGGATCTTTCACTGACCCTGGAACTCGGGGATTTGGGGAGAGCAGCTGGCCATCAAGCCCCAGGCATCCTGCTGCCCCTCTTCATCTGCAATAGAAGGGCAGATGTATGCTGCTATGCCTTCTTGTTGTTTGTTTTTGTTTTTAGACATTGACTTAACTAAGGTCCTCATGCTTTCGCAGTAAGTACTTTACTAAGTGATCCATGTCTCTATCCTGTTTATTTTGATAAAGAAAAAAAAATAGGCATTTGGGATGTAGAGAAAAATCCAATGACCTCATTACTCAGAAGTAAACTTTTCTCACACTTTCAAAAAGTGTTCTATTGTAAAAAAATAATTGCAAGTGTCAAAAGCTATAATAACAATCCACAGAACTTCCATATACCTCTCACCTGTTTACCCCATGAGTTTACATTTTGTATTCTCCATGTATCTGTCTGTTTTAAATTTACATGTATGTGAATTAGACTACATATATGTGCATGCAGATGATGTCTATCTGTATTTACTGACTTTCCTGAATCAATTATTACCATAGCTCTTTACTGTGAAATGCTTTTAGATAAAAAGCAAAAGAAGGGGGCACTCTGTTATCCGACCACTACTCAGAGACCGCACTGTAGAAATTTAGCCTTGACATAATCCTTTTGTTTAAGAATGTGGCCTCTAGTGAAAGTTTGTCAAGTGTTTCAATAATGCTCTTTACAAATGCTTCCTTCAAATCCCATGTCAATTTCCAATCTTATATGAAATTCACTTGTCACATCTCCCTGGCCTCCCTGACATTTCTGTGGACAACAGGCTAGATGGTTTCTAGAATGCCTCTCAATTTGTCTGATATTATTATTATTTTTTAATGTTGAAAAGGCTTTGAAAGGGTCGGATGAACTCCCTGTCAGCCATGCATCCTCCTTTTCCTGAGGTCCTCATTTACGCCGACTCTTGTTCCTATCGTTCTTCCAAGATTGCTTTTAGTCAGGTACACTAGTGACCTTCATGTCACCAAATTCACTGGTTAGTTCCCAGTCATCACTTCATTGAACCGCTCGACACTGCTTTACGGAGGTCATCTCCCACCTCTTAGGGACTGGCTCATGTATTTCCTGGGCTTCCTCTTTGGTGGCCTTCTCCCTGTGTTCCTGCTTCAGGGCCCTGTAGAGCCTTCGCTCATCTCTTCTCATCTTCTAGACTTAAATTTAATTCTCAGACTTCTTTACTTTCTACGTTTTTTTCAAATAGTCTACTGAAGTAGAAAAATTATTTATTTATCTTCCTATTTACTTACTTATATGTGTTAATGTGTGGTGTGTGTATGTGTCCATTGTGTGTGTGTACATATTTGCACCCATGTATAACCTAAGGGATACAGAGGAAGATGCCCAGTGTCCTGTTCTCTCTGTCTGCCTTACTTATTTGAAACAGCATCTCTCACTGTACGTGGAGCTGTACTGCTTGTTTTTGTCAACTTGATACAAGATTAGATATCTGGGACAAAGGAATCTCAACTGAGAAATTGCCTTTATCAGACTGGCCAATAGGCAAGTCTGTGGAAGGCATTTTATTGATTAATGATTGATATGCTAGGGCCCACTTCACTGTAGATGGTGCCAGCCTTGAACAAGTGGTCCAGGCCTGTAGAACAAAGCAGGCTGAGCAAGTCATGAGGAGCAAGCCAGTAAGCAGTACTCCTCCGTGGACTCCACTTCAGTTCCCGCCCCTATGTTCCTGTCCTGATTTCTCTTCATGATGCACTATAATGGTAAGCTGAAATAAACCCTTCCTTTCTCAAGTTGCTTTTGGCCATGACGTTTATCACGGTAACACAACAATAAAAAGCTACAAACTAAGAAAATCCCCAGTAAGGGGATTATAAATGCATGTGGCTATAATGGCCTTTTATCTTAATGAGTGCTGGGGATGTGAAGTCAAGTCCTCAGGCCTGCACAACAAAGTCTCATACTCACTGACAGAGGGATTTGAATAGCATTCATGTTTGGTCTCAGGTCTAAGTCTAGCCTGACCTTCACTCCTGACCTCTAGACCATGCAACACACTGCCTATCTCCCCATGTAGAGACACAATAGGCTTCACAGAATTACCATGCTCATTATCAAACTCTTATTTTCCCAAAATCCCCAAGCTTTATCTCCTCATTAAGAGTAGACACCGACCTCTCTCGTAGAGCATTAAACAAGGTGACTGATGTTGATTCTCTGATTCTGCTGTTCCCTATGCTTAGTTTAATTTTACATATATAGCTCAAAATAATTCCTGGGTCATAGTAGGCATTCAGTAAATAATTCTCTCAAACAAAATTATATCTTTTCCGGTCCTTTTATGACATAAATTATTAAATACTTGAATAATGTTTTCTTTTTGGATTTTGGCAATTGCCATCGCTCAATAATACACACTGAGAATCTTTGCAAGCCAGATTTAAGTCACTTTCAACAGTCTCCGTGTCTTTTCTGTACTATAACGGGGTACTGTAATGATTTATTTAAATTCAACTGATGAACAATTGAATTGTTCTCAGTATTTTGCCTTTTTCAGCAATGCTATAATGAATAGGCTTATAGTGAAGTCTATTGAAATCTAATTCATCAAACACTTATTGAATATCCGTTTTATACAATTTACTGGTCTGGACAATGGGATGGTAAAGCATGAATAAATGGGATATGATTTGTTCATTTAGGAAGCTCATCAACACACAAGCAGACAGATAATGATAAATAAAGATTCCATGTTTGAGCGAGCAAGCCCTGAGTGTACAAGGGCTGCTGGAGAAGTAAACTATATGAGAAGAATTCAGGGCTATGGAAGGCCAGGAGAGGCAGGGGAGTATCCCAACGTTCTCATATGGGGATTCAGCTTTGATACAGGTTTGAAGTGTCAGAGAACAGGGAATGCAGTGAACACTGGAAATATCCTGGACTCAGCTCTTGTTGGACTCAAACAGAGAGTGAGTACCGATGAGGCCAGAGTGGTAGGTTGGCTTAAGCATGCAGAGTAGGATCAAATAATTGCCAGAAGATCCCTGCGGACATGGATCAACGTAGAACTAGGTCCATCTTGTCTACTTCTCAAGTTGTTTTCTTGACTGAAAGAAAGTTTGCCCAGGTTATCCCAGTTTATGACAAATCAGACTCATGGTTTTGAAAAGATGCCAAAAGTCTGTATTTTAAAAATATGCTGCCTTCTGTTTTGTTTTGTTTTTCCTGTTGGCTAACAGCTTATTTTTCAAGAAATAATTTTATAGCTCGTAAAGCAAATACAATAACAGAGACCCTGTTGATCCATCCCTGGTGGGCTGTTTATGCCCAGAGTCACTGCTCTGTGAGTCCTGCCTGAAGGACCTCTGTTTCAGGAATCTGAATTTCAATTTTTTTGGGGGCAGGGCCTTGAGCAGTAGCCAGATTCTTCCTCTTCATATCTTGATTCAACACACACTTCTACATACATAGAATCATATATAACTGTAATGAAACATCCAGAAAGCAATCAAGTCCTAACATCTGTCTTCTAGAGTGAAAGCTTTAGGGCTGGTCTAGATCCATTCTGGAGTATTATTGGTTCTGATCTACACTACCTTCCGGACTCACAGTGACTGAGAAACTCAATGGCTGCACTGTCCTGCCTCCAAGGTGTCTTCTGCCATCCACGCCTGTGTTTCTCTGTAGTGCCTGCCATTACCTGCACTATTTGGGACTTGGCAACCTGGTTAGAACAAAAATACCTTCCAAAAGGAATCTACTTCGTCTTAGACTATTAACCCAAGCAGAGTAGCATATGTTCAATGGATGGATGTTGAGATTCTGACCTCTAAGATTCTCAGCAGCTCAGATTTGTTTATTTGAGGTCTGATAAACACAGTGAGTGACTCTGCATCCTATTTATCTGGAGGAGGGAGCTGGTCAATATAAATCAGGAAGCCATTTGTAACCAGCCCCTTCAATCACTCCCTCAGCAATATATCCTAGAATCTTAGTCTTCCCCTCTTGACTTGACTCCTGCAGGCTCAAATCATCTCTGGCTTCTTCCTCAAACTTTGTCTAGGTTTGAATTTGTGAAACACAAGTCAGAAAGTCCTTACTATTTTAAGCTTTCTGAGATCCAAACCCTATCTGGTTACTAAGAAACACAAATGATTTCAGTTACCTTGGAATTAAATGTAGCCTAGAACATTCAATATTTGCCCGGTCATGTTGCAAATGAGCTACTGTATTCATAATGATGTGTCACCATCATAAATATGACAAAAGGACATTTGGAAAAAGATGATTATCCACACTGATGAGATACAAGCTCTGAAAATTAACATTTCCTATTCTTCGCCTCTCTCTGCTTTGCATTATTTAGGCATTTCTGGTGACTTGACCAAATCCTCCTGGCCCTCAAACCTGCAGCATTCAGAACCTTTACAAGATACCCCACAATGATATCAAAGGAAGGACTGACCCCCTTTGGAGAAGCCAACATTTCCTCTCTCAACTCTGGGCTAATAGAAAGACCTGTATTCAAAGGTCCCTTTGTCTCAGTGGGAGCACCCTAAGACATCTTTGGTTTTAATTTATATTGGTGTCAGGTACTTGCTGGATCAAAGTAAATGGGAGTGGGAGAAAGAAGCCAGAGGAAAGGAGATTAAAGAGAAGAAATGCAATGTAGTATATTTTACTTGAGAAGCTAGACTGTGGGACATTACAGCCCACACTTGGTAAGCTGTGGCCATACAAAAGACAATTAGTCCCTAGTTTTCCTGATCACTTAAGTCTCTAGGGTGAACTTGCATTTTGAAATTATATTTATTTAGTGTATGCATTTGGAGGTCAGAGATCCACTTGTGAGAACTCATTCTCTCCACCATGTGGAGTTTGGGGGTCGAATTCAGGTTATCAGAGTTAGCAATAGGTGCCTTAACTCTTTGATCTGTCTTATCATCTGTGGGAGAACAAAAAAAATTTTTTTAAGTTTATTATTTGAGAATTTCACACATGTACAGAATGTATTTTTGATTTAATTCACTCCCTTACCTTCTTTGTCCCATTTCTTCTGAACCCCTTTTTTTCTCTTCAGTATCTTCACCACCCCCACCTCTACCCCATACTGAGTTTTTTTGCATGTTGCTGCATGAGTATGAGTCTGGTCTTATTTATTGGTCTGTAGGCCACTGGCCAGGGGCTAATCTAGTGTTTCCCCAGCAGCCAGCAATTGCCAATAGTTCTTTAGCTGGCAGCGGGCCTCATGAGTGCCTCCCCATCCATAGCAGAATATGGGTGGGCTCAGTCAATTTCAGATCTTGTACAGGTAACCATAGCTCCTGTGAATTCCTGAGTGTAATGGCCTAGTCATGTCCAGAAGGCAGAAATTCACAGCACTCTGTCATACCCTTGTACATTATTTTTGCCTCTCATTTGGCAGTGCTCTCTGAGCATCAAATATGTGGTATAGCGGTCAAGAAAAATGTAGAAATGATGCAGTACCGTGGCATCACCCCTAAGGACTCTGATTCTGCTGGTACAGGTAGAACCAGGCACTGCAAGTTTTAGACAGATTCCCAGAAGATCCTAAATGCCCTTTGGGGTTAAGAATCACCATATTCCACAGTATGCACAATTATCAGCTTAGGCACATCATAAGCCAGAAGGGTTACTATTAGCATTATTTTCAACCTTCAGTTAAGAAAACAGAGGTAGAGAGAAAGAAGCACCATGCCTATTTCCATAGGGAATCAGAGGGGGTGAATCCAAATTTGAATCCAGGTAGGTGGATTTCAGAATGCAAAGCAAGGAAATGCAAAGATTAGAGGAGAGCAGAACATTTTATGCCCAGCATTTGGGGCAAAAATAGAGGACAGATGACTCTAGAAAGTAAACTTAGAACAGGAGCCCATGTCATCCAGAGTATGTTACGTATACTGCATGTTATATATGTCTATTTACACCGTTAAAGATGAGTGAGAAGGAAGGAAACCGCATAGTTGGCATACCAGCAAGGATGGTTTCACGGTGGACATCCTGCAGATGTGAGCACAAAGTGCTCATATTTGGTCAAGCGCCCTGCCGTTCTTGTCATAGTTATTAAATGCTGTTTTTCTTAATATGTTTGGAATAAGAAGCGCCATGTTTGAAAATGTCCCCATAGCCTACTGATTGTAAGCTTTGTCACCCAGGACCACCCTGAGTCTCAGGCCCATGGAAAACAGTGATCATTTCCTCTGGTGTAATGTTTTTCTTTTCCTGTTGCTGTAACAAAACCATCTTACAGTGAAGGGTTAATTTCAGCTCCCGTTTTGAGGGTACAGCCCGTCTTGACCGGGAGGTCAGGCAGCTGGTCACGGTTCACCTGCAGTCAGGAAGCAGAGCGAGATGGACGCTGGTGCTCAGCTCGCTTCTTCCCTTTCATTCAGTACAGGAGTCCAGCCCATTAGGTTGTCTCCCCTGCCCCCATCAAGTAATCCAACAAACCGTCTTCCTCACAAGCACACCCAGAGGCCTGTATCTTAGGTGACTTACAAACTGTCAAGTTGACCATGGATTTTAACCAGCACCCCTGGCTTGATTCTGGGCCAGTGGTTGGGAATGATCTCTTTCCTGCAGGGAGGTCAGCAAAGTCCTTCTTTGGAAGTGAATAGCTCCCAGAGCTGGTAAAGTAAACATCAAAGCCTCCAGCGAGAGGTAGAAGTATGACTTCCCTATGCTCACACTTGGGGTAAGCAGAAGCCAAAGACAAACCAGCAGTGCTCTGCAAAGACCCAACCACCAATCAGTGTTGTTCTCTGCAGATGCGTGAGGTGGCAGCGGTTTGAGGACCTTTTCACAGGCCAGGGCAACGTGGATGTGCAAGCAGGCTAAATAAACTATTCAAGGTCACATAGAAGTGCAAGAGGAGGTGATGAGGGGTTGGAATTCTGCATGCTTCCCTCTCTGCTGAGCCTACTCTTAGGGCATGATAAATTGGTCCCCAGACCTTTAGCTGGGCTTATGCCCATCACATTCTTCACGGATGCTCCTTACCGGTTTCCTCCCTCATAGTGCTTAATACGGGAGGGTCTGGACCACAGGAAGCATTTTCGAAAGATGAGAATTAGGATGCTTAGGTAGGTCCAGTCCTGGTGTTTACAAGTCCTTTAATTAATTTGTTTATTTTTATAATTTTCCTTCTTCAATGGTCATCTTTGAAGTACCTCAATATGCCACGGACTGGGTTGCACTTCCTTCATTTTTTCCTTCTCTCCTCTCAACTTCTTCTTCTTTTTTTCTTTGTGGTATAGTGATAGTGGAGTGTGTGTGTCTGTGTGTGTGTGTGTTATATGCATACATATTTGTGTGGATGCATATGTCTGTGAACACATAGAGGTCAGAACCTGGAGCTCATGCTTTTCATCTGGGCTGGCATCAAGCACTCCCTAGTGACGTTCCTGTATTTACTCCTTGACACCAGACATACAGGTGCATGCGAGACCTCACACGACTTGTTATGTGGGTGCTGGGATCTGACCTTGGTCCTCATGTTTGCACAGTAAGTGCTCTTAACCACTGAGCCACCTCTCCATCTCCCCTGCATTACCCTATTGATGGCAAACAGCAGATCTATTATTGGCTCTTAGAAAGTGTGTATGCCCTTCTATGCCAGAATGTGGCATATCACTTCTGAAGTCTCAGCTACTCTTTCTCAGGAAGGAAGCATGTGTTAAGTGGATCAAGATGGGAAGAAGAAAGGAAATAGCTCCTTAAATCTTACATTTAAGGATTTGGTGGGACAAGGTCACACAAATATGCTGTGTGCACCTAGAGTCTGTCTCTGGCTCACCTCGAGTGTTCATTGAGTTCCCTGGGATGACGTGTGATTATGCCAGCAGTTTCTCTCCTTTCTACTTTTTGGTACTCTGAACTTACTGTAACAGCACAAGTTTGCAAAGCAGATCCAGTGAGGATGGTGGCTCTCCAGTGAGGACGGTGGCTCTAGTGGCAGCCAAAATGTTGGAAATGTGGTAGCCCCACTTATCAGTGATTGTACTATTTATTTTCTTATCTCAGTTACAGCTTCATAAGCTTCAAGCGGTGTGTTCTTGAGTAGCCGGTGAAGTCTTCCTCAACCCTGTCACTCCATGTTGCCATGTCCCACTTCACAATTTTACAAATAAACGGTTGAAAACTGTGCAGCAAGGTATTTTAAGATAGAGGGAGACTAAATTCATGTATGTTTTACTACAATGTACTTCTATAATTGTTCCATTTCAGTAATAAGAACATATTACTCCGCTAAGTTTATAAAATTTAACATAGGCATGTACTGTATGAATTAAACTCTCTCTCTCTCTCTCTCTCTCTCTCTCTCTCTCTCTCTCTCTCTCTCTCTCTCTCACTGTCCAAAATTTCAGCCATTACTAAGGGGCTTGGGATGTTTGTTGGTTTGTTTTATATTAATTTGACATAAGCTAGAGTCATTTAGAAAGAGGGACTGACTCTCAATTGAGAGAATGTCTCCATTAGACTGGTATGAAAGCAAGTCTCTTGAGCATTTTCTTCATTAGTGATTGATATGGGAGGGGCTAGCCCACTGTCGGTGGAGCCAACTCTGAGCAGGTAGTCCTGGATGGTCTAAGAAAGTATTCAGAACAAGCCGTGAGGAGCAAGCCAATAAGCTGTGCTCCTCCATGGCCTCTGCATCAGCTCCTGCTTCCAGGCTCCTGCCTTGACTAGTGATGTTGAAGTAGAACTGACGTAGACTCTTTCTCTCTCCAGTTCCTTTTGGTTTATGGTATTTTATCACAGCAAAAGACAGACGGCTCATCCTCTGAATATGTGGTCCTCAGCTTGTGGCTGTGAAATCTTAGGAGGTGGGGCCTAGTTGGTGGATGCAGGTCACTAGCAGAGGGCTTTTGAAAATGATACCCACCTCTGACACATTTGGCTCTTTTCTTGATCTGCTCCATGTTAACGTCTGCATTGCATTCTTCTACCCCACAGTGATTCCTGCCATTTTGCATGGAGCTACACATTGTCACATCTTCTCTGCCACAGTAGGTGGAAATATCTCCCGAACTGTGTGCCAAGCTAAGATGTTCCTCCCTTTTGTTGTTTCAGATAAAAGAGCAGAGATAAGAGAACAGCAAACACATACTGCATCCTCCATGGATGTGGGCAGATGTGCCTGTGTAACACCCATCGGACAGGGTGGCAACAATTATTTGTACCATCTTAATTAAATTCCAACCACTGCTCTTTGAGATTAGGTACATTTTTCAGATGGGGACAATAATGTCAGGAGAAGATTCATAAGTTGTCAAGTGGTCTCTGTTTACCCCATAGGATGAATTCGAACTGCGTTCTGCATGGCCGCAGTGACTAGGCTTTTAAGCAGTGCTAGACTGAATCCCCCTCCTAGTATTTCTATTTTTATCTAAATGGATTATATAGCTATGCATACTTATATCACATTTAAGTCTTAGCATTTAACTTACTGAGTGATGGTACTGAACGCTGTCACTGTGCACTGACATGGCTCATATGTTAGGCATTGGCTTCCAAGCTCTTGGGAGAAGTGATATCTGAGATTTAATGTATTGCATAGTATTTTTAAATTGTGTCCTTCTTAGTATAAATACTTAAAGATATTGACTGGCCAAAATCTAACTGGAAAATGTACTATTCTTAAATCAAGTTGAAAGAACTTACAAAAAAAAGTTTATGTAAGACTATATTTGCCCTTCGTTTAATGTGTTCTTTGCCTAAATGTCTAGATTAGAAATGTTGATTAGTTAGTAGTTTTAATTCTAATGTAAGTGAAGTGAATGTTACTAGGCATTTGTCCATGCTTTGGGTTTTTTTTAAGCATTCTGTTTAAAAATTTTATAGTTTTCACAAATATAGTGGCTACTGTTTGTTTCCTAACCAGAAAATATTCACTCTTTCCTGTCTGAATTCCTTTCAGATATACATCCACATTTCCCCCTGACGGCAACAAATGCTCCTGGCAAAGCAAGCCTGCCCTCACATCCAGGATGTAACTGATTTGTTTCCTTTCTCCTTGGCGGTAATTGGTGCAACAATCCAGGATCACAACAGCCAATGATTCCTAGACAAATTGTTGAAGCGCAGCTAAAGAAAACTGGAGGATATATTGGCCAGGGACTTTGGGAAAGATAAAGTTGTGGGAAAGATGGTCATTCTTGACCAAGGTCATTGTCTTAGCAGAGTTTTATACTGTTTGTTCAAGGATGGAGCAACAATGGGAAGGAGAAAAAAAATAGAATCATAATGAAACAGGCCAAGCCTCCTCCTCCATATTCTCAGTCTTGCAACCAATGTAAGCTAGAGAGTTCCCTGATTAACACAGGCTGCACTTTCTGTTTGCTTCTTCCTAAGCCATCAGCTTCACACAGAGGCTGTTATGTACCAGAACAGGTACAAGAGCAGATACCAACAATCAAACTATGACAACAACCAAAATACTTATGACATTTTCAAGGCGCTGTATTCTTAAAAAAGCCTTTAACATGTTTTAATGCAGTCAGTAGTCTACAGCAGTGTGACACACAGCTACGGTTACAATGGGGTTTTGTTTTGTTTAGAAAGTTGAGCCTCAGTCTGAAAGGAATCAAACTGTGTAGTCAGAATTGCCCGGAGAGTCCTACCTTTCCACCCTTGTAAATCAGCTGCTTTCCATTTTCTCTTCCACTACTCAGCTGATAAACTATATTTATTAAAGACTCATGTGTCACTCACACACTGGGCACAAACTAATGACAATGTCCCCAGATCTCATGAAAGTTACTTTCTAGTGAGTAGTAAAATCATAAGTTAATCACGATAATTCCATGCAGAGGGCATTTTAAAAACAGGATAGAGATTATTGAGAGGAATCAGCAGGAGGCTCTGGTGATAAGTGGTCAGGGAAAACTTTTCTGAGAAAATTGATAGTTAAGTTGTATTTTTTATTTTAAAATATCTATTAGTTTCCAGTGTGTGTGCGTGCATGCGTGTGTGCACATGCACGTGCATGGGCACGCGCACATGTGTATTATGCAGAAGGATAGAGGAGCATGTCCTACCTGTTTATCCATCATCCTCTGACTCATTCTCTTGAGACAGAGTCTCTTGATGAAGCTTACTGCTTTCTTTTAGCTAAGCTATTTGGCCAGCAAGATCCAGCCACCCCCTTGCTGTGACCTCTTCCTCTGGTGGCAGGATTACAGGCATACACAATTCTGTTCATGACCAGGTTACAGGTACACATGATTCTGCGCATGTGTGGGTTTATATAGGTACTGGGGATCCAAACCCAGGTCCTTGTACTTGTTCTATGAGTCATCTGCCCAGCAGGGGTTGAGTTTGTAAAAATGAACATCAGCTAATTTGCTGATAGACACCAGGAGACATTTGGATTACTGGCAGAAGATAAAAAGAATGTGGATTAGAAATCAGTTCTCCATTTTTATCCTCACTGAGTATAAGGAGATGCTAAATGGAGTTTCAGTACAAGGTCCAGGAGGCGAGCAAAGAACTCTGTTCTGAAAACTCTCAGGTCTGAGAAGCAAGGCACTCAGTTGATAGCTGAGAGACTCTAGTCACACAGGGATGATGGCTTGCCCAGTATGCAACACATACCCTGGTGAACACAAACTTGACTTCTGGGTCTGTCTGAAGACAGAGGTACCTGCCTCAGACAATTGCCTACTCTCTAAGGAGTGTCTGATAGATGGTGCCATCATTAAATTATAAAGACGCTTGCTTACAAATGGCAAGTAATGAGTACAGACTTAATAAGCTTACCAATGGTCGCAACAGCTTTGAGGATGTCTCTGTTGGTGAATTCCACAGAGCCCAGAAGATGCTGTCAATACTCCTATAGGGCTACCTAGTTAATGGAATGAGCAGCAACTGTGGCATTCCTTGGCCAATTCCTTGAATGACTAAAGAAGATACTCATAGTCATTGTGTTAAGCCTCAGAATTCTATAGAAGAGCCTTTTCTAGTTAGTGGCGATTACAGACATTGCTTTCCTCTGGCACTTACATGTGGCACTGCAATTTTGCACACTGCAGGTCTAGACTTCAAATCTCATTCTATGAAATCTCTTATATGAACCCTGTGAGTTAGATCACATTGGTATTATTACAGGTATTAGTGTTTTCTGTTGCATCTTACTTGGTTGTGGAGTTTTACAGAGTGTGAGAAAAACAAAAATGAAAACAAAATGAACAAACAAACAAACAACAACAAAATTGTAGTCAAAAATGCTCTCCAGAATTGTCTTTCTCAAATATTCTAGTACTCTCCCATGAATGTTGTAGGTTGTTGCTATTTCTTTTTCTCACACACGGTAAGGCAGATGATTTCTTTTTTTGGGGGGAGGGGTCATCATAGAAAATATTAGAGACATGTTTAGTAAGGTAAAATGTCTGTTTCCTCATCATCCCCTCCCCCATACTTCCTGGTCCCCCCCACAGATATTGGAGTATGCCCAGCAGAAACTCCCACTAGATACAATTGTGCACTCCCAGATTATAAATGCAGAATTAGTCTCCGGTAAACTAACTCCCTGTAGTGATCCATTCATAGCAGAGCCTCAGGTGGAACTCAGGCTTTTTATAGATGCATGCTCCCGCTTTCTCCTTTGGTTCCCAGAGCATCAATTTTCCCTACTCTCCATCCCCCACCACTTCACTCTTGGGCCCAGATTCTGTGCTTTCTCTATCTCTCTAAAGTCTAACTCGGTCTGTGCCTTTGCATTTGCCTTTTATTAGCTGATCTTCCCCTTCCCTGTTTGAATGAATTTATTTCCATCCTGGTGTTGGCTTTACCTTTTTATTTTTTTTAAAGCTCTTAAATCATCTGTTTAATCTTTTTTTTTCTTTTGATATCTTTGACTCTTGGTCAAGATTAGCACAAGCAAAGGTGTTCAGTCAAAAGGCTCCAAGTCGCTTCACTAACATCTTGACTTCTCAACTTCCCCAGAGGTTCCATCACACCCCATGGCCCAGGAAGAGGATTGTCATTGTCACCAAGGAAAAGCCTATTTAGGCGAATGCCCTCTGCAGAGTCATTTATCTTCTATTCTAGTTTATACTAGAGACATGGCTATTGTCCAAAACGGTGATTTATTAGGGGTTCTCTTTAGGACTGTGTTTAAAGACACTATGCCCTACATTGTGAGATTGTTAAAGTAAAAATTTCCTGTAGAAGTAAATTTAGAGCAGGACAATGGGTGTGGGGGAGGAGAGTGTTGTCTGAAGTGCATGGCATTCTTACTGTTGGGGCTGTGGGTCCTTCTGGCTGTGCCATGTCACACTGTCCTCTCTCCTATTACTGCACGACTTTAGAGCTTAAGCAATGCTACCTCATTTATCTGACTGTTCTATATTCTAAAGCTGAGTTCAATTGTTTCAAGAGTTGCGGTGATTTTATTATAGAATGTCTTCATTTAGTGTGATGGCCATTTAGTAAATGTTTACATTCACCCCAGGCAAGCTGCAAGAGGAAACAAGGGAAGACTTGCAAAGACCTCACATAAATTGGCTTTAAGACAGTAAGACAAAGAACAGGGTAGATAACTACTGTTAAGTATGGGACTGTCTTTAGGTGGAATGAAGGTAGCAGTGCTGTGCCTTTAACTTACCATTGAACACTGGCCATTCACACTTCGGAGCCTCTCTTTCTGCTGGGCACATAGTGTCATTGTGGTATCATACCCACAAGAACACAAGGCTCGTTCTCATTCATCCCAGAATATGGATTTGATGTGGGAAGGCAAGGTCTAGTCCTTCTATGCCATGCTGCAGTACCCAAAGGCTCAAAGGAATGCGCCAGGAAGAACTGCCAAGGCTCAACTCTGTTGCCTTCTAGGAAAGTGTCTTATCATTAAGCTTGACCTTTGAAGACTTTTTCCTCTTGCCTTTTATATACACACCGCAGCGACTGCCTCTAACTCTAACTGGGGTGATTGGAACACTCTGTCATCTGCTGGTGTTAAAGTGTTACATTGAATGGAAATGCTGAGAGGCAGCTTGCCTCTGATTATGTAGGATTCAAGGCATCCTGATTGCTAAACTACTTACTATGACAAATGCAAGAACTTTCTGGTTCATTGACTCTGGTTGTGTTCTTGACAAAACCTCACGAAAGCAAAGATGTCTGGTTGCTTCACAAAGAAAAGTATTAGTTGTTTGTCGCCCCCCCCCCCCCCAAGGTATGTATACAGAGTATTCTCTGAAACTTTAAAAAATTTTTTTTATTTATTTTTTTATTTTTTTCCATTTTTATTAGGTATTTAGCTCATTTACATTTCCAATGCTATACCAAAAGTCCCCCATACCCACCCACCCCCACTCTCCTACCCGCCCACTCCCCCTTTTTGGCCCTGGCATTCCCCTGTACTGGGGCATATAAAGTTTGCGTGTCCAATGGGCCTCTCTTTCCAGTGATGGCCGACTAGGCCATCTTTTGATACATATGCAGCTAGAGTCAAGAGCTCCGGGGTACTGGTTAGTTCATAATGTTGATCCACCTATAGGGTTGCAGATCCCTTTAGTTCCTTGGGTACTTTCTCTAGCTCCTCCATTGGGAGCCCTGTGATCCATCCATTAGCTGACTGTGAGCATCCACTTCTGTGTTTGCTAGGCCCCGGCATAGTCTCACAAGAGACAGCTACATCTGGGTCCTTTCGATAAAATCTTGCTAGTGTATGCAATGGTGTCAGTGTTTGGATGCTGATTATGGGGTGGATCCCTGGATATGGCAGTCTCTACATGGTCCATCCTTTCATCTCAGCTCCAAACTTTGTCTCTGTAACTCCTTCCAAGGGTGTTTTGTTCCCACTTCTAAGGAGGGGCATAGTGTCCACACTTTAAAAAATTTTAACATTCAAATTCCTCACTCTTATCTTTCTCTCTCTCTTTTTTTAAGGAAACAAATAGATCTAGTGGAATTCAGACCATCCAAGGAAGAAACTGGCTAAGTAGGTCTCATTACTTAATGTCTTTTTTTTTCTTGCTACAAAAGAGTCCATACTTTGTGTTATTTTTACTGGATATATTTAAGGTGTATAGCATGATTTCTTTTTTGTCTGTTTACTTGGTTGCTTGTTTTAAGACAGGATCTCACTCCATAGCTCACTTTGGCCTGGAACTTGCAACCCAAGTTAACTTTAAATTCATGGCAATCCCCCGGCCTCAGCCTCTGGAGTGCTGAGATTCTAGGTATGTGCCATTGCACATACTCACCTGACCGAGCACAATGTTTTGATATAGAATACCTAGCGATTACTATTGTCAATTCAGTGAGTGTATTTCACCCCACAGTCACACTGTATGTGTACATTCCCTAAACTCATTCCACTAGCACATTCCTGGTGTTCACCGAGGGGTTTGGTAACTGCTGTGTGTGTGTGTGTGTGTGTGTGTGTGTGTGTGTGTGTGTGTCACACATGCGTGTACTCTAGGCTCACTGATCTTTGTAATCATTGCTCTAGTCTTTAATTTACTTTATTTTTTTTCTAATAGTTCTCATATAATCTCAGGTTATATACAGTTCCAAGGAAACAACATCTGCAGTTCATTTGACACCATGACCTTTGGTTTCATCACTACAGTCAAAAATGGCAGGTCAGCCTTCCTAAAGCCTGGCTAATGGCACTATGGGGAGGTTTGGCCTTGTTTGAGTAGGTGTGGTATTATTAAAGGTGTGTCACTGTGGGGGTGGGGTTTCAGGTCTCATATGCTCAAGATACCCAGTGTGCCACATAGGCACTTTTGCTGCCTACAGATTTGGATGTAGAACTCTCAGCTCCATCTCCGGCACCACATCTGTTTGCATGCCACCATGCTTCTCACCATGATGATAATGGACTGAACCTCTGAGATGTAAGCCAGCTCCTATGAAATGTTTGCCATGGTCATGGTGTCTCTTCATAGCAATAAAACCCTAACTAAGACAGCTAGCCCTTCTTTGGCTGTGGAGTTTGAGTTTCTTTACTGTTTTACTGTTAGCTGATGGGCAGTTTGAAGATGTTTTCCCCACCTCTGGCCTGCCTTCTAGTTTTATTATTTGCTTTTGGAAGATTTTCTTGGATTGATGTGGTTTCACTTGTTTATTTTTGCTTTTGTTGTTTGTGTTCCTGGTGTCTTAGAAAAAAAAAATCATTGCCACGATCAATATAAAGAGGCTTTTCTCCTGTGTTTCTTTCCAGGAGTCTTACAGTTTTAGCCTTGCATTTAAATCTTCAATCCATTTTGAGTTGATTATGTATATGATCTAAGAGTTCAATGTCAGTTTTAATATGTGGATGCACCCACCTGCCTCCTTTGATTATTGAAAAGCTTAGCTTTCCCCATTGTGTTTCTTTAGTTCTTTGGTTGAAGCTAATCTAAATATCTATGCCTGAGTTTATGAATAGTCTCTACAATTTGTCTATGTGCCTGTTTCATGCAGATGTTTTGAAATTAGATACTCCTTTCTAGTATTTTAAGAAAGTCAGTACTACATTTTAGCAATGTGGAATATTATAGACAACATTACAAAAATTAGTATATATACAAATATTATAATATACAAAAATATATAATTATATACAATATACAAAAATTGGTATATATAATTACCCAACAATGACTATACAGAGGATGAGATATAATTTAGCAGTGTCATGCCAATTTTACTAATTATAAAGATTCCCTCCCTGGCAAGTACAGAGTCTCAATACACACATTTCAGGGTGGCCTTGAACTTAGTGATCCTGCTGCCTCAGCCTCTGGAGTGCTAAGGTTGAGCTAGAAAATATGAATAATACTCACTGACAATGTGCTAACTCATAAACATCAAGGACCATTGGTTCATTAGTAAACTGAGTTGTTTTCTCTTATGTGAAATCATTTTGCTTGAATTTTTTTTCTTTAAATCCAAACTAGGAATATGTAACTTTTCTACTAAAAGTTAAATTGCTTTGTTTTTTTAAATTCTCTGATTTTCTTATCATCCTGCTTTAAGGATATCTCCTTTTCAAACTGCTAGCTTGAAGTTTGGCCCATACCAAATGATTGTTTAGCCCAAATATCTGAGCAGCAAACTGAGCTGATCCTTCTGGAGAAAGTATAGTTGAACAGTCAAAACCCTGGGCAGTCAAAGAGATGACCACACACCCTGAGCACCCCAGTCTGGTGTGGTTGGGGGACAGCCGATAACAAGATATGCAGTATTACTAGACATCACTGGGCCTAGACCATTGCTTCTGCTGCCACTGTGACAAATACAGTACCTATGCCACCCCCTTCATATACTGCTTTAACCCTCAAAGTTTCATCTGGTCCTTTATGCGCGGATGTTACTCTAAGTTCACACAGAATCCCATAATTTCCACAAGCCTTTTTATTTTTTTCCACAGTGACCAAGGTCAGAGGTTAATCCCATCAGCACTACCACCCTGCACTGACTGTCTGAGTTGAGAAGCAACTCCACTCGGTCTGCAGCCCACTTAAAGTTTTTCTTTACCACATGGAGTCCTTCCGGCATTACTTCTTTGATATCATGGGAAGGCTGTTTTGTCTTTGTGCTGGCTCCGATCTCCTGATGGCCATAGTCTCCAGGAATCATTATCAATAACATCAGCAAGGACAATCTCTTTGGTGGTTACGTCAACGCCAAGTTGTGTGACATGATTCATGATATCCACGTCAGTCTGCCCTGTAACAAGTCCAGCAAAGCACAAAAGTGCTCCTCAGACCACTGTGGGTCATTACTGGCATCATCCTTGAATTACATCTCCACTTTGGGTGGATAAAACTTGTACCTGCTCCTTGACACCAGAGTTCCTTTTGAGAAAAGATCCAGTTGCTATTCTTCCACATACCCATTCAATTGGAATCATTTCACATGGGGGTGCAATGAAAGTAGTCTCCTCAAATTTCTTGGTGAAAGCAGTTTTTATACCAGCTTCCTGTAACAACTGAAATATGCAGCTGCTGATCTTATTGGAGCAGCTTTGCCCTACAGGTGGTTCTTTCTAGCTGCATTCCCTGCTCTAATCTGGTCCTTGGACTGCAGGAGGATCCTTCCTCGATTATCCAACAATTCATGGACTTCTTTTGTTTTACTCTCAGAGTTTCTTCTCAGCACTTCGGCTGTCGACATTATCCTAGGTGAGCTAGAGGAGCAGACTATGCAGGAAAAAAGAGGCAGCGCTGCATTGGGAGCAGGAAAATAATGAAAACTTCTCACGTGCAGGACAAGCAGCGATCCTGACCTCTGTCGTGGGGGATTAACCCCTCTCCCCCAGGAGTTTTTACTCTATTATAATTTAAATTATTTCCATTTGTATTTGTAGTTTTTATTTTTATATCTTCCCCATGCCCTGGACTGCCCACTGCCCTTTGGTCTCTCAGGCAGTCCTCAATTAGGTCCTCCTGCAGGAGATGCCTTTGCAGCTGTGCAGGTGACCGCTCTGTTCCTCCTACATTTATTGGTCAATTTTCTTTTCATTGTAAATGCATGTCTTGCTTTCCTCTTTGGTACATTTTAGTATTCTGACTCTAGTTTTGAAAATTATCTTCTCATATTTATTTTAGTTTAAAATTTTTCTCATTATTAGGAAAATGCTTTTTTTTTCTTTCTCCTTTTTTTCTACTCTTGGTCTTTTCCTTTTCCCTCCATAATATTCTTCTCCATTCTTCATCTTATTTTCTCTTTCACTTTCTTATTCTTGCTTTGCTTCTATTTCTTTCTTTCCCAACCCATTCTTTTGCCTCATTCATTTCCTATTTTTGTATTTACCATAACTGTTTTTAACTTGATAGAGCATTCTGAGTTAGTTTTGCCATGTTCCACTTCACAATCATTGATGATTATTAGTGGGGCTTAATTGATTGATAGTAAATGTATTGCTTTCTTTTGTATGGTTTGAAGTTGTTACCATTACAGAAACTTGTTTTCTTTTCAGTGAATGACACTAAGAATTAATTTCCTAGAAATATAGAAAAGTAAAACAAAAGAAGAGATATCCAAAGAAAGAGCCATGTAAATTGCAACATAAGAATGCAGGGCAACACCAGTTGTACAAAGATTCCAACTACGGAATTGAAAGACTCTGGAATGGGTAATCTTCTGGCTGGAGTCTTCAAATGTTCACTAGTAAAGGTGATCAGTAACTTTAAGGAGGACACCAACAGGCAGATGAAGTTGTCTGGAGAAGAATTTTAGCAACACAGAGGAAACGGTCATCAAAATGGAGAGAAGATCAACCTTATGATTAAAAAGTCAATATCATAGAAGAAAAATTTAGCAAAGGGATTGAGAGTATGAAAAAACAGTTGCAATGTTGGAAATAAAAAGCTCAATGAATCAAACAAAAAACAGTGGACAGCATCATGTGTAGACTTAACCAAGAGAAGAAAGACAATCAGAAATGGAACGAAAGGATGCTGACATACTACATTCAAAAACCAATAAAGAAAAAATAATTGAGCATGATTATACTAACCAAGAAGTCTGGGATACAGTCAAGAGACCAAACCTAAGATCCATGGGATAGTGGAAAATGCTGAGGTAAAATGAAAGGCATGTAGAATTTATTCATTAAGGTGGCAGCAGAAAAATATCCAGATATAGAGAAAAATATATTTCCAAAAATTAAAAGAACCTTAAATAGAAATGATCAGGGATTAATCTTTCCATGACATATAGTCAAGGTGTTATACGATATAGGGAGAAGATACCAGTCTACTTTCAAAGGAGGAAACGAAGAGTACCAGATTTCACATTAACAATGCTAAAAGCCAAGAAAGCATAGAGTGGTGTATTTCAAGTCTTGAAAGGATACAACCGCCAAGCCAGATGCTATATTCAGCAATGCTGTATTTTAAAATTGATGGAACAATTTTGAAAAATTAGAGGATATTTGCAGATAAGTATGAACTAAGACAGTTAATGATTATCAAGTCAACACTGCAGAGCCATACAGGACACCATATACAAGGGAGAAAAACAATACATACTCAACTGCAAGAGCACAGTAGAATAAATTTCATGAGAGGAATGAATGAGCACAGGATACTAGGAAGGAATTAATGTCCAGTACAGTGAATCAGCTAACCCTAAGGATGAGAGAAGAAAAATCAACAACAAATCCAACCAACCAGAAAAACAACAAATAAAATTATAGGAAGTAATTAGCATCTCTCAACAGTAACCTTACATGTAAAGGACAGAAACTCATCAAAAAGATGCTGATTGGATAAAAAAAAATCTACCTAGTTGTTGTCACATTGAAACATACCACATTGGTAAAGAAATCCATAGACTGAGTCAGAGGACCATCAAGTGAAGACGTCTGAAACAAGCTGGCATAGTTACTATGATATCTGATATGTGATAAAGTAGACTTCAAACCAACATTAGTCATCAGAAGAGATAAAGAAGGTCATTACATATTAACGCAGAGAATAGTTCACAGACAAACATACAAATAAAATATATATGCATCACAGTTTGGGAACTTTAGTGTCATGAAATGAATACTGATAGACCTAGAAGGTGACACAGGTCTTGATACAATAATAATGCATAATGCCATTATCCAACTCTCATCTTTAAATTAGTTATCTAACTAAAAGCCAAGAAAGCAACTTCAAAGTATCCCACAGAACAAACAGATATGACAAACATCTGTAGAACATTTCATCTAACAGATCTGAGAAACACAGCCCATGGAACAGTTTCCAATACTGACCATATTCTAAGCAACAAAGTAGATCATACCCAATGCAAATGAATTAAAATCATTTCTTAAATCTTATCAGGTAATAGCATAATAAAACTAGAAAGTAACAGGAAAAGACCCACAAACAAACAAATAAAAAAAAAAAAACACCTCTACCACCCCCCCACCAAAACCAAAACAACAGTAACAACAACAAAAAAACCAACCAAAACCAAAACCAAACCCAGCGAAATTACAGAAATAATCAGAGATTGATAATATATCCTTGAGTCATCAATGGGTTATTAAATAAATCAGAAAGGAAATAATTGCTAGAATCTAATGACCATGAAAACAGACTACCAGTACCTTTGGGATTCAGCCATAACAGTCCTAGGAGGAAAGTCAATAACTATACCAAATCAAAAGATTTTAAGAACCCACCCTACATGCCTACAATAAAAACTTTAAGACACCGAGGAAAGAAGTTAAAGAAGATTCTAGAAGACAGAAAAATTCTGTCATGTGCATGAATTGGAAAAGTTAATATTATCTAATTATTTTACTACTGAACTCAACCCATTTATTTAACACGATATCAAACGTCCATTTATATTTTCAGAACTAGAAAAAAATGCGATTCTAAATGCACGTAGAAGCATAGTAAATTCCAAACAGCCAAAGAAATTTGAGTTTTTACTTGCACAAGAATGAAACTTACCTATATCTTTCACCTTACAGATCAACCAATTCAAGGTGGATCAAATTGCTTAATGTAATCCCTTAAAGTTTGAAACTACTACCTAAAAAAACACAGAAGAAACACTTTAAGAAGCAAAGGTCCTTCTTGATAGAACTCCAATAGCACCAAAATAATTAGGAAAATTAAGTATAGAGATACCTTACAGAATGGGAAAAAACAATCTTTTCCAACCATACACCTGAAGAGGGATTAATATCTAGAATACATAAAGAACAGAAAATTTGAATCATGAAAATGTCAAATCATCCTATCAATAAATGGGCAAATGAACTGCGCAGATAGTTTTCAAAAGAAGAATATAAATCACCAGTATGCATTTGGAAATGTGTTTAACATCCTTCACCATCTGGGAAATACAAATTAAAACTGCCTTGACACTCTATTTCACCCCAGCCAAAATAGCTATCATTAAGAAAACAAATACTGGCAAGTACTTGGGTAAAGGCTAACCTTTGTACACTGTTGGTTTGAATGCAAGCTGGTACAACAACTGTGGGAGTCAGTGTGGGGGGTTCTCAAAAATCTAAAATTAAACTATCATAGGATCAAACTATACCTGTCTAGAACTTGAAAGACTAATTAATTGTATCACACAAATATTTGCACATTCATGTTTATAGATGTAGTGTTCACAATATTTAAGAAAAGGTACCAGCCTAGATATCCATAAACAGATGAATGGATAAAGAAAATCCAAGGGCATTATTTTTCAGACACTAGAAATGAGAACATTATATTTGCAGGGAAATGGATGGAGCTAGAGATCATTAGGTAAGTGAAAAAGCCAGTTTCAGGAAAACAATACTACATGTATTCTCACATATGTATATGGAATCTAAATTTAAGCTGTGTATGTATGTACATGCATGTAGGTTATTGCGAGAAGCGGGTGCAGCCGCATGGGCCAAGATGGCACCCTGGCCCATTGCCAGGCCCCATGAAACCCACATGTTTACTGCCTTGCCTGAACATGGGCAGTGAAACTGCATGCGGAGGCTGCCTGCCAGGTTAGATTATTTCTGGTGATCCGGATCTGTCAGACTATCTGTGATCGACTTGAGCTCATGCCTGGAGCGTGTGTGATTCTTATTGGATGAGGTGGTGTGGAGCGAGATGAGGTCAGTTGCCGCTACTGTATAAATATAGCCCCTAGCCCCAAGTAAAGGGGAGGAAGCTGAAAAAGCTGCAAGTAAAAAAGAAGCTGTGGAAGAAGGAAGCTGCCCCAAGTAAAGCGGAAGCTGCGTGAACCCGTCTTGGTGTCTGTGTCATTCTTGTCTCTGCGGGTCGGAGACTGAGGCAAGCGGAGACTGCGACAGGTTATGACATTAAAAAGATCAGAATGGGTCCTATCAGCACAATTTTGCTAGTGTATGCAATAGTGTCAGCGTTTGGAGGCTGATTATGGGATGGATCCCTGGATATGGCAGTCTCTAGATGGTCTATCCTTTTGTCTCAGCTCCAAACTTTGTCTCTGTAACTCCTTCCATGGGTGTTTTGTTCCCAATTCTAAGAAGGGGCAAAGTGTCCACACTTTGGTCTTCGTTCTTCTTCAGTTTCATGTGTTTTGCAAATTGTAACTTATATCTTGGTTATTCTAAGTTTCTGGGCTAATATCCACTTATCAGTGAGTACATATCATTTGAGTTCTTTTGTGACTGGGTTACCTCACTCAGGATAATGCCTTCCAGGTCCAACCATTTGCCTAGGAATTTCATAAATTCATTCCTTTTAATAGCTGAGTAGTACTCCATTGTGTAAATGTACCACATTTTCTGTATCCATTCCTCTGTTGAGGGGCATCTGGGTTCTTTCCAGCTTCTGGCTATTATAAATAAGGCTGCTATGAACATAGTGGAGCACCCCGGAGCTCTTGACTCTAGTTGCATATGTATCAAAAGATGGCCTAGTCGGCCATCACTGGAAAGAGAGGCCCATTGGACTTGCAAACTTTATATGCTCCAGTACAGGGGAACGCCAGGGCCAAAAAGTGGGAGTGGGTGGGTAGGGGGGTGGTGGGGAGGGTATGGGGTACCTTTGGTATAGCATTGGAAATGTAAATGAGGAAAATACCTAATTAAAAAAAAAGATCAGAATGGGGTCAGAATGGGATAAGAGAAAAGGATGATGGAATCCCATAAGACATGAAAACAGGAAGAAGAATTCTTTGGAGAGAAGGAACCAGAATGAAAAGAAGGCAGAGACGATAGAGGGCAGTGGTGGGGGAAGTTAGTAGGAAGCAAGCAGAATAATATCTGGCTATGAAGCCACCATGACATCTGAGCTGCTTTGAAAATGCTTGGCTCAGAGAGTGGCATTAGTAGGAGGTGTGGCCTTGTTGGAGTAGGAAGTGTGCCACTGTCAGGGTGGGATTTAGGAGCTTCTATCTGCCTGAGGATGCCAGAGTTCTGTTTGTCTTCAGAACAAGATGTAAAATCCTCAGCTCTTCCGGCAGTATGTCTGTCTGGACATTGCCATGCTTCCTCCTGTGATGAAAGTGGACTGAACCTCAGAACTTATAAGCCATCCCCAATTAAATGTTGTCCTTCATAAGAGTTGCCTTGGTCATGGTGTTTCATCTCAGAACGAAACCCTACTAATACAACACCCATCACTCTGCATGACAACTTTAAAAAAATAACACACTAATAAGGTAAGGTTTATTTTGCCTTATTATTTCAGAGTTTCTTGATCACCTGATTGATCATTTGACACCTGCCTATGGGCCTGTCAGAAAGGGATGGAATGACAGTGGGAATGTGTGTCAGAGGAAACCATTCACCTTAAATCTGAATGCTGATTTGGAATTTAGTTTCCATTATTCCCAATGAACATTTAGTTGCATAAATATTTATCTTCACTTTGCATGTCAATTGTTGCCCCCCCCCCCCACACACACACACTTTTTTGTGTCCCCAGCACTTTGGTCAATACATCCTGCTTCAGGATGACAAGCGACATTTTTCAACAGTGAATAAAGTGATAGAACACACAGATGCAGGAGTGAATGTTTGCCTGAAAGGAGTCAGTAACCCTAGCAGTGAAGGGATGTGAAAGGAGATGGATAAAAAGAAGAGCACAAGTAGTTTAGTTATAAGTCCATAATGCTCATTGAAGAAAAGAAACTGCCCAGTTTATAAGAAATGAGACAGCTTGGAATTTAACAGTTCTTGTCTGTCTTGAAAGGGCCGTAATTTGACTTTTTTTTTTTTAATAATAAAGTTTTAAAACAAATCTTTAATCTTGGTTTCAGGCTGCATGATTAGTCCTCTGCTTGATTGTTTAGGAAATGCCCATTTGTAAGGGAAAGTACACTTTGGAGTTTATGGCATTGAGAATTGGGCACGGAAGCAGGTCTAGATCTAACTGGGAGTTCAGGAGAAGGGAGCAGAGAAAGCTACAATGTAGTTTCTTGAGTCTTAAGGGGTGTGATTTATGGAAAAGGCTGATGTAGGATCAGGAAACTCCACTGTGTCCTAAGCATGGATCTCCTTTTGGAGAGAATTCAGGCATGCAGAGCTCTGATTTCTTGCAGGCCAATGAGTAGAAATTCTGAAGTAATAATGGTAATTACAGTATCGGACATTTACTAAGCATTTATATTATGCATGTAGGTTGAGTTTCCTCTTCATGAGCTTTTATTAATCTCTGATACTTCTCACATACAAGGGCCAAGGTGTTCTGTAGCAGGTATTTTAAAGGCTTTGTGTTTTGTTGAGTTCCCGTTAAGACTAAATTCTCTCATCACAGGAGAGAAGTGATCATAGCTAATATGTAAATTAGTGGGTGTGGCTTACGATAAAGAATTGTTGCTATGTACTGAGGCAGTGGGCTCCATTTATCAATTCCAGAAGCATACCATTGAGTTTAAATTTCTAGACCCGAGACTCAAATGCAAACCTGTCTGAGCCAATACCCACTCTCTCAGCCATTCATTAGATGGCTTGATATCAGGCTTCAGAAGGATAACATCGGAGGAAGAATGGAATATATATTGCAAGGAAAAAAAATTGAAGGCTGGAGACAAGTCCAGATGACAAAAATCCACATGAGACTTGCTGGCATGTAAAAGAAAGATGTCGCAGTAGGGACTGATGAGAGAAGGTGGCTAGGAGTTTAGGGAATGTAATCCTGACTTGGCCACTCATGGGTTATATAACGGTAGGTTAGAACTTTGAATGCTTAGATAAGGGTTGCTGGAACATTTTGGAAAACTAGCTCATGCTATCCTACTTGTGAGCCATAGCAGCTAAAAATGAGCCCCAGCTCTTTACAAGATGGACCAGCCTTGCCTTTGTGGACCAAGACACCAATTCTCTCCACATATGGAAAAAATACATTGAGTGTGAGTATGATTTTCCTGGTCCAGCCTGCTCTTCCTGTGGATTCTCATTATTTTTTCAACATGGGCCTATCTTTTTTACTTGAGTCATCCCCTGACTTCTTACTAATCAGTAACTAGGGTTGTAACCACTTGGCACAATTCCCTACAGGAACTCTGCAATACGAAACAAACTGTGTCATTCACATAAACACTCTTGGAACTACAGATTGTTTGCAGGGCTAAGGGCAAGTTTTACATGCTTTCAAATCAGGGCTAATGCTTTTACCTCCTCTCCCCCTATGTTGTCCAGCTCAGGGAGATGGCACAAAGTCTATCAGTGGCAGGATGCCCAAGCCTTTCCTGAGTCTCTCTTTGGAAACAAATCTCTCCTTTTCCCAGTATATTGCCTTCTGTGCTTGTATTCCAGAACTAGCCAGGGCTCATCTTAAATCAGAGTTGTTTATGTGTGCATTTGTCTTCTCAACTGGATTGTGGGGAGGTGGGGAGCCAAAGGCAGTAATATCTCATTTGCTTTTTCTAATTTGGGTCAGCATGAAATGGGTTTGCAGTTGAATCTAAGATCAGATGGAAAAGGATCCAGATATCATGAGGACAGGGGACTGAGGGACCATTAGCCCTTTCAGAACAATATAGTAGAGATAATGCTTTTTATGTTTTTACAAGGTATTTGAATCTACTAGAATACATAGGTAATAGATTATTAAAATAGGTTATAAAATAGTGAATGTAAAATAGGTAGTACTTTAATAATAAAAATACTGAATTGTAGACATTTTTCAATATTTTAGTAGAAGATTTTTGCTGCTTGGGGAATATAAAGAACAGAGATGATACAAAGACAAAGCCAACACAATTGCTCTCTCTAGAGAAACTGCAAATGCCAGACACTCACTTATGCTGGCAAGGACTGTCTTAGATTCCCGGCAAGGGCTAATGACAGTCTTGGCAAGTCGGGTGCATCTCACTGTGTTTGGTGTCTTACTTGGGATCACCAAAGGAGGAGACATGGAGATGGGGTTGCAAGGTTCTTCATGTGGAAAGTATCAAGAAGTCCAAGTGAAAACTAACAAAAAACCAAACAAAGAATCAGGGAAATGGAGGGCATGGATTAGGATCCCTTAGAGATCATGAGTGACTAGATTACCACCACAGTAGAGAGGTGGGTCTAAGTCTTCTTAGTGCCATCTGAAGATTCTTCTAGAAAGTATGTAAGTAGTGCTACAGTGAGAAAGAAGGGGAGCTATCTCCATCCATCCATGGTTCAGCATGCACTCCCACCCTCACCCCCACCTCCACCCCCTGCTGCAATGAATTGCTTGGTTGTGTTTCTATGGAGTGTTTATATGGCAAAGCAGAAAGGCAGGGCAGTGGGAAATGGCCAGTTTCCTGGGGACCTGCCATCATAGTGGCAGGTCTTCTTGGGATGGACAGGGCATCACCATTGGCTGTCCCAAGTGCGGGGTTAGAGTCAAGGGAAATGCCCTAGTCGTGGTCCCTCTCTTAGTGATGAAACCCTGGCCGAGGATCTCAGGGTCTGGTTAGCCCAGGTTCACTGGCAGTGTGCTGTTGTCCTAAGACACAGATGTTTCCTCATCTAACTTCATGTTTCCTCCATACTGGTAGGGTTGGAAGGAGAAATAGAATTGTCTAGGATAAAAAAAAATTACCATTGCAGAAACAATAGAAAGAACATACGTCAACAAGTGTTGAACAGATGGCCATGGTAATCTTTCTTTATGTGTACACGTGCTTTAGAGGCTTCCACTAATGGCACCAATATTCTCAGGACAGTCCTCCGCTGAGCCTCATCAGGGTGCTTTCCTAAACTGCCTCTCTGGCTTCATTTGTGAGGGAGGTGCTTCCCATTACCTTGTGTGAAGTAAGAAACTGAGCTTCTAACACAACAGAATTTGGCAAAAAGGCAAAGATGGAGTCAAGGCAGTCCAAACACAGATCTCTTCCCAGTCTGTTTATTTCCCAGTCCCTGTAGGCACCAGAAGACAAATGTGCTATGTAAACAGCATTTTCATTTCCCGTGTAGATGTCTGTTTCTCTGTATTCAATTCCCAGGAAACATTTCATGAGGTGAAAGTACCTGTTTGCAGAAGTTTTGGGAAACCCCAGTGCTACAAAGGTAAATATACAGCCTCAGTACGAATTCTAGCCCCCTCATTCAGCAAACAATGAATACTGCCAGCTGCTGTTCACTAGCAGGCAGGATAACTCAGAGAGGGAAAAGCTGCAGACATGACTCTACAGAGAGCCAAGACCTCTTCAGAAGGAGTCTCTGGCTGTTCCACTGCTTATGTGGGTAGCAGGGCATTAAAAGGGAACTTAGAAAGGGTTTGCTTCGCAACATGTGCTCACTTGTTCTTTTGGACTTTGCCTCGTTTACTCCCTTTGCAAAGACTCTTGGGAAAAATGAAAGGCATGAAGATAAAGGGTTAAAAATGGAGGCTTTGTGTTGCTCCCTCCACCCCCCATCATGACAAAAGCACCCATGTTGGGTGGCTCACAGACCTGTAACTCAAGCCCCAGGGCCACTCAACCTCTCTGACTTCCACGGGCACCTGTATTGAGATGCACACACACAGACACGTACACATGAACAAAAGTAAAAGTATACACTTTAAAGAAATGCATAGATCTTTGAAGGCAAGTGATGTACATCTGGTGGGTGGTCTGCTTCACTTTGTAGTCGGTACCTGATACAAGGGGCCCAAGCAATGAGATATAAACAGTTTTAAACACATATGACAACAGTCAATGTTGTCTCTACATTTTAGGGGTTTTTCTTGTTTTGGGTTTTTTTTTATTTGTTTGTTTTTTGTTTTTAAATTCTCATGACAAAATTGAACATAGAATTGTACGAATGTGATGTCTTAATTGACTGAATGTTGCCCCATGTAATTTAAAGTGTCAGACTTAGATTATTGAAGAGACAAAACAGGGTTAAAAATCCCAGGGTTTGTCCTGGGATTCACCTTTGACATAGAAATCATATTTAAACATGAGCACAATAGAATGAAACAGGCATTGGTAGAATGAAATAACATATACACTTGCTAATCTGTTACCAGTGTACAAGTACCAGGACAGAATCATGGGGTGGATGGGCTGCATCAAGATGAATTTTTGGACAACAGACAGAGGTTGAATGTAGCTACTGTGTGAGTCTCCCAGTTAGCTTCTGGGCTATTGTTGCCTAATGGAACAAAGCTAGACCAAATTTAATGGGTTCAAATAGCCAGGCAGCCATGTAGTCTTTGCTTCCACATGGCTTAGTAGGGTCAGCTCAGCTAAGGCTGAGGCCTATTTCCAAGACAGCTTCAGCCATGTACTGTAGAGCTTTGCTGGCTGTTGTCTGAGAGCTCAACTGTCATTCCTGGTTTGGGTCTCAGTGCTTCTCTGCATATGGTTGTCACATGACTAGGCTAGACTTATCACCATGTGGCAGCAATAAATAAATTCAGACCTTGCTCCAGAGCTGTTTGCCTCCATGTATGAATTCAGATAACACTACCATTGTGTAAGTTTTAGCTATAAAATGGGTATATCATCAGGGAAGCCAAACTCTAGCAACAGACTGACAGGCACATATTCAATGGGAGCAGGGCACACATGAATATATTTAGTCTGTGGTATACATGTGTGCATGTGTGTGCATATGTATGTGCATGTGTGTATGCAAATGTGTATATGCACATGTGTATGTGTGCATGTGTGCTTGTGTGTGTGTATGTGTGTATGTGTACTTGCATGCGTGATGGAGTTGTAGAGGCCAGAAGCTGACATTGGGTGTTTTCCCCAATTGCTCTCCACTTCTATCTATCTATCTATCTATCTATCTATCTATCTATCTATCTATCTATCTATCTATCTACTATTTTTGAGACAGATCAGTTTTCATTGAGCTTGGAGCTCACCCATTCAACTAGACTGGCTGGCCAGGAAGCTCCAGGAATCCTCTGTCTCTGCTTTTACTGTTACTACAGACATACACTACCATGCCCAGCTTTTCAGAGGAGTGCTAGGTATTTGAACTCAGGTCTTCATGCTCACACAGTAAGAACTTTTAACCCCTGAGCCATTTCCCCAGTGGAGTGTGCTATGTATTAGGAGCCCATAATAAGTAAGCCCATAAGCAAGTCTCTATAGTAACTCAATGTATTATAATTTAGGGACAACTTACAAACTTTGTGGTTGGGGGTTACTTATTTCCTGGCTAGTTCAATGAAGGACTGAAGCCCTTGAGTATCAATCTGGAAAGGAGGCTGGGGCAGGAGACGGTGTGGAATTGATTATCTGTGATATGCTAAACAGATTCTGTCAAATCAACAATTTTTAAAAGTCCATACATAGCATGGTCTGTTCACCTGTATAAAGTGCCAGGGCAACATAAAGCCCCTTATCTACATTAAGATAACAATGAACTGGCCACTTGGATGTAAATAATGCTGGGGCCACTGTACTTTTCAGGGGGACAAACAGTGAAGATAGAAAATGGTTAGTTTTTGTTTTAAACTATGTTTTTAGTGTTTTTGTTGTCTGAGAGTCATATTGTTCAGGCTGGCCTCAAAATTGCTATGTAGCTGAGGATGCCCTTGAACTTTTGGTCATTGTCCCTTTGCTACCCAAGCACTAGAGATTGCATGCACGTACCACTGCAGCCGGACTCTGAGCAGCTGTTAAGACTCAACTCCACATTTCTCAGTAAGAAACCCTGTCAAGGAACTTCGGACAGTTGGCTACAGTTTTATCATCCGGCCAGCCTTCAGGCTTTTCACAGTATCTTAGCTTCTGGGTGCAACCAAGGAAGAGAGGAAATCTTTTTCATTAAAATTCAGACTAAGTATTCTTGACTGTACCTCCATCAGCTGAAGCTGTCCTTGCCAGTGTCATTAAAATTTGATAGTTTGTTACTTAACTCTCTGGAAATGTATCTGAGTTAGAGTCCCTACCCTTGCTAAGAGGACTTTTAAAGCAAATCTTGTGAGTTCATGTCCTAAAGCAATATTCCCTGTTGATCAAAGTCTCTGGCCCTACTAGTTTCAGGATCATTCCCATAATTAAGATTTCTGCCTGGTGTTAATTTCCCTAGGGACTGCCCAACCTCTTGGAAAGAATATTTCCTAATTAAAATACCTTGTGAGCAAGGGCTTCTGTAGTATTAGAGAAGACTGCTAAGCATAGCTTGACTCTTTACGAAATGTCAGGGTCCCTAACAATGATTGAATCCATTCTGTGTACAAAATTGTTGCCAAAAGTCCATCTTTTACAAAAGAAGCAGTTGAAGATCAAAGGGACCAATCACATAGGTTATCAACAGTGACACAGCTAATAACTACTGGGATTTGAGCCTGGGTGTGGTGAGTTCTGTAGTCGGTGCCGCCTTTCATAGAGCCATTCTCAGTGTTAGGCTACAAGAGATGACTGTTTCTTAAAAGTGTGGCTCAGGGATCAGCAATCTCAGCTAGGCCTTGTTGACAAATACAGACCTCAGCCACATCATTGAGCTGCAGAGTCACAAACTCTGAAGGTCTCACCCAACTCTGTCCCCTCCATCCTGGTGCCTGGGAGACACTGTCATCTTTGAGAATCCCTTTCACTAGTATTTTTATTTCACCAGAAATGCCATATATCACAGGGCTCACTGACAAAGCTGTCCTACCACAGGCTTCTTTAAGCATCTGTATGCCTTAGAAACGAGAGTGCTTCTGGGAAGCCATGCGCATTCAGCAAATACCCTAGAGAGAGCTGGCCTCCATCTCACAGGCTCACACTTGGCTTGGGACTCACATTCACTCCATTTCCCAACACACTAGCTGGGCCTGCACTTCTCTCTCTTCATGGTAAAAAATAGATAACGATGCTAGCTTTCTTCCCTCACCAAAATAGTATAAGAATTAATGGGTTATATTAAACTCTTTCAGTTCCTGGAAGAAAGGCAGTAGATAACTACAATATTAATATTTTAAACAGGTTGATTCGGGGTGGAGGTTAGATGTCTTTTTTTTTTTGTTCGTTTGTTTCTTTTGGTGATTATACATGCTGCTGTCTCTTGAAAAACGTTTTTTTTTTCCTTAATTAAAAAAATCTTTAAAGGCATCAAGCAGATTTCTTTCTTAGCATTAACGGAAGACGGTTATGATGAGAAGGTTTTTTTTTTTCTGAGCAGAACTGAGATTTCAAAATTTTTCATTTCCCCAGTTGTCTATGCTTGCTTCTATGCTGCCACTCTGGATCCTGGGTATGGATTCTGGTTTGGCTATTCACTAGCAGTGTAACTCAGGCTAGTAACTCTCTCATAGGATAAAAAGGTTAGTGATGATGTTAAATTAGGAAATGAATCTCAAGGCCTTAACCTATAGTGGTAGCTATTGTTATTCTAAAATAATTGGATGTAACTCCTGATTTAGCTCCAGGTATAGCTTAATGGCAGTGAACATGCCTAGTATCCAGGAGGCACTGGACTTCATCCCTAGTGTAGAAAAATAAAATGCCAGTGTGTTGACTAGATTTTTCTAGAAGGTCTGGCTATTTGGGTGTTTTAGGACATTGCCTGCAGCCTCTCTGCCTCTCTGTTGTTCACTTCAATGGGATTCAACATTCAGCATGTGTTTCCTGAGCACACACTAAATGTACCAAGGCTAAATGTACAAGCATGAGAGAAATTGCAGTGACCATGGATGGAAATCCCTACTAGGAAAACTTGTCTGTAGGGCAGCAGGCCTATCTTGATCATGTCACTCTAGTTTCATAGTATTTAATACGTACTGGCTTGATAAATGCATTTTCATACTGAAAAATCTTCTATCTGGACAGGGAACTATTTTTCTTAGCCACCACCTCTTTAAACAGATAAAACATTTCCCTTTGATGAGTCCTTGAGAATTCTTCTTCCTCCTCCTCCTTCTCCACCTCTTCTTCTGCTTCTCCCGCCTCTTCCTTTTCCTCTTCCTCCCCCTCCTCCCCATCCGCCTTCTCCTTCTTGTGAAGGATTACCTTTTTGGTTTTAAATTTTTTCAGTGTTAGACTCAGCACCTAGTACACACTAGGCAAGTGCTCTCTCATTGAGCCAAAGCTAACAGCAAATGAGCAATGAATTCTGGGAGTTAGTTGGCTGTCACTGTGTCATCTTTGGATTGGCAAATGCCTGGAAGCCCATGGCCAGTCAGGAAAGTGAGTGTGAAACTTGGTAGATAGCCTGTAGTTTCCCTTCCCTTCCCTCACCTCCCCTTTACCCAGATCCACCCTCTTCTACCTCCCCTCAGGAAAAAGCAGGACTTCCAGAGACATCAATCAAATTACTGACTAACAAGCTACAATCAGACCAGGCACGCAATTTCACATCGAGGTTGAAATAGGAATAAAATTTCACATCAAACGATGAAATAGGAATAAAAAGGTCCTAAAGGCAGGCAAAAGAGTCAGAGACAGTCCCACTTCTATTGTTGGGAATCTCACAAGAATCCCAAGTTACACACATGTATGCAGAGGACAACGCTCAGATCCATACAGGCTCCCTGATCTCTGAGCCCACTTGAGTCCCAGTCAATTAATCCTGTGGGCCTTGTTCTGGTGATGTCCTTGACTCTTCTGGCTCCTCCAATCTTCCCTTCCCCTCCTGTTCCTGTGCAGTACTCCCTGAGCTCTGCCTAATCTTTGCTTGTGGTACCCTGCATTTGCTCCCATCAGTTGCTGCATGAAGTCCCTCTGGTCTCTCTGATAACCATTATGCGAGGATCCAGTCACAACACTCCTGCAGGCATGACAAGCTGTAGGTTGGAGGGTTTGTGGCCAAGTTGATGTTCCAGTCACTCTACTTGAGGCCTTGCCTGGTTACAGAGGATGACTGGTTCTAGACTCATGACCTCCATTTCTCGGAGTCTTCACTAGTTTCATCCTCATAGATTTTACTAGGTTTCTATCTCACCCCGAAATGCTCCCAATTCTCGCCATCTGGAAAAATGATGTCATTTTTCTAAACAGCTGATTAATATTCCACTGTGTAAATGCACCATTTACTACATACTGGCAAGGATGTAGAGCAAGAGGAACACTCATCCATTTCTGGCGGAAGTGAATACTTATATAACCTCTTTGGAAATCAATACGGTTGTTTCTCAGAAAATCGGGAATGGATCTACTGCAAGACTAGACATACCAGTCCTGGGTAGATATCCAAAGGGTATTCCACTATATTACAAGGACACTTGCTCAATTATTCATAGCAGCTTTATTGATAATAGCCAGGAACTAGGAACAACCTAGATGTGCCTTAACCAAAGAATGGATTTTTAAATATTTTGGATATTAGCCCTCTATTAGATGTGGAGTTGGTGAAGATCTTTTCTTATTCTTTGGGCTGCTGTTATGTCCTATTGACAGTGTCCTTTGCCTTACAGGAACTTTTCCGGCTCATGAGATCTTACCTATTAATTGTTCATCTTAGTACCTGAGCTATTGGTGTTCTGTTCAGAAAGTTGTGTCCTGAACTAATGTGTTCAATACTATTCCCCACTTTATCTTCTATCAGCTTCAGTGTATCTGGTTTTATGTTGAGGTCTTCGACCTACTTGGACTTGTGTTTTGTGCAGGGTGATAAATTTGTATCTCTTTGCAATCTTCTACATGCAAACACCCCCTTAGACAAGCACCCTTTGTAAAAGATGCTTTCCCCCCACCTTATATTTCTGGCTTCTTTCTCAAAAATCAGGTGTCCACAGGTACATTGATTTATGTTGGAGTTGTTGATAATTCCATTGGTCAACATGTCACTTTTTATGCCAATGCCATGTAGTTTCAATTACTACTGCTCTGTAGTACAGGTTGAAATCTGGGGTATGATACCACCAGACATTCTTTTTTTTTTTTTTTTTTTTGAGACAGGGTTTCTCTGTATAGCCCTGGCTGTCCTGGAACTCACTCTGTAGACCAGGTTGACCTCGAACTCAGAAATCCACCTGGCTCTGGCTCCCAAGTGCTGGGATTAAAGGCATGTGCCACCACTGCTTGGCCAGACATTCTTTTTTTGTATAGGATTATTTTAGCTATCCTGTGCTTTTTGTTTTTATATAAGAAGTTGTGTAATGTTTTTTCAAGGTATGCAAAGAATTGTGTTAGAATGCTGGTGGGGTTTATGTTAAATCTGTAGTTTGCTTTCAGTAAGATGTTGGTGGTATGCCCAGACCTTGGGGTCCCCATAGACCACCAAAGACCACCAGAAGTCCAACTTAAGCAAAGAGTCTTCAAGTTCCAGCTTGCACCTTTCCAACTCCTCCAATGCACTGAATGGGTGTGGAAGGTGCTGAGCTGGTTTAAGCCTTATCTTTTCTATAGTTAAACTGGGTGAGGGGTTTTCTAACGTGTCTGTTACATGATTGTTTGACATTTTAGAAAACACAGCTTGCATGAAATTCTAGCTAACTTTATAAATTTTGCTATAACTTTAGTCATTTGCCCTGAAAATGACACTAGTTATTTCCCCTTATCAAGGGTGGAGTGTCTGTTACTTAGTTGGTTCCTGAAACAAGCTGTGTTTTTTCCAGTTACCACATTCAAACTGAAGTTGGGCTGGACACAAGATGGAGTTTGAACACAAAATAGAATTAGCTGGCTAGGTCCTTCAGTTGATCCTACTGATCCATGGGCATGGAGATCTCTCTATCTTCCTTCTCCTTCTCCTTCTCTTCTTCTCCTTCTCTCCTTCTCCTTCTCCTTCTCCTTCTCCTTCTCCTTCTCCTTCTCCTTCTCCTTCTCCTTCTCCTTCTCCTTCTCCTTCTCCTTCTCCTTCTCCTTCTCCTTCTCCTTCTCCTTCTCCTTCTCCTTCTCCTTCTCCTCCTCCTCCTCCTCCTCCTCCTCCTCCTCCTCCTCCTCCTCCTCCTTCTTCTTCTTCTTCTTCTTCTTCTTCTCTTGGTTTTTTGAGACAGGGTTTCTCTGTATAGTCCTGGGTGTCCTGGAACTCACTCTGTAGACCAGTCTGGCCTCAAACTCAGAAATCTGCCTGCATCTGCCTCCCATATGCTGGGATTAAAGGCGTGCGCCACCACTGCCTGGCTCTTTTCATCTTCTAATCTCGCTAGGGTAATGCAGTAAAGCTGGTTCTGGATGTGTGGTTGCAGGTACGCTGCATCAAGGGAATGAGCACAGAAAGGCTGGTCTTACCTCTTTGGTAGTGCAGGCAAGGGAGAGATGTCTTCCTCCTTTCCCTCATCCCTTGACACCTCTAGAAGGGCCAGCTCTACCCTGCTGCCTCAGTGAGGTTCAAGACCTGCTCTTTTGAGTGATGTAGCCAGTGAGGGGCAGAGCTAGTTCTACCATTCTCATGACCTCAGGGCCAACTCTCTTGTCTGACAAGATCCACCGCCCAGGCTACGCTAACACACCACCAGAAGTACCCGCTGTTTCTGTAACTTTCCTGATGTCTACTGTGATGTTTAATTTATGGTGTAAGAAATAAAAGAACACTTCTTCCTAGGCAAGGGACAGGCCCAACTCTCTCACTCTGATGACCTTGGGGCCAGCTCTCTTTCTTGTCTTCCATAGGTGGCAAGGGGTAAGCAAGGAGGGGCATCTCTCCCTCCCCCATGTCATCACATGGCAGGCAAGTGGAAAGACCAGCTCTCCCATGCCCGGCCCCTGGGGCCAGCTTGCCCATTCTGCAGCCACCAGGGAGAGCTCTATTGTGATGCCCAGGTGAGGCACAGGGTCTGTTCTTCTGAGTGCTGCAGATAATGAGGGGCAGGGACAGCTCTCTTGCTCATATTATCCCTGGACCAGCTTTCCCATGCGCATATTCTTGGAACCAGCTCAACTTTAACCTACTCAATGTGCAGGGGCCGCTCTCCTGAGTACTGTAGGTGGCTAGAGGCTGAGTCAGCTCTCCTGCTCTCCTGTCCCCAGAGCAAGCTCTTCCACAATACCCAGGTGAAAGGTAGAGCCAGTTCTGCACAGCCCTCAGATGTTAACATGTTTCCAGGCAATAGCCCAGACCAGAAACATCCACCTGGCCTTTGGTGGTGATAGACCCCTGCTCCTACAGGGCCATGGAATGACAAGTGGCCCTTTAATGACAGCACAGGCCAGGACACCACCATGGTCCCAGGTGGCACCAGTGGTTATTCACATCAGGCTATTCCTCATTACCTTTGAGTCTCCAGTTCTGCCTCTCTTCATTATGCCCACATCCTTCTGCTTCTCTTTCTCTTCCATTTCTCCATTACTTACTTGCTTTTCTTAATGGCCCTGGGATTTTTGAGTATCTAGGGTCATCTTTGAAGTAGTCTCAGGAGTGCTATGTTCCACTCATGCATTATGACACCAAGAAGGGATTGTCTTGGGCATGGTCACTTCCCCCACCCCAGGCCTTTGTAGTACATGACTGGTAGTCATTTCAGGCTAGCTACCTGCCCGGGCCCCATGACAACTGTCTGGTGGTCATCTTGGGCTTTCTCCTCTCAGATGCCACCAGAGTGGCCCCATACAAGTGGAAGTCCTCTGTCTCAGGCTCATTCCTGCTTTAAATTACCCACTGAGCCATCTCCCCAGCCTCAGCAATGCAGTTTATATGTCATCTGATTTAAATGCAGAATAAACCTTCCATTCCTTTATTCATGTTTGCAGATTAATGAGCTAGGGAATGTGAATTCCGTTTACTGGCCTGTGTGCAGAGCATTTGTCTGGAGGGTTGGGGATTTTGAATGATGCTTCTCTGACCTGTTTGCAGGAGGGTGTTGTTAAACATTCGGATTAGGACAGAAACTGCTTTCCTGCTTTGTCTCCTGGTAAGAAACAACAGAGCAAGAGCTTAGCAGCTGCAGATGTCTTCAGCAGGAAGAAGTGTTCTTTTATTTCTTACACCATAAATTAAACATCACAGTAGACATCAGGAAAGTTACAGAAACAGCGGGTACTTCTGGCGGTGTGTTAGCGTAGCCTGGGCGGTGGATCTTGAGGTTTTGAGAAGCCCTAAGATCAGCAGCAGGGACTGGGTCACAGACATGCTGAGATGCAGAGGGTCTCAGAGCCTCAGTTCCTGATGCTGGTTAAATCCAGCCCACTGACATCTAGAGACTGGAATTGTGCACAGCAGGTGCACATTCCAGGATGAAATAGGTAGCAGTATGAGTAATTTTCAGCCACAGTCACCAGGCTGGGGAACATAAAGACCTGAAGTTAGGCAGGTATAGTGAGGGAAGTGGACATCTTCTCGGGGGTAGAGACTGTGCTAGCCTGGTTGCCCTGTGGAAAAGGAATGTGTAATTACAATGAGGCCTGTTGGCACAATAAGGTCAAGTCCAGATTGTTGGGCCAAGTTGGAAAGCACTCTGGCATTTAAGGAGCCACGAGGGTCTTGTGGACAGCTTCATTTCACTGGGCTGCCATACCCAAGTTAATAGCTTGCAATAGAAATTTAATCTCTCACAGTTGTGGAGGCTGGAAATCCAAATCAAGGTGCTGGAGGAATTGATTCCTTTTGGAGATTGTGTGCTGTCTCTCTCTCTCCCTTCTCTCATGGTGGCTGATAGGTCTTGGTGTTCCTGGGCTAGTAGTTTTCTGAGCTTTGGTCTCCCTTCACAGTCCCTCCCCTATAGATCACTTTGCTTTTTGTAAGTACACCCATTGTTGGACTTTAAGCCCAGGTTCAACTTATATTTAAGTTAAGGATCTTAAGATTAATCATGAGATCCTTAGCTTACACCTGTAAAGGCCATTTGCATAATTTGCATAATTCTGAGGGTTGGAACTTAGTCTTATCTCTTGGTGGAGGTCAGTCAGTTTACCTGCTGCGATGGGTGTAACCATGGAAGTCTGAACACCTGTGTTCTAATCCAAATAGACTGATCACAGGTGTTCTTTAAGGTCTGACATTTGTGAAAACATGATTAACAAATACTTATTAAACATCAATCTGCTGGGTGTACCATTCTGGATTTGGGGGTCCTAAATAATAATGCTGACAGTAATGTCTGTTGTCATGGAAACTGTTCTCTCGTTTCTATGACAAACACTTGACAAGAAGCAACTTAAGGGATAAAGGGCCAGTTTCAGCTATAGTAGTAGGAGATACAGCCCATCACGGTCACACTGCATTGGCAGACTGGGAACAGAGAAATGAGTGTCCATGAAATAGTGCCACATTCTAGAAAATGAGTTTTTCCTGCTCAGATAAATCTTTCTGGAGGCATCCTCATAGACACACAGAGGTTCATGGTAACTCTAAATGTAGTCAAGTTGACAGTGAAGATTAACCATCATGGTGGGTTACAAATTCAAATATATGTCACATCTGTGTTTCTGCTCAAATGGGAGAGTTCCCTGGGACTCAGAAGCCCAGAAACCATATAGGTCTGAAGGGAGAATGTATCCCAGTGAGAGATGGTATCCTCAGACATGGGGGCCCAGGAACCACACAGTTCTGAGGTGGGACATTGTCCCAGTGGAAGGGTATCCTGAGACATGGGAGCTCAGAAACCACATAGCTCTGACAGGAAGCCTCCTCAGCAGAGGTGTTGTAGCTCCTAGGGGAGGGAATCCCTAGCTGAACTGAGGAACTCAGGAGCCTCAGCCCCACTCTTTCTCTTCACCTCTTCTCTTCATTGCTTCTTTTCTTCTTGGCATCTTCTAATGAGAGAGTCACAGCAGATAGGAAATCTCATGAAAGAGATTTACTGGAGGGTCCAGGGTGTAGGGATAAATCCAGGCATGGCTGCCCTCTGCTGCCTGGAGCAGATATTGGACAAAGGTGCAGTCTTGACATAGGCTTTCTGAGGGGGCAGAGCTTTTCAGGGCAGAGATTTCCAGAGTGAGGATTGGTGGGATTTCAAGGCCTGAGCTTGGGTGGAGAAGACTCAGGGATTGTTGAGTTTTCCTGTTCAGAGATGGGTAGGCTTCCTGCTTAGGGATTGGTGGTTTCGTGTGGGAAGCTCAGGGATTGGTGGTTTTGTGTGGGAAGCTCAGGGATTGGTGGTTTTGTGTGGGAAGCTTAGGGATTGGTGGTTTTGTGTGAGAAGCTCAGGGATTGGTGGTTTTGTGTGGGAAGTTCAGGGATTGGTGGTTTTGTGTGAGAAGCTCAGGGATTGGTAGGTTTTCCTGCTCAAGATTTAGTCACCCTATTTTCCCTGCAACTGGCACATGGGTTAGAGTGGGAATTCCTTCCTGGCTGCAGCTGGCTTTTGCTGAAGCACCATCTCTGTGGGGCTGCTGGATAGGGTGGAGAGGAGGTGCTGCCAGTCCCATAGGTGTCCCATAGGTGTCCTATAGGTGGACAGATCCTATGGGACTGTGGGAAGCCACATGTGCCGTTGCAGAGTGGCACTGACTACTGCTGACCACCACACATAAGTTTGGACAAACAACCAATGTGTACATATGCAGTAACGTTTTTTGCAAAGACACTGCCTGGCCCGGGCATGACAATGAGGTTCTGTAAGGTACTGAGAGTATAACCAATCAGATGTGAGACATGCAAATGAAGTATGATAATGAGGTTCTGTAAGGTACTGAGAGTATAACCAATCAGATGTGAGACATGCAAATGAGGTATGATAATGAGGTTCTGTGAGGTACTGAGAGAGAGTAGCTAATCAGATGAGGAACATGCAAATGAGGCATAGTGCATAACCAATCCGGGTGTAAGACACGCCTCTCCTAGGCCTATAAAAGCAGCACCAGTTCTGGGCTCGGGGTCTTTCGCCTCTACAATCAAGCTCTCCCAATAAACGTGTGCAGAAGGATCCTGTTGCAGCTTCGTTCTTCCTGGCCAGTCGAGCGCGCGCGCAAGATGGGACAGCTCCTCCAGTGGTTCTTCATGAAAGCTGTAGGCTGAGTCAGGAAAGAAGGTATAGTTACTGTGGACAGCTCCTCACGCTGGTAGTAGGCTGAAGCAGGAAAGGTGTGTAGCCACTGTGGACAGCTCTTTAGGGGCAGCTCCCGCTGAGGCAGGAAAGGCAGTGTGCTGCTGTAGGCAGTACCTGTAGCTCCTGTGACAACGGCAGGCTGAGGGGATGCTGTGCTACTGCCATTTTGAGATGAGCTGCCAATTTGAACAGCTTCTGTGGGACATTTTCCTGCCACAGCAGTAGAGTAGTAGACTGGGCAGGAAGGAGGGGGTTGCTGCTACTTTGACAGCTTTTGTGGTGTGCAGCTCAGGGACTACATCTGCTCGTTGTGGTTACTGTAGAGATATCGAATAAGGGAGGGGACATGGAGGCTGCAGTTCTTATTGTGTGGCCCTGAAAAGCTGCCTAAAAATGACCATTCAAGAAATGTCCGAATGGAGAGGAGGGAGGGAGCCAGAAAGATACCTGGAGAAAAAAAATGTATTTTCCTTCAGAGGTCATAGGAAGTGGAAATTGCCTCATATAGAGCAGGCCTCACCTTATAGAGGGAGGAAGAGAGGGGGAAAGAATCAGAGAAGAGATGAATAATGATGACAATGTTGCAGCTGTTTGCTGCTGCTGTGCTGAGATGATGATAATGTTGGTGATGATGATGATGGTGATGATGACTATGACGATGATGTCAACAGGCACCTGGCTATCCCACTAGGACTTTATCCTTTGCTCTGGGTGAATAGGGCCCATAGGGGATTCTAAGTGGTACAATCCTACTGGATTCAATCACAGCACTAATGATGCAATTGTACTGAAGACAGACATAAGTCAGGTTGGCATTCAGGCACATGTCTGAAATATCAACACTTGGAAGATGGAGGGAGGAGGAACAGGAGTTCAAGGCCATCCTCAGCTAAATAACAAGTTCAAGACCAGCTTGAGCTACATGAGACACTGGAGAGAGAGACAGAGAAGAGACAGAGACAGAGACAGAAACAGAAACAGAGAAAGATAACATCAGAAGCAAAGCAGGAAGGCCACTGGGACAGTTGCCCTAATAAAAGAGAGAAAGGAGAGTGTAACAGGGTGTGCAACAGAGAAGCTGAGGCAAGTGGATGGAACTCTGTGCATTCCAAAGCTTTGTCTGTCTTTATTTCTGCCCATCTTTCCTTTTGTCTAACTTTTCCCTTTTTGTTTGTTATTTTTAACTTCTGGAATTTGCCAAGAATTGGATATGAAAAATGAAGTCCAGGAGTCAAGGATGCTTCAAAGCATTGAGACATGTCAACTGTTAGACACTATGTGGCTTAAGCTGTTAAGACCCATGATGTTGCCCCACATTTAACTCATGAGTAAATCAAGATTATACCACAGAGACACAGAGGTGGAACTTGGAGTCTTATTTATAATATATTAGTCCTAAACTTCCTATAGTCTTTACACTATAAACAATGGATCTTACTATGTTGCTTACAAGTATGGGATGGTAAGGACAATATGAGAATGACTGTCTAAACTCTATCATACTGTCTGAGTCTATATAATGTGGTGTGCTCAATGCCTCATTCTTTGTGCTATTGAATGACGTAGTTTATTATCTCTCACGGTTTTTGATCAGATCGCCTGTGCAGCTGTAGCCAGATAACACTTAAGCTAGAGTTATCTCAGATATCCCTCATGTGTGCACTGTGTGTTTGCTGCTATTGGCTAAGAACCTCAGTGTTCCTATAGGTTGGAACACTTTCATGGTGTAGCCTTTCCACATGACTCAGACTTCCTTACAGCTATGTGACTAAGTTTCAAAGCCAAGCATCCTCAAAGAGAAAGAATCCACTGGAATATGTGTCATCTTAGAGGTCTATCCTGGGATGACCTATAAAATCATTTTGGCCATACTTTATTTTGGAGGCAGTATCAAGTACTTGCTAGGCTCAAGGGAAGGATACAATCTCTAGAAGGGAATGGCTAAGTCTCAAGATAGAGAGTCCAATGAGATGGTATGTTATGGCCATTTCTGGAAAGTATTTTATACAATAAAGTTGTTGATGTTATCATAGGAGGATCAAATCAAGGAGGGAGGGTTGATACAATTAGACAGGCTGGGTTTCGAATTTAAGCCCAGCATAAGTAAACACAGAAAAGGCTACAGTGTCCCAGGCTTCTGCCCCTGTGGGAAATGTAACAACAACAACAAATGAATCTTAACACGTAGTCAAAAGACTGGGAAACTGTCAGTATACCTGGGAATACAGAATCAGTATAATGGATACACACAAGTCTCTTTGCAATATGGTATCATTCCATATATGTAACTTTTGCTCTTTTTTACTGTTTGTCTTGAACACCTTTTTGTATGTCTCAATGCAAACATCAACAAAATAATGTTTTAGAGATACATATATCTCCACTGAACACACTAAGTACAACCTACTGGCACTTTATAATTGCTGGATATTTAACTTGAGAACATATTCTTAACAGTTACATCCCACTCTGAGGCGGCGCCATTTCTGGCTCCAGACAACCGGCCACCTTCCTGGTGAGAGCACAGGGGTCCACCCGGCCCGAGAGGGTTCTGCCTCACGTTCCCTGGGGGCCACCTTGGTTCCGGGACTCCGCGGCGGGCGGTCTGCGGGTGAGAGTGTGGAACACAGAGGCCAGGAGCTTCTGGAACGGGCGAGAGCCACAGAGCCTCTGAGGCGGCGCCATTTCCGGCTCCAGACAACCGGCCACCTTCCTGGTGAGAGCACAGGGGTCCACCCGGCCAGAGAGGCTTCTGTCTCACGTTCCATGGGGGCCACCTTGGTTCCGGGACTCCGAGGCGGGCGGTCTGCAGGCCAAAGCAACACAGTTTCTGGGAAAGATCCTGTTTTGGGCCTTCATCTTCGGCCAGGAGGAGGTCCAAACACCAGATAACTGTGCACCTCCCTGAAAGAGGAGAGCTTGACTGCAGAGACTGCTCTGACCACTGAAACTCAGGGAAGAGAGCTAGTCTCCCTGGTCTGCTGATATAGTGTAACAAAATCACAAGAGGAACAATCTCTAAACAGAGACAACTATAACAACTAACTCCAGAGATTACCAGATGGCGAAAAGGTAAATGTAAGAATCTTACTAACAGAAACCAGGACTACTCACCATCATCAAAACCCAGCACTCCCACTTCGCCCAGTCCAGGGCACCCTAACACACCTGAAAAGCTAGACATGGATTTAAAAGCATATCTCATGATGATGGTAGAGGACATCAAGAAGGACTTAAATAACTCACTTAAAGAAATACAGGAGAACACTGCTAAACAAGTGGAAGACATTAAAGAGGAAACACAAAAATCCCTTAAAGAATTGCAGGAAAACACAACCAAACAGGTGATGGAATTGAATAAAACCATCCAAGACCTAAAAGGGGAAGTAGACACAATAAAGAAAACCCAAAGTGAGGCAACAGTGGAGATAGAAACATTAGGAAAGAAATCTGGAACCATAGATGCGAGCATCAGCAACAGAATACAAGAAATGGAAGAGAGAATCTCAGGTGCAGAAGATTCCATAGAGAACATCGGCACAACAATCAAAGAAAATGGAAAATGCAAAAAGATCCTAACTCAAAACATGCAGGAAATCCAGGACACAATGAGAAGACCGAACCTACGGATAATAGGAGTGGATGAGAATGAAGATTTTCAACTCAAAGGACCAGCAAACATCTTCAACAAGATTATTGAAGAAAACTTCCCAAATCTAAAGAAAGAGATACCCATGAACATACAAGAAGCCTACAGAACTCCAAATAGACTGCACCAGAAAAGAAATTCCTCCCGACACATAATAATCAGAACAACAAATGCACTAAATAAAGATAGAATACTAAAAGCAGTAAGGGAAAAAGGTCAAGTAACATGTAAAGGCAAGCCTATCAGAATTACACCAGATTTTTCACCAGAGACTATGAAAGCCAGAAGAGCCTGGACAGATGTTATACAGACACTAAGAGAACACAAATTCCAGCCCAGGCTACTATACCCAGCCAAACTCTCAATCACCATAGATGGAGAAACCAAAGTATTCCACGACAAAACTAAATTCACCCATTATCTCTCCACGAATCCAGCCCTTCAAAGGATAATAACAGAAAAAAACCAATACAAGGACGGGAACCACGCCCTAGAAAAACCAAGAAGATAATCCCTCAACAAAACTAAAAGAAGACAGCCACAAGAACAGAATGCCAACTTTAACAACAAAAACAACAGGAAGCAGCAATTACTTTTCCTTAATATCTCTTAATATCAATGGTCTCAACTCCCGAATAAAAAGACATAGCTAACAGACTGGCTACACAAACAGGACCCAACATTCTGCTGCTTACAGGAAACCCATCTCAGGGAAAAAGACAGACACTACCTCAGAGTGAAAGGCTGGAAAACAATTTTCCAAGCAAACGGACTGAAGAAACAAGCTGGAGTAGCCATTTTAATATCGGATAAAATCGACTTCCAACCCAAAGTTATTAAAAAAGACAAGGAGGGACACTTCATACTCATCAAAGGTAAAATCCCCCAAGAGGAACTCTCAATTCTGAATACCTATGCTCCAAATGCAAGGGCAGCCACATTCATTAAAGACACTTTAGTAAAGCTCAAAGCACACGTTGCACCTCACACAATAATAGTGGGAGACTTCAACACACCACTTTCATCAATGGACAGATCGTGGAAACAGAAACTAAACAGGGACACAGTGAAACTAACAGAAGTTATGAAACAAATGGACCTGACAGATATCTACAGAACATTTTATCCTAAAACAAAAGGATATACCTTCTTCTCAGCACCTCACGGGACCTTCTCCAAAATTGACCATATAATTGGTCACAAAACAGGCCTCAACAGATACAAAAATATTGAAATTGTCCCATGTATCCTATCAGACCACCATGGCCTAAGACTGATCTTCAATAACAACATAAATAATGGAAAGCCAACATTCACGTGGAAACTGAACAACACTCTTCTCAATGATACCTTGGTCAAGGAAGGAATAAAGAAAGAAATTAAAGACTTTTTAGAGTTTAATGAAAATGAAGCCACAACGTACCCAAACCTTTGGGACACAATGAAAGCATTTCTAAGAGGGAAACTCATAGCTCTGAGTGCCTCCAAGAAGAAACGGGAGAGAGCACATACTAGCAGCTTAACAACACATCTAAAAGCTCTAGAAAAAAAGGAAGCAAATTCACCCAAGAGGAGTAGATGGCAGGAAATAATCAAACTCAGGGGTGAAATCAACCAAGTGGAAACAAGAAGAACTATTCAAGGAATTAACCAAACGAGGAGTTGGCTCTTTGAGAAAATCAACAAGATAGATAAACCCTTAGCTAGACTCACTAAAGGGCACAGGGACAAAATCCTAATTAACAAAATCAGAACTGAAAAGGGAGACATAACAACAGATCCTGAAGAAATCCAAAACACCATCAGATCCTTCTACAAAAGGCTATACTCAACAAAACTGGAAAACCTGGACGAAATGGACAAATTTCTGGACAGATACCAGGTACCAAAGTTGAATCAGGATCAAGTTGACCATCTAAACAGTCCCATATCACCTAAAGAAATAGAAGCAGTTATCAATAGTCTCCCAGCCAAAAAAAGCCCAGGACCAGACAGGTTTAGTGCAGAGTTCTATCAGACCTTCAAAGAAGATCTAATTCCAGTTCTGCACAAACTATTTCACGAAATAGAAGTAGAAGGTACTCTACCCAACTCATTTTATGAAGCCACTATTACTCTGATACCTAAACCACAGAAAGACCCAACAAAGATAGAGAACTTCAGACCAATTTCTCTTATGAATATCGATGCAAAAATCCTCAATAACATTATCGCTAACCGAATCCAAGAACACATTAAAGCAATCATCCATCCTGACCAAGTAGGTTTTATTCCAGAGATGCAGGGATGGTTTAATATATGAAAATCCATCAATGTAATCCATTATATAAACAAACTCAAAGACAAAAACCACATGATCATCTCGTTAGATGCAGAAAAAGCATTTGACAAGATCCAACACCCATTCATGATAAAAGTGTTGGAAAGATCAGGAATTCAAGGCCCATACCTAAACATGATAAAAGCAATCTACAGCAAACCAGTAGCCAACATCAAAGTAAATGGAGAGAAGCTGGAAGCAATCCCACTAAAATCAGGGACTAGACAAGGCTGCCCACTTTCTCCCTACCTTTTCGACATAGTACTTGAAGTATTAGCCAGAGCAATTCGACAACAAAAGTAGATCAAGGGGATACAAATTGGAAAAGAGGAAGTCAAAATATCACTTTTTGCAGATGATATGATAGTATATATCAGTGACCCTAAAAATTCTACCAGAGAACTCCTAAACCTGATAAACAGCTTTGGTGAAGTAGCTGGATATAAAATAAACTCAAACAAGTCAATGGCCTTTCTCTATACAAAGAATAAACAGGCTGAGAAAGAAATTAGGGAAACAACACCCTTCTCAATAGTCACAAATAATATAAAATATCTTGGCGTGACTCTAACTAAGGAAGTGAAAGATCTGTATGATAAAAACTTCAAATCTCTGAAGAAAGAAATTAAAGAAGATCTCAGAAGATGGAAAGATCTCCCATGCTCATGGATTGGCAGGATCAACATTGTAAAAATGGCTATCTTGCCAAAAGCAATCTACAGATTCAATGCAATCCCCATCAAAATTCCAACTCAATTCTTCAACGAATTAGAAGGAGCAATTTGCAAATTCATCTGGAATAACAAAAAACCTAGGATAGCAAAAAGTCTTCTCAAGGATAAAAGAACCTCTGGTGGGATCACCATGCCTGATCTAAAGCTTTACTACAGAGCAATTGTGATAAAAACTGCATGGTACTGGTATAGAGACAGACCAGTAGACCAATGGAATAGAACTGAAGACCCAGAAATGAACCCACACACCTATGGTCACTTGATCTTCGACAAGGGAGCTAAAACCATCCAGTGGAAGAAAGACAGCATTTTCAACAATTGGTGCTGGCACAACTGGTTGTTATCATGTAGAAGAATGCGAATCGATCTATACTTATCTCCTTGTACTAAGGTCAAATCTAAGTGGATCAAGGAACTTCACATAAAACCAGAGACACTGAAACTTATAGAGGAGAAAGTGGGGAAAAGCCTTGAAGATATGGGCACAGGAGAAAAATTCCTGAACAGAACAGCAATGGCTTGTGCTGTAAGATCGAGTATTGACAAATGGGACCTAATGAAACTCCAAAGTTTCTGCAAGGCAAAAGACACCGTCAATAAGACAAAAAGACCACCAACAGATTGGGAAAGGATCTTTACCTGTCCTAAATCAGATAGGGGACTAATATCCAACATATATAAAGAACTCAAGAAGGTGGACTTCAGAAAATCAAATAACCCCATTAAAAACTGGGGCTCAGAACTGAACAAAGAATTCTCACCTGAGGAATACCGAATGGCAGAGAAGCACCTGAAAAAAATGTTCAACATCCTTAATCATCAGGGAAATGCAAATCAAAACAACCCTGAGATTCCACCTCACACCAGTCAGAATGGCTAAGATCAAAAATTCAGGTGATAGCAGATGCTGTCGTGGATGTGGAGAAAGAGGAACACTCCTCCATTGTTGGTGGGATTGCAGGCTTGTACAACCACTCTGGAAATCCGTCTTGCGGTTCCTCAGATAATTGGACATAGTACTACCGGAGGATCCAGCAATACCTCTCCTGGGCATATATCCAGAAGATGCCCCAACTGGTAAGAAGGACACATGCTCCATTATGTTCATAGCAGCCTTATTTATAATAGCCAGAAGCTGGAAAGAACCCAGATGCCCCTCAACAGAGGAATGGATACAGAAAATGTCGTACATCTACACAATGGAGTACTACTCAGCTATTAAAAAGAATGAATTTATGAAATTCCTAGCCAAATGGATGGACCTGGAGGGCATCATCCTGAGTGAGGTAACACATTCACAAAGGAACTCACACAATATGTACTCACTGATAAGTGGATATTAGCCCAAAACCTAGGATACCCAAGATATAAGATACAATTTCCTAAACACATGAAACTCAAGAAAAATGAAGACTGAAGTGTGGACACTATGCCCCTCCTTAGAAGTGGGAACAAAACACCCTGGGAAGGAGTTACAGAGACAAAGTTTGGAGCTGAGATGAAAGGATGGTCCATGTAGAGATTGCCATATCCAGGGATCCACCCCATAATCAGCATCCAAACGCTGACACCATTGCATACACTAGCAAGATTTTATTGAAAGGACCCAGATGTAGCTGTCTCTTGTGAGACTATGCCGGGGCCTAGCAAACGCAGAAGTGGATGCTCACAGTCAGCTAATGGATGGATCACAGGGCTCCCAATGGAGGAGCTAGAGAAAGTACCCAAGGAGCTAAAGGGATCTGCAACCCTATAGGTGGATCAACATTATGAACTAACCAGTACCCCGGAGCTCTTGACTCTAGCTGCATATGTATCAAAAGATGGCCTAATCGGCCATCACTGGAAAGAGAGGCCCATTGGACACACAAACTTTATATGCCCCAGAACAGGGGAATGCCAGGGCCAAAAAGGGGGAGTGGGCGGGTAGGGGAGTGGGGGTGGGTGGGTATGGGGGACTTTTGGTATAGCATTGGAAATGTAAATGAGCTAAATACCTAGTAAAAAATGGAAAAAAAAAAACAGTTACATCCCATCCTGAAATAACCAACTTAGAATCTTAATATAGTCATATTATTTGTCCCACTTTTTCAATGAAAAAGGAATATTGATAAGCTTTTAGAAGTTGATTTACTGAACCCCTAGATGTCGTATTGTTAAAATTTGTTTTAAATTGTGAAAAATTTAAAGCCAACAACAACAAAATCAGCAAACAGTGTCTAATGACCACCAGTGTTCAGGTAGTGCAATGTCTAATGACCACCAGTGTGCAGCTAGCTGCAGTGTGTAAGGACCATCAGTGTGCAGGTAGCTGCAGTGTATAATGACCAGCAGTGTGCAGGTAGCTGCAGTGTCTAATGACCACCAGTGTGCAGCTAGCTGCAGTGTGTAATGACCACCAGTGTGCAGCTAGCTGCAATATCTAATGACCACCAGTGTGCAGCTAACTGCACTGTCTAATGACCACCAGTGTGCAGCTAGCATGCTGCTTTAGTCTGCTACCATTTTCCATCATTGCTGGATCTATATTTTGTTCTGTTTTGAGTATTTGAACATCAAGGCAAAAACATGTCAACTGTGACACTTTTTTTTTCTATTACTTTTGAATATGTAACAAAGAGGATATATTTCTACATAACTACCATGTCTTCATCATACGTAAGTTATGTCTAATTTTTGATCATTTTTCTAATCCACAATTTATATCCCAATTGCCCAAAGTCTCCTTTTCAGCTTCAATGACCTTGTTTTTTCTCACATAATAATCCAACCAAAAATAAGTTATTATAGTCTCTCCCATCTCCATTGTTCTCCTATGAATGTTAACTTGTTGAGGGGGTTGAGCTGTTAATGGCCTGTGAGTCCTAAAACCTGTGTGGTAAAGCAAGTCTCTATAAAAACCGTTAAGCTACAAGGCTCTGATATGGTAGGCAACCATCTGTGGAAGCCTTAGCCATCAGGTTTTTGGCTGTTCCGCAGCTAGGCTTTCCTAAGAAGGAAAGTGTCACCGTTAGTTTAGGAAGCCACTTCAGAGTCCCCAAGCTTCGGCAGGGATTCCCAGGTCGGTTGTTTAATATAAAAGTTATTTTCAGGTTAAGAGACTGTTGTTAATCAGTTCAATTCTGGAGTCTGACATCATAAAGACTGTATTCCAGTCTATCTTCTGGTGCTGGTGAGTTTCCTGGGAAGCTTTGTGTCTCTTTCCTCTAGTGGTCAAAAGCAAGACTTTACAGTCAGGCCCACCTGTGGGAAGCCGTTGCAGAGTGGCAGTTACAGAGTGGCAGTTACAGAGTGGCAGTTGCAGAGTGGCAGTTGGCTACTGCTGGCCACCACACATACATAGGCAGTAAAGGTTCTTTTGCCAAGATGAGAGAGAATCAGATGTAGGCATGCAAATGAGGTGATTAGCATAACCCAAGCACAACCAATCCAGGTGTGAGTCACGCCTCTCCTAGGCTTATATAAGCAGCACCAGTTCTGGGCTTGGGGTCTTTTCGCCTCTACAATCAAGCTCTCCCAATAAACGTGTGCAGAAGGATCCTGTTGCAGCGTTGTTCTTCCTGGCCAGTCGAGCGCGCCCAAGACCCACCCACGTGTGGAAACCTGGTTCTGCCTGTTACTAAGGTAACATGTTACCTTGGAAAAACCACTTCAACCTTATTATAATTGGGCATTCTGAGATGTTGAAGGGACTAAATCCTTTGTGCTTACCTTGTGGAAGTGACTGATGAGCACAAATTGACACTGGGAAACCACTAGGCTTCCCATCCTTGCTGACAAGCCTTCTCACACAGACATGCATGTGAGACTCACTAGACTTTACAGTTAGAACTAGGGAGTCGCCGTGATTCATAGAGGAGAGAGAGTGCACTTCCCATAACGGTGCTTTATGTGAGTTCCACCTAAGAGACACAGGAGCTCTACTTGAAATGGACCTACCTTGGACCCACAGTTTTCGCACCCTTACTTAGGTAGCTCTTGATGGCAGTTAGGATATACCAGAGTCACTTTAACCACCCACACTGACAACCTCAATAACCCCAGGTCGTCCATGTACTGGGTATTTTTCTATCCACATTTTATAGATGAGAAAATTGAGGCTCAGAGAAGTCAAATAAATCCCCTGAGGTTGAGTAGCTGAGACAATACAGAACTATTGAATGTGGGAATGGAAAGCTTAATTGAAAAGTACTTCTCATTGATTTGTAGATTTAAAACACTCCTTCTTTAAAATTTAAAAATACTTTGGATAAAAGGTTATTCCCACTCTTGGTAATGTGCAAGGGCTGTTTCCCATTCTGGTCAAGAAGATATGTGTAAAGTCCTATGTGTTAGCTCTTCTGAGAAATGAAGGCCGGCTATCCAGCGAGCAGTTGACTTCTTGGCAAATGGGAAACTCCGCATGGGCTTGTTGAGTGGAGGAATAAATATCATTTAACAGCCTCCAGTGTGTGCATATGTTGCTCCTTAAGGATTTATTCTGGTGATGGTTGGATCTTTCCCTCTTGTTTTTACCAGCTATGGGTCCAACTGATCAGTTATATAGCAAATTGGAAATGTCTTGCCCTTGATTTGCTGTCTCCTATCTAGCTGTCTGCCATCCTGACAGTGGGAAATCTTTGAACCGCAGCTCTTTTATGGAGAGTCCCAGTACTGATGTCATCTACAGATTGTAGTAGAGACCATAGTCTAGCCTCTTGGCCACTTCAGGCTTCTAAGGGGCTCACATAAATTACTATGTTTAAAGTACAGAATCAACTTCAAATACTAGCTTGAATGTAGGGAAATGGCTTAAGTGCCTTGAATGAGAATTGCCTCTTTAGTCAGCTGAGTTAGTAATTAGCACAAGGGTTTGGTGTCACTTTGGCTAATTTGAATCTCAATGTTAATCAGCTGTGTGTGGGGCTTGAGGCACTAATATACCTCACTGTAAAGTGGTGCAAATATTTGCCTTTGAGTAGCATGAGGGTAGATACACAAAAAGCTTTAACTGTGGTAGGCATAAACTAAGTATTTTTGAAAATCAGCCCTATTACCTCAGTAAAAATGAGGTCAAAGCACTTGCTTAAGAGAACACATTTTTGGAACTTATCTCTGGATGCTTGGGAACTGTTCCATAAACATTAATTGCTTGTGTACAATTACAGAAAGATAGGGGTAAACTCAGATTTATAAGAGTATTCATAATATCAAGTAAGACTTTTTTATTTAAGAATGTATATTTTTGTAAAAAATTGCATGCACATATGCAGTGTGTGTGTGTGTGTGTGTGTGTGTGTGTGTGTAAAGTCTGCAGCATTCAGTTCTTTCCTTTTATCATTCAGCTTCAGATAGAATTGGGTTTGGTGGAAAGAACCTTTTCCCACTGAGCCATCTTGCATATATATATATATATATATATATATATATATATATATATATATATACATATATATGTGTGTGTGTGTGTGTGTGTATCCCAAAATAAATGAGCTGCCACTTTAATTCAGAGATAAGCACCATCACAGGACAGAGCCACATGATGTCTACGAGGCTCTTTGGGGGATCTTTTGCTGCTCTAGACTTCAGGATTCTTTTGAAAAAAAAAAAAAAAAGAGCCATGGACTTTAACAATGGTGACAGATAAAGGTATTTCCAATGAGAAATCTGGTGTCTACTGATCGGACAAGATCTCCGAGGTTCACTATTCTTTCAACTAATGGAAATGTCAGCCCTTCTGAGTGCTATTACATTATTTAAGTTGGAGAGAAGAAACACCCAGTCCTAAAGGAGACTTTAACTAAATCAGCTTCTTTGACTATCTTGTTTTGATATCATTGTGACTGAGTTCCCTGACCCCAAAGAGGCTGCTAATGTCGGGCCGTGCGATAAGCCCAGGACCCCAAGGTAAATTTGAACTTCAAATAAACAAAGCATATTTTAGCATTAGCATATCTCCTCATGAACCTATGAATAGATGTATCCCTATTTTCTAACTATAACAACCCTGAATTATGGTGTAGGACAATGCTTTTTGGCTTTTGAAAAGTTCTACTTTGATTCCGTGATCCTGAATCCGAGACACCTAGGATATCCTCCCTCCTTTTCCTCCTCCTCCTCTTTGCTTTGAGATGAGGCTTTATGTCTTTATAGTCAAATCATAATCCTTCTGCCTCAGCCTTCTGAGTGCTGGAATTACAGATGACCCATTCTGATGCTCACACAAGGAAGGAAAGGGAAAAGGGGACCATTTCTCCCTCGAGAAAAGTCAGTCTCAGTGCTTGAATGCTTGTTGTCACTATAAATATTTCATCACAGTGTTGTACCATAGACTGGGACCTTAGGTTAAAGGGATGTGTTTCTTCATTCCTGGAGACTAGGTGACCAAGAACAAGGTATTAGCAAAGTGACCTTTCCACAGAGGGCTTTCTCCTTAATTTGTACCGTTTCCCTGTACTTCTGCATCTGCTTTACCTTTGAGCCAATCCTCCACTTGGTGTGCCCTTTCCAGGCTTCTGTGCAGTCTAATAATGTCTCTATTAAGCGACTGAGTTAGGGCATATGCTAACAGGCTAGTTTTAGTTGATTTTCCTATTTAAATGTCTACATCAAATCTGGGTACCTTTTGAGGTACTGTGGTTCGGGAAGTCTGTGTGTGAATTCCGACAGGATAGAATTCAGTCTACACCACCATCTGAAAGCCACTAAGGCAGAAATGCCATGGACGGGGCTTTCAGGGAGAGGCTTATCCACTTGAGTGCCAAGAAGCCCAGGGGGAAGAACAATGTCCAAGGTGCTTCTAATCAGGAATATTAGACTCATACCTCATAAACTTGAGTATAAATTGGTGTCACCTGAAGAACTTATTTAGTGCCTCAGGTTTTTGATTCCAGACTTAAGGTACACTCCAGACATTGATGTGAACTGTGTTAATATATAAAGTTCTACAGAAGGAGAAATGGTTAGCTTTGCTTACAAATTTCTAAAGCACTTTTGAGACCAACCCTTTATAGCCTATTGGCTTCCTAGAACTTTGTCAGCCCTGGTAAATAGAGGCTTTAAGAACACACTTTATATAGAAGTTCCCTAACTGTCGCCAGTGAAAAGCCAATATTCTGTCATTTATGTGTCTTCTTTGAAATGAGTTGTGATTGGCTGATAGGCAGTCCTAAAGGTCATATTTATAGCATTGGAACTGTAAATTAACCTGCGTCTTCCTCTTAGTATGGTGGGCTTAAAAATATTCCCTGTTAGGAACCTAAGAGAGAATTACATGTGTGCAGAACTGCAGCCTGGTGCTGGGCAAAGCTCAGTGGCATTGTAAAAGGCAGGCTATTCTTTCATATGACAGACATCTTGTCTATAAGTCTGCTGTTTTAAAATTGTTTCCTCTCTTCATTTTCCCTAACTCACCAATAAAACCCGAGATGGGTGTAATTTGAGAGCTCTTTGCCAGAAACATTTTCGGGTTAGTTTCTTGTTTGTTTAGTTTTTAAATCTTTGGATAATAAAGAAATAGCCTGAGAATCAACACAGCTTGGCTCTTGCTCAGGCAGAACATTAAACTGTGGTGGAACGTATGCTTGGCATGACTGAGTCTGCTCTTTGTTCCCAGATCATCCATTCTCCCAAGCCAACAACAACAACAACAACAACCACAACCACAACCACAACCACAACCACCACCACCACAACAACAACAGAACAACAGGGAACCCTTTTCACCCTGCAGGTTGCCTACAAATGCTGGCCTCTTGGTTAGTCTAATACTTAAGCCTGGTGGTTATTGGTTTTTGTCAGCACTAAGGATTGAATATAGATAGGAGGCACTCTATCACTGAGCTATATTCCCAGCCTCTTTTGTTTTTGTGTTTTTTATTTTGGGAAAAGGGGTCACAATGTTCCCTAGACAGGCCTTAAACCTTCCATCCTCTTCCTGCCTCAGCCTTCCCAGTATGTGCTATTACAGGACTAGCCACTAAAGGAGGGTCCCTTCCTCGGTTTGATGATTAAAATTCACATAGAGAAAAGATGTACCACTTACTTCTACACTGTTAGGGCTAGCCAGTGGGATGACTACTAGTGTCCCCCTTTATCCTTCCATAGTACTTGAGAAGCTGCTCAGGTAGTTATCACCAGGAATATTCATTTTCATAGTTTAGGATTATTAATAAAGAAGAGAAGTATGGCCAGGCATGGTGGTTCAATACCTTTAATCCTATCCCTAGAGGTGGGAATTTATGACCAGGCTGATGGATTCATAAACGAGATTCTATCTTAGTACTACTACCATCTGAACAGCAGAAGACAAAGAGAAGTAAGCTGTTCTTGATGTCTCAGTCTCCATGAAACCTTGAACATGGTACTCAGAGGGCCTAAGCTCATCAGAGGCTAGTATGTGTCTAAGTACTAATCCTTAAACTGTTGGAATAAACAAGTTTTGGGTAACTAGGCTAGAAGTTAGGTGTTTGCATAGTCCCAGCATTAGCTATTTACAAAACAGCACAGCAGTACCAGTGTGAGGAGGCTAGATGTATACCTGGGACTGGAAGCCAGGTTGGCTAAATACCTCCATTTCTTTGGACAATCCACACAATCTGACATAGAGAGCATAAGACAAAACTGGATAAAGACTTTTCATTTTTAGAAGAAAAGTTAAAATTAAGATTTTAAGCTTAAAAATGAGTTTTCCCAGATTTCAATGTCTTTGCTGCTGGGTCTCCGATTCAGCAAATCTAGAGTCTGCCCTGGAAGTCCTCCCCAGATACTCTGGATCCTTGTCCAAGCTGATGCTCTTTCTGTCATCCTTTCTCTCAAGGGCCTTTTCTTGGAGGCTGGAAGCTTGATGTTCCTTGAAGATCTCCTTTGCCTTCTAGAATCCTATGGTCAGTGAGGACTTGGGTAGAATGAGTAGGTGGATGGGAAGACAGGAACATCAGGGATTTTAGATCCTTGGCTTCTTCCTTACAGGGATCACACAGGTTGTGCTTGCTCTGTAGCCCAGAGATCACAAGTCTTTGGAAGGTGGCCCTTGGCCATGCTTCTTTCTTTCCAAGTTCTGTTGACTTGTCTGTTTTCCAACTTCTTCCAGTTTAAAGGAGATAATGCCTCTGATGGCAGAAAGGTCAGGGCCTGAGTAGAGCAATGCTTCTTTACGCCATTTATAAGTATTACTTATTGTAATGCTCCTTGTGATAGGGAGATGGCTTACCTTGTAAACTGCTTGCTGTACAAGTATACATAAGAACCCAAGTCTGTGTCTTTAGCACCCCCAGCATTTATTTCAAATCTGGATGTAGGGTATACTCCTATGATCTATACTAAGGAGGTGCAGGATCATAGTCCCCAGAGCTCATTGGCCAACAGTCTAGTGGAATTGAGGAGCCCAGATGGGGAAAGTGACTGAAGAAGACACCTGGTGTCAACCTCTGGCCTCAACCTGCATCTTTACACTCGGAAGCACATGCACATATGCACACAGCCTTATGAGTATGTGCATACGTTGTAAGTGTGCACACACACATGCTCACGCAGCCCCGCCCTGCCCCATGCAACAGACTTCTCATTCTTATATGTATGCCATTTATTTCTTGCTGAAGCCCTGCTTCATAATTGCCATTTACCCATTTGGCTAGCTTTTCAATGCACTTGAATCTGTTAAAGGACTTCCTGGGCTCAACATTTTGCCCCTATACAGAGCTCACAGAAGTTTTAACTGCCCATATCTGTCATAGGGTATTCCAACATGGCTGATTTCTCCAAGGCACTGAATTAGACAACCAGCTAGAGTTCTAACATTTACATAAGCACATTTCCCCCCCAACCCCTGGTATAATATCTCTCAAGAAGGAGTAGCAGGTCCCAGGTGACAAAGGACAAATGAATTACATATGATCCTAAGGACAGGAAACTTAATCGAAGTTTGTAACTTTCATTTAAGTGATACCTTAAAATCAACATAGAAAGGAGTATGCTCCAAAGAAGAACTTTATAAGGCAGTCTTAACTGGATCTGTGTCTGATTTTTTTCCTGCCTCAGTATCTGCATGGTCAATTAATCTCTTAAAGTGATGACTAGTGGGCAATTTATTTGGGGAGTACAAGGGGCTAATTGGTAATATTGTTACACTGGATCTTGTGGGCAAAAAATTATGCCTGTCTTTTAAAAATATGCCTTTGGGATGTAGAGAGAGCTGGAGTGCCTTGGGCCTCAGAGGAATTCAGTCTGCCAATGTCAGAATTAATGAATAATATGGAAACTTAAGTGTAGGATGGATAGGGTGAGGAATGCATTAAAGATTAATGGCATTAGACTAGTGGGAGAGGCACATTTTCTGGTGATCAAAGGCTCGAAGGCTTTTATCTGTGAGTGCCTGTGAGAATGTTGAACATCTTGGAATTTGTCATATCGCCTTTGGTTAAGTTTTATCACCCTGCTATTCAGGAAGACACTCCAAAGAAAATCTTCCACACTTTAGCTCTGATCTGATCATTCTTTCAACAAATATTTGGGGGATATCTACTCTGTGCCAGACAATGATAAGAAAAAACAGGATGGTGACAACAAGGCACTCAGTCCCTTCTCTCAGGGCGATTACACTGTGGTAGGCTAGATAAGGCATGCTTAAATAATAGAGGAAGTACACAGTTACAGTCTTAGGCGATGAGAATTCTTATAATACTGTGTACTGGGATAATGAATCTTCCAATGGCAAAATACTCCAAATACTGGGTGAGATACAATAAGGAACATTTTGCTTGTGAGGTTTAAGGTCCCTCTACCCTCAAGTCAGGAATATCCTGAGAGAACAGAGAAGAGGTTGTGGGCTGATGTCTAGGCTGCTTTGTCTGTGGCAGTACCATACAGGGTACATCACAGGGAACAAACAGTTCATCTTGTGAGTCAGAAGCCACAATGGGCAGCTGAAATGAAGCTTCCAAACTAAGATACTCTTTCATGGGAAAGCAAAGTGAACTCCAAGAATTTAGGAAGCTTTATCTGGTCAAAACTAGGCCTAATCTTTGCTATCAAAGTTTTACTGAAACCACTGTGCTTGGATTGGAGGAGGCAGACAACTTGATGATGTAGTAGTGACTTGAGATAGGAAGTCCTAGCAAAAGGTTCTTCATGTGAATAGATGTTTTGGCCAGTGAGTTCAGGATGTAGGAAGAGCTAAAAGGTGGTGTAGGGAGATGGGGGATGGCAGAGCTTAGGAGGTAAAGGAAGGGAAGGAAGAAGGAATGGAGAAACCACATACAGTACAGGACAGAGACCTGGGATAAAGGAGGAGGCCAAGAACCAATGGGGCTGACCTTAGCTGTGACTCACTACATGGGGGATATGGATCCTGAAAAGGCCACCTCCTGTAGCCAGACAGGAGCCCCAGTGGAATGATAAAGACACCAACTCACCCACAAAGCCTTTGACCCCAAATTTATTCTGTCTATAAGAAATGCAGGCATGGAGGATGGAGCAGAGACTTAGGGAATGGCCAACAAATAACCAGCCCAACTTGAGACTCATCCCATGGGCAAGCATCAATCTCTGACACTATTAATGATACTCTGCTATGCTTTCAGATGGAGTCTAGTATAGCTGTTCTCTGAGAAACTCTACCCAGCAGCCGAGTCAGAGGGATGCAGAGACCTACAGCCAAATAGTGGATGGAGCTTGGAGATTTTATGGAAGAATAGGGGGAAGAATAGGGAATGGTAACTCCACAGAAAGACCAACAGAGTCAACTAATCTGGACCCTTGGGGTTCTGAGAGCCTGAACCACCAACCAAAGAACATAAACAGGCTAAACCTAGGCTTTTCCGAACATATGTAGCAGATGTGCATGCAGTTTGGTCTTCATATGTGTCCCAAATAACTGGAATGGGGGCTATCTCAAAAGCTGTTGCTTGTCTGTAGGATTTGTTCTTCTAGGTGGGCTGCCTTGCCTGGCCTCAGTAGGAGAGGATGCACCTAGCCCCACAAAGTCTTTATGTGCCAGGGTAGGGGGAAACCCACAGGGGTCTCACCATCTCAGAGGAAAGTGGAAGAGGGTATGGGGGAAGAGGATTGTGGGAGGAGATGGCTGGGGAAAGGGGACAGTGAGCAGGGATATAAAGTGAATTTTAAAAAAGAATTGAAAGCTAAGATACTGAAGTAATGAAGGTACAATATTTAAAGGTCCAGTATTTATAGTGAAGTGATAAAGAATCAGTATTTATAGTCGCAGAGATTTTATCCACATGTGAAACAGCTGTTATTAATGACCTTAGGCAGTGAGATAGCCCTGGGATTGCTATTTTCAGTGTTCCTTCTTGCTGCCTTTATAGTGTGCAGGTCAGCAAGGTAAGAGCTGGAGATGGTTCAGGTGAGAGAACAAGTTAAACACTGCTGTGAGCAGGATGCAGAACAGAGCATCATGGGATGCAGGAAGGAGACAGCACTCCCGAAGGTTATAGGGCTTCCCATTGTCTCTGTTATATTTTGGGAGTTGAAAAGGAGTGGATAGAAAATTCCATCTGCCAAAATGTAAAAACTGTCATGGTGCATATACATAGATTTTTTTTTCTTGTCAAAACATCAGAAAATAGAGCACAAAATGCAAAATACTCAAACAAGCAACAACTTTGTGTCTTTAAGGAATGAAGAAACAGCCAAGTGCAGTAGACTCTACAGGGGCATGGCTTTGCAAACCTTTCCTTCATTTCCATCCTTTTATGCTGTGTCTCCACCCCCCTCCCTCAACCTCTCTCTCCTCCCTCTCTCCCTAAAGATGCCCCCAAGTGGATCGTCCCTTCTTCTGCATCCTACTTTGGTAATTTTGTTTCTTTCAAAACTCTCATTAATAACAAAAATATCATACAAGTCCCAGTCTCCTGGCTGTGTCAAGATCTCCTTAGTGGACAGCATATTTCTACAAGCCCCTGAGAAATAGCTTCTCACATTTATTACCACGTAGAAAAACAAAATTGGAGACCTAGGTAAGCAAATTTACTTTGTCAAAGGTCATAGGCATTAATGGTTGAGCCAGGACTTGAGCTTGAACAGGAGTCTTCAAAAAGAAAATACAACGTTAATCATGTGAGTAGCTCGATTTCCATACCCATGCTTCTTGTACTTTATGTTCTGAAGATTTTGAGTTCATAGGTCTGGGTTAGGGCACAGATTCCACATTTCTAATAAGTGTTTGGGAGGTATGAAAGTAACTGGATGTTTGAACAACAGTGGTAAACAGTTGGTAAGACTTACTGAACAAAATCACCCAAGGAAGCAGATGCTAAAATGCATGGTATAGTGAGCCCATCTCCTGGAGACAACATGTTGTCTCACACTTATGGTTGAGCGGGAAGTTTTCAGTTCAACATTAATCATCTACTATGGCTCTGTTTCATTATGTTATGTATTATACATATGTATGTATTGTATGGAGTGTGAAAATATTCAGTTTTGACATCTACAACAATCTGTAATATATTCCTTTCTACACTGGGTTTTTGATAACTCTCCATAATGAGTCACATAGGTACTTTCATTTAAAATTTATATTATTCTTTATTTTCCTAATGATTAGATATGCGGTTTGTTTATGATGCAGCTTCACAAATGAAGTGTCTTCTTAGAGACAGGAGCAAGGATTTCCACAGGGGTTGGTTGTGTAGAAATGGAATGACTTAGATCCCTTTGAAAAGTATTGACCTCTTGTCAAACTGTTCAATGTAGTAACCAGAAGCAACTCAGGTGACACCAGAAGTTTCCTTTCATACTTGAGCAATGTGAGATGGCACGCCCTCTCATTATTTTTAACTGGTAGGACTTTGCTAATGGAACCTTACAGTATTTGTCTAGTCACTGGTTGCTACTGTGTTTCAATTTTACATGTTCTTGTTTTCATAATTCATCTGCAACAGTCTTTATGTGCTTCTCATACTGTTTCTCATACTCGTTCATGGCAGGTGCCTATTTGTGTTTGGTTGACTGTTTATCTTATCTTACAATATCTTTTCACTAACAGTTTTCATTTGGGCAAATGTCACCTTTCTTGTGTGTGTGTGAATTACGCTTTTCCTTTGTGAAGGAGTGGGGAGTAATCCTGCAGAAGCATTACTCGGCAGCCAAAGATGTCTGAGACGGAGCAGAGTGGCCCCAATTTACCATGCTGCACAGACGAAGAGAACACAGGATTGGTGCTTTGTGGATTGGCATCAGGTCCTTGACTGGAGTTTACAGAATGCATTTTTAGCCTGTCCTGCACACCATTTCCTAAGCTAAGGATACCCCATTTCCTCAGGGAGTCTGGTCAAACTGCCACCCTATTGTGAGCAGTCCTTTAAGTGTGAGGTCAGAAACTCTGATATTTTTAGATGCCCGCTACTTCATTTCACATGCATGTCAGTTTCTACTTTACTTACTGAGAGGGAGTATACCCAGGTCAATCATATCAATGATACCACTCCCAAAATCCAAAGAGAACCTGTGTGTTATAGGTAGATCTTTCTTGGATTATTGAATGAATTATCTATAATATTTTATGTCTCTTCTGTGATATTTGTGATATAGGTTAGTGGATCCTGTTCTGCCTCTGATGATCCAATAGCAACATTTGCTCAGACAATGCAGTTTGAAAAGTTGCCTGTTTATTCTGATGGCCGCAGGTTGTGGTGGGCAGTTGTAGAAAAATAGACAAACCTTTGACTGCCTCCCTTACCAGAATGTGAATTACACATTTAATTAAGGTGCAGCATCATCTTCACTAACATGGTGGTGGCCACTTTTGTCCCAAAGGCTTCAAATAGAGTCTGAAACTATTTGTTGGGCCAATAGAATGATGTACAATTTATGCTGATCACTATCTCTAACAAAAGAATATGAAGTTGAATTCAAGAATCTTATATGACAATACACATAGATATAAAACACACAGCAGATATGGAAAGAGCAGAACAGAAAAAAAACAGAAAAGTAATGAAAAAAAACCTATATATTCTCACGAAGGAGACACTGATTCAGAATTTAAAAACCCTAGACTGAAAAGGGCTGGTTGGATATTTGGATTTGTTTTTAACTGAAAAGGATAGATCGAACAATTGATTTTACTGCATAAAGTTGGTCATTACGAAGGCAAATGCTTGGTTTAGTATTTTTTAAGTCTGTGGAGAGAGACAAGAGACAAGAGTCTGCAGACCTCTGATCTCAGGCTTTTGGATAAGAGCTTTAGGGGTTGGACAGTTACCTGTGTTCTAGAAACGGTCCTAATGAACGGCTCCTGAAGAACTTGGGAGTCTATGCTTGGGATTAAAGTGGGGTGCATCCTGGTAGTTTTCTGTATTTCGTGTCTTTATTAAGTTTCTGCTGCTGTCAGTAAACACTGTGGCCCAAAGCAACTTGGGGAGGGAAGGGTTTATTTGCCCTATTGCTTACAGTCCATCATGAAAGAAAGCCAGAGCAGAAACTCAAGCAGCATCACAGGTAGGAACTACAGAGGCCATGGAGGATAGCAGATCACTGGCTTGCTCTCTATACCTTGCTTAGCCTGCATGCATATACACCAGAAGACCCCCTCCCCAGGAGTGACACCACCCATCATTGTCTGTACCCTCCCACATCAATTACGAGTAAGGAAATTGCCCTTCACACACTTGCTAGGAGTGATGTGATAGAGACATTTTCTCAGTGGAGGATTTTCTTCCTAGAGGACCCTTGCTTGTCTTTTCTTCCCAGAGGACGACAGAAGTGATGGAGACAGTTAGTTGCTCACCAAGCAGCTTTGCTTGCCATTTGTCACTTTACTTGGCCTTTGAGTATTTCATGTATTATTTCTTTTTCCTGATGAGACATCTCTATTTGTTTGGGAAGATAAACATTCCAGTCTAATCCATTTCATGAAGATTTCATGTGGATGGGCTGGTCATTTCTCTTTAGGAATGGCTGAGTGACCCAGGCAAGGAAAATCAACACAGACTACCTCCCTAGTGACAAGAGGGAAGCTTGGCTCAAGAGTGGTCACTGTAGCAGAAGTAAACAAAGGCACTCAATATAAGGACTTTTGGTTTAACAACTGTGAGAGAAGAGATAGGTCTGCTGTACCATCTATCACCAAGGGGAAAGGACCAGCCAACCCAGAAGAAATGATGCTGAAGGCTAAACGATGTTTTACTGATGTGTAAGTCCTTCATTGCTGGAAACTCTTCCACCTCTAGCCATTTCAGTTATGTTAGCATGTAGATCCTCTTTCAGTTTACTTCCCATCAAAAAGAGGCCTTGATAAACACACTGAATAAATTTTTTTTCAATGGAATTGATCCTTTAGGGCAAAGCCCTTAGATGTAGGTGAGGAAATGCCAGTAACACCTATCTTGCACCTATTTCTAGATAATTAATGAGTGACAACACACCTTTGGAATTGTACCCTCTCGTCAGAGTGTGCAGTCTGTGTGTGATTATATGAGGTCGGAAGCATAAAATTCAGAGACATTTTGTAATGACGCCACAATGTTGCCTGTTTCCAGGCAGCCCTTGATGGCTCTAGCTAGCTGTTGCCATGTTGTAGGTTGTGCCCCGCCACACCCAGTCTCCTCCCTTGTTCCATGTTTCCTAATGCTCTGACCACACAAGCAGGTACTGCTAGCAGGAGGATGCTAATGCAGCTCCCATCTTTAATTCCCACAAATCTTAATTCCTCACACAGTTCATTTCTCTCGTTTTTCTAGATTTTCTGACAAAAGTAATGGCACAAGGATAAATGTGCAATAACCATCCCTTCTGACTGAAGGTCTTGGACTTAGATTAACCTAACTGAACAAATCCCCACTACCTTCACCAAGAAGAGAAGGAACTTCGCCACCTTCATCTAATGAGTGTTGAGATTCAAGTTACTTACTAGCTGCACTGAGGAACAGAGACAGTCTTGAATGTTACTTGGGCCAGTCGGTTCAGATCTATAAGTCTTTCCCCACAAAATATCTCACTCAACAGGATCTTTGTAGGTGAGATCCTCTTTTTTGGGTGTGTAATGCCCAAAATAAACTCATAAGTCCCATCCACCTAGGGGCCACGTGACTTCCTGGAATGCTGGGAGTTATAGTTCTTAGTAAATAACAAAGCCTCATGGGAAAATACACTGGCCTATGAATTTTGTCCATAAAAGTGCCTGCAACATAGGCCTTGAGGCCACTCAGCTGAGAAGTTTCAGGAAGCAGTCCTCATCAAAGTCCATCCTTGGTCAGTATTTTAAATTTAGTAAAGCTTGTTTCAAATTTGACCCCAAATTGTGAAATTGGTTTTTCTCTGACCAATCTCAGGACTAACAGGTATTCCAGAATTATCAACTCATATGTCTTTCAACTATGTCAGGGCACTTAGTGGCCAGTGTAGTAGTAAATCCCATGTGGTATTCTGACACTTGTTACCATTGCCACAGCAAATGATCTCCTTTTCCTGACCCACATGACTTGCAATCTGGTAATTTTTAGATAAATAATCTTCAGTATCTTTAGTTTCTTTAGACAAAAATTCTAATATTTTGTAGTATTTTTGTGTGTATGCATGAATGCATGTGTTGTATGTGTATGGATATGTTGTGGAATCCATAGGTCAAACCCTTTTTAATCCTCAGGTGCCATTTTTTTTTTCTGAGAGTCTCTCTGACTCTCCGTATGTATGTTTCTCTCTCTGTGTATGTGTGTTTATCTCTGTCTCTCTGTATCTGTGTCTGTGTCTGTGTTTATGTTTGTCTTTGTCTCTCTCTTCCTCCCTCCTTCCCTCCCTCCCCCTCCTTCCCCCCTTTTCTTTCTCTCTCTCTCTTCCCCTTCCCCCCCCCCCCTTCTCTCTTAGAACTCCATTCAGCCTAGCTGAATCTCTGACCCAACCCCAGGGATTCTCTGGCTCTGTCTTCTCAGTGCTGGGATTGTGAGCGTGTTCCACTAGGACAAACTTTTTTAAATGTGGGTTTTAGGGATTGAAAAAGGTTTTTATACTACTTGGCAAACACTTTACCAGCTGAGCGATTTCCCTAGGTTCCTGATGTATTTTTAAAACATAATTCTTCCTCTCTGTCTTTGGTTTTCTATTTCCCTTCCTCATTTACTCTACCTTGTTTTGTGAATTTTGCTTATAGCCCTTCATAGTTGACATAAAGAATGCATTAGATTACTACATGAGAGACTTTATTAGATTTAATATTCCAGTTTCATAAAGAAATAAGTTTATCCCCCATAGTGACATAGTGTGGATATTTATGTCCAAGAACCATTTCAATTCTCATCTTCCTGACTAGGACACCAAATCTCTGATTATTTAAGTGCATCAAAGCTTATGGAATTAAAAGGGTGTTAAGCTCAAAGTGCATTGTCTTTACCTGGTGTTCAGAGGAAATACAGAGGTATTATCTTATTACCTGGAGCCCAGAAACATGAACTGTGTTCTTAGGACCACAGATCTCATCCAATGCACACCCTGCCTATATCTTCCTGATACATGAAGTACAGATAGCTATATATGTTAGATACTTTAATTCCTGGCTATAACACCACATTATTTTCCATCAAGCTCAAAGAGTGTAGACAAGATTTGGCTTGGGGTCCTGCACTCTAAGAACAGTGATGCTGAAAAAGAATAGTTTAAGTAATGGCTGTTAGAAACAAACAAACAAAAAAAAAACCCATGCACTAGAGAATTTATCAGCTTCTATTTTCTACAGATTGTTATGGGAATGAGCCACCAAAATATTGAGCAGTCCATGTAGATTTCTAGGACTGTGATTTCTGATAGACCTTGACAGTGAATCTTCTCTAAAATACATAATTTATAGGCAAACTCTTAGGCATTTGTTTTTCTCTAGGTTTTGAAAAGAACTTTGATACATTCTCTCTGTAACCTTATGATTACATTAGCCCAACTGGTTCATGCTTATGACCATTCACACTTCATTTCTCAGTGTCTAGTGAATGTGTTAAATACTTCTAGTTCTTATATGGAAGCAATGAACACAAGCCCCTGGTTTTTGACCAAAACAGGAAAACTTTCTTTCTATGCAACACATACTGGCTCTTTGTACTATCCACATGAAAATCTCTTGTATCAGGATACAGGAGGAAAAAGGATATATATATATATAATCTTGTATATATCTTGAATATACAAAATACTTGGCTATATTCACAGGCAGAACCCTTAATTCTTCAAATTTCAGCTTATACAAAAAAGACTTGTAAACCCAACTGTGAAATATGGATTTAACAGGCTATTTAAACTATCTCTTTGCACAAAAAATGTTAGACTTTTTCAGGTAAGGAAATGCTTGAAGTTACTTGTTCCAACAACTGGTTTTGTCACTCTAGTAAATTATCACTTGTAAGTCCCCTGTTTCTCCTGCTGGAGAGAGAGAGAGAGAGAGAGAGAGAGAGAGAGAGAGAGAGAGAGAGAGAGAGAGAGAGAGAGAGAGAGAGTAGATGAGGATTACAGGATAATACAGAAAATCTTGCCCTGCACTGATTAATATCTGGAGTTACAAGGTTGAATAGGCATGGTGTGTCAGTCGGTTGACTCCAGATAATGATAAAAATACTTCTCCATGTTGTCAGTGGGAATGACTAGAGGAAAATCACCTATGATGCACCTTGAGAGGCTGTCTCCATGGTTTGTTTCATGCTACACACACAATACAAGCTAGAAGTACACTTACTTCTCTAAACACATGCTGAGTGGGGAGAATAGATGATGAAGGGAATTCACATGTCTCACGTATTTCTTTGTGTTTCTCTTTGCTTAGACTCTGTCATGCCAAACATCTTATTATACAATGTCAAAGCTGGGAGTCAGTGCTAAGGTGAGGGATGTCAAATGTCTTCAATGATAATGAAAACAGCTGCTTAAATAAATGGCATGATCCTAGGCATGGGCCTTGGGCTAGTTACCTGCAGATTTGTCAGGTTCTATCCAGCATGTGGATATTACTGACAGAAAGGGAAGGCTTTACATTCTGGAATGGCTGTGGCCAAGGAGTACTGAGGATTTTGTCTAACTAGTGGTTTTTTTCTTCCTTTTGCCTCTGAGTCACCAACCTCAGAATTGTCATATAAGGAATTTCTGTGCTGGAGATCATATTCCTTCAGGGTGCTGCTGTTTCAATGGAAACAACGCTGCTAGGACTGAACATGGAAAGCCATCACTGCACTGTGAGCGTGACTCATGGGCTCTCACTATGTGGTGGCTTAGTGTAACCCCAAACACATCAGTGTATTTAATTGTCTTAGAACTTAAGAGGGATAGGCTACTGTCATTTATGTTTGCCGACAAGATGGCTGAGGGTCATGGACATTAGGCGCTAGAATTGCGACAAGTGTTTATAGGCTGCAGAGGAGGAGGCAAACTAGGAAACAGCTTACACACTGAACCAATCATCTCTCTGACCCCTAAAGAATGTCTGATATGATTGGATAATGGCTGTGAAGTGGGAAGAGGTGGTGATGGTTTCCACGTTCCTTTTATCTTGCTCTGAAAGGCTGGCTCCCTTACTCTGGGTCTTTAAAGCTTTCTGTGGCATCCCTTTGTACTTTGAATGTCTTCTCAACTACAGACCAAGGAAACTGCATTAGCTATTAAATTGGATATGTAGCCATACACTATTTTCTGACTGAACTTTCTAGTACTTCAAAGACTTGAAGTACAGTTTAATGGTGTTTTAGCTGGCACTGGAATTAAAAGTCGAGTGCCATTGTGTGCTGGTTTTTGTCCCTCCTTGAGCTGATATTTACAGAAGTAATTCTACTTGAGGCGTGCATGGTGTGTGTAGCATGAAACAAACAATACAGGTAGGCTTCTTGAGGTACTCAGATTATTTATTGTCCCTCTAATATTTTTTGCTACAAAAAACCCACCGCCTACTCTTTGACCCACTGCAACTTCTTTTTTTCATAATAGAAAGATAAAGAGACCTTAGGTCTAGCTTTCCTGAATTTATGTTACCATCAAATTATACAGTAAATACAACAAAGATATCATCTAGTCCTTAAGATTTTTCAAGCCAGGGGAATGAAAAACAGAATTGATGACTATTATCAGACATGGACTCTGAGAGTGAATATTTTCTAAGGAACTATGGTACACCTAGCAGACACACATTCTTCTATGCCTCTGTTTTAAAATATATAGTCAGGTTTGGACATTTTGCCTCTGCTTATTTTTTTGTAAACATCTATTATTTATATTAACCCATTAGGGTTTGTTGGTCTTTTACTTCATGTTCCAGGTAGATCAGCATATGCTTGGTGAGTCCCATGCAGAAGAAACAGGATGAACAAAACAGACCCAGCATCTAACCTAGGAGGTAACTACTATCCCATCTTGCACGTTTTTGAGACAGCTCCTGATACAGATGGAGATGCTTGGGAAATGCTTACTATTTACTAACTTGAAATATCTAAGATCAAATGTGCTAAGAAGATGATTCCCTCTCAGTAATTTCCATATGGCAGTCTCTGTATTAACTCAGTTGTGACAAATGGACGAGCAATGGCACGCAAAGATCAAAAGGATGAAGTGAAGTGACGTTCATGAAATGAGGAATTGTGGGATTGACAAAGAAAGGAAAGAGGTTGCAACAGCAGAAAGTACCCAGATTCAAATCATTCAGACACAGACACACAGATACACATACAGATAACATAGACCTCAAGACTGTTAGTTACTGCAAGAGTTCTCAGAAAAATGGGAGCAAGACAGGAAGAAAATGTGAGGATGTCAGGGGCCTTGTCCTGCTTGACTGGTAATATCTGGTGCTAGATAATTCATCCTGTGCAAGGAAGAACTCAAATGGAAGGAAGTATTTTCTTTAGACATCTGAAAGACTGACCAGAAATGAATGTGACTGACACAGCGTCTGTGGTCAGTATTTGACATTTAGAAGAACTTGACTCTGCTTGAATACATTTGCTTGAGAGACAGGGTGAATTCTAATGAGGCGTAAGTTGCTGTCGCGGTGTTTATGATTTGGTTTGAGGACCTTACAGCTAGTATGCTGCTGAAATATTGGACTTAAAGATGTTTATGGTCATGACTCCTTGAAGATCAGGGTACAGATAGACATGAGGGTACACGAATAGACATGAGCATCTTGCAAGTAGCTCTCTGCAGATGGAGTAGAGACTAATTGCCCATTATGTCAGTGTGCCCTGGAACTGGGTATATATTGAATGGAGATATCGACATCTTGGAAATAGCAATCAATCAGACTCCAAACTTTGAATAGAGCAAGAGGAGAGTACTATTAGCCTCTTGCCTTAATACTAGTCAGAATTGACAGATATTTAGAACAATATCATTCATTTATCAAATAACCACTTCAGCGAAACCATTGGATTATCTCATTAATGACTTACTTGTCTTTGGAGGACAGATTAGTCCACAACAATGACTTAACTTGATAATGGATACCTTTGATTTCATGGCATCTGATGCCCTATAGTAGCTTAGCTGTGTAGTTTGGGTTTGGGAGTTTCAGGAGATTGCACTCAAGGTATTAGTAGGGTCTGTACCTCAGATAGGCTGAGTTAAACACAAGGTTGACAAGTGCTTGAGAAATCTCATTCTTTACTTGACCTTCTTTATAAAGAGACTCTAATGCCCTTATGTGATGATGGTTTTCATTCTCCAGAGAGACTTTTCCCAGTGGAAATACATCAGAAACTATGAAGCCACCAACCAAAAAGCATACACAGGCTGGTCCGAGGCCCCCCTCACATATGTAGCAAAGGAGTGCCTTGTTTGCTTCCAGTGGGAGAGGATGCACCTAATCCTATAGAGATTTGATGCCTGGGGAAGGGAGATGCCCAGGAGTGGGTAGCACCTTCTCAGAGATAAAGGGGAAGGAAGATAGGGTGAAGAATTCTAGGAGTGGGGACTGAGAGGGGGACAAAAAATAAAGCACATAATGATCAAAAAAATTTAATGGGTCATTTTGCAATATTTGGTTGAATTTATTGGCTTATTTTATGTATTGTGAGAAAGGACTTACAGGGTGTAAGTATAGGGAGAAAACAGTCATTGAGACTGTTATGGACACTGGTGGTCATCAAAACTAATCAACCAACACTTGCAGACTAACTTCTTGAACATTCTTCTAAATTTAAGTGACCTCATTCCAAAGGATTGTGCAAATGTATGTAAATGTTAGTACTTTCTCACACTTCATTCTGTCGTGTTGGTTGGTGGGTTTTGAAGTCATTCTATACAGAGGAATTTAAAAATTCTATACGTGTGTGGGTGCCCATGTGCCCTGTGCACTCATAGAGGTGAGAGTACAATGTATAGGAGTGGGTTCTCACCTTCAGCCACGTGGGTTCCAGCGGCCGAGCTCAGACTGTCAGATTGCAAGCACACTTGCCTGCTTGCCTATCACTAGCTCTGATGCAGGCATTTTAAAGTACCTCCCGACAGCATTGCATACTGACTCTCTTAGACACAAAAAGTTGCCCAGCCTTTTGACCTTGAGACACGATACCATTGACAGATGTGTTGGGCCTCGTTGATAGCTATCCTAGGACACCTGCATCCCATGACTATGTAAATCCTCACAAAACCTTTTGTGAGTTGGGAAGAATATCTGAAAACCTGATGTTGAGGGAGCTACAAAACCTTGGCTCTTATCATTTGTGGTCTGTAGAGAATACATATGAAGGTCTTATTTATCACATGGGAATGCATACTGTCCTTCATAAGTTACTAATATTTAATCTTTAACTCAAGTCCTAAGTTTGCTATCCCCTCAGAGAAAGAACCATAAATCAATTTTATAAGCCTGTGGCATTTGATGGGTTTACGAATCTTACCCTAAGATTGCTGTGTCAGCATATACCACACTGAGACTACAGGTGCCTGCGAGGGGCTTTTTCCTTTCCAAGTATGGTTCTGCCACACTGTTAGATACTAATTTTTCCCCTTCTATCCCAGATTGTTATAGTATTTAAAGTTTATGTGTTCTCTCTCAGTACCAACTGGGGCTGAGGCCAAAATTCTGATTGGGAGTGGGTGTTGGGGTTGGAGACTATATATATGGCAGCTGAACAGCTGGGATAATCTATGTTTTTGAGAAAATAATTATGAATAATGCAAATTCAACCATTAAAATAGAATGAAAGGATGACATCTCACCCAGTGGGGATTTTAGGGAAAAGTCACAGTTTCAGAGTTTCAGTGATGGCCCCTCTGGCCAGGTGTTAACAGTATTGTTCACTATGTACTCATGTGATTTATAAGCAGAGCATCTTTAATTTGAACCCTGCAGAATAGTTGACAGGGAATTTATCCAATACCAGCCTTTCTGGGAAGCTGTCCTCTGGATGCTGCCCTAACCTTGGTCTGCCGATACCTGTTGTCTCCTGCATCTACTGTATTTCTCCAATGTTGGCAGCTAATGTTGACTCATTTACTCTTTAGAATCTCTTACAATCATGACACTTCTGTAAGTGAGGAACTGCACTTTTCTAGGTCACTATTAAATTCCCAGCCCTGACCATACTGTGTATTATTACTACATTTCCATAGCAAACAAGGACATGCTATTCCATATAACTATAAAGAGAAGGTGGAGAACTTAGGAAATTAGTCTGAACAGGTTAGAGGGTGCGCCAGAGAACCGGACAGCTTCTGGGACGGGCAGAAGCACAGAGCCGCTGAGGCAGCACCCTTGGCGGGCCGCAGACAGCCGGCCACCGTCCGGACCAGAGGACAGGTGTCCGCCTGGCTTGGGAGGCGGCCTCAGCCTCAGCAGCAGCGGTCGCCATCTTGGTTCCGGGACTCAGCAGAACTTAGGAAATTAGTCTGAACAGGTTAGAGGGTGCGCCAGAGAACCGGACAGCTTCTGGGACGGGCAGAAGCACAGAGCCGCTGAGGCAGCACCCTTGGCGGGCCGCAGACAGCCGGCCACCGTCCGGACCAGAGGACAGGTGTCCGCCTGGCTCAGGAGACGGCCTCAGCCTCAGGAGCAGCAGTCACCATCTTGGTTCCAGGACTCCCTGGAACTTAGGATTTTAGTCTGCACAGGTGAGAGTCTGCACCACAGAAGCTGACAGCTTCTGGGAACTGCCAAAGCAACACAGCTTCTGAGAGAGGCCCTGTTTTGGGCCTTCTTCTTCGACCAGGAGGAGGTCCAAAAACAAGATATCTGCGCACCTTCCCTGTAAGAGAGCTTGCCAGCAGAGAGTGCTCTGAGCACTGAAACTCAGAGGAGAGAATCTGTCTCCCAGGTCTGCTGAGAGACGGTAACAGAATCACCAGAAGAACAATCTCTAAACAGAGTCAACTATAACTACTAACTCCAGAGATTACCAGATGGTGAAAGGTAAACGTAGGAATCCTACTAACAGGAACCAAGACCACTCACCATCATCAGAACCCAGCACTCCCACTTCGCCCAGTCCAGGGCACCCCAACACACCCGAAAACCTAGACCTAGATTTAAAAGCATATCTCATGATGATGGTAGAGGACATCAAGAAGGACTTTAATAAATCACTTAAAGAAATACAGGAGAACACTGCTAAAGAGTTACAAGTCCTTAAAGAAAAACAGGAAAACACAATCAAACAGGTAGAAGTCCTTACAGAAAAAGAGGAAAAAACATACAAACAGGTGATGGAAATGAACAAAACCATACTAGACCTAAAAAGGGAAGTAGAAACAATAAAGAAAACTCAAAGTGAGGCAACACTGGAGATAGAAACCCTAGGAAAGAAATCTGGAACCATAGATTTGAGCATCAGCAACAGAATACAAGAGATGGAAGAGAGAATCCCAGGTGCAGAAGATTCTATTGAGAACATTGGCACAACAATCAAAGAAAATGCAAAATGCAAAAAGATCCTAACTCAAAATATCCAGGAAATCCAGGACACAATGAGAAGACCAAACCTACGGATAATAGGAGTGGATGAGAATGAAGATTTTCAACTCAAAGGACCAGCAAACATCTTCAACAAAATTATTGAAGAAAACTTCCCAAATATAAAGAAAGAGATACCTATGAACATACAAGAAGCCTACAGAACTCCAAGTAGACTGCACCAGAAAAGAAATTCCTCCCGACACATAATAATCAGAACAACAAATGCACTAAATAAAGATAGAATACTAAAAGCAGTAAGGGAAAAAGGTCAAGTAACATACAAAGGCAAGCCTATCAGAATTACACCAGATTTTTCACCAGAGACTATGAAAGCCAGAAGAGCCTGGACAGATGTTATACAGACACTAAGAGAACACAAATTCCAGCCCAGGCTACTATACCCAGCCAAACTCTCAATTACCATAGATGGAGAAACCAAAGTATTCCACGACAAAACCAAATTCACACATTATCTCTCCACGAATCCAGCCCTTCAAAGGTTAATAACAGAAAAAAACCAATACAAGAATGGGAACAATGCCCTAGAAAAAACAAGAAGGTAATCCCTCAACAAACCTAAAAGAAGACAGCCACAAGAACAGAATGCCAACTTTAACAACAAAAATAACAGGAAGCAACAATTACTTTTCCTTAATATCTCTTAACATCAATGGTCTCAACTCCCCAATAAAAAGACATAGACTAACAAACTGGCTACACAAACAAGACCCAACATTTTGCTGTTTACAGGAGACACATCTCAGAGAAAAAGATAGACACTACCTCAGAATAAAAGGCTGGAAAACAATTTTCCAAGCAAATGGTATGAAGAAACAAGCTTGAGTAGCCATCCTAATATCTGATAAGATTGACTTCCAACCCAAAGTCATCAAAAAAGACAAGGAGGGGCACTTTGTTCTCATCAAAGGTAAAATCCTCCAAGAGGAACTCTCAATTCTGAATATCTATGCACCAAATACAAGGGCAGCCACATTCATTAAAGAAACTTTAGTAAAGCTCAAAGCACACATTGCACCTCACACAATAATAGTGGGAGACTTCAACACACCACTTTCACCAATGGACAGATGATGGAAACAGAAACTAAACAGGGACACACTGAAACTAACAGAAGTGATGAAACAAATGGATCTGACAGATATCTACAGAACATTTTATCCTAAAAGAAAAGGATATACCTTCTTCTCAGCACCTCATGGTACCTTCTCCAAAATTGACCACATAATAGGTCACAAAACAGACCTCAACAGATTCAAAAATATTGAAATTGTCCCATGTATCCCATCAGATCACCATGCACTAAGGCTGATCTTCAATAACAAAAAAAATAACAGAAAGCCAACACTTACGTGGAAACTGAACAACACTCTTCTGAATGATATCTTGGTCAAAGAAGGAATAAAGAAAAAAATTAAAGACTTTTTAGAGTTTAATGAAAATGAAGCCACAACGTACCCAAACCTTTGGGACATAATGAAAGCATTTCTAAGAGGGAAACTCATAGCTCTGAGTGCCTCCATGAAGAAACGGGAGAGAGCACATACTAGCAGCTTGACAACACATCTAAAAGCTCTAGAAAAAAAGGAAGCAAATTCACCCAAGAGGAGTAGACGGCAGGAAATAATCAAACTCAGGGGTGAAATCAACCAAGTGGAAACAAGAAGAACTATTCAAAGAATTAACCAAATGAGGAGTTGGTTCTTTGAGAAAATCAACAAGATAGATAAACCCTTAGCTAGACTCACTAGAGGGCACAGGGACAAAATCCTAATTAACAAAATCAGAACTGAAAAGGGAGACATAACAACAGATCCTGAAGAAATCCAAAACACCATCAGATCCTTCTACAAAAGGCTATACTCAACAAAACTGGAAAACCTGGACGAAATGGACAAATTTCTGGACAGATACCAGGTACCAAAGTTGAATCAGGATCAAGTTGACCTTCTAAACAGTCCCATATCCCCTAAAGAAATAGAAGCAGTTATAAATAGTCTCCCAGCCAAAAAAAGCCCAGGACCAGACGGGTTTAGTGCAGAGTTCTATCAGACCTTCAAAGAAGATCTAATTCCAGTTCTGCACAAACTTTTTCACAAGATAGAAGTAGAAAGTACTCTACCCAACTCATTTTATGAAGCCACTATTACTCTGATACCTAAACCACAGAAAGATCCAACAAAGATAGAGAACTTCAGACCAATTTCTCTTATTAATATCGATGCAAAAATCCTCAATAAAATTCTCGCTAACCGAATCCAAGAACACATTAAAGCAATCATCCATCCTGACCAAGTAGGTTTTATTCCAGGAATGCAGGGATGGTTTAATATACGAAAATCCATCAATGTAATCCACTATATAAACAAACTCAAAGACAAAAACCACATGATCATCTCGTTGGATGCAGAAAAAGCATTTGACAAGATCCAACACCCATTCATGATAAAAGTTCTGGAAAGATCAGGAATTCAAGGCCCATACCTAAACATGATAAAAGCAATCTACAGCAAACCAGTAGCCAACATCAAAGTAAATGGAGAGAAGCTGGAAGCAATCCCACTAAAATCAGGGACTAGACAAGGCTGCCCACTTTCTCCCTACCTTTTCAACATAGTACTTGAAGTATTAGCCAGAGCAATTCGACAACAAAAGGAGATCAAGGGGATACAAATTGGAAAAGAGGAAGTCAAAATATCACTTTTTGCAGATGATATGATAGCATATATAAGTGACCCTAAAAATTCCACCAGAGAACTCCTAAACCTGATAAACAGCTTCAGTGAAGTAGCTGGATATAAAATTAACTCAAACAAGTCAATGGCCTTTCTCTACACAAAGAATAAACAGGCTGAGAAAGAAATTAGGGAAACAACACCCTTCTCAATAGTCACAAATAATATAAAATATCTCGGCGTGACTCTAACTAAGGAAGTGAAAGATCTGTATGATAAAAACTTCAAGTCTCTGAAGAAAGAAATTAAAGAAGATCTCCGAAGATGGAAAGATCTCCCATGCTCATGGATTGGCAGGATCAACATTGTAAAAATGGCTATCTTGCCAAAAGCAATCTACAGATTCAATGCAATCCCCATCAAAATTCCAACTCAATTCTTCAACGAATTAGAAGGAGCAATTTGCAAATTCATCTGGAATAACAAAAAACCTAGGATAGCAAAAACTCTTCTCAAGGATAAAAGAACCTCTGGTGGAATCACCACGCCTGACCTAAAGCTTTACTACAGAGCAATTGTGGTAAAAACTGCATGGTACTGGTAAAGAGACAGACAAGTAGACCAATGGAATAGAATTGAAGACCCAGAAATGAACCCACACACCTATGGTCACTTGATCTTCGACAAGGGAGCTAAAACCATCCAGTGGAAGAAAGACAGCATTTTCAACAATTGGTGCTGGCACAACTGGTTGTTATCATGTAGAAATGCGAATCGATCCATACTTATCTCCTTGTACTAAGGTCAAATCTAAATGGATCAAAGAACTTCACATAAAACCAGAGACACTGAAACTTATAGAGGAGAAAGTGGGGAAAAGCCTTGAAGATATGGGCACAGGGGAAAAATTCCTGAACAGAACAGCAATGGCTTGTGCTGTAAGATCGAGAATTGACAAATGGGACCTAATGAAACTCCAAAGTTTCTGCAAGGCAAAAGACACCGTCAATAAGACAAAGAGACCACCAACAGATTGGGAAAGGATCTTTACCTATCCTAAATCAGATAGGGGACTAATATCCAACATATATAAAGAACTCAAGAAGGTGGACTTCAGAAAATCAAAAAAACCCATTAAAAATGGGGCTCAGAACTGAACAAAGAATTCTTACCTGAGGAATACCGAATGGCAGAGAAGCACCTGAAAAAATGTTCAACATCCTTAATCATCAGGGAAATGCAAATCAAAACAACCCTGAGATTCCACCTCACACCAGTCAGAATGTCTAAGATCAAAAATTCAGGTGACAGCAGATGCTGGCGAGGATGTGGAGAAAGAGGAACACTCCTCCATTGTTGGTGGGATTGCAGGCTTGTACAACCACTCTGGAAATCCGTCTGGCGGTTCCTCAGAAAATTGGACATAGTACTACCGGAGGATCCAGCAATACCTCTCCTGGGCATATATCCAGAAGATGCCCCAACTGGTAAGAAGGACACATGCTCCACTATGTTCATAGCAGCCTTATTTATAATAGCCAGAAGCTGGAAAGAACCCAGATGCCCCTCAACAGAGGAATGGATACAGAAAATGTGGTACATCTACACAATGGAGTACTACTCAGCTATTAAAAAGAATGAATTTATGAAATTCCTAGCCAAATGGATGGACCTGGAGGGCATCATCCTGAGTGAGGTAACACATTCACAAAGGAACTCACACAATATGTACTCACTGATAAGTGGATATTAGCCCAAAACCTAGGATACCCAAGATATAAGATACAATTTCCTAAACACATGAAACTCAAGAAAAATGAAGTCTGAAGTGTGGACACTATGCCCCTCCTTAGAAGTGGGAACAAAACACCCTTGGAAGGAGTTACAGAGACAAAGTTTGGAGCTGAGATGAAAGGATGGACCATGTAGAGACTGCCTTATCCAGGGATCCACCCCATAATCAGCATCCAAACGCTGACACCATTGCATACACTAGCAAGATTTTATCGAAAGGACCCAGATGTAGCTGTCTCTTGTGAGACTATGCCGGGGCCTAGCAAACACAGAAGTGGATGCCCACAGTCAGCTAATGGATGGATCACAGGGCTCCCAATGGAGGAGCTAGAGAAAGTACCCAAGGAGCTAAAGGGATCTGCAGCCCTATAGGTGGATCAACATTATGAACTAACCAGTACCCCGGAGCTCTTGACTCTAGCTGCATATGTATCAAAAGATGGCCTAGTCGGCCATCACTGGAAAGAGAGGCCCATTGGACACACAAACTTTATATGCCCCAGAACAGGGGAACGCCAGGGCCAAAAAGGGGGAGTGGGCGGGTAGGGGAGTGGGGGTGGGTGGGTATGGGGGACTTTTGGTATAGCATTGGAAATGTAAATGAGCTAAATACCTAATAAAAATGGAAAGAAAAAAAAAAGAGAAGGTGTTGCTTAAAATGAATTAAAAATCTCCTGTGACATAGTTCCAGGTATGATTATACTCAGATGCTTGAAGCTCTGTTCCTTCATCATCTCTTAACCCTGTGACTAGTGGTAGTGTTACCTCTTCCTTTTGGACGTTATCGCAGCCAACAGACGGCATCTACTGAATGAAGAGGGAATCCTCTTCCTCAAATGGTTTTAACACAAATCCAGGCAGAATATTTGCTTTGCTGAGATCATCTGGGGCCACCAACTCTCCCTATATGTTCATTGTCATAGGAGTCACAGAAATACAGTAACTGGTATTGGCTGTCTACAGAGCATGATGACCCTGCCTACAATGTGTGGCTTGGAGGTTTTAACCAATGACTTGGATAAGAAGAGAAAATGACCGCGTTGTGGTCAGACAAACTATATAAGCAAAGGCCAAAAGAAACTACCTTGCATGATGAAGGCAAAGGCTGTGTAGCTGGCAGAATCAGTACATTTGAGTTCCAATTCCAGAATTTTTTAAAATTACAAGTGCCACTTAACTTATGTTTATGGCCAATTTTTTTCTTATGTTATCTTCTAAGTGTTATTATTTTATGCTGTGTATAATGAATGCAGCTTCAAGCCAATCAGGGCAAGGCATTTTCAAATTATGTGAAAAGAGCAGGAGGAGTTGATGTTTTTTTTAGCTCTTCACATATTTGCTGAGTGGATTGACTTACCTTGGTGACAGAGTTGACTATAACTACAATCTGCTGAAATCAGAACAAGAACAACAAAAGCAATAACAACAGGAATACCGCCAAGGGAATCAGCCTGGTTTCTGAACATAGAAAGCAGGTATATGCATCTATAAAGACAACGATTTTTCTAAAATGCATCCCAATATAGAAATTAACTGAGAGTAGAGAGCATGGTGCTGCTTTTAGCCGTAGGTGCTTTAAGTCCAGCATTCATGTTTTACTGGGTTTCCATAGTGTTCAAAAAAGGAAGCAAGAGGTAGACACATATTTCACCTTCATTGATTCTATACCTTTAATCCATCACCTCCATGATGCTGAGATCACATCTCTCTTCCTCACAAGCCTACCACAGACTGCTCATCTAATGTCCAGAAGAGGAATTTCTGACCTTTCACACATGGTCTGATGCCTGAAGCCCCAGGTATTTACAAAGAACACTTTCTTTGGTGTCTTTGCACCGAGGTCATCTCTTCTGTCAGAATTTTAAATGCAATGCCAAAAACCTGCTAAGTCGTTCAGAAGATGATGTATTATTAATTGCCACTAAGATTTACAAGAAGCCTGACTGTCCGGCCCCAGTGCCAGGTACTTTACAAGTGTAATCTAATTTAATTGACCAGTATTTGTATAGATTAATAGTGGTGTGTGGAGGGGAGAGGCAATTTATTTAGTTCCCTCCTTGGAATTCACATTAGTAGCAAGGTTATTGCTTCCTTATCGCTTTTGAATAGAAATAAGTGGTCAGGAGGTTTCAGTGTGCGTGCTTCCTTCCCTAGACTCATATCGTTCAGGATCTGTCTGCTACCATGAGCAAGGTGTCCATGACTTTCTGTCCCAGCCAGATGTTTCAGGACACACTTGGAGGGAGACAAATGTGTCCAATGGAGCCGTCTCCACTTGTACCAGTGACCTTGTGTTTGGCAGTTTGAAATTGAGCAGTTAGGAAATGCTGGGGCTGTACTCAGTAGGAGTAGGGGAAAAACCCTTTCCTTACATGGTAGTATAAAACACAGCCAACAAAACCATTCTGTTCCTTTAGTTACCAGATTGGAAAAGCAAACAAACTGACAAATATTCAAGAGTTCCAACCCACAGATATTTAGGTAGTAACTGGCAAGCACATTTCCTAAAGTGAGCCAGTGCTGTCAAACTTGAGTCCATTGAGTTTCTATTTAGTGAGTAATTCTTATGCTAAAACACAGGCTCCTATTCCAAATTGCCCATTGGGCCTCAGGACCATAAATGTCTCTGCGTTGTACATTATTTTGTGGGTTAATCGCAGAAAAGTACTATGGTATAAGTTTTATCTAATTGATATCAATTCGAATTATTATTAAATACAATAATAACTATTGAAATATAGTAATTATTATCATTGGTATTATTATTATTATTATTATTATTATTATTTTCCAGATATGCTCTGTAAGACCTTCAAAATAGATAGTAATGCTATTCAAACAAAAGCACTTCAAATAAAACCAGAAACTTTACCCATCTGGAATCCTCACCTAGACGTGTGATGATCTTCCTGTGTGTGTGCCTTGCTCCACAGGATAAAAATCACTCCAGGCCAGCTCTTGCTTCTGCAGTCATGGCAGTTCCTGGCTGGAGGAAGTGGTTTTCTTCCCAGAGATGGGACAGAATCCTGACTCTGGGAAAGCATGGAGAGACCATTCAAACCTGCCTGGAAAGGTTGTAGAAGTAACTGATGAAGCTACCTTTGCTGTGTAGATTATAGATTGTTCCATTCTAGCACTCGGTTATCAAAGGACTGCTAGAGTTCATAAAGAGGTCTTGGTTTTTAGTATGCAAAGATAAAGAGTCTAAGATAGCACACTGGAAATTTTGAAAATTAGGCATCTATGGGGGAAAGAACATAGATGACTTCTCAGGATCAAGATCTCAGGGGACTTAGACAGCTGTCAATTATCTACAGTTAGTGATATTTATGGCTCAAAGCAATAGCAACTTTATTTTATTTATATTTTTTGGTACAACAATATTCCCCAAAATAAGTTTCCCTAACCTTTGGATTTTTAAATTTTCTATAATATTGGGAAATATAGCAAGAAAGGGGACAAGTCTAAGCTTAGACTGTAACATGTTTCTTTATGTAGAGATGTGGGAGACAGGAGGACAGAAAGGCCAGCAGTAAGAGTGGTGATGTTCACCTCCATAGAAACAGGTGGAAATCTAGAGGGAAAGACATTGGTCAGAGCAGAGTGTCTATGTGTTCTAACTTGCTCAACCACACTCTCCAGTCCACAGTTTAGTAGCATTGAAACCAACAGACCATGACAATCCTGAAGACTAGCCATGTAGAGGATGCTAACTCACTCTAAGCAGACCTATTTTAGTCTCTTTCCTACAGAGTTCACTTTCTTAAAATTTAATTTTTTTCAATAATGTCACACAAACGTATTGCATTTATATCACTTTGCTCCATTACCAATTTTCTCTCCATAGGCCTCTTCCAGATTCATGATCTCTTCTTTAATTATTATTGTTATCAGAAAACTCTAGCATGCACACACACACACACACACACACACACACACACACACACACACACACTCACACACACACACACCACACCACACATACTATACTGAGTACATTTAGCTTTTCTCATCTGTCCATGTATCCAGGGTTGACCACTTGGTCTTTGTAGGATCTCATCCCTGGGGGAAACTGATTCTCCTCTCAGCAGTCACTGGCTGTCTATAGCTCTTCATCCAAGGGCAGGACTTTGTGAAGTATTCCCTATCCATATTGGCATGCCAAGAGGTGTCATCAGTATTCTTGTTTAGTCAAACATATTGTTGAGATTTTATGGGGGTAGCTTCTCTATCCTGTCTAGGGAACACAATTGAGCATCAGGCATCCTAGTCCTCTGGCTTTTTGTCATCATTCTCCCCTCTCTAGTGCAACATTCTCTAAAGCTTAGGTATAGGGGCAGCATTGCAGATGCATCAGTTGGTGTTGGGTACTCCACAGTCACTTTCAGAGTATTCTTTTATTTGACCTGTCTGGCAGTTCTTAGCAAGACTCTGCTTGCAAAAGTATCTTGATTTGATATGACTTATATATCATCAAGTGAGATCCTTTTTCTAGGGGCCAATCTTCAGCTATGAAAGTAGATAGTAGTTGGCACAAATAATAAACCAGCCAAAAGACTTCAGAAGAAAAGAGTAAGAAAGACAAAGTTTATTTGGGTTTTGAAGCATTCTCATTGATTTAAAGCCTTCAGTGCCATACATGTGTGAATGGCTGTGTTCATTTTCAGAGTTCTTAGCATGCTCTACAAATGGCTGAGGCTGTCTTAAGCACTCGACTTTGATCTTGAGGCTCTGTGACTAGCTGAAAGTCAAAGATGTTTCCAACATATAGATGAAGTTGCTAGGGAAAGACTGGGAGTTCTATAGCTTTTAGGTGTTTAAGAAAACATGTTTGTTGGCCACTGTGCTCTCGTCTTCCAAAGGTATCTTGATTGGATCTGACTTATATGTCATCAAGTGACATTCTTGTCTATTAATCAAACCAGAGGAAGAAGAGAGTTTTACAGAATCAACTCAGAAAAGCTGACGTATCGGTTACTTTTCTTTTTGTTGTGACCAAATACACAATGAAAGAAAGTTAAGAAAGAAAATAGTGATTTACGGGTGGGTAGTGGAGTGGGGGTGGTGGGTATGGGGGACTTTTGGTATAGCATTGGAAATGTAAATGAGCTAAATACCTAATAAAAATGGAAAAAAAAAAAGAAAATAGTGATTTACTTTGGTTCTTGGCTTGCGGGAGTTCAGTCTATCAAGCCAGAGAAATCATGGCAGCAGGAACATGTGGCAGTGGGTCACATTGGGTCTGTAGTAAGGAAGCAGAGAAGGATGAAGATGCTCAGCTGGCTTTCTGTCTTCCATTTATTCTGTCTGGGACCCTAATCCATGGGATTTTGTTGCTTGCGTTTCAGTGTAGTCTTCCCTCAGTTAGTACCCTTGGGAAATGCCCTCATAAACATGCCCAGAAGCATGTCTCCCAGGAGATCCCAACATCAGTGAAGGGAATGGTGAAGATTAATAATCACAAGTCCACCCCTTATCAACTTGTCATCTAGAAACACCACTTTTAATGACAACATTCAATTCCCAATCCTCAAATTCTCATGGCCATCTTCCATCACAGAATACATTTAGCTTATCTGAAAGAGTCTCTGACTCTTTAGCAGTTTTAACTGATACTGTTTGAAAATCCAAAGTCCTGGGCTTCTTCTGGGACTGACTCAAGGCAATCTTTTGACTCATGCCTTATAAAGTGGAAGTTATACTTCTAATGGTACATAGTAAACTTTTCCATACTAAAATAGGAGTAGAGGCACAACAAGGAAGGATTATACCAAACCCGGTCCAAACTCTCAGATACAAGTATATAGGGCTTGTAGTGACATCATATGGATCCAACAGCCTTGGGCAACCCCTGACTCCTGTTCTGCTAGCTGCAGAACACTTGTTTCTTTGGGACTGGGTCCATTCTTTGCATACAGCGGTATCTTACTGTTCTGAAATTTTAAACACCCTGGCATCTCCATTGTGGTTCAGGCTTTGCTTTCTCACCTTTGGGCTCTTTGCATGGAATGTGACCCTCCATACATTACCTAATCAAAAGAGTTTTTCAGAAACTTGATTCTGAAATTCTTGGATTTTACATTTCTGCAAGTATAGATGGCACTACCAACTTCTGTTGTTAGCTTGAATTGTAGCATTCTTCCCTTCTTTTTACTACAACTATAGTAGCTTCTGAAAGCTTTGGTGGCTGAGCCTGAGAATCCCTTTGTGCTATCTCAGTTTGGGTTCTTTTTCCTTTCACCCCATGGCACAGCTCAAGGTTGCTCTTTAATGCATTTTCAGGTACAGCTGATTTATCCACATCTACTTTGTCTACAAACTTTAAACTTTAAATCTTCCCTCTCTTTTCATCACCAGGCTGTACTTTCAAAAACTACATTTCTGTGGTTGCTCCTTATAGATTCGACAGAGAATACTGAGCAGAAACCACATCACAGGGTAGATGGTATACAGTCTTGAAATTTTTTTTACCAGGCAATTTAGTTTATTGTTTTTGACTTTCAGCCTAACTCAAAGTTTTAGAACACAGGCAGAGTGGAGTGAGAGTCTTTGCCAGAGTGCAAAATGCAACATAGATGACCCAAGAGAGTCGTTATTCTCCTCTGAAATGTCTTGAGCAGCTTTTCCTCTGTCCAGTCTTTTCTCAGGGTTCCAGTTTTCCAAATTTCACTCAGAACTGGACACCAAGCCTTGCATATAGCACTCTAGACCTACATTTCCTAGACCTACATGAATTCAGTTTTAGGTGGGTTAATTTCTGGTCTCTGTTTGAATGGATCATGGTGGGTAAGGCTTGGTGGCAGGAAGCTGAGGCAGCTTGCCAGGTCTGCAATCAGAGTAGAGAGGATTAATGCTGATTTCCACCTGAATCAGTCCTTTCTCTCCTTTTACTCAGTTGGGGCCTCAGTCCCTGTATGATGGTGCTGCTTATATTCAGGACAGGGTTTCCCTCCTCAGTTAAACCTCTTTGGAAACACTATCATAGACACACCCAGAGGCTTGTTTCCTAGGTGATTCAAATCCAGTCAAGAATACAGTGAATATTTACTTCCATAATGAACAAAAATATCAGCAAGAACAAAACATCTTGGGAAGAGGAAATTTAAATTTTAATGTTTCTATATTATATTTAAAATATCTAGTTTTTTTCTTTCTTGTTTTGTAGTCAAGTAGTCCCATGTTGCTCAGCCTAGCCTCAAATTTGCTATGTGGCCATGGATAATCTTCAACTTCTGATCCTCCTGTCTCCACTTCCCAAGGGCTGGGATTATAGGCATGTGCTGCCCTGCCTGGTTGATATAGTGCTGGGAATTGAACTCAGGGCTTACTGCATCCAAGGCAAGTGCTCTACCAACTGAGACACACCCACAGCCTTTTTAAAATGTCTAGTTTTCAACCAAAAATATAAGACATGCAAAAACAAAATCACCAAGAAAGTTTCATCTACATACTGGAAGAGAGTGGTTGATGGAAACCGGCCATGGAGAAGTCCAAATGTTACATTAAATAGATAAAGAATTTAAGTATACTAATTTATATATGTTTTAAAATTAAAGAAAATTCATTTATGGAATTGAAGAAAATCATGTGAGTAATTTTTGATAAAATAAGGTCAGTCGGGTAGCTCAGTGGGTAAGGACTTACTCAACAAGAGCCTTTACCCATGAGCTATCTTATTGCCCTTGTCATTTTTTATAAGGAGTTTCAATTGTCCTAATATCACTTGTTGAAGAGATGTTTCTTTCCTGTTTGAATACTGCAAAATCCTATTAAAAAGTATCAAGTCACACACGTATGAGTTCATTTCTGAACTTTCACTTCCAACCCATTGATCTGTATGTGTATCCTAAGTCATCACACATGCTTGGGTTTTGTAGTTTTTGACAAGTTTTGAAGTTAGACTGGAGTTCTGTAGATTTGAGGAAAGCTGTCATCTGCTCAGCAGGAGTTTGGCATAAGCCATGCTGTCCTCTGTAAGTTCAATGTCCCAGGTGGGAAATCGCTCAAAGCCCATTTTGCAAATTGGATCTGTGTTAACATACAGCCAGGCAGGCTACTTTGTTCAACAGAAGGAAGAGCACACCTTGTCTCCCTAAGCATTACTTCAGCGTTTTAACTCTTCTCTCAATTTTTCTATCCTCAACTGAATCACTGTAATGTCTAATTATTTGAAATGTCACTTCCATCATAAGTGTTTGTGAAGTCCTGGCTTTAAGATGTTGATAAGAGTTCTTCTTATACATGTAAAACTGCATACATAATTATGGGAAAATAAAACTCGTTTAGCGTCTACATTTTTAAAGAGCCCATAAACATTCTGAGGGAGACAGAGCTGTATGGAGATGCTCTTCTTTCTGTGAGAAAGTATTTGATCAGATTTTTATCATGTAATAGGTTTATTCTGCAGTATTTGATAAACATGTGGCCTTATCTATCAATATGAGCAATACATCCTCCAGTAGGAGCTATCTTTTACCAAGTGCCTACTAGAAGTCATGACCCATGGGATTACCGACCAGATATACCTGGTCAGATGGTATATTGTTAAAGATTGAATTGTTCCATTTTAATGATATTGTGAAGTTCCAATTCAACATAAATGAAAATGTGAGCATATTTGGAAACAGAGTCATCTAATATACAAACTAGTCAGTAGACAATTCCTGCAGGATTAAGATTGGCTCTAAGTCTTATACTGACAACTGGTGTCTGTATAAAGTAAGGAAACTTAGAAGAATACATGTACTGGTCGATAGAGATTGAAGTCACATGTCTACAGAGAGAAGAATGTTCAGAATGCTTGGTGTTTTCATGGTTTTTATTGCTGGGATAAATACTATGACCCAAAACATCTTGGGGAGGAAAACATTTATCTTGCTCACAGTCCTGCATAACAATCCATAATAGAAGGAAATCAGAGAAGGAACTCAGGGCAGGAACTTGGAAGCAGGATCTAACTCAGAGGGCATGGAGGAATGGTGCAAATTGGATTCTACCTGGTGGCTTTCTCAGACCATTTTCTTATAACCCTTAGGACTCAGTGGACTAGACTACCCACATAAATCATTAATCAGGAAAATGTCCACAGGTCAATTTGATGGATGCATTTTCTCAGTTGAGGGTCTCAAATTCCAAATGACTTTGGCCTAGGTCAAATTGACATAAAACTAGCCACCAATGTTGGAGATCACTGGAAGTTAAAAGAGGTAGTGCTTTCTAGGACTGTCTGAAATGGCTTGTAGATATTCTGATTGTACATTTCTCCAGAAAAGTCTAGATTTTTATTGATTTGAGCCTCCTGACTTGTAGCAATTTGTCCAGAGGCCCAGTGAAACAATCTACCTATCTTTTTTGGTCTCTGGACTCTACATGATGGCTCAGGCCTTTCATTCTGTTCACTGATGATCCTCAGGTCCTAAGGCAGTGTCTTCACAAATAGTAAATGCTTTAGCTAATTAATCGAATCATTAGCTAATTAACTAATTGTAGGGCAAGTTAAATTATTATTATTTGCATCTTTATGCATGACGAAACTCAAGTAAGAAGTCCTGTCATTTGTTGGAGGCCATGGCCAAGAAGCCGCCTAAGCTAGATGCCATTATGGGAAATATTTTTACCAGTCTCCTGGGTCTTCTGATTGTAGGTCAACATCTCACCACCCAGGAAGGTCTCCTTCATGCCATGTACCCTGTGTTCTATGTTGCATATGGACCACAACTCTGTATTCTCTTTACTTTGTCCATCTTCTAAACTGCCTCCTATCACACACAGGAGGCACACAATCAATGTGGCTGAAGATCTTAATATAAATAGTGCCAAGGAAGGTACTTCATAGAAACTGGAAAAAAACTCTTCAGAAGTATGTGGGGCAATCACATTGAGGGCTTGTCAGATAGGCCGCCTGCATTGACCTTCTCGAAGCCCTTGGTCATTTACATTCAGTTCCCTTGGGAGCTTGCTAAAATCTTGTTTTCCTGGATGACAGCTCATATTTACTGAATCAGACTCTCTGAGAGTGAAATCTTCCTAATCTTGTTACCCGTGGTACTCCAGTGTCTGCAGTGTCTTCTCTGAGGGTCTGCAGTGTTTTTCCCTAGTGTCTGCAGTGTCTTCTCCCAGGGTCTCCAATGTCTTTTCCCAGGATCTTCTACCATTTCAATGTCTGCAGTTGTTGCTTCTGTTTCCAACCAGCAGAAAAGAGCGACAACACAGTGTTCTTCTCAAAGCAGTTTATTCAGGAACCTTTCAACATGCAAGCAGGAATCTCTCTCTAGTCCCCAATCGCAATCCCTTATATAACCCCTCAACCATGCCCCATCAGCCCAGTCTGCGTAATCTCAGTTCATTGGCCTTTCTCATGATGGACGTGGCTTATTTTCAGGTATATGAGGAAATCAGGTGCAAGTCATAAGACTTGGCTGCAGTCCCGGGTGCCATCTTGGGACTACCAACACACCCGCTCCCCACATGCAGTGTCTTCTCCCATTTCAATATCTTTATAAGAAAAACTTCCCAGCCTCTAAGGATATGCCTGTTTATATGTAATACGGCAGGTGAGGCACCCTTGAATCTCTACCAAACAGTTTGAGCTCAGCTGCATATAGCATTTTGCACACTATGATGTGCTTGTGTCTTTCCTTTAAGGTTCCCATGTACATGCCTGTGAGTTCCTTGAGGTCAAGGTCTTTTACAGTCTTACACCATGTGCTTGTGATAGTTCCTGGCAGGCATCAAGTGTTTAGTAATATAACAGGGATGTAGAAATAATAAGAGCTTGTGGAATTATTGAGTAATTGGGAACTCTGACTTCTCCTTAAATTTCTACCAAGAGTTCACAGGGGCAAAATATGCCTTTTTTAAATGTAGGATTCGCTTAAAGATCACATCTTGCCCCCACTTCCACCCGCTAAACCATTTTCTCAGTTTCAGAATCCAACTTAGCATTAATCGTCTTAGAGAAGCAGACAGAAGCCACAGGAACTGAGGACGGCTTGTCTTATTCTTTTTGTTTGAGAGGATACAAACAAAGGGAACTTAGCTGTTGGAGGGACAACAGCCCTTGGTCTCCAAAATAATTCCTAGCAAGCTTGGTGTGGCTTCTGTTTGAATGCACGGAGAAAGCAGAAAGGCAGCCAATCATTGGACAAAGCACAGTGTTTCAAACAAAACACACCATTTTGGCAATCTAGGCTAACTACAAGTTAAGGGATCCAGCATCTCTGTTTTATAAAATCTGGAATATTTTCACTTCTGGGTAGAATCAAACCTGTGCTACACTTGCTGTATAGAAGTTAGTAATGCATGTGTTTAGATGGGGCTTAGTTAGCACAGTGGCCTTTAAAACATGCCTGTGGGAAAGAATGAGACCCTGTGAGATTTATTTCCCTTGTTAGCCATAGTTTATACAAACTGGCTCCGTGTTTACGTAGCCAATAACATGTGATTTGGCAAACGAGGTTTGGATTGTGATAGACTCATTTTAGACTTTGATCATGCATTGGGCTCAAACTAGCCAGGTGGCCTTAGATAAGACCTTTTGCTCATTATTCTTTTAAACTGTCCTGAATTCCTAGGAGAGAACAATCCTAACTTTGTTAGATAATATCTTTCTTCCAATGATTTAATAAAACATGCTGATGAGAAGTTATTTTGTATACTTATACTATGGCCACTTAGTATCAAGAATAAGTAAGCGAGATGATGCATATGAAGGCATTTAGTGGCTGCAGAGATGCCTCAGTAGCTAGGTCCTTGCCACTTAAACATGATGGCATGACTTTCAATCCCCAGCAAGCATATAAAAAGCTAGGTATGGTGGTGCACATCTGTAATACCAGTACTGATAAGAGTAAGACCAGCATCCCTGGGGCTTGGTGGCCAAGCAGCCTAGCTGAATCACTGAATTCAAGTTTCAGCACAAGACCCCATGTCAGAGATGAAGGTGAAGAGTGACTGAGCTTCAAAACACAAGAAAGTATGACATTATAATTTTTATCATGGAAGACTGAGGCAAGGAGAGGATGGGTTGACCAATTCCCACGTCTTAATCACCTACAGTCATTAATTGTCAAATCAAGAGATTCTTGTGTCATTTATTCTTTCTGTCTTCTATGGTACTATTTTGATGTCGATATTTCAGTATTCAATATTTTCTAAAATAGAAGAACTATTTAAAATACAACTGTAATAATGATATTATATAAAACAGTGATTCATTAAAACTATTAATATATCTAGTCAGCATTTAAATTTTTCTAACTCTCTCTCTCTCTCTCTCTCTCTCTGTCTGTGTGTGTGTGTGTGTGTGTGTGTGTGTGTGTGTGTGTACATGTGAGTATGTTTTATTTTTCTCCTTAGAAGAATATATTCAGTTCATTCAGTTAGTTCACAACAGGGTCTGCATGGTGTATTTACTTGATGACTAAGAATTAAATATACAATCTCACTGTTCAGGCAAATGTTCTACTGAGTGCATTAAATTCTCAGCCAGTTCGCCATAGTCCTTAAGCTTTTTTTTTTTTTTTTTTTCCTGTTAGGCCCTCCTTTCTTCTCCTGATCATTTCACTTTCTTGGTAGTTTATTTGTCATGAAAATCAATTTATTTGAAGTTTTCAAGTCTGAAATTTGCTGGTAGCACTTTCATTACACACACACACGTGTGTGTGTATATATATGTGTATACACACACACACACATATATATATATATGTGTGTGTGTGTGTGTGTGTGTGTGTGTGTGTATTATCCTTTTTCTGATAATGTGGTAATTATATCTAAAGGCTTAGTCTGATTGTGTCTGTGTGTGCTTGTGTCTTCTGTGTGTGTAAGTATGTGCTTGCGTATGTCTGTGTGTGTGTGTTTACTGTATGCACAAGGATCTTTCTTTTGGAAGGGTAGAACTCTCTTGTCTTGGGAGGTGCATTATACCTGGCTGTCTTTTTCTATTCGATTAAGATAAGTCTTCGAATTTAGCTGGAAATGGATGACATTCACATCACTAAAACACACCCCAAATCTGAAAAACAAAATATTTTATTTCTTAGTCTCAAAGATGCCTTTAAACCGCAAACACATGAATCATTGTACAAGCATAAACAGTTACTAAACCAACTCATCTATTTTATTCACGATCACTTTGCATTTGAAAGCTCTCATTGTGTTTATTCTCTGTGAACTGAATTTGAGGCTTTGACTAGGAAGCCATAAATCCAATTTTTGATGAAATACAACTTTGCTGAGAGGCCAGCTTGGAAAGGGTCCCCGCTAATTTCTCTCCTTAGTGTGGATTTGATAAGTGACAAGCGTCCTACTCTCTCCTTTCAGGTCTAGCACATCCCAGACTTCAGTCTTCTGAAAAGTTTTCTCTTTTATGCTTAATATTTGATGGACAAGGTCTTGCTAGGGACATCCAAATCAGCAGGTTTGCGCAGGTCGCATCTGACATGTGCCTAAGGTGTGGGCAGATGAACCAGCTCTAAGACCAGGAGCACAGCCGCTTCTTCTCAGTCTCCCCAGACACTAGTTAGGCCTAATACACTCGGAAGGTTGCTTGTCTAATTTGAACTGCGAGAGACTTTGGCTGGAGGGTAGCTCTGTGTCCCCGTGATAAAAGAGCACACAAAACAACCCAGTGCCTGATCACTCTCCCTGACTGTCAGTGAATCATGTCTAATAGCACCTCCATGCAGTTGGCGCCAATTTGCTTGCAATGGCATCCTTTTCCGTGGGCTTGCTGCTCAGCAGGCCCTGAAGCAATCTATGAATAACTTCCCAACAGATGCTGTTTATGAATTGAAGCAAATGGCTTCCCTGTTTCTCTTTTTTCTCACTTCAATAATTTTCAGTTACATTACGATGAATATTTATAGTCCTGTAGCAGTGCATAAAAATGGAGGCCGCGAGGACCTGGGTATTGTTTCATACGTGAGTGCTGTTCTAATGGGCTCTGGCTGACTGGTTTTAATAATGTTCTGTTGATGGACCGCAAAGAGGATGCAAATTGTAGATCAGTCATTTCAATTCACTGTTTTACCTGGATGGGCAGTGATAGAGTACTGGCTGTATCCTTCGCTCTTCTGGGATACCTCCCCTTGCCCGAATAACCGCCGGGAGCCTGCCTATCTCTTTCAGTTCCTTTGGAGTAAATCTCACATACATGACTTCCGCAGAGTCTCTGTCCTTAATAGCAAAGCCCATTAAGCTAGTTGACTACTCTCTACAGGTATTTCTATTAAAGATTCAAGTAACTGCTGCAGGGGAAGATGTTAGCCCACAGAATACAGCAATCCTCAGAATTGAAATGTAAGTCACAAAGAATATGTTGGTTTTGATTTCCAGGCCTTTTATGGGAAGGGATTGAGCTGCATTTTTGTCTAAAATGGTTTTTCAGATGTTTCATATTTCTATGCTCTTTTAAATGTTACAGAAATGAGAGGACTTATATCTAGTTATTGCCCCTAAATTTTGTTTGAAGGAAACTGTTCTCTCTTCTGTGGCTTATGTTGCAAATAGCTGGTATACCTTCCCAGCGCTTTCCATTTTACAGTAATGAGTTCGTTAACTACCCTATATTTTCTAGACCATTGACTGTGTCATATTGACCCACATACAAATAATTGCCTGTTTGGCTATTTGCTTATAAATAAGAGTGTTGAAAATGGTATGTAAATATGTACATGCATGCGTAGTGAATATAGAGTGAAGCCTCCCAAAATATTTAAATTGTCCCATTTCCTACTTGTATGTTATGAAATACTCACCAACCACTCAAATAGAACTGTATTTATTATGCATGCAAGCCCACAATCTCTTTACCAACTATCATTTGTATGCTACACACAGAAGGTTGTGCTGTAACACAACGGTAAAAATAAAAAAGGCAATTTGAAGAGAAGTATATGCCTTGCTTTAACCGCAGCAGAGGCAAAGAGTGATCTTCCTTCAATATGGTGAAGGATAACCCACAATCCTGAAATATTCAAAGCATTAATGAAAAGCCCAAGAATTTAATATTTGATCCAGAAAGGTTATTCTTAAAGAAACAGAGACATAGCAGAATATCTCAAAACTGGAGTCACTGGGAAGATGTTTCAGGCCTGAACTGCAAGGCCTACGACTAGACTGTGGCCTTCCACACGGCCATGGTAGTTCCCTTTTGTTTTTCATTACTTCAATGTTTAGGCTCCAAGCTGGACCTTGTGCATGCCAGGAAAGTGCTCCAGCAGACTCAACACCCCATCCTTTGTTTGCTTTAAATACTACTAACACACAACAAAAGCAGCAACCCTAATAAGGATCACAGGATGTTAATGTGAACATTGTTCTCCCACTAGGGGACCACCAGTTAACAGAGATGTGACTAATTTTAGATGCTTGTATGCATATGTAGTATTTGTAACTGCACACAGGGGCACTTTTCTCAATGTGTCATATTTTCTAATTCACTGTGGAAAATATCCAGATCCTTGTTCCCTTTGTGTTGCTGATCTGCAAACCATCGCTTTCCTTTTTCTCTTTCTCTCTCTCCTTTTCTTCTATTTGCTTTTCTTCATATTGTTTCTTCATCCTAGAGATTCTTGCAGTTTCATTGTTTCTGTTTTTTTTTTAATGATATAATGAGGCTTTATGGGGAAAATCGCATTTTCTTGTTTTTAATTAATTCATTTTTTATTAGATATTTTCTTTATATACATTTCAAATGCTATTCCAAAAGTTCCCTATACCCTTCCTCCGCCCTGCTCCCCTACCCACCCACACCCGCTTCTTGGCCCTGGCATTCCCCTGTACTGGGACATATAAAGTTTGCATTACCAAGGGACCTCTCTTCCCTGTGATGGCCGACTAGGCCATCTTCTGCTTATGCAGCCAGAGATATGAGCTCTGGGGGTACTGGTTAGTTCATATTGTTGTTCCACCTATAGGGTTGCAGACCCCTTCAACTCCTTGGGTGCTTTCTCTAGCTTCTCCTTTGGGGGCCCTGTGTTCCATCTTATAGATAACTGTGAGCATCCACTTCTGTATTTGCCAGGCACTGGCATAGCCTCATACAAGACAGCTATAACAGGATCCCTTCAGCAAAATCTTTCTGGCATATGCAATAGTGTCTGGGTTTGGTAGCTGATTATGGGATGGATCCCCGGGTGGGGTAGTCTCTGGATAGTCCATCCTTTTGTCTTAGCTCCAAACTTTGTCTCTGTAACTCCTTTCATGGGTATTTTGTTCCCTATTCTAAGGAGGAATGAAGTTGGTCTTTGCTCTTCTTGATTTTCTTCTGTTTTGCAAATTGTATCTTGGGTGTTCTATGTCTCTGGGTTAATATCCACTTATCAGTGAGTGCATATGTAATGACTTCTTTTGTGTTTGGGTTATCTCACTCAGGATGATATCCTTCAGATACATCCATTTGTCCAAGAATTTCATAAATCCTTTGTTTTTAGTAGCTGAGTAGTACACCATTGTGTAAATGTACCACATTTTCTTTTTTTTTTTTTTTGCTTCAGTTTTTTTTTCCATTTTTTATTAGGTATTTAGCTCATTTACATTTCCAATGCTATACCAAAAGTCCCCATACCGCCCCCACTCCCCTACCCACCCACTCCCCCTTTTGGCCCTGGCATTCCCCTGTACTGGGGCATATAAAGTTTGCAAGTCCAATGGGCCTCTCTTTGCAGTGATGGCCGACTAGGCCATCTTTTGATACATATGCAGCTAGAGACAAGAGCTCCGGGGTACTGCTTAGTTCATATTGTTGTTCCACCTATAGGGTTGCAGTTCCCTTTAGTTCCTTGGGTGCTTTCTCTAGTTCCTCCATTGGGGGCCCTGTGGTCCATTCAATAGCTGACTGTGAGCATCCACTTCTGTGTTTGCTAGGCCCTGGCATAGTCTCACAAGAGAGAGCTATATCTGGGTCCTTTCAGCAAAATCTTGCTAGTGTATGCAATGGTGTCAGCATTTGGAAGCTGATCATGGGATGGATCTCTGGATATGGCAATCACTAGATGGTCCATCCTTTCGTCACACTTCCAAATTTTGTCTCTGTAACTCCTTCCATGGGTGTTTTGTTTCCTATTCTAAGAAGGGGCAAAGTGTCCACAATTTGGTCTTCGTTCTCTTGGGTTTAATGTTTTTAGCAAATTATATCTTATATCTTGGGTATCCTAAGTTTCTGGGCTAATATCCACTTATCAGTGAGTACATATTGTACGAGTTCCTTTGTGATTGGGTTACCTCACTCAGGATGATGCCCTCCAGGTCCATCCATTTGGCTAGGAATTTCATAAATTCATTCTTTTTAATAGCTGAGTAGTACTCCATTGTGTAAATGTACCACATTTTTTGTATCCATTCCTCTGTTGAGGAGCATCTGGGTTCTTTCCAGCTTCTGGCTATTATAAATAAGGCTGCTATGAACATAGTGGAGCATGTGTCCTTCTTATCGGTTGGGGCATCTTCTGGATATATGCCCAGAAGAGGTATTGCTGGATCTTCTGGTAGTACTATGTCCAATTTTCTGAGGAACCGCCAGACTGATTTCCAGAGTGGTTGTACAAGCCTGTAATCCCACCAACAATGGAGGAGTGTTCCTCTTTCTCCACATCCTCGCCAGCATCTGCTATCACCTGAATTTTTCATCTTAGCCATTCTGACTGGTGTGAGGTGGAATCTCAGGGTTGTTTTGATTTGCATTTCCCTGATGATTAAAGATGTTGAACATTTTTTCAGGTGCTTCTCTGCCATTCGGTATTCCTCGGGTGAGAAATCTTTGTTCAGTTCTGAGCCACATTTCTTAATGGGGTTATTTGATTTTATGGAGTCTACCTTCTTGAGTTCTTTATATATATTGGATATTAGTCCCCTGTCCGATTTGGGATAAGTAAAGATCCTTTCCCAATCTGTTGGTGGTCTTTTTGTCTTATTGACGATGTCTTTTGCCTTGCAGAAGCTTTGCAATTTTATGAGGTCCCATTTATCGATTCTCGATCTTACAGCACAAGCCATTGCTCTTCTATTCAGGAATTTTTCTCCTATACCCATATCTTCGAGGCTTTTCCCTACTTTCTCCTCTATATGTTTCAGTGTCTCTGGTTTTATGTGGAGATCCTTAATCCACTTAGATTTGACCTTAGTACAAGGAGATAGTACTGGATCAATTCGAAATCCATTTTTCTGTTGAGGGACATCTGGGTTCTTTCCAGCTTCTGGCTATTATAAATAAGGCTGCTATGAACATAGTGGTGCATGTGTTCTTATTACCAGTTGGAACTTCTTCTGGGTATATGCCCAGGAGAGGTATTGCTGAATCTTCCGGTAGTATTATGTCCAATTTTCTGAGGAACCTCCAGACTAACTTCCAAAGTGGTTGTACAAGCTTGAAATCCCACCAGCAGTGGAGGAGTGTTCCTCTTTCTCCACATCCTTTTCTGCATCTGCTGTCACCTGAATTTTTGATCTTAGCCATTCTGACTGGTGTGAGATGTAATCTCAGGGTTGTTTTGATTTTCATTTCCCTGATGATTAAGGATGTTGAACATTTTTCAGGTGCTTCTCAGCCATTCGGCATTCCTCAGTTGAGAATTCTTTGTTTAGCTCTGAACCCTATTTTTTAATGGGGTTAAAATTTCACTTTCTAATAGTCTTTGTATGGGGATGTGGGGGTTGGGAGGGCAGGAGTCATGCTCAACATCAGGATTTGAACCACTTTTCAGTGCAGGGCCATTGAAAAACCATGACTTTAATATAGAAAGTTGTGTGAGATCTGGGCATCAGGTGATCATTACTTTAGAAAAAGTATGAGAGCAAGGTAGAAGTACTAGAGACCAACTTTAAGCATACATTGGGGGCAACAAAGTTTCTAATAGAAAACAGTTGGTAACATTGGGCCAGCAAGATTTCTCAGTGGGTAAATTCTATCACTATGCCTAATGACCTGAAAGGAGAAAACTGAATTTTCCAGCTGTCCTCTGACCTCTACACATATACACTGGGACATATGAACACACAGAAAATAACTAAAAATTTTATTAAAATCATTTAATGAAACATTAAGTTTTGGGAATTATTAAGTCAGCACCAAGCCTCACAACAGGGAGTTGGAGCTCAAAGATGAGGGATCATTCTATCTGAGTTTGGTTCCTGCTCCCCTGAGAGATAAGAGTAACAGAAAAAAAATCAGAGAAAAGACTTTTTGAAAACCTCAATATAATTATCTACATTTTAAAAAAAAAAAATCTGCTTATTTCATTTTATAAATCAAGAGGCAGGCCTAAAGGTAGCATACACTCTGTGAGCTTTGAATCCAGGTATATGTAATTCTAAGGATCATTTTATGAACCGAAAGGCTCTGTTAATGTGTAACAAGAAGTCCCTAGAACAGGGTTGTCTAACCTTTTGATAATGCCATGATGCTATCTACAAAGCATCAGGCTCTATTCATGCCTATTCTGGGGTACTTGCAGGCTACAGGACAGGCATACTTGCTCTAGAAGATGGGGGTAGTTCTTAATAGAATAGGTCATCGAAAAGGGTTTCAAATTCTACATAGACAGGAGGCTTGGCATGTTCTCATCATTCCTCCTTTTCCATGGGATCAAAAAAGCAGCAAGACTTCACAGGTCAGGTAGAAATTGACCCAGGGATTGTGGAAATCCTTTACAGAGTGCTTGTATCTGTGGGTTCCCCCAAAATTCTAGAAACTCAGGCAATTATATCCCTTTTTGGTATTAAATAATGCCATCAAAGAAACAACAAGTAGATATAAGATCACATTTGTGTTTCTAGACTTTATAGATATCCTATAGAGATAATTTTAAGAAATTGATATTATTTTTCTCTATAAAAGTATACCCTGATACACTGTGATATTAAGTATATTTGTTTTTATTGTATCCAAGGTGACTACATTATTGCTACATTCTTCACATCTATCCTTTCTCATCTTTTCTTACCTATCCTGTCATATTTCTCCCAATCATTCATTGGTCCATCCACCTTCTATTTGAAAAATATTATTTGCTGAGCAATGACTGGCAGACAGTAGTCAGAGACACTTTAGTAAATAAGATAGGACTTAAGTTCACCCTAAGAGGTACTCACCCCTAGTAAGGTTTCTGGAAAAGTACAAAGCTTGATATGACACGATGGGACAAATGACAGAGTAAGTCAAGGTATGGATGTACAGCTGAGCCTGGCTGGAAGATTTTAGTGGTGGTACCAGGGTTTTAGATAGAGAGTCCCAAATGAAGGCAAGGCTAAAACCAGCAGAAGTTCAGAATGATGGCATTTAAAAATTTCCATGCAGGGGGACCTGGAAGTATGGAGACTCAGTGGGGGTGACCTTAGCCAAAATGCACAACAATGGGGAGAGGGAACTCAAAGAGTCCTCCTCTAGTAGATAGACAGGGCTTCAAGTGGAGGGACAGGGTTACTAACTCACAGTCAAAATTTCTGACTCAGAACTGCTCCTGTCTAAAAGAACTGCAGGGACAAACATGGAGAAGAGATTGAAGGAAAAAGCAGTCCACTGATTGACCCAATTTGGGATCCATCTCATGGGAATGGGGGTACCAAGGCCTGGCACTATTATTGATGCTATTATGTGCTTACAGATAGGAGCCTAGCATGGCTGTCCTCTGAGAGGCCCTACCAGCAGCTGACGGAGACAGATGCAGATATTTATAACAAACCATTAGACTGAAGTTGGGACTCCTGTAGTTGAATTAGGGGAAGGAGTGAAGAAGCTGAGAGAATGACTTCATAGGAAGACTAGCAGTCTCAATTAATCTGGACCCCAGGGAGCTCCCAGAGACTGAGTCACCAATCAGGCAGCATAGAAGAGCTGGTCTGTGGTACCTGGCCCATATATAGCAGAGGAGTACCTGGTCTGGCCTCAGTGGGAGAGATTTGAGGCCCCAGGGAAGAGGGAGGCTTGATGCGGGAAGAGCACCCTCTCTGAGGCATGTGAGAGGAGGAATGGGATGAGGAATTATGGGAGGGGGGACTGGGAAGGAGGACTTGGAGGGGAGCAATGGCTGGGATGTAAATAAATAAATAAATAGATAATAATAATAATAATAATAATAATAATAATAATAATAAAAGGTTGTGCTAGACCTCAGAGTCCATTATCCTGAGGGTAACGGGGAGTCAAGATTGGTTTCAGGAATACATTTTTACTTTGGAACAACGAGAACACAGCATGGCAGACACACTGGAAAACCCAGACCAAATCCAAAGAGCCCACTCAGGAAACCAATGTTGTGCCCTGGTAAGGTCATAGTGGCCTGAACTGAGTGAGTCAAGAGAAACTCTTCGGCTGGAATGCTATGCTGCTTTCTGTTATACTCCATGGCTTCTCAATACGGAAGAGAAGCCTATAGCAGGAGGTCCGAACCAGCTCTTCACAAATCTCCCCAGAAAACGTCATTGTCCTGCGTTTTCACGTTGTTGACCCCACGGCTTTACTATGCAGAACTTCCATATATACTTTCGTAAAGTTCATGAAGATTGCTACAATCTTGAAGCCCTGTGTTAAGGTTATAGATTTTGATATTGGAAGCACATGAGATTAAATCCTGCTCCTGTTGCCCAATATTTAAGGACCTCAGGCAACCTCCCTAACATGACCCTCAGATTTCTCACATTTCAGATACAGATAACAATAACAACAACTAACTGAATGTTGGCTACTAGTTAGTGTTAAGACCAACAAACACTCTACCCCAGTTACCAACAGAATGCTTGCTTCATTACAATTACAAAAAGGTCCAGGCTTTCTACAAACACCCCCAGAGGTCCCAAACTTTATATAGAAAAGTGGCATACTGGTTCATGTTTTTATTTGTCATAAATATAAAAATCCAACATTTTGAGGGAATATAAAGCAATTACATTATTAGGAAAAATAATTAGACTTTGTAAAAGATTAATGCAAACTGACAGCTATAGATCTAAAATTATTTTAGACTGCATATAAACCTTGTATTATTTTGCTCATACAATTCAATAACAAGAGGTTAGATGTATTTTAAAACTGATTGTTGCCCCAGTCATCCTAAAAGCATGCATTTTTTAAAAGTATATTTTAAGCAACACAGAAAGTAACTAATAGTAATTTCTCATGGAAATTACTTTTTTTGTCCCTGGACAAAGGGTTCAGAGCCAATCAAAAACCAATCAATATAAACTCTAATGTAAGCCGTAATTAAGGTTGACAAATAGGTTCTTGAATGGTGTTAAATAATGCATTTATAAAAATAGAAATCAAAAGTCACCCAAGCCAACGCATCAGTATCTGAGAGATGCCTGGTAGAGACATTCTTGCCACTCACTACAAACTTTCATGGACATCTGTAAGTGACCCCCAAAACTTATGGTGCTATTGTAAAAGTACCCTGGGCTCCCTCATGGAGATAATTCATTTTAGCCATTTCTTGATGTGAGCTTAGGTGCTGTGTGGATAGGGTCACTAGGTTCTGAGATATCCCTGCAGGATGCAAGGGCAGCAAGTTTCCTGGTGCAAATGGATCTCAGAACTTGGAGGCCTGAGGGGCATGGCCTTGAAGTCACTATCTCAAGAATACACAGAGTAGTGACATAAGTACTGTCTACTCAGAGCAACACTTGTAGGGGGAACATCCCAATGGTAAAATCAGGGGATAATTTAGAACTAAGTAAATGTAAAACGGATTCATTTCTAACAGGAAGGCAGCACTGTTGGCAAGCAAACAGCAGTTAGCTGCATGCCTTCTGGGGGGCGCTACTCCCATCCACATAATATACAATATAAAAATGAAAGCAATACACACCATATTCACCATTATGAAGCTGTCATGAAGATCAATTTGCTTATAAAGTGGCTGAACATTTGGAAGAAAGGTATACATTTATTACATCTTTGTGTCGGGCCATTTATATTTAAATAGGAACCATGCACTCAAAGTAAAATAATCCCTGTAAGCACTCGGCATTTCTAATGAGTTATTTAATGTTTTATGTTTGTGATCTGCTCTGTGATCAATAAAATTCAGATAAAAAAGCATTCTACAAAGCTGTAGCTTATGTTATGAAATAACACAAATTTAGGTTGATGACTATAGTTCATACTAAAGCAAATCTCTCTTGGGAGTGCCCCAGATGTTGATTTTATATTTTTCTGTTTGAAGGAAGTTTTCAAAGGGATATTCATCTCTAATGGATGTCCACAGAGATCATTGTCTTTAAAATTCAGAGTGTATCCTGTTTGCAAGGCTCCCTCAGAACTGCTCTCTAGAAATGATCTCTAGGCTCGACCAGAATGGGTTGTTTGTTTCCAGTAGCTACACGCTGGGGAACTCAGGATACATATGAATCAGACTTTCCGAGTACAAAAGGTGGCTCTACCCAAATCAAGTGCCAGTTGGCAGGATTTGTCTTGTCTGGAACTAGAATGAAAATATCTGCACTTGTCTGCCATGTGGAGCCTTAAGTTGGAAGACTCTCTTCATTAGTTCTTCATTCTCAGCTTAAGACTGCCTTGTGTTTGCATTGCCTGGATGGTCACGGGTCTTGTGAAGGCCCGTGGTTACATTGTAGACTGTCTTATGTATACTGACACACTTTTCATGAACAAGCCAGACCTATTGGGGAACATTGACAGCTAGGATTCATTGACTTTCTCACTGTCTTGACAATGAACGTATTTGCTTCCTAATGTAATGAACAGGCTCTCAGGAATCTACTTGATTTCCAGCTCTACTTAAAGTATTAAGAACCCACTGACAGGCATCTTTAAGGAGCAGAACACAGTGTATAAGCAGTTTCAATATCCCATCTCACTTCTGCTAGAAGCCTCCAGCACAGGCCTATATAATACTCTTCCTTTTTAGAGCGAATTTAACCCACAGCTCAGGATAGTTAAGTGGTTTGCTCAAGACATAAAATCCAATATAAAATCTAAGTCTGTTAGTTCTTCACTATAACTGATGGTTGCTACCTGCCAATCATACACACGTGGTGCTTATGGGTACACGCTCATCACCTCTGTAATGAGAGGTTAGCAGCAAATTGCATTTGGAGCTGCTTACAACAAGACAAGGTCTCAATCCCATTATTTTAGTACTTCTCTATAGAGAATGATCCAGTTTAACAGGCGCCTTTTTGACTTTATCTCTATCTACCTAACATACTTAGTTTATAAATTACTAAACATTTTAAGGAGACCTGTGAAGAAGGAGAGAATTTACCTTGGCTTTCTCCTGGACAGATCCTGGGAGACAGAATTATCAAATGCTTCAGATGAGCAGTTTCCTTTCCGGAGGTCAAATAAAAAATTCTTTCCCAAAAGCAAGTGTGTTGGGGAGATAGCTCAGTAAATTAAGTGCTTGCCTTCTAAGCACGAGGACCTGAGTTTGACACCTAGAGGCCATGTCAAAACGTTGGTGTCCTAGCATGTGCTTCTAATTCCAGAGCTGGGAAGACATAGGCAGGAGGATCCTGGCCACCCAGCCTAAGTGTTTGGAAAGTTCTGTACTGAGAATGTTGTTTCAAACCCCCAAATTAAGTGTTAAGCAATAAAAAAAACTTGTATATGGCACTCATAGGAGCAACACCTGAAGCTGCCCTCTGGTCTCCACCTGTAGGTGCACATATATGCATGTGTGTGTGCGCACGCGCGCGCGCACACACACACACACACACACATACCGTATAACAGAGACAGATTTATTTATTAACTGCAAGGTTCTGAATGTTTTCATTTTATTGCAAGAATTATCAGGACAGAATTTTCTGTCTTGGTTTTAAAATTGTCTACAGTGCCAGATCTACAGTGATCAGAAACAACAGAAAAATTACTTTTACAAGAGACCTGTTGCATCTGTAGGGGCAGCCCCCAGGAGGATACCAAGCAGAGCCCTTCCTTAACTCAATTAAGAACACCACAAGTGATAACTCCATTTCCCTGTGTTTTCTCCCAGCATGAGATGACTCAGCCAGAAATAGCGAGATAATATCGCAGATGTTCCTTTGCTCGCATAGCTGGTTATTGCTTATCTCGATGATATTTTAATACAAACACACAACTGTTCACCCTGTTTTATGGCTGTCAGGATTTTGCTTCATATTTAACAAATGGAAGTTTATGAGCAGATGTATCATTGACTCAGATTTACTCTCCCCCTCATTATGTTACATGGAGAAGCTAAATGCTCGAGAGGGTATTGCTGGCTGCCTCTGCACTGATAGACTGTAGGATTCAAGCTGTCCATCCGAATTCTCCCTTGGTACCACCAAATGATCAAATTGCTTTCTAAGATCCCAAGCAAATGACAATGAAGTATTATTACTCTCACCACACTTCTTGGGTATAATATAAAATAGCAAATAATTCCCTGGGTCATTGTCATCTTCAAATGATTTTTTCCCTTCTGATCTGGTGTAAGGGGCTCAGCAAAGTAGTAGGTATATATGGCTCGGAGGTTTTCGACCCTGAAGAATGTGTTCACTTAAGCTCTGTGACCCTAGAGTTGTCCCTTACAATAGTGTGTGTGTGTGTGTGTGTGTGTGTGTGTGTGTGTGTGTGACAGGTAAATGTCAAATGTCTTCCTCAATCCTTAGTCACTCTCTGCCACTTCACATTTATTTATTTATTTATTTATTTATTTATTTATTTATTTATTTATTTATTTGAGACAGGGTTTCTCATTGTACCTGGTGTTCACTGATCCAGCCAGACTTCTGGCCTGCCAGTGAATTCCAGGGATCCCTACCCCAGCTACTACATTGCAGACTCCTACTGCCTTGTCTGTCTTTTTAACAAGGCAATCATGCTTGAACTGCAAGCACCTTACTGACTGAGCCATTTCACCTGCCCACTCCCTTACGTTTTACCTTTCAGTCCTTCAGCTTTGCTTGAGCTGTCACACACTCAGTCATACTAGTCCTGTGCTTTGTTTACTGATGTCTTGGAGACACGTGGGAAATTATCCTGAATGGCACCAAGCTGGATGCTGCAGGTGTTAGTCTCCAAAACTCTTCTGAGGGGACAGCAAGCACTTTGAAAAAGAGCCTATGGAGCTGGCAAACAGGGTTCTTTCCAGCGTGCCCACTGCAATTCTCACTCCAAATAATCTTATCTGCAGTTGAGGAACTTCATAGAGAATCACTGAGGTTGATAAATGTGTATACACACATATACACACTATATATATATATATATATATATATATATATATATATATATATATATATATATACACACATATATATAGACACTTATATGTGTACATATAATATAAATATTATATATACATATTTACACATAATATACATGCTATATATATGTACACACACATATGTATTATCAGCCATTATCCAGGGTAGGGAAGAGAGAGAATGGAAGAAAAGCACCAAAGCCAATACATATATATGCATACATAATATGTGTGCATATATGTACATATATATACATCTATGTATATACACACATATATACATATATACATTACATACACATGTATATATGCATATATACACATATGTGTATATAATATATGTATATATTATATGTGTGTTTATAATAATATTTGTACACATGCACATACATATATAGATACTTATATGTATACATGTAGGCATATATGTATCCCTGATTGGATGCCTTAGAATCTGTTCCAAATCAAACCCTTTATATGACCCTCTGGCCCCAGCAGGCAGCCATGAACAGGCTATGCCTAGCGGTTGTCCTGTGGATGCTAATCTCCCTAAGTTCAAGCTGTCTAATGAGTGGGTTTCAGTTTTCTGAAATGTGTTACAGTTAAGGACTCAGATATATCTTCATGTCCACCTGAGACCACCAAGCCCACAGATATATCTTCATTGGTCATGAGGTGCCCCCTTTGTAGGCATCCTCATCAGTGGAGATAATTTCTGGATGTTGTCTCTGAATCTTCCTTTTTGGCTTATACTGGGGAATTGTCTCTGCTTGGTTTTGGCTTCTTCCTGTTTTCGCCTTAATCTCTGCTTCTTTCCCTGGTCCATGGCCCATAATGAGGCAGCAGCATCAGCTTGTTTATGATTCATGGCAAAGTGATGATTTTCCCACATTACACACTCCTACCTGACCCTGACTCAACACTGACCTGTGAAAGAAAAAGTAGGAAAGTTGACACTTTGCCCTTTGCCCTGCCTTGTCTTTATGATATTAAGTGTGTAAAGGTTTGTTGATTATTGTTGGGTTACATTGATATATGATGGCTTAACCATTGTCCCATTGTATTTCTTGTTCCCCATGCCTTAGTAATAAGAATAGAGGCTATTCTATACTAGACTGTTTTAAATGATTTGCAAAAAGTATCTGATTAACAAAATTCTAAGGTAGGCACCATGCCTAGTCTTATTTTGTAATTGGATGACTAAAGGTCATTTTCTTTTATGATGTTCTTTTACGTGCATGCATGGATCTGTAATGTGTGTGCACTCATTCGGGTAGAGGTCAGTGAGTGTCTTCATTACTTGCTATCCACATATTTTTTTATTTGTTTGTTTGTTTGTTTGTTTTTATTTTTCTGATATAGGGTTTCTCACCAAACCTTAAGCTCACCAACTGCCAAGGTTGGCTGGCCAGTAAACTCTAAGACCCCTGTCTCCATTTAACATGTTTACCACCTACTTGGTGACACTAACATGGTTTGTGGGCCCTGGGAATTGAAACTCAGATTCTCATGCTTATGTGGGAAACATTTTAACCACTGAGCCATGTCACAGCACCCTCAATGAAGCAGTCTTTGACTCTCCACTCATTCTTTCCAGGCACTCCATACCTGTCCTTTGAGCACCACCTACAATGCAGTGATTATGTATAAAATATTTCTCCCTTCTAATCTCAAGTTCTATTCCGACCAAGTTCATGGCTGTCTATCATCATTGTATCTCTCTTGAGTATCATCCCACTAAGTCTTTATTTCTGTGCATAGGCTTTCTCACTCAGAGATACAGACAATAAGTATCTTACAGGGATCTTGTGATTAGAGATAGAGTGTGTCTATATTGGTATACACCACCAGACTTCTTATATGGTGCTCAAGAAATAATAAGAATTGTGTGTGTGTGTGTGTCACGTATATTTGTGTTTGTGTGTAAGTGCATGTGTGTGTGCCTGTGCATTTAGACATCGGAGGTTGAAGTCTGATGTTTTCCTCAGCTCTCCACTTTATTTTTTGAGACAGTAGGTATCTCACTGAATCTGGGGCTCACTGATTTGATTGCATTACTTAGCCAAGATCTTTCTTTCGACCAAGGCCATCTGTATCTCTACCTGCCTGGCACTAGAATTACAGCTGCATGCTGGCATGCCTGGCTTTTTATATGGATGCCAGGGCTCTAAATTCAAGTCCTCATGCTTATATGGCAAGCTCTTTACTGACCAAACCATCTCCCTAACCTCCTTTTACAATAGGTCTTATTAGATACAGTAGCCAAAGTATTATACTTCAAAATCTGCCTTCTGCAACCTGTGCAAGCCATTACAGAATCTGGACCTTTTGAGGTTAGCTGGGCCATGTGGCTTGATTGGACAAAGGAAAACACAAAAGGAAGTGACAAACGTTGCCATCAAGTAGAGTCTTCAGTGACATCAGCTGACTCCTCAGCACTTTCTTCCCCTCTGTCATGAGGCCAACCAAGTCCCAAGCATGGGCTGCTGCCTCAGGGAAGAAGTGAACAAGAGTGACTATAGGTTCAGCTTTTAGCTGCGGGACAAAGATGTAAAATGTGACTGACAAATGAAACTTTGTGAAGAGTTAGTGAGACATTAGGATTTTAAAAAGGTCATAAAAATTACACCAAACTAATTGACACAGATACTAAATGATAGGTATACAGTGACCCATTTTTATCCCCCGCCACTTTCTTGACACCAAGAGTCAATTTTTTAAATAATGTTTTTATTACTTCTTTGAGAGTTTCATGTAGCATATTTTGATTATATTCACTCCCCCATACGCTCTTAAACCCATAACATTCAGTTTTTATTGGCTAAATACTTTTGGGCATGGAGATTACTCTGTGGTATGGTCAACCTACTGGTGGCCACACCATTAATGAAAATTGACTCTCCCCATACTAGCAGCTATCAGATAGATGGGCTTGGTGCCCGCTTCCCTTCCTCCATGCTGGGCTTTTGTCTGGCTGAACTTCTGCAGGTCTTGTGCAAGCTGTGCCAATTGCTATGAGTTCATACATGTATCTGATCTGTTGTGTCTGGCAAGCATTGTTTCCCTGAAGCCATCTAACATCTTTGGCTCTTGCAATCTTTCTACATCCTTGTCCTGGAAGATTCTCCGAGCCCTGGTGGGAGGTGTGTGATACAAACTACCCATTTATGGCTCAGCACTCTAAATTCTCATATTCTCTGCTTGTGAATAGTTGTGGGTCATTTTTGAAGGCGCCTCTACTGGCTGGTTTTGTGTGTCGACTTGACAGAAGCTGGAGTTATCACAGAGAAAGGAGCCTCCCTTGAGGAAATGCCTCCATGAGATCCAGCTGTAAGGCATTTTCTCAGTTAGCGATCAAGGATGGTGTCACCTTTGGGCTGGTAGTCTTGGGTTCTATAAGAAAGCAAGCTGAGCAAGCCAGGGAAAGCAAGCTAGTAAGTAACATCCCTCCATGGCCTCTGCATATGACTTGTTTGAGTTCCAGTCCTGACTTACTGTGGTGATGAACAGCAATGTGGAAGTGTAAACTGAATAAATCCTTTCCTCCCTTACTTGCTTCTTGATCATGATATTTTGTGCAGGAATAGAAACCCTGACTAAAGCAGCACCCTTTTTAATATCAAGTGTTATGGTGGTTTGAATATGCTTGGCCCCGGAGAATGGCACTACTAGGAGGTATGGCCTTGGTGGGGTAGGTGTGGCCTTATTGGAGGAAGTGTATCATTGTGGGCATAGGGCTTTAAGATCGTCCTTCTAGCTGCCAAGAAGCCAGTCTTAGTGGCCTTCAGATGAAGATGTAGAATTCTCAGCTCCTCTTGTACCATGCGTGCCTGGATGCTGCCATGTTCCCACTTTGATGATAATGAACTGAACCTGTAAGCCAACCTCAATTAAATGTTGTCCTTATAAGTGTTGCCTTGGTCATGGTGTCTGTTCTTAGCAGTAAAACCCTGACTAAGAAAAGCATGCTTTCAGAAAGTTAAGATACAGGCAATGGATAGGTAACTTGGTAGTTAAGAGTACTTGCTGCTCTTCTAGAGGACCCAGGTTCTGTTCTCAACACCTACATGTCAGATCACAAGTGTGTAACTCTGATGCCCTCTCCTTGCCTCTGTAGGTACCAGGCATGCATGTGGTGCACAGACATGCATGCTCCCATACATGTAAAATTTCCAAAAATTAAAAATGTAGATACATACTTAAGTGTACATATAAGATAAAAATAATGAACATTTATCATCTATGTACTATATGTTAAAAAATGTGGGAGCTCAGTTTCTAGAATATTGCTTAGAGGCCTGAGGCTCTAAGATCAATACCCAGAACTGCATAAACTGGGTATTGATCAGACAACACATGCCTGCAGTGCATGTGACAACACATGCCTGCAGTGCGAACACCTAGGAACCAGGTTTCAAGATTATCCTTACAGTGACTTGAGTGCCAGCCTGGAATAGCAAAACCCTGTTTTTAAAAATGTTATATGTGTTTCATGAGTATATACTTAGGCAGTATATATATATATATATATACACATACATGTGTGTGCATATGTGTATGTATGTATATATGCATGTGTGTACATACATATACACACATATATGCATACACACATATATACATACACACATATGTATGTATGTATATATATATGTATATATATACATACATACATATATATATATATATATATATATATATATATATATATGCAAAGCTCCAACATACATATGAGTATATACTTATGAAGCATATACAGTATTTTAAGACAAGTAGTCCTCAATCTTGTGAGGTTTGTTCTACTGTAACATCCTTTATTATAAATAGTAGTACAAGGCTCAGAACAGTTAAATCTATTGATTTTTGGAAAAAAAAACCTAGCAAACAATATAGCCAGAACTGGGACCACATGTTTGGAGACAGAGGATGCGCCTAATCACCACATTTCCCTAGGTCATACGTATTAGCGCACACATTTGCAGACCTAAGTAGAAACGCAAACACTCATGAAATGCCAAAAGGAATATAGATTAAACATCTGTTCAGTGTCATCAAAGGGAAACAGGAGAGAATGGACTGTGTTGAGAATCTTTCAAGAACTCAAGCTCTGTCATTTAATTTTGTTCTTACTCCACAATGAATTTATCTAGTCAAGAAAAGCTTGCTTATTGCCATCTCTTTCTCCCTGCCCTCAGGAGAGTGGGGGGGGGATGATTAGAACCCACAAAAGCACTCCTTCCCAAGTTGCTCTGGGAGGCATCGTTTAGTGTTTCTTCTCCTTTCTTGTTTTAAGGAGGTTTCTACAGTGGCCACAGCCAATTCTAAGACTAAAATCTGATGCATGGCCTAGTGTTAAGAGCCAGCCCCCAACTTTCCTGGATTATCTGTCATAATCCATACAAAAATTTGTGTTTTCATTCTGATAAAATGTCAAAAACGAACATAAACACAGTTTGAGTTATTTAGGAGGCAAACAGGAAAGTTGAGCACAAGTCAAAAATTATAGCATTGTTGGCAGCAAGGAGCTTTGAGTAAATCAGCCCTGGCTTCAGCCCTTATGCCATCTCTGTATGTTGCCGGTTGCTATAGTCCCTACATTTAAATTTTTTAAATTTGCATTGTTTTATTTTTTAAACCGAGGATGACTATCCTCATGACTACATCATAAGGTCACAGGGAAAGTACATTTAATAATGCCCTGAACTAGTATTAATACGTTAATAAAATATTATCTATAATTGTTTACTTGTGGAAGAATACATTTGAATCCACACACTAAACTATTGGCTAGTTACCCACTGACCCTTTCCCTACAAGCTTTTCATAGGTTGATGAGACCAGGAGAGTGACACTTGGAGACTGGCTGTTTTTGCCAAGGATTCATACTATCTAGAAAGCTGCTGAAGCCTAGCACACACCTAGTGAGACTTCATAAGCAAGGCATAGACAAATGGCTATTCCAAGGAGAAACTACCTTAGCATAACAAGGAACCTAGGTAAATCCAAGCAATAAAACAGAGCAAAACAAATAGATTCTACAAACGTACAGTGAAACGCAAACCACTCCTGCAATTATAGCACTCCTATGATTTATGTCTTTAATTTGTCTAAATCAGTGACCCATGGAGTATTGGCATAAAAATTTCAAATTCAGCAGAAGCCTAAATCACTGTAAGGAAACACTGCATTTTTATTAGTTATCCTTCTTCCATTGACTTCTCAGAAACAAAATGAATCCTTCCCCGAGCGAGGCAAAATGAAGTATTGTACTTACTGAGATATTATTGATCCCTGAGTCTTAGCAACCAATACGTCACAGACTCATAGAAGCAGTCCTTGCCTGAGAAATCGACGAAGCAGAATTACATTCACGAAACCTTTGCTTCTGTGGAACATTATCCCCAGGTTCCAGCCTGGATTATTTGACAAGACGACACTAAAATAGACTGTAGCAACTTCGGGTATAACACAAATGTAAACAAAAAATAAAGAAATCTTTTAGAGATGGAAGCTAGAGATAGCTCATAGACTCCAAAGTTGAGGTGAGTGAGCTTGAGAAAGCTCTGTAAAGGGAGCCAAGCCCCAGGGTCTAGGAGGCACAGACTCTGAGATGCAAGAAAATCCTAAACGTGGATTCTCATCTTGAATTACTTCCATTGATATTTACATGAAGGGAAACTTCTGACTGGCCTTTGAGACAGAGAGGTCTAGTAAACACAGAGCGCCCCCCTTCATTGGAGACCTCTGCCAACTCCCAGAAATGATTCAAACCATGTGAAGCAAGATTTTTATGTTAGTTCAGTGAGACTCTTCTTGGACTCTTGTCCTACAGAGCTGTGAGACAGTAAATTTGTGTTGCTTTCAGCTACTACTGTGCTTGTGTGAATGGTTTCTAAAAACAACAGAAAGCCAGAATAGCCATTTTGGAAGTCATGTCTTATAACACATCGTGTATTGTGTTAGGAATGCGACAGGTGATTAATATCATCATAGGCTAAACACAGTTGCACAAAGATAAACCAAACCTCTAACACAAAATATTCTTAGAGATAGATGTTCCTGCTGAGTTGTATGGCTAACCACCTCTGGGTTTGATGTATATATAAGGTTGAAAAGTAGGATGAGGAAAGGTATCAGTGGGATGTACTCTCATATCCATGCCCTCCTCACACGGGGCAGGAAAGAGCTGTGCATCCTTCCTGAACCCAAGAGAATCCAACACAAGGCAAACACTAGAGATGGACATCTGTACCTTTTGGGATTAGCTTAGAAGTAAAACAAAAAGAGAATATGTTTATTTTCACAGAGGTGGTGTGAGTCTCTCCCATAGAGAACTTTTTTTTTTTTTTTTTTTTTTTTTGTTTTTGTTATTTTATTTTTTTTTTTTCCATTTTTTATTAGGTATTTAGCTCATTTACATTTCCATTGCTATACCAAAAGTCCCCCTTACCCACCCACCCCCACTCCCCTACCCACCCACTCCCCCCCTTTGGCCCTGGCGTTCCCCTGTACCGGGGCACACAAAGTCTGCGTGTCCAATGGGCCTCTCTTTCCAGTGATGGCCGACTAGGCCATCTTTTGATACATATGCAGCTAGAGTCAAGAGCTCAGGGGTACTGGTTAGTTCATAATGTTGTTCCACCTATAGGGTTGAAGATCCCTTTAGCTCCTTGGGTACTTTCTCTAGCTCCTCCATTGGGAGCCCTGTGATCCATCCATTAGCTGACTGTGAGCATCCACTTCTGTGTTTGCTAGGCCCCGGCATAGTCTCACAAGAGACAGCTACATCTGGGTCCTTTCGATAAAATCTTGCTAGTATATGCAATGGTGTCAGCGTTTGGATGCTGATTATGGGGTGGATCCCTGGATATGGCAGTCTCTACATGGTCCATCCTTTCATCTCAGCTCCAAACTTTGTTTCTGTAACTCCTTCCATGGGTGTTTTGTTCCCACTTCTAAGGAGGGGCATAGTGTCCACACTTCAGTCTTCATTTTTCTTGAGTTTCATGTGTTTAGGAAATTGTATCTTATATCGTGGGTATCCTAGGTTTTGGGCTAGTATCCACTTATCAGTGAGTACATATTGTGTGAGTTCCTTTGTGATTGTGTTACCTCACTCAGGATGATGCTCTCCAGGTCCATCCATTTGGCTAGGAATTTCATAAATTCATTCTTTTTAATAGCTGAGTAGTACTCCATTGTGTAGATGTACCACATTTTCTGTATCCATTCCTCTGTTGAGGGGCATCTGGGTTCTTTCCAGTTTCTGGCTATTATAAATAAGGCTGCTATGAACATAGTGGAGCATGTGTCCTTCTTACCAGTTGGGGCTTCTTCTGGATATATGCCCAGGAGAGGTATTGCTGGATCCTCCGGTAGTACTATGTCCAATTTTCTGAGGAACCGCCAGACTGATTTCCAGAGTGGTTGTACAAGCCTGCAATTCCACCAACAATGGAGGAGTGTTCCTCTTTCTCCACATCCTCGCCAGCATCTGCTGTCACCTGAATTTTTGATCTTAGCCATTCTCACTGGTGTGAGGTGGAATCTCAGGGTTGTTTTGATTTGCATTTCCCTGATGATTAAGGATGTTGAACATTTTTTCAGGTGCTTCTCTGCCATTCGGTATTCCTCAGGTGAGAATTCTTTGTTCAGTTCTGAGCCCCATTTTTTAAGGGGGTTATTTGATTTTCTGAGGTCCACCTTCTTGAGTTCTTTATATATGTTGGATATTAGTCCCCTTGATAAAAGTTCTGGAAAGATCAGGAATTCAAGGCCAATACCTAAACATGATAAAAGCAATCTACAGCAAACCAGTAGCCAACATCAAAGTAAATGGAGAGAAGCTGGAAGCAATCCCACTAAAATCAGGGACTAGACAAGGCTGCCCACTTTCTCCCTACCTTTTCAACATAGTACTTGAAGTATTAGCCAGAGCAATTCGACAACAAAAGGAGATCAAGGGGATACAAATTGGAAAAGAGGAAGTCAAAATATCACTTTTTGCAGATGATATGATAGTATATATAAGTGACCCTAAAAATTCCACCAGAGAACTCCTAAACCTGATAAACAGCTTCGGTGAAGTAGCTGGATATAAAATTAACTCAAACAAGTCAATGGCCTTTCTCTACACAAAGAATAAACAGGCTGAGAAAGAAATTAGGGAAACAACACCCTTCTCAATAGCCACAAATAATATAAAATATCTCGGCGTGACTCTAACGAAGGAAGTGAAAGATCTGTATGATAAAAACTTCAAGTCCCTGAAGAAAGAAATTAAAGAAGATCTCAGAAGATGGAAAGATCTCCCATGCTCATGGATTGGCAGGACCAACATTGTAAAAATGGCTATCTTGCCAAAAGCAATCTACAGATTCAATGCAATCCCCATTAAAATTCCAACTCAATTCTTCAACGAATTAGAAGGAGCAATTTGCAAATTCATCTGGAATAACAAAAAACCGAGGATAGCAAAAACTCTTCTCAAGGATAAAAGAACCTCTGGTGGAATCACCATGCCTGACCTAAAGCTTTACTACAGAGCAATTGTGATAAAAACTGCATGGTACTGGTATAGAGACAGACAAGTGGACCAATGGAATAGAATTGAAGACCCAGAAATGAACCCACACACCTATGGTCACTTGATCTTCGACAAGGGAGCCAAAACCATCCAGTGGAAGAAAGACAGCATTTTCAACAATTGGTGCTGGCACAACTGGTTGTTATCATGTAGAAGAATGCGAATCGATCCATACTTATCTCCTTGTACTAAGGTCAAATCTAAGTGGATCAAGGAACTTCACATAAAACCAGAGACACTGAAACTTATAGAGGAGAAAGTGGGGAAAAGCCTTGAAGATATGGGCACAGGGGAAAAATTCCTGAACAGAACAGCAATGGCTTGTGCTGTAAGATCGAGAATTGACAAATGGGACCTAATGAAACTCCAAAGTTTCTGCAAGGCAAAAGACACTGTCTATAAGACAAAAAGAACACCAACAGACTGGGAAAGGATCTTTACCATAGAGAACTTTTAAACGGAGTGGAATGATCAAGAAAGGACTAGGAGACCAGAAATATCAGGGATAAGAAACTTGAATGTGCCCTGTTGAAGGGAGCCATCACATATATTCTGCCACAGGGTCAGACCCCACCATAGAGAGGAAGGTACTTGGGAATTACCAAGGATTATCAATGAAGGATTCTGCATTGTGCTTCTGACATCCTCTAGAGGGCTCAGCTAATAGAACAAGGCCTTTTCCTAAGTGAAAGACTGGGTTTCAGAAACACAGCCGGGGCCAGGCTATATAGAAGAGTGAGGTGAATCAGACACCCTTATATGTAACATATCTCTGCTTGAAGTGGGACTGAACTGAGCAGAAAGAGAAACCTAACGTTTGGACCATTATGTTCTTAAGAATAGACTTTACTGTAATGAGGCTGTTCTTGTGACTAGAAAGAAACTATAGAAACTGCAGGACTTGTCCAACTTTTCAGAACGATAATCTGTTGACAGATAGTGGCAGATGGAGGATGAAGTCTGTCAAATTTGTCTTATGAATGTGATTGTCAAGTCTAGCATTTTTCCTATATTAGTTATCAGAACAACAAAGTGATTTGAAGATGCAGGAAACAAAATCTAGTCCTAAAACAACGACATTGAATAATTGGCAGAATCCATGGCAGTAGTGAGTGATCAGCATTTAAATGTTAACTATTAACCTAGAGATGACCATGTATAATCACTCTTAATCCAGATAAAAACAAACCAAGGTGAATATTAGTGCGCAGATAGGACAAGGTAAAGTATAAGCTAGGATAAGAAAAAGTTATCTATGAGATGCGTTTTCCACCCAAAGGCTTTAAAAAGTAGTGTATTCAGCTAAAGGACACTGAAGAGTTTTACTAAAATGAAGAGAGAAATACATCTACAGATCAATAAGAGCACATGGACACTGTGGCTTCTAAGAATACCTCGTCTCTCGGGTCTCCAAGAAGAAGAAAATGTACTGGCTTCAGCTGGCCCCACCCCTACCCTAGAATGTCTATATTAGTTACATTTCTCAAAACCATAACAGAGTACCTGACAAAGGCAACTTAAGGGAGGAAAGATTTAATTTGGCTCATAGTTTCAAAAGATTCAGCCCACCATGATGGTGAAGGTATGGTAGAACGACCGATGGTAGGGATAAATAGCAAAGCCCCTCACACCGTGGCCAAACAGAAAGCAAAGACCAGAGGTAGAGGTGAGCCCCATAAAAACTCATATATAAAAACTAAAATATGGGATTCATATACAAGAAAAAACCAAAACAAAAAACCAGGCAGTATATTGTTTCCAAGTGTGGCCTGTTGCACTTAACATAATGATTTCCTGTTTTATTTTTCTATTGGTTTAACAAATAAGCCTTTACATTTTTACTCTATTCTTGAGAATTCCATATATGTATACAATGAAATACAGTAATGCCTACCCCATTCTTCACCAACTCCTATATCTTCTCGACAACCCCTCCCACCTTTATGTCATTCCGTCTTTTTGATAACTTATTAAGCCTTGTAACTACTTCTCATATATGTGTAGGGATGGGGTCACCCAGTAGAACATGGGGAGCCTACCAGTGACCATAACCTCAAAAATTAATAATTATTCCTGCCCCAGCCATTACTTACTGCCAAGTGGGTGAGGCTGGAGATTACCTTTTCTGGGATCATGGCTGTCTATGTAGGGTATGTGGAGATATCCATAGCAGCTCTGAGTTCATTAATGTGATAGCCATATCATATTCAGAGGACAGTATTCTGTGGTCACTTTTCTCCACCCTCCGGCTCTTACAATTTTTGTCTTCTCTTTCTCAGTGTTACCTGAGCCTGAGTGGTGTGCATGTGGGGTTAATATAGATGTCTTGCTTAAGGTTGAACACTGTGTCTCTATTTCTCAGTACTTTGGCCAATTATGTTTCTCAGCATTGACTGTTGTCCACTGCAGAAAGAAGCTTTTCTGACAGGGTTGAGAACAGGCCAGGACTATCAACACCAGGAGATGGACAACAGATATTCCTTGACCATTTTTTTTGGCATGGCAACTTCTGCCTCAACGACTGAGCCTTCAAAACCCATCAAGGAATGGTTGTGCCCATGGGGAGCCCCTTCAGTCAGAGGCACAGGAAGAAAGAAACACTTGTGGTATGATTTTCATTGCTGCCACCACAACTTCCCTGTCACTGCTCAAAAGTATTAGGTTCTTCATTGTACCAAGGACTGGTTTAGCCAGGAAGCCAGAAGTGTCAGTCAGACATACTGATGCAGGAACACATCTCGAAGTCAATATGCCGTTCTCATTAGTCAGAGGCTAAGGCAAGTGCGCTCAAGCAGAAGGCTGAGAGAGTTGGTACATAATTGGGAGAAGAGTTGGAAGAGCAATCACAGGAGCAGCTCAAAGAGTGACTTGCCCCCATCGGCCCCTGGAGAGTCTTGGAAGAAAAGCAGCTGCACAGGAGGAGAACTGACGGGTGGCGCCAGCTGGTGAAACATATTTTATACAGAATGTTACCTGTTGCTTTCCATAGCAATGCCTGCAACACTTTTTAAAAATAGAATAGTAGCAGAAGTCATCCTATGCATCCCCTGCTTCTAAGCAGCCATGACTTGCTCTTAGGCACAATGCACAGGGATGCTTGAATTGAGCTGATAAGGTTTGCAGGCAGGGCAGGGTGCCTACAGGCTCAGGAACACCCTAAAAGTCAAGAGGACTGCCGCCGAAGTCTTTCTGTAATTCTATCCCGACAAGAGTAGTGCAGTGGGCTCTTGCTGACTGTGGCCATGGTGTTGCTCCATGCTGCTCTGGCCTGAGTCTCTCTGTGAAGATAAACCATAGGTTTCTTTCATGTGTCTATGTGTGTGTGTTTGTATTGGGGTTGGAAATGAGCGTGGAAGCCAGAGGACAACTGGGGCTTTGATTCCTCATTTGATATTGACCTTGTACTATGAGGTAGTGCCTTTCACTGTTACCTGGAGATTACCAAGTGGGCTAGGGTGGCTGCCCAGTGGTGCCCAGCGATCTGCTTGTCCATGTTCTCCTAGCGCTAGAATAATAAGTACATGTCTACATGTCTGGGCCTTTCTGGAGATCTAGCTGAGGTTCTCGTGTTCACTCAGTAAGCAGTTTGCAGGAGAGACAGCGGAGTCTGTCTCTCCTGCGTTGTGCATGTTCCTTAAATGTTCCCATTACCAGGGGAGGAGAGAGAAGGTGCTAGATCCCATCTAGATGCCGCTTCATACCTGAGCAGTCTGTCTTATACTCATGTTGATCTCAGTTGCTCACCCTACTTTCTGTTTCTCCAGCCTCCATGTTCTTATGGGTCTTGTCCTTATGGGTCTAAAGTTCTTGTATGAGGTTTAAGTCTTTTTTTCCTGGACACAAAGGCCAGATGTTTACCCCAGTCTCCCTGGGTGCTCTCTGGCAGGAACCACAGCAGTCTGGCTGTCAGAACTAGATGTACTGGGCTCGGACTTCCCAACTTCTATCCAGAACCATATTCCAAAAGAGTAAGGAGAGACCTCTGACCACAAAGATACAGAAAAGAACGAGAGGTGGGGAATCAGTTGATAAAGATAAACTGTTCATGGACATAGTTCTCTTACGCGGTTTCTGACTTAGTGTTGCTGAATCCAAGAATAGCATAGGCATGCTGCTCTGCCTTTGTTCTTCTTCCTTAAGCCAATTTCCCCTCTTTTTTCACTCCTTTGCCCCCTCGCTTAAATGGCATTAATATCATCAACACATTTCTTTTTATAAGTGGGTTCCTGCCAATCAGGACTAACATTTACAGGCAGAGCCAAGACTGATGCTACAAATTTAAAATCACAGGTATTTGGGAACTAAGTCAGGGGCATTGCAAGTTCAAGGTTTGACTGGTCTACAAAGCAAGATTAAGGCTAGTCTGTGCAACCCAGTAAATCCTGCCACGAAATTAAAACATATATCAAAGGGGCTGTGTATATAGGTTGATGATAGCACACTTGCTTACTATGAAAAGATCCCTGGATTCAATCCTTAGTACTACAGAAAGAAAGGAAGGAAGGAAGGAAGGAAGGAAGGAAGGAAGGAAGGAAGGCAGGCAGGCAGGCAGGCAGGCAGGCAGGCAGGCAGGCAGAAAGAAAGAAAGAAAGAAAGAAAGAAAGAAAGAAAGAAAGAAAGAAAGAAAGAAAGAAAGAAAGAAAGAAAGAAGAAAGCAAAGAGAAAAGGGAAAATGTATTCTAAGTAACCCCAGATTTCAAATCACACACAATGTGGACCTTTCTTTGTGTTGCTATAGAGACACCAGCTGGAAGGTTTAGACAGCTTGTATTTGTTTCTCATAGTCCCTGAGGTTAGAATTCCAAGTTCAAGTTCCCAGGTGGTCAGCTTCTTTGTGAGGACTCCCTTAGTCATAGCCTTCTGTGACCTGCTTCCTGAACCTGACAAAGGAAGGAGGTAGAGAGGACGGAAGGAAGTGCAGGAGTGGGCAAATCACAGAAGGGGAGAGCAAAGAGGCAAGGAATTAGGGATGAAGGAGGTGAGAGGAAGAGGGAGGGGTGGGAAGGAGAAAGAATAAACCTCATATCTTTCCTTTCTCCATGGTTCCCTATTCACAGGACCTCACCTCAACCTAATTAATTCTCAAACGTCCATCTCCAGACGCTATCCCTTTGAAGACCCAGATATCATTACACATCCTGTAGGAGCACATTTCCCTTTATAGCCTAAGATGCTTTGAATACTATTACAAAACCAACATACTTTGTATTAAGCCAGCAATGCTACTATAATGAACATAATGAGTGTTAACGTGTCTACAAGATCTTCTTGCTGCTGGAATCTCACAGCCGACTTCACTTCAGGTCAGGGGACATCACCACTGCAGTGGCAGGCTAAGTGTTTGTAATACTTGAGAGCCCTCAGGACACCCAAACATTGCATTTTCCTAAATTGATGCCACTGGGAAAAAAAAGGTGGGGGAGAAGGAAAGCACCTCGCTGGTGTACCTCCTTGCAAACAGTCAGCTGGGCATTTCCATCACGCTATAATGTGTACCTGCTCAGCTGCACTGTCAAAAAAAAAAAAAAAAAAAAGGAAATGGTACCATGAAGGGGAGACTCCTCAGGCATAAACTCCTCATACATGCTCAGTACTCAACGGGATGTTTGCAAATTAAAACAAGTCCCCTAAAGCAGGAGCTAACATTCTGCTAGATGAAATACACCGAGGGTATTGGCTGCAGAGGAATCTTTGAAGGACTTTCTGAGGTAGGTAATAGTTTAACCACATTGCCAATTTCCCTTCCTGCGGAATAACTTAAAACGCCTTTCAGAGGCAGAGAGTGAGATCTCTAACTCTCATCCCCTGTGGACTAACAGTGAAATCCGGCTCTCCCACATCCTGCCGACTGCCCTATCTGGTAGCAACAGACTCTTCAACACTAATAAAAAAAAAAAAAAAAAAAAAAAAAACAACTTCCTTATTAGTTGATTTAGCTCCAGCCCCAAGATTCCTTTGCTGTAACTTTTCTTTGGCAGCTCATTTCCTGCCAAGAGTTGTTTGTTATGAAAACCAATGGGAAATGAATAATGTATAAATTATAAAAGCTACCCCATTTTACCTCCCCCCACTTATGGCCCACTGTGTTTTCAGGAGCATATGTGTTAGTGGGGTGTTTGCAGGATTCATGACATGAACTTCTAATCTATGAGCTCTTAAAGGCACACTAGTCATCAGCATGCTAATTATGAATATTGCACTCCGAGGGTTTCTCTTCTGAGCTCTTATTGCAGCCTAACAGAATGCTATGAACCAGTCAGTATCCGGCCACTTCCAAGACACATGGCTAAGTCAGACTGGAGTGTGAGTCTCAGATACTGATGTGTGGATGCTTGTATTGGAAGTTATTTACTACGTGAAATACCAGCCTTGCCAGGTTTTAAATGTTAATGGCTTTATGGTGAAGATAAAAGGTCTGCGCTTCCCACCTGGAGATTTCAGAATTTTGCATCCGGCCATGGAAATGCCTTCATGATGTCATAAATAATTTTCACTTTCCTCTTAATTACCTATAGGTGTTTATAAAGTTTCATAGATTCCAAGTAAAAAAACATCTGAGATAATGTATATGTTAACTATGAGTCTAGAGGACTGCATTTAATAGGCTGCATTTTCTGATTTGATTGTATATAAAGAAGGAAGCAAAATTGAAAGTCTAACTAGACTATATGGATATATTAATTTAGGTCAGGTTGCAGCACTGAATTTAGAGACTACACTAATTGACTCAACAGTGTGAATGAGCAAATTAGAAAGACTGCCTAGGGCCCAGCTTATCTTGTGAGTTTCTGACTAAATGTCCATACAGGTTTTAGTTTATCTTTTAGCCTTTATATATTTATTGTATGAGAAACTTAAACATTTTTAACTCAAGTGGTAGGGAAATAGCTCAGTGGGCAAAGACACTTGGGGTGAAAGTATGAAGACCTGAGTTTGAATTGTCCTAGTCCCTGTCTAGCCTGGCATCATAGGCACAGGTCTGTAATCTCAGTATGGACATAGCAAGATGAGGTGCTTGTGGGCTGGAGAGTTAGATGCACAAAGCAGAAAACAAACTTTGGAACTGATTCCAACAAAGTAGAAGATAAGAATCAACACTACATGTTGTCTTCTGGTCATTATGTGTATGGGCCTTCATCCACACACATGCATGCGTACATGTACACACAGATTGTATAAACACATACAAAATAACAAAATGCACAGAGGCCAACTCCAAATGTCCTTCATATATGGATAATATTTCAGATATACTCCCCTTAATTAATTGTATACTAATTCTAATATTTTATGCATTTAATTTTTAATCGTTTGAGACTTTCATATGTAAATACTGAATTTAAATCAGTTCAACATTTCTCTCTTGCCCTTTCAATTTCTCATGTCTGCTCCCACTTCTTTTCAAATTCATGATCTCTGTATTACTGAGACATGGCCACATTCACACACACACACACACACACACACACACACACACACACACACACACACACACATTTGTGTGTGTTTAGGATTGATCACTGAGAATTCACTAACCTATCAGGTGCTTAGCTTATAAGAACATGGAGTCTCCCTCTGAGCAGCTGTTGATTACCTGTAGCTCTTCATCTAGGGGTTGGTTATCCATCTTGCCATGTTGATCATTGTTATCATGTTATCATTGTGCAGGCCTCAGGTAACTGTATTGTTCAGATTTCATGAGTGTTGCTTCTCTGCTTGCGTAGAGGACACAATCTCTCAGCAGGCATGCTGGTCCTCTGGCTCTTACAACCTTTCTGCCTAATGATCCCAAGTTAAAAAGTATATTGGCTTAGGAAAGCGACTGAGTAGGTTCTCCTCTAAGACTTACAACTTCTCCAGGTAGCTGCTTAGGTGTACACTACCAGGCACGAATTCCTTCCCACTGATGTTTCCACTTTCTGGCTACTCTGAGCAGCAATTAATATGAATGAGCAGGTAGCTCTATAATGGGCTATAGAATCCTTTGGCTATATGCCCAAGAATGATGGCAGGTCTGTTTCTAGTTTTTGGAGGAACTATAGCACTGATTTCTGTAGTGGCCACATGAGGATGTAGTCCTTCCAACAGTGACTAAAGATTTCCTGTTTATCATATTCATACCAGTGTTTGTAATTATTTGTATTTTTGATCTTAGTAATTCTGACGAGGGTCAGATGAAATTTCAAAGTAGTTCTAATTTGCATTTCTTTGATGTCTAAAAATATTTCTCAGCCTGCATTTCATTTTTGAAAACCATGCTTAGTTCTATACTCCATTTTAAAACTGTGTTGCTTGTTTTCTACATGTTTGTATTTTAAGCATAATTTAAAATATCTTTTTATTTGAACTTTATAAATGAAAAGTAAATTTTTCCTATTTTATTGAAAATAGATTCTTTTCTCATGCAATATATTTATAGTTTCCCCTCACAGTTTCTGTCCCCACCTCATCTTCCATCTGGATCCACTCTGCAGATTTTAAAAGAAGAGTTAGAGCCAATACTCCTCAAATTATTCCACTAAATAGAAACAGAAGGAACATTTCCCAATTTATTTTTATGAAGCCACAGTTACACTGATACTCAAATCATATAAAGATTCAACAAAGAGAATTACATGCCAATTTCCCATATGAACATACATGTAAAAATACTCAAAATACTTGCAAACCAAATCTAAAAACACATTGAAAAGGTCATCCACCATGATCAAATACACTTCATCCTATAGATGCAGAGATTCTTTTAAATATACAAAAAAATCAATAAATATAATCCACCATATAAACAAACAAACAAAAAAAACCACATGATAATCTTAGTAGATGCAGAAAAGGCCTGTGACAAAATCCAGTACCCCTTCATGATAAAATGTCCTGGAGAGATTAGGATACAAGGGACATACCTAAACATAATAAAGGCAGTTTACAGCAAGTCCATAGCTAATATCAATTTATCTTTCTTTCTTTTTCTTCCTTTTTCTCTTTTTCCTTAATTGTTTGTATATTCTAGATACTCTCTGCCAGATGTAAGTCTGATAAATATTTCTTTCCACTCTATAAGCTGTCTCTTCACTTAAATGATTTTTTTCTTTGTTTATTTATTTTATATATGTAAGTACCATGTTGCTGTCTTTAGACACACCAGAAAAGGACATTGGATTTCACTATAGATGGTGTGAGGTCTTGGTGTTGCCGGGAATTGAACTCAGGACCTCTATCTGAAAGAGCCGTCAGTGCTCTTAACCTCTGAGCCATCTCTCCAGCCTGAGGTTCCATTGTTAATTGTTGGTCTGTAGTACCCCAACTAGCAGAGTACATTTACAAAGTCCTTTCAAAGCCAGCGAGTATAAGTGTACTCCCTACTTCCCTCCTCTCTCAGCATTTCTGTTGAGGCTTTTGATCCATTTAAAGTTGAGTTTTACACAGGGTAAAAGATAAAATCCAGTTTCATGCTTTGACATAGAGCTGTCCCCTATTATCCCCTTTCCTGGTTTCCCCTCCAGAAACCCCCTATCCCCTCCCCCTCCCCCTGCTTCTATGATGGTGTTCCTGCATATACAGCCTCTGGATGGCCTTTCCTTCAGTCTCTGCTCTGCACTTTGTCTCCATATTTGCTCCCGCGAGTATTTTGTTCTCCTTCTAAGAAGGACTGAAGCATCTGCACTTTGATCTTTTTGAGCTTCATGTGGTCTGTAAATTGTAATGTGGGTATTCCAAGATTTTGGGCTAATATCCACTTGTCAGTGAGTGCATACCATGTATATTCTTTTCTGGTTGGGTTACCTCACTCAGGATGATATTTTCTAGTTCCATCCATTTGCCTAAGAATTTTATGAATTCATCATTTTTAATAGCCGAGTAGTACTCCATTGTGCAAATGTACCACATTTTCTGTATCCATTCCTCTGCTGAAGTACATCTGGGTTCTTTCTAACTTCTGGCTATTATAAATAAGGCTGCTATGAACATAGTGGAGCATGTGTCCTTGTTGGAGAATCTTTTGGGTATATGCCCAGGAGTGGTATAGCTGGTCCTCAGGTAGTACTATCTCCAATTTTCTTAGGAAGTGCCAGACTGATTTCCAGAGTGGTTGTACCAGCTTGCAATCCCACCAACAATGTAGAAGTGACACTCTTTCTCCACATCCTCGCCAGCACCTGCTGTCACCTAACTCCTCCATTTTGACTGGTGTGAGGTGAAACCTCAGGGTTGTTTTGATTTTCATTTCCCTGATGACTAAGGATGCTGAATATTTCTTTAGGTGCTTCTCAGCCATTTGATATTCCTCAGTTGAGAATTCTTTGTTTAGCTCTGTACCCTGTTTTTTATTTGATTCTATGGATTCTAACTTCTTGAGTTCTGTTGATTTTGAAGGAATTTCATGGACTACTGAAACGAATCTATACTCATTAGTGTTTGATGGAATATTCTGTAAACATCTATTAGGCCCTTTTTATATTATTTTACTCTAGACTTTCTCCCTTCATTTTTTTTCTTGATGGACTGCCTATTGATGGATGCTATCATCCATTTTCACGGATTTGGAGGACAATCTAGGTTTTTACCTACAGAATTGTTATCTTTTTTTTTTGGGGGGGGGGGATAAATCTTTTGGTGCTTTATCAGATTCTCAGTCAATCAATTGCTGTTTGCTAGAACCGGTTACGCAGGGGAGTGCTGAAGAGAGGAGAGCGCGAGAAGAGATCAGGAGAATGGGCATGGCCAGCTGCCCGGGCCTTCACTTCGCAGTCATCATCTGTACAAACTCTTCATAATTGACCTGGCCATCTCCATCAATGTTGGCCTCTCGGATCATCTCATCCACTTCCTCATCTGCCAGCTTCTCCCCCAGGTTCGTCATGACATGACGCAGCTTGGCAGCATTGATATAGCTATTCCCATCCTTGTCAAAGACACGGAAGGCCTCTCGTATCTCCTCCTTGCTGTCTGTATCCTTCATCTTTCTGGCCATCATGGTCAAGAACTCTGGGAAGTCAATGGTCCCATTGCCATCAGCATCCACCTCATTAATCATGTCCTGCAGTTCCACCTCAGTGGGGTTCTGCCCCAGCAATCTCATCACAGTCCCCAACTCCTTGGTGGTAATGGTTGGATGTGGATATATATTTAGAACTGTAATATTCTGTGGTGACTTTTACCTTTAATGAAGTTTTCCTTCTTATCTCTTCTGGTTAATATTGGTTTGAAGCATATTTGGTTAGATACTAGAATATTTACATTGTCTTGTTTCTTTTTTCTTTTCTTTTGTTCTTTCTTTTGTGGTTTGTTTTTGTTTTTGTTTTTGTTTTTTTTTTTTGTTTTGTTTTTGTTTTTTTGTTTTTTTGAGACAGGGTTTCTCTGTGTAGCCCTGGCTGTCCTGGAACTCACTCTGTGGACCAGGCTGGCCTCAAACTCCGAAATCTGCCTGCTTCTACCTCTCAAGTGCTGGGATTAAAGGCATGTGCCACCCTGCCCAGTCTTTTTCTAGACTATTATTATTAGATATTTTCTTTATTTACATTTCAAATGCCCTTTCCTAGTTTCCTCTCTGAAAACCCACTATAGCCTCCCCCTCCTCCTGCTCCCCAACCCACCTACTCCCGTTCCCTGGCCCTGGCATTCCTCTATACTGGGGCATATAATCTTTGTAAGACCAAGGGCTTCTCCTCCCATTGATGGCCTACTAGACCATCCTCTGCTACATATGCAGCTAGAGACATGAGCTCTAGGGGACACTGGTTAGTTCATGTTGTTGTTCCTCCTATATGGTTGCAGACTCCTTCAGCTCCTTGGGTACTTTATCTAGATCCTTCATTGGGTACCCTGTGTCCCATTCAATAGATGACTGTGAGCATCCACTTCTGTATTTGCCAGGCACTGGCATAGTCTCATAGGAGACAGCTATTGTCTTGTTTCTTAGTTCCACTTTCTTCAACTACCTTTTTCCATCTTATTACCCAAAGATGATTTCTATCATTGATGGTGGAGTGTGTTTCTTGTAGACAGCATGAAGATGGATCCTATTTTCTAATATAATGTTAGTTTATATTTTCATTAGAGAGTTGCAGATATTGATAATCAGAGTGATTATTAAAATGATGTATATTAATTCCTGTAATTTTGCATATTTTGCAGGGTTTTTCAGATCCCTTTTGATTACCTGTGTTTGTATGGACTGCTTCTGGATCTCAAATGACAACTGAATTCTCAGAGGGATGCTGAGGGCCTAATATAAGGTGGCAGTACCTAAAAAGCACCCATAGGGCTTTGAGCTGAACAAAATGAAGCAGGACTGAAATGGGGAACAGAAGTAGCCTCTCTGCGATCTCTTTGATATATGCTGCCATACAGTTTGCCAGTATTTTATTTTAAATTTTTGTATTGTTGTTCATCGAGGGGATTAGCCTATTGTTTCCCCTTTTTGTAATGTCTTTATGTGGTGTTTGGTATTGGCACGATACTGACTTTTTAGAAGAATTTGGATGTACACTCCTTCTGTTTCTATTGTGTTTAAATATTTAAGAAACGTTTGTTTCAGTAATATTTTGAAAGTTGAATTCGGCTGTGAATCCATCTGGATTTGATATTTTTATTTAACCAGAAGGCTTCTGATTTCTGTTTTAAACTATTTATTATGGTCTGTTTAAGTTGTTGATCTCTGTTTGGTTTAAATTTGGTGGTTCATATGAGTCTAAAAATTTGGTAGCTTTTTAAAAAGGTTTTCTAACTTAATAGAGTATTTTTTAATTATTCTCTGATAATATTCTGAATTTCTTTGGTGTCTGTTATAATTTCCCTGAACATATATCATTTTGTTTATTTGTAGCTCCTCTTTTTTTCTTTTGGTTAATTTGGATAAGAGTCTAATGATCTTGTTCATCTTTTCAAAGTATCAGCTCTTAGATTTATAGCTCTTGGTACTGTTTTTGTTGGTGGTAAAAAATGTTTTTCTATCTCATAAATTTTGCCATGGTTTTTATTATTTCTTCCCATTTACTGGATTTTAGTTTTGTTTTGTTTTTTATTGTTTTCCAGTCACTCTAAGTTGCATGAGTAGTTCACTTATTTTTACTTTCTTGATTTTTAGTGTACCCACTTTGCACCATAAATTTCCCTCTGAGGACTAGGTTTTATTGTGTCTTGGATGTTTTTTGTGTTTTCATTTTTGTTTACTTTCATGATTTTTTTCTTGATTTCTTCTTTGATCTGTTCACCATTCAGTAGTGTTATTTAATCTCTATGAATTTATGTAATTTCCAGAGACTCTTTTGGTACTGATTTCAAGCTTTATTGCATTGTGGTTAGTTTGGACATGTGGTGTTATTTCACTGGGATTGACCCATCTCATGAAATCTAGTAGTATGCTCATTATAAAACTGCATTTGCTAGAATTTGTTGCAAATATCTTTAGAACTTCATTGTCTTCTTAACTATTACTAATTCTAAAATTTTAGAAGACTAGCCATAATTTTTGTAGAATATGGCTTAAAATTACTCAAATTATTCATGAGTGACTTCTATAGTTAACAATATTTTTATGCATATCATTTCTTGATAGTACTGCCAAATATAATAGAAATCATCACCTATATTGCTTTATATGATAAAGTTAAAAGCTATCCTTATCTTTTGACTTTTGGAAAGCTAGAGAAATATATTAACTTATCAAAGAGTGCAGGGACTATATATGCATTGCTGTAACTAAAACATTCAATTTAAAAATTTTATTAGTATCTTTAAAAAACACATTTTGATAATTAAATTATATTCTATTATGATAGTAAAATAACAGTAATTTCAGAAGATAAATTTCTAACCACCCACATTACAATAGAATCTAGAATAAACAAAACGTACTTATTATTATCAAAGACAACTATTCTATCTGCTAGTGTATTGATTTATAGTCATTACATACAATTGAGGTTTCTAATACTGCACTATTGAGACTTATCACAGCATTACATTTTACATTATTCTTATGCTATAAGTATCTTATCATATAATTTGAAGGTCTTCATCTAAATAATAAAAATAACTGTAGAAAATGCTGTTTAGCAGGTTTGGTAGTTAAGAGTGCTTGCTGATCTTTCAAAGGATCTAAGTTCAGTTAGCAGCACACATGTTGGGCAGTACACGATTATCAGTAAACTCAAGCTCCTGGGGACCCAGTGCCTTCTTCTGTCCCCCATGGACATTTGCACAGACATACACACGTGCACACAGAGACACACATATACACATAAACAGAAACAATTAAAAAAAAGAGAGAACATGTAAGAGTGTTAAGAATGTTTTGTAGTTCTGAAAAGAACCTTTGAAAAGATTGATGTCTAGAAATTGTCACTCATATTGTGTTCAATGAAATGTCTTTCCATGTTCCTTGGCCAATTTCTGAGCAATTGTTTGCTGAAGTTGTTTGAGGAGTATTTGTGTGTTCTCTAGAGCATGTACCCTTGAAGAAAATGCAGGTTAAAGCCACAATGAGATACAAGTTAGAAAAGAATTGTAATAACAGCAAATAGTGTTTCTGCTCTGGGGGAAATGTAGCTCTGGTAACCCTGAGAGACAAAACAGCTAGTCTCCTGGCAAAACAGTTTCATCTTTTTCTTTTAAAACTGAAAGTCAAGCATTCAGCTATCAGAAAGCCTCAAGACTCCTTTCTTGGGTATTCATTTCAGAGCAGAAAAATCTATCTTTACCAATAAATAAGTAAACAAAATAGCAAACCAAACAAAAAAATTAAACTGCATACAACTGTATAATAACTTGATTCAATAAAAGAATGACCATACAAATGTGATTTATTTATTTTATAGAATATAATTCAATGTTAAGAGTAAAACCCAGAGACCCATGATAGAACTTAAGATGACTGGCAAAAAAAAAGGCAATGAAATGATTTCTAATGATATTCCTCTGCTATACTCATACACCAGGCTCTAGTCCAGTTGTTATCACAGAGGTATTACCTAGCAGCTAGTAAGAGCAGATGCAGAGACTCATAGCCAGACCCTTAGACAGAGCCAGAAGAATCATGCAGAAGAAGGGAAGGAAAGATTCTAAGAGCCAGGGGATTCAAGGACACCAGGAGAACATGCTCATGTGATCAGTTGAGCAGGGCTCATAGGGATTTGCAGAGACTGAAGTAACAACCACAGACTGACCCTGTGTGGGTCTGACTTGGGTCCTCTGCATATGCCTTTTGGTTGTGTATCTTGGTGTTCCTGTTGGACTCCCAATAGTGGGAATAAGGGCTGTCTCTGACTCTTTTGCCTGCACTTGGGAACCCTCTTTCTCATACTAGGTGGCCTTGTCTAGCATTGATATGAGGGCTTGTGCACAGTCTTAGCACATCTTTTTAGGCCATGTTCAGTGGATATCCCTGAAAGTTCTCCATTTAAAAAAAAAGGAGGAGTGGATCTGAGGAGAGAGGACTAGGAAGAGTGAAGGCAGGGGAAATTGTGGTCTATAATATAGGAAAGAAGAATAAAAGATGTTTTTAATAGATTAAAATATATTTGTATGTATTTATGTATGTATGTATGTATGAATGAATGTTACAACTTTGATAAATTCCTGAACGTTAATACTACATGGTAATATGTCACATAAGTCTATTTGTGCAATATCTTGAAATGCAGGATATTATATGAAATGACAGAAATGATAGCAATGGAATCATGGTTAGGAACTATGGCTTTTCATGGGGTTACATGGGTGATTGGAAGAGAGGGGAATGAATGTGTTAGTAGGAAAATCAAGGGCATCCTTATGGTGAAGGAACTATGGATGGACTTTATTGTTAGACAAAATTTTATCGCATACATACATAAATATTGGTGGACATGCAAATGAGTGAATTGGTAAAATGCTACCTAGATCATAATTTTATTGGTCCTATATAGTGAGTTGTTTTCCAAAATGTGAGCATTGGGAAATTAAGTAAAGTATATGTGTTGAATCTCTGTTATTACTTCTTATGACCCCATAGGAATTTATATATATTTCAATAATTTATAAAGTAAGTAATTATGTCTGACAACCTACACACCAGTGGCTATTGTGTATTACAATTTCTGCTAATCACTCAAACTTTCATCACTAGCTTGAAAGAACAGATGTCAGCCAAGGAGTGGTAAAGCTGGACTCCTCAGGCAGATAGTTTGGAAATGTGAAAGTGATAGATATTCTGCAGTCAAAATCTGAATATGAACTGTCTGCAAATCCCTAGCTGAATACACATTACATATGCATTGAGTAGATGCCCCAGAGCAAAATGAACTGGAAGCTAGGAGTCAACTAGGACTCTTTAAGAACTCTAAAATTCTGAACTGCTTCTGGTCAGGCTAAGACTTTGTTGCATTTTTAAGAAGCATGTGCTTAGTTACCCACAATTCAGCTGGTGTGAATTTGAGACTCAAACACAACTGGAAATTTAAAAGAAAATGCACAGACACAGCCATAAAGTCACACAGGCTGTAAAAAGTATAACTTGAATGTAAAATCTTAACAGATCGATGGACTTAATGATTCAACAGTCTAAAGAATTAAACATTAAAATTAAAAAACACACACAGAATAAAAAACAAAGAAACAAAAGCCAAAAAACCAAACCAAACCAAAAAACCTGGTAGGCAAATATGCCATGATTAGTGAAATTATTTTACAAATAAAACTAAATACAAGCCTGGTGAGATTGACTAGAAATTAGTTCTTACTGTTCTTTCAGTAGATTGACAAGAACCCACCTCAGCCAGCCTGTAACTTACCTGTTTAACACAGTTCCAGCTGATTTGACACCTTCTTCTGGTATCCATGGAGCAAAGGAGAAGCGAACAAAGCAACCTGAGAAATGCTCCTAGGAGAAGAAGAGGGGATAAGAAAGGCAAGTCGTGGGCATACGTCCAGAATAAATAGAGTACCTGTGATGTGAGGTGGGGCCACAAACAAACACTGGATGACACACGGTGATGAAGAAGGCAAGTATTTTCAAAGTAGGAGCCTTAGCTTCTTCTGAGTGAGTTTTCCTTCTGCACCTCTCTTCTGCATTTTCCTTATGGAAAATGGGGCAGAAAAATTCGAAGAGACAGAAACAGTGGATGAATACATCAAATATGATTTTTTTTAGACATTACAGGTCTGTTGTACATGTGAACTCACAGTGACTACATATGGCCTATCCAAGATTAAGCCAGCTAAATCTCAAGACAGTTAAGGGAAGGGGTTGCAAAGTCCTACCCTCTACATGAGGAGTTATTGGCAGTTGATGTCTGATATAGAAGGAAGAATCAGTTTTCTTCAGGGATATGACTCCAATAGACGGTACCTATGCTACTGTAGATAGACTGACACGCACAGCCACTTAGGCAGTACTAAGTGGATTCTGGGTTTAAAACCAAAAAGAATACACAAATTTGGATGAGAATAATGGGGGTGGAAAATGGGGGTTCAGGAATCAGAAGGGAAGGACCTGGTAGATAAATATAATCAAAACATATGGTATGGGTTATTAAATTCTTTGACAATAAAGGAAGAGATACAAGAAAGCTGCTTAACAATAAAGGTGAATGTTGAGAATCTTGCTCTCTTCTGTGTTTATGGAAGCATCAACCCAAGGAAAAGTCCTTATAGCAGGGAAGGGAGGGCAAAGCTAGGAGAGCCCAATGCCCTGTGCATCTGGGAAAAGATGGACCTGTGCTTCATCTTCTTAGCATCCTTATGGCTAATACTATTATAATTGAGTTTCTGCCATTTATGAACAAAAACTTTCTGTCTGAAACACTAGTTTTAGGCAACCAATATTCTTTATGCACAAAACTATTTTAAGCTGTGGCTGACTTTATTTTCTTATTTATTGGAGATTTAAATTTTGATTCTACTCTGATAGACAATTTTGAATATTGTGAGAAACTCAGCTTTAAAAAAAAATACTCTTAGGCTACTGCACATATAATGATCAGAAATTTCTGGCATCCAAGACAATGGATTCCTTTGTATCTAAACTTTGACAGTTTGGGGGATGACTTAAATATTTATGTAAATTTGGTTACCCTGTGGTGATGACTCTTAATCTAGGGTACTGGGAACCCATGATGATGACAGAATTTTACTTATGGACGCTTTAAAAATTGTCTCTGAGCTGGTTACAAGCCCATTGGTTATAAGCACTGGCTGTTCTTCCAGAGGACGTGGGTTTGATTCTCAGCAACCATGTGTCAATGCAGCTCACAACACTCTGCAACTGAAGTCCTAAGGGATCAGAGACTCTATAGGCATTGAATGCACATGGTACACATACATGCAAGCAAAACATCTGTATATGTAAAGTAAGTAAAATTAAAACAATTGTATCCGAGAGCATGCAGATAACCTTGTTTCCTCTAAGAATTCGGTTTTGCCACAAGTTTCTGAATCTCTCTGTTCATTTTCTCTAAAATAAGGCTGATAATTATAGCTGTTTGGTTAATCAATGACTAAGTGAAGTAATATTTCATTATTATTATTATTATTATTATTATTGTTGTTGTTGTTGTTGTTATTATTGGTTTTTCGAGACAGGGTTTCTCTGTATAGCCTTAGCTGTCCTGAAACTCGCTTCGTAGACCAGGTTGGCCTTCAACTTACAAATCCACCTGCCTCTGCCTCCTGAGTGCTGGGATTAAAGGTATGTGCCACCACGCCCGGCTCTCTTTATTATTTATTTATTTATTTATTTATTTATTTATTTATTTATTTATTTATGTGTGTGTGTGTTTCTGAGTGTGTGTTCTTACAGAGACCAGAAGTCACAAAATCTCTTGGAGCTGGAGTTAAAGGAATATGTGGGCTACCTGATATGGGTGCTGGAATCTGAATTCAGTTCAAGCACTTCTGATCTGGAGTCGTCTCTCTAGACCCAAACAAAGCCACAATATTTGACCCTTAGCTCTTATTACTATCACTCTTTCCTTGTTGAAAATGTGTTTAGATGGAGAAAGAGGGGTATCTGAGACATATGTGGCCAGAATTTCTAGTACTAGTCATTAATTATTGATGAATAAATTTTTAAAAATCAAATGGATCAGGGGTTCCACTAACATGTACAACAAGGTTATTCATTCCAAGTCCATAATCTTCATTAAGTGGTAGCTTTCCTAGAAGAGGGCCAAGTGTGTGTCAGTGAGATCAGTTTAGCATAGTTCATAGGTAAAGCATGAAAAGTACCAGCTTTCCCATATCACACTGGGGCTTCAAAGTCCTCAAGGGAGCCTTGCTTAGCTAAGTATAGCTGTCTCTTCTTTGGACAGAACCTTAACAATAACAAGTTTAGTCAGAACGGAAACTTCTGTGCAATAAATAATAGCTTTCATTGCCATTGGCAATAGCTTTCTGAGTAGGATTTGAAGCCTGTGTGTATGATAGCTGGGGTTGTGTTTCTGATTTTTTTTTTTTCCGCATGGAGAGTAAGGATGAGGCGAGGCATGCTTACTGATCAAAAGGAGGGCTAGCACCTTTGAATACTTTTATCAAACGGTCTGTTATTTCTGGTCCCTCCCTCCAGTGTTAGATATTCCTTCTTGTTAAAAGTGAACTTCCACTGTTATTCTCCTCTTTATAGTTTGTGATGTTCCAGGAAATGAAATGACTTTGCTGAAATAATGCCTAAAATAAGAGTACGTCATCAGTGTGCATGCATCCTAAGAAGAAAATATATTCACTGGTGACCTTTGTGCATTTCAATGCCTCTGATTACCATCTGGAACCTTATTTAACCTCACCCCCAGTAGCACCTCACATATGGATTTACTTAAAGAAAAAATTTCTCTCTTTCTCTCTCTCTCTCTCTCACTCTCTCACTCTCTCTCTCTCTCTCTCTCTCTCTCTCTCTCTCTCTCTGTGTGTGTGTGTGTGTGTGTGTGTGTGTGTGTGTGTGGTGGGGGGAGGGTCACTCATGCACGTGTACAAAGGTATGCATGCATGTGGTGGCAAAGATCAACCCTGGCTTTCCAATTCCTCAGACACTGGCTCACCTTGTTTTGTGTCATCTTTAAATAATTATGGTATTTATGTGCGTATGTGTGTGTGAGTATAGACAGAGGTGTGTTTACCTGGGCCTGGGAAAGGTACCAGATCTCTGAATCCCTCAGAGCTATTTAAGTTAGAGGCATTTGTGGAATGCTCAGCTTGTTACATGGACTGGGATCTGAACCCTGCTCTTCATAATTGAGCAGCAGGTGCTTTTGACTGCAGAGCTATCGCCCCCTCCCTGGGCTCTCAGATAACTACTCTGAACCACTAAAGTTTCTCACTAGCTTGGAGCAGTTTGGGCTGGCAGGCCAGGAAGACCAAGGGATCAACCTGTTTCTACCTGTTGGGCACTAGGACTGGGATTCCATGTGTGTGCCATTATCCCAGCTATTGCTTGCTTGCTTGTTTTCTTCCTTCCTTGTTTTCTTTCTTTCTTCCTCCCTCCCTCCCTCCCTCCCTCCCTCCCTTTCTCCCTCCCTCCCTCCCTTCCTCCCTCCCTCCCTCCATCCCTCCCTACCTCCCTTCCTCCCCTCCCTCCATCCTTCCCTCCCTTCTCCCCTCCCTCCATCCTTCCCTCCCTTCTTTCTTTCTTTCTTTCTTTCTTTCTTTCTTTCTTTCTTTCTTTCTTTCTTTCATACATAACATAAGTTCTAAGAGACTGCAACCACTTTCCTGGTTGATCTATCACCCAGTTCAAAAAAAGTTTCTAGGTCTGGATGAACCATTTGTTACACAGTGCTTAAGCAACTTTACACATTTAACTGTGGACTGTGTTTGGTGTTATTCACTTCTTACAGATGATATGGATAAAGAGCATTTAAAAATTTATATAACATACTAGTAGGAAAATATCAATTATTAAATGTTAAAAATTGTGAATATTATCTACAATATGCCACTTGAATAAGCACTTGATGTTCAGTAATTTATATTAATTAATTTGCATCAGCATTGTTTAATGCTGTGGTCTTTGCTCAATACCTGATAGATGTATAACTTACATATAAATCTTGAAAAATGGATAAAAATAATCCATATGTGTGGTAATATAGTCAGGTCAGGTTTAGAGGTAGATGCTTTATAGGGCCCTTTTGTAAGTAACCATAAATTCAATTATAGTGTGTTTATCACTTAAGGACCTTGATACTCTGATAAAGTGGATTTTCCTTATTAAAAGTAAAGGAAACTGTTAGTTGGAATAAAGAACAGGGGTACAGGATAGTTCAGTGTCAGAGCACTTGCCTAGCTAGTTTGTTTGAGACCTGGAGTTCAGTCACCAGCACCACAGAAGAAATAAAAGTCATAAGTACAATAAAAACTGAGGGAGGTCCCTGAGGTTCCAGCATACTATTGGAATGGAGGGCTTATTCTAATTTGTCCTGCACACTTTGGGGTGTAGGCAACAGTTGTGAGTGTTATAATGATTTTTCCATATGTGGTGGTCTGGTTTCAGAGGAGACGTCCACATTGTGTAGATGTTTCAATTTGCATCATTAGATTAAGCTAAAGGGTGTGATCTTGCCTCCTCTAAGTCACATAATTCTCTTTTTATGTTCATGGAAGTTCTGTCTAATTCCCAAAGGGAGCATAGAGCTCTAAATTATGATGTCCTCCCGAAGAGTTAGGAACGTCACCCCATTAACACTTGACACGAGGAAAAGGCAACTCTTTGAATGTTGGGATAAAAATATGTCCCACCAGTGGAGAGCTATATTTTATCTGTAACTGAGTAATTTAGACTCAAGTGACCTATATTGAGGAAAAGAATTAATAATGAAAAGATGAAGGATTGATGGATTCCTGCCACACAGGAACAGGAAGTTCAGCACATTAACAGTTAGCTGGATGAATTTGGGACATGATGCTATTCCCAAAATTATCAGGAAGAGAAAATATAATAAAGGAGAAAAAATCGCGTGAACAGTTTCCTACTCCCACCTCCCCGGATGCTGGGCTTCATGCTCCCTTAGATGGAGCTTCTCCATCAGGTTTCTCTTTTGAAAAAAGCTCCGTGTTTTGTGGGCTCTTTTCCAGTGAGAAATAAACCAAAAGTTTTTTGTTTATTTTTGAAGTGATCATTGTGTCCTCAGAACATAATTCTCTGAATCCCACTTGTTGGTATTCTAAGAAAATTCGCTGCTTTGTGTGTAAGAAAACACTGTCATCTTCCAAGTTAAAGTCCAGATAAAAATGTATCTAGTTCCTTAGCAAGCCAAACTCCTTAATAGAATTGCTTCTTTGTGGGAACATGGTTTTTCTGAGCATCTTTCTTCACTGCCTCCCTCCGTAATTCTCCTCCACCCCCTCTTCCTCCTCTGCCTCTTTTTCCTCCTTTTCCTCCACTTCCGCTGCCTCCTCTCTTTCTTCCTCCCACATTAGTTCCTGTAACAGCTCAGAAAAAAAATCTGTCCCAGATTTTAAGCACTTTGAAATTCTTATGATAGGAAATGTACCCTGAATTTAATCTGATTATTTAAAAAAGAACTGCAGATTCAATTTCTTATAATAACTTGTTACGATTGTTATAGGATCCATATCTTGAAGACTTAGCTAAAGTCATAAGAAGGAGAAAGAAACCTGAAATAGAAAGTTACCAGCCCAAAGCTGTATTTGTTTGATACATAAGTCACTGAAATCATGTCTGGAAATTTTGGAATCCTACCTTTGACTCCAGCCCTCCCGCCCCCCCCCCCCCCGCATCCTGTACTGAATGCTGAAAGTGATGTGTGCACATTTGTGGGAACTGAATTTGGATCGTCTCAGAGATCAATATATGCTCTTAACCACTGGATTGTCCCCCCAGCCCCTGGGAAATAATTTTTAAGGCTAATTTGGCAAAGTGCCATCATGATACTATGAGTGATTCTTTGCAGGATACCAAGGCAAGAGCTCTGTATGAGTTTAACCTTTGATCCTGGAACACCAAACTTCTATTGGCAGTATCAATTCCTGAATGAACAGATTCTCTGGGCTCTGGATCTGTAGAGCATACTTACTAACATTTTGAAAGCATAGTGTTTTTCTCAGCATTGTGTTCTTGGGTCTAAGGGTTTTTTTTGTTGTTTTTTTTGGTTTTTTTTTTTTTTTTTTTGGATGTAAAATGATTCCTAACTTAAGGCATTCCTCAAAAGGGGAGGGGCTGATATAGCTAATACAATCAATACTTTTAAAAGCCTCCAAGAGTTTGTGAGTGAAATTGAAGTTCAAGTCTCTTGACCCTTGGGCCTTTTTTTTTTTTTAAGGATTTATTTTTTTATTAGATACTTTATTTACGTTTCAAATGTTATCCCCTTTCCCAGTTTTCCCTCTGAAAATCCCCTATCCTCTCCCCACTCCCCCTGCTCCCCTACCCACCCACTCCCATTCCTGGCATTTTCCTATACTGGGGCCTTCACAGGACCTAGGGCCTCCCATTGTTCCCAGACCCATAGAACTTTTATGAAAGAAGGTCCCATTATATTTGGGATTCATTTTTTCAAAGTAAGCTATAGGTATGCTACTTGTGTGTCAAAGATAGGATAAGAATTAAAAGGAAGTAAATAACATGGGCAATGCATCCAGCATAGTGTATATTACCTGTCATATAAGGACTCTGATTTGGATACTGTGATGGTCAATTTCAACTGTCAACCTAAAACAACCTAGAATCACTTGGGAAGAGATTCTTGAGAAATTATCTAGATCAGTTCAGTTTATACACAAGGTTGTGGGAAATGGTCCTGATTGTTAATTGATATAGGAAGATCCAGCCCACCACTGGTGACAACATACCCTAGACTGGGCTCTAAAAAGTGTACGAGTGAGAGAAAGCTTTGATTATCTCTGTTCTTGATTGTGAGATGTGGCAAGCTTTCTCAAGCTCTAAATTCCATGATTTCCCTGCAATGGTGCACTCTGACCTAGATTGATAACTTTACTTCATAAGTTGCTTTTTGTCAGGGTATTTTTATCACAGAAATGAATGAGGACAGGTACCGTGGCTTGCTGTTTTCTCAGTTCATGAATGACAGCTTTCAAGGCTACTAGATGCTGATATTTTTGTTTCCTTTTCATAACAGGGCTCTAAGTGCAGGTCAGCTCCTTTATTTCAATCAACCAGAAAAAGCCACACCTATTAGAACCACAGGAGAAACTATTTATGTTGTGTAGACTCTGAGGTGTAATTCATTATTAGACATTTTTTTAAAGGATAGGTTTGACTTTCATTATTTTTTATTTTAAGATCCAAATTGTGACTGTGAAACACATTAGGATTCAAATTTAGTTAATAACATTGTATTCTCTGATGGTTTAAATGTGTCTTTAGTAAAGCATACTGCTAAAGTGAGATATAAAATATTTATTTTGTAATCTTCAGGTGGATTAGTTAAACATGAAAAAAGACATTGTGATGACAATACTACTGCCATGATATTTTGTGAGAGTGGGTTTTGCATTGTGTTTTCTATAATTTTGATGTTAAAATTTTATTGAAATGTACTATGAGGAGAACTGGGTACAGAAAAGTGGAGAGATCAGACTATCTTATCTAACTGAGCCAAAATGGACCTTACCCATGTATAAGCAAGCACCTTACTTAGGAGTAAGGTCCCTCCATATCAGGCTCTTTATCCCCAGATTAATTATTATTTGTAGTTGTGTGTGCGTGCGTGTGTGTTTATGGTATACGTGTGTATGGTATACATGTATGTATGGTATATATGGAAGTATGATGTGTGTGTGTGTGTGTGTGTGTGTGCGTGTCTGTGTGTGTATGTGTATTATATGTTGGACATCTTTGATTTAGCATCCAGTTCAAAGACTGACCTATGAGACTGTGTGTCATTGCAATTGAGTACCACTAGTAACTCATTCTATTGGGATGAGCCTTTGGGTAGCTCCCAATGAGATGCTGCTACAAATAGCTTTGCTATGAGCACTCTAATCTGTTCTCCTACACACATGCTACCTACCTATACACTCCTGCAGATACTCCTACCGTGACCATATCTAGGACTAGAGATTGGAGAGCATAGATTGTATATCTTTTGGGTTCACAAATGTCTGCCAGCTCATATCAGAAGTATATTAAAGTTCTTAGACCTCTATGCTTTATACTTTTTAACTTCAGGGCACCCACTTCTCTTCTTAGACATTGCAATGATTGAAGCTTCCTTTACATTTCCCAAGGATATGTAATCTCAGACTCTCAGGTTAAGAACCCAAATAAAGTGATTATTAAAATAAACTCCTGTTGATGATAGTAAGATGCTGTTCTGTTCTTAACAAAGTTATTCCAAATTCACCTTCAGAACACAAAATAATTATAACTCAAATTAAATGATGGCAGCTGGTTTGGGTTTATTCTTTACTTCTTTTCTCTTATAATTTTTATTGCCATTAGAAATACCTAACCTATGTGCCTTCCTTAACTTAAAATAGTTTTTATGCCAAATATTTTTTTCTATTGTACCAAGTGGCTTGGCTTCCTTTTTTAAGAATGTTCAAGGTCCAATTAAAGTTAGAAAAATTTTCCAAAGCACTCTGTGTGTCATCCTCTGACATAATTCTGTGTGGAAGACATGTGGCTTTGTTTGCTTAGTGCTTGGCTCAAAGAATACAGTCTGTGTATTCAAATGCTCCTTTACCATTTCAGAACATAAAATATCTCTTAAATTATAGTCTGTTCAGTGAATCTAATTTTTGCACAATTGAAATTTTCATCAGTATCTAGCTTGGAAATTGTGATTTACCATCAATAATAGCATTCTAGCAATTTGTTCTAACAAATTATGAATGTATAAGACATGTGAGAGAAGTTATTGGGAGACAGTACTAGTCTTTGATGCCAGTAGAAGTATGGCTATAAATCCAGTGTCTCTTAGTTGTAAGTGTTGTGTTGCAATACAAAGCCCGTGTCAATTAAAGCTATAGTCATTCTTAGATAATACTAATAATTTTGAACTGATTATAGGGTTAGATTATTTTCTATTGAACTTAGGGAAAGGTCTAAAGAGGTATTAAGGCATACACAGTTTAACCACTAATAATTTTAATTATTCATTCAAGATAAGCCACATGAAAAGTGACTTTATATTCATATGCAGGTTATAATTTTCCTGAGCAGTATATTCTAATTTTATGGGTGAATAGAAATAGTGGGAGAAGAGTACTATTTAAATATGTAAGCCATTATTGGGTGAAATTTAAAAAGCCATTTACCCAATGGTATGGAAAAAGCAGCCCCCAAGTAAAAGAAAATAGAAAGTGCAAATTTTCTTTTTTTTTTTTTTAACTTTTCAATTTTTCAATTGACACATAGAGTTATATATATTTATGGGTTACCATGTCATATTTTAAAAATACTGTGCATAGTATTAAAAAATTTAAGTCAGCAAGTATATCAATATCTTTATAGCTACATATGTATCTGGTAGAAATATTTCATATCTTTTTTCAAGCTCTTTTGAATATACAGTGTGATGATATGACATGGTCCTGCTGAGCATTGACATCTAGAACTTCTGGTCTTGTGGATAACTTAATACTGTCCAGTCAACCTTTCCCTGCCCACAACTAACCTTTTCAGTCTCTGGTAAACATCTCCACTCTGATCTCAGTTTCTAGAAGACCACCTTTTAAATTTTTCCATGAGAATGGGATAAAAGGGTATTTAGTGTTCTGTGCCTGGTTTATTTAACTAAGCATGAGATCCTTCACTTCTGCATGTTTTCACAAGTGATAGGATTTCATTCCTACTGTGGCTGAATAATATTCTTTATATATGCACTATATATTATATATTTAATATATAATATATTAAATTATATATAATATTGTATATATAGTATATACTTCATATACTATATACACTATATACTACATATACAATATATATATATACTATATATGTAATACTAATATATAATATAATATAATAGTATATAATGAATACTATTATATAATATACTAAAACTAATATATAATATAATAATAGTATATAATGAATACTATTAAGCCATAGCAATTATATATATTCAGTATATGTATGTGTACTATATACTATATATTATATACTGTATATATTATACATAGTTTTTCTTATACATCTGCTAGTTGAGGAACATGTATTTGGAGATTCAAATTTTTCCAAATGTGGTAACACAGCTGGTGGAATTTACAGCTATAAAGTAATAGAAATTCCATATTTTTTTCTCTTTGAAACAGATGTTTCTCCTAAATAGTCCAGGCTGTCTTCAAACTTGGAATCCTCCTGCCTCAGCTCTTTGACTGGAAATGTCATCTTTTAGCCTATTTATGATAAAGATTAAAATATCATAGTACAGGTAGTATTCACTTTGTATATGACTGACTTCCCAGATATCAGCTATCACATCTCAATTAATAACAGCAGATCTCCAACAACAGGAGCCATAAAAGTCTAGCAACCACAGGGTAGAAGCTATCATCACATTTAATCCAATTGTGTTTCCTGGTTCTTCCTGACATGAACAACAACTGTGCATCACAGTAAGGAATATGTCACTCCTTTCAAAGGCCCCTAGTGATGGGTCCCAGAGTGCTTAGTGTTAAAAATATGTGCAGGCAACCATGCAGGTAGCCTGTTACCATTTGTCTTTCCCTCAGTGACAGAGCTGAGAGAAGTTTTATAGACATGAATCAGAGGAACTCTTCAACCCATGAAGCTAACAGTGAAGGAGGGAAATGTAAAGAGATAATTCTGGAGGTGGAATTAAGATAGAACATATATGAAACTAGAAAGAAAATGCCTTACACATGTGTGTGGACAGCAGTAGGGTTTTGGGGGAATGTGAAGCCCAAGGAACTCTGAAAGAACTCACAAAAGGAGACTTCATCAATTTAAACAAGAAAAGCAGGTGCTAGAGAAAGGTGGACATATTCAGCAGAAGAAACACTTGCAGACAAGTCATGACACGGAAATGTAAAACTATCTTGCAAATAGTTTCAAAGTTTGAAAGTGATATGATAATCTGCCAGAATGACGAGATCTGAGTCAGGATCTTCTATGACAGCCAGCAGAAAGCAAGCACTGTTCATGCTTGAGAGCATTCTGTGAGATTTTTCTTTTGTTCATTTCTGTAAATGCAATAAGCAAACATATACTAGTTAGCATGAACAACCACAATAAAATATTACAGATTTATTGCTTTAAATTATAAAATGTATTTCTCACAATTTTGAAGGCTGGTGTATCCAAGATGAAGGATTATCTAAGTAGATTTAATTTTAAGAACTAGTCTCTTGATCAGTAGGCAGCCACCATCTTTCTATATGTCTAACTGCTTTTCTGATAATTCCAAGACACGGGAATAGAGAACCAGAGTAGTATTTAAGGGCCATGTTTTTTGAAGCCAACAATCAAACCTGTCAATACACACATCCTTATGACTTAATTTCATCCTAAGTACCTTGTAATGCCTTAGCTTTCAACAAAAGTCATACAGGGGTTGCTGGCCTCCAATATGAGTTTAAAGGGAGGGTTGTTCACTAGCTCACTTAATTTTCAACTTCTGTATTCTTGTCTATCTCTAGATTTTATAAGCATGTGACTGTGAGAGCTATTTAGAAAAAGGTAACATGGTATTAACTGATAAGGCCCATGACGTGTTGAAAATGGCAAGGTTGTCTAAGACTAGCACCACCTTCTGCCTCTCAGCAAAAATGAGTCCTCCACAGTAGATAATATGACTACTGTATTAATTACTTTAGACGTTACTCTAACAAAATACTCAACAAAAAGCAACTAGGGAGAAATGGTTGATTTCAGCCTTTAGTTCAACATGGCAAGGAGGGGGATGCAACAGGAACATATGTGAAAGGTCACACTGAATCTAAGAACTAGAGAAAGAAAGACGAATTCTGCTGTCATAGCCAGTAGGTCTGTCCCCACAAGTTGCCAATTCAAGGTAAACTAGTAGGCATTTATAAGCCACCAGACGTGAGAACTACCGAAAGCAAGTGAGCAATGCAGCAGACTTAGTATACAATTATTACATAGAAGACTGAGAGATGCAGAAAATAAAATTAATATACAAATAAATAAATAAAAATGAGCAAGCAATAAAGAAAAAAGTTGTTCAAAATAACCAGATATGTGATAATCAAAGGTCTATTTTTGCATTCAGTCTGAAGTTCTTTAGTGTTGCAGTGGCATTACAAAACACAGATGCATGGTTCATGCATGTGGGTATTTACAGAAAAAAATAACTAAAAATGTCATCACAAAGTAAATAAAGATAACAAAAAGTAAAGAATAAGACCTACTTAAATAAAAATAAAAGCCTCAACTCATTAGGGAGGCATAGCTATTCTAAACATGTATGTATTACCTAAAATTATTTTTAAAGGTATGAAAGTTAAAACTACTTGACTTACAAATGTGAGCTGGCAGATGTCTGTGATGCAGACACTTGGCAGGCTAGGGTGGGAGGCTTGGCCATCTGAGAGTAGCTTCAATACACACCAAGAGCTTACTTCAAAAAAAAATCAGAACTACAGATTATTAGTGATAACTTTAGCATTAAACAATAGAAGTTAGCATAGCTGTCTTATTTATTAAAAGGATGCATGCTAATTAGCTATCAGCTCTTTAATTGATCTTTTATATGTAGATGTTTCTTTGAAAGTAGCAAAGTCTTGGTTTTTGAATAAACACATTATACATTTTTCTATAACTTCTATGTTAGGTCAAGAAGACAAGCCTTCCTAGTTCTGAGAAGAGTTTTATAGTATGTCTTCCACAGAGTCAGTGTTGTTAGCCACATTATTTAAAACATATAACTTTGCAAGTTTCTTCACACTTGCAACAATAAAGCTCAAATGCTATGTCAGCAAATTCTACAGCATTTTAAGAAGCAAATTTCCAATGTCATGAAAAGCCTCAGAATTCTAAAGGAAAGAGTCCTCTCTAATTTCATTTTATGCATCAAAATATAAATAAAGCAACTTTAGTCATACATGTAAAGATATCAATAAAACAGTGCCAAAAGGCAACACATCAAAACTAAGTTAGCTTTATTCTAGAAATTTAATTCATTTGTGTACTTTTTGAGCGATGATTTCAAAATTTCAAATGAACACTAAATTTTAGATCTACTTATTTAAAATTTATCAAACTACAAGCAGACATAAATTTCCTTTATCTACTAAAGAACTTTAAATTAACTATAAAAAATATAATTCTTTAGCAGAGGCATTTCATTTAAAACTAAACCAAGACTAAAACAAGGCTTCTCAGATTATATACAGATCCTCAATTCTATTCTCTTGACCAATGGGTCTATTTTTTTTCCAGTACAATGTAGTTTTACTATTATGGGTCTGTGTACCTTGAGATTAAGATTGGTGATACCTCCAGAACAGGTTTTATATTATTCAGAGTTGTTTTTGGTTATATTGAGTCTTTTGTGTTTACATATGAAAATTAGTTTTGGTTTTTTTTTTTCAGTTCTGTCAAGAATTGCATTGAAATTTTGACAGGGATTTCACTGAATCTATGCATTGCTTTTAGAAGCATAGTCATTTCATAACATCAGTCCTAGTAATTATGGATGCCTGGGTGATCTGTCCATCTTTGCTACATTCTTCAGTTTATCTCCTTAGGATATTAGTCTTCATTGTGTGAGTTTTCAGTTCCTTGGTTATCTTTATTCCAAGATACATTGTTTTTGAGACTACAATAGTACATTTCTATAAAATAGGATTGTCTTCATGGTTTTGGTATGTAAAAAAGATACTGATTTTGGAAAGCTAATTTTGTAACCTGCCTCTTTGATAAAAGTATTTATCAGTTCTAGGAATTTCTAGATGAAAGAGGATACTTCAGGATATAGACTCAGGTAATGACTTATAGAATAAGCCTCTGGCTATAAGCCCAGGGAATAGAACCAACAGTCAATATGCAGAACCTCATGACATTAACAAGCTTCTGTATTAGAGTGAAAACTGTCCGTCAACTGAAGACGCAGCCTACAGATTGAGAAAAAAGCCTGAGAGAGGATTAGTGTCTAGAATATAAAAAAACAAAACAAAATAAAACAAAAAAAACCCAATAAAACCCAACAGAACACCAAGAAAACAGTGGCAACTTAATTTAAATGTGGGCTATAAAGCCCAACAGAGCATTTTCTGAAGAAAAAAGTGCAAATGTTCAAGAAATATTTTTAAGTTTTAACCATCCACAGCCAGCAAAAATGCAAATTAAAACTTCTTTTACTTCAGTTGGAATAGCCAAACTAAGAAAACAAAGAAGAGTAAATGCAGGCTTGGATGTGAGAAGGGAAGTGGAAGCACTTACTCACTGTTGGGAGGAGTGCAAACTGGTGCAGCTACTCGGGAAACCAGTATGGCTGTTTCTCAAAAACCTACCATATGACTCAGCTATATCACATATCATATGACTCAGCTATACCACTCCTTGATATATGCACAAAGGACTTGCTGTCTTACTACAGAGATACTTGCTCATCCGTGTTCACTGCGGCTCTATTCATAAAGCGGCTCTATTCATAGGGCATGTAAAAAGCTTAAATGCCCATCAACTGGATGGATGATGAAAATCTAATTCTCATTGGAATTTTGGTGAGCTTTAAAGAAAAATAAAAACACACACCCTGCCAACAAAATGGATTTACTTGAAGACCATATTAGATGAATTTACTTGTACCGGTGTCAACTCTTTAGATTTGGGTAAATTGAAGTACTCATAGAATCCAGAAAATTAGAAATAGAATACAAGTAGGGAGGGGAAAGAAAGACTGCATGGGTGGAGAGATAGTAGAACACAGGCTATATAAAGGGGAATGGAAGAAAGAGGTTGAAGTTGGGACAGGATTGGAGGCTTGGGTAGAATAGCAGTCAGGGGTGTTTTCAGAATGTTTGAAAACTCCATACAAAACCCTACTTTAAAATCTCCTATACATATAAAAGAATTTAACTGACATTACCTGTAAATGGAATGTTGATCCTCTCAGAAGCTATAGGTTGACAAACAAAAAACCTAGTTCATGTTGCGGGATATCTCCTCTCCAGTGTTTGGTCAGAGGTATCCTAGACACACTCAGAATAATACAGGCTATTTCCAGTGCTCTTGGTTGCTCTTTTAGGAGTCAATTGCTGTAATAAAACAGTATGACTAAAAACTGGAGGGTGGCTCTTCAAAAAAGGAGGAAAAGGTCTATTTGGATTATGCTTCCACATCACTATTCATTATTGATGGAAGGGGAAGGCATGCAAGAAAGAACCTGGAGGCAGGAACTGAAGAAGAGACCATGGAAGGACACTCTTTACTGGCTTGCTTTCTATGGCTCCCTCCCGCAGTATTCTTAATACTGGAAGGTGCTGTGTAGTCATTGTGTGTGTGTGTGTGTGTGTGTGTGTGTGTGTGTGTGTGTGTTGTGATCAACAGTCTTACCTAGCTCTGATCAATAATGATCACTGAGGTAAGATATACCCATTAATGCAATAATGACACAAGCCAACTATTTTCTGAATGTATTTAAAGTCTGCTCCACAGAAGGAAACATAGACCATGTGAAGATTCCAAAACTCATGGTTTGATATCTCATAGGTGCTAGGGGTAAACCTAACATTACTTTTCTAAGTAAACCCAATATCAAGCTTTGTGAATTTGTATGTTTGTACCTAGAGATTAGTGCCTCTCTCAGATCTCATCAGAGAAATCTGCCTGTGCAATGGTGAGAGGTCAATGCAGAAACTGATCAAAATGCAGAGAGTAAGTGTCTGTGGAGTGTAACTATATCGTATCATCTCCCCCAAGCCTCAGAAACCATTATGGAAGACGAGACAAGGTTGTATGAGCCAGAGATCAGGAAAGACTAGAGTGAAACACTGTCTTCTGGACACAACAGGAATGTTATAACTATGAACTCACAGCAGCTGTGATTCCTGGCCCAAGACCTAAACAAAAGCAAGGCTGTCAGCAGAGGACATAGGAGAGAGTGATAATTTGAGTGAAAATGCCCCCTTGGGCTTAAGTATCTGAATTCTTTATCTCCATTTGGTGGAACTGTTTCAGAAGGATTAAGATATGTAGAAGAGGTATGACCCTAGGGAGTGGTTTGAGGTTTCAAAAGCCCAAGCCATTCCCAGTTTATGTTCTTTGCTTCATACTTATGGATCAGATGTAAGCTCTCATCCACTGCTTCAGCACCATGCCTGCCTTCCTGCTTCCATGTTCCCTGCTATGAGGAACATGGACAACTTACGCTCTGGAACTGTCAACTTCAGCAACCATTTTCCTTTATAAGTTGCTTTGGTCATGGTGCCTCATCATGGCAATAGAAAAGTAACTCGGGAAAATACAGGGTGGGGAGGGTATTATGAGCCCCCACCCTTGGCCAAGGAGATATTGACAGCTCATGGTTTCTGGGGAACAGAGAATCACTTTTTAAACAGATGCTTCTCCTGTTAGGTTGACTGTACTCAGTGTATGATTCCACAAATTGGATTTGGAGGGTTGTAAAAAAAAAAAAAGGACATGATGTTGGGAAAGGATACAAGATAGACTGAGGAAGAGGGAATATGATTACAGGACGAGTTACAGGGCTGAATAGAATTATACATGAATGAAATTTTCAAAGAATTAATAAGTTTTCTTTTCAAAAAAGGCATGAATGCACACAGTGCTGATGGTAGCATATAAGACAGTACTGGAGGTTTGTCGTTGCCTCAAGGAAAGAAAGATGGGAAAGAAGGGAAGTGTGATGAATAATATTGTATCCAGAAAAAACAGGCAGAATGTTGAGCGAAGTAAGCCAAAACTCAGAAAGATAAATGCAACATGTTTTATCTTATTCAGAATCTAGATAAAATAGTACTTTGAAAAGACATGAAAGTGGAATAGGATATATTTGGCTTTCAGAAGGAAACCGGGGAGAGATGGGTCAAAAATATAATATTAGGGGCAGAATATGATAAAAGTATGTTATATATACATGTAAGAAAATATTACACTGAAGCTCGTTATTTTGCATAAATAGTATTACTAATAAAAGGAAGGGGAGAGGGGAATTTACATTTCAAGTACTTAAAAATACATTGTTATTTTAACTTCTAGGGGCTTGGCACTTTTTCAAAACAAAAGGTTGGGGAGATATTTTTAAAAATAAAGATTTAATCCTCTTAGCAAGTTTCCAATATATATTGTTTACTGTAGTCACTTTGCTTTAAGTTAAATTTCCAGGATTGCAAAAAAAAAGGTAATATATGAAAAAGAGAAAATGAATTTCTCTTTATTTGGGGAGGAGGGGAGTATGCAATTCTCCAAATAGGAAATTAAGTGATTTCTGTAAATAAGTCAACATAACAACAGACCTTCATGAGGTAACTGAATGCAATACTCATAACCAAACTCAAAATTTGTGTACAAAAACTTTCTAGAATGAAATTTTGAAAAGATAATATTGCACCAAGTCTTTGTCATACTTAGGGAGACATTTAATAGTGAACATAATTTGTATGGAGAAAATTATAGTGCCTCAGCCTTTTATTTAAAATTACAAAAGAACAGGGTGTGGTGTGCATGCTTATAATCAAAGTACTCCAGAGCTACAGACAAAAGAGCGAGAGGTTCAAGACCACCCTCAGCTACATAGCTAGTTCAAGACCAGTTGAACCTTTTATACCAAAATTAAAACCAAAATTGTTTTATTCATTCAAAGACTTACTATGGTAAAATGTTACTTCTCCTGTGTTGATCTATGGATTAAATAAAATCCCAATTTAAACTCCAAAAGATATTTAAGAGGCAATTTATTACCTAATTTTTAATTTTAGTGGAGGTTCAATTGCCCAACAATAACCAAGAGACTCTTGAAGAGAACAAATAGAATGAGCTGAAAGGACTAGCACTCCCAGAAGAGAAATCTAATAGTTAATAATTAGCTTAGACTAGCATGATATGCAAACCAAACAGGCTTAAGTTCTCTGTATGAAACCCACACTCAGCTGGTACTTTTCCATGTGGCAGAGGCTTTGCTACTTTAGGGAAAGGGGACGAACCTTCAAATAAATCATACTAGAACCATTTCTTACGTAAATAGAAGAAAAATCAAGATGGGATCCATATTCTATGCCTCAAAAAATGTAAAATAAACTATAGATATATGTTCACCTTCCTTGGTGTTCCTTGAGTAACAGAGGTACCATTCAATGCCTGCTTACTTATTACTTAGAATTCTTTTCTCGATCGTGTCTATATCTTTGTCTAAATTTCCATTATTTATCTACTTATCTACCTATTTATTTATTTCATTTTGGTACGAATAACAATGGTTGTTTGGAGAGTTCATTCTAATCCAATGTAATTTTAGCTTAAATTCATTGTATTTTCAAAGGTTCTAGTTTCAAATGAGAATGTATTTCCTGCTTTGAGATGGCTGGAACTCTGAGGCAAAGGGGATACTGTCCAACGTAGGACAATCATTGAGAAAACGCTTGACAAATCCCTCCACTGCTTATAAAGATAATGGAAAGATAAGTCCAAAGTGAGAAGGAAAATTAATAATATATAAAATGGACAGAGTCTATGTAAATATACTGCATAAATATTTACATAACTGATTGTGAATCAGTAAGGAAGATAAATAACCAATGGGAGAATTGGCAAGGATCAGGAATAAGCAGCTTACAGAAGAGAAAACGCATATGGCCAGCTGCCTCATGAAGAGGCGGTAACCATGTGCACCGAACAGGGAAAGAAAACTAAGGTCATGATAAAGTGTATTTTACTCTTTCTATGTTAAGGAGTCTGATAATGTGAACCATTGTCACACCTCTCATTGAAATAGAAATGCACATGCATCATTACTGTTGCTCATGCAACCACACTTGTCACAGTAAAACATTAGGCACATCCAATACTGCTTGGTAAAGATAACTATTAAATTGCAATATATTCATTTCAAAGTTGGAATAAGTTACATTATGTGTGAAAGCACAATTCTAGGCTCAACCAAGTAGAACTCTTAATGCAATTATATATAGCCTACGTATTTTAAAAAGCAAGAGAATTAATTCTCTTATATTCACTATATTGTATTCAAGCGTATAATCAAACTTGAAGATAATGATAACTTTTAGGAATAGACAGAGAAGTAGTCTACCAAGATATCAATAACAGTCTGGCTCTCTGAAGTAGATTTGGTGCTTGTTTCATGGTCATTGTTTGAATCATATATAAATGTCCCTTCATATAACACATTCAAAAATCATCATAATTTTAGGGATACAAAATTGTATTTATTTATTCATTGCTTCTATTAAACTGTATTTATGTAAATGAATAAATTATGAATTTAGTTTAATAATTATTCCACATAAAGTCTGATTAAAATACTTTATATATGGTAAGATGATATATAGAAAAATACAAGTGGCAGCTCCAGAAAAGAAAATGTTTTCTTTTTCACTTTCTTTTATTATTATTATTTTTTTACTTTTCAATTGCTTTATTCTATTTTTCCCTTCTTCTCAAATTAAATATTTCCATAAACATACCTTAATCTTTTGTATACATTTTTCTTTCATTGGAAATAGATTCTTTTCTCATATAGTATATCCTGATTATAGTTTGCCTTCCCTCTATACCTCCCAGTTCCCTGCCCTTCCCTCCTCTCTGGATTCATCCCTTTATGTCTCTTATGAGAAAAGAACAGGCTTTTAGAGATAACAACCAAACATGACAAAATAAAATGCAATGAGATGAAGAAAAACTCAAGCCAACAGGAGGAAGAGTACCAAGAGCAAGCAAAGGAGTCAGAGACTTACTCATTCTCACAGTCCTACATTCCATAAAAACACTAATCTAATAGCTATACTCTATACTCAGATGACCTGGTATAGACCCATATATGCCCCATGCTTGCTGCTTCAGTCTCTTTAAGCTCATATGTACCTTGCTAAGTTGATTCAGAGGGCCTTGCTCTCCTGCTGTCTTCCATCCCCTCTGAATCTTAAACTCTTTTCACCTCTTCTTCCACAGAATTCCCTGAGTCCTGAGGAAAGAGGTTTGATGGAGACCTGGGTGTCAACTGGCTATGTCTTGTAACCAGTTGAGTCTTCCAGTAGCAGAACTGGGTTGCATTCATTTGAGTTGTTGGCCAAGAACATCCCATGGAAATCCACAAACAACCCAAACTTGCTGAGACAAAAGGTTGATCTCTGCACGATGATAGCCTGGCCCCATTGCCAAGGATAACACCCATACAATTTACAGCTCATTGAACATAGAGAAGTTGAGCTGGTGCCTGCATGGAGCCCTCACCCCTATGTTCTAGTCTCTCTGGTGTGGGAAGGTATTCTGCTGGCTACTGAAAGAGAAACATGAATACCATCACAACCATAAACCTTTTGATTTACAGTCTGTCCTGCCTGCATAAGATGCTAGGGCAATGGTGGCACAGAACTTGTGGGAGTAACCAACCAATATCTGATTTGACTTAAGTCCCACTCCATGAAAAGAAACTCATACTCAATACTGCTTGGGTAACCAAGAGCAAGAAACTAGATAGCACAGGGACTTAGTGTAAAGTCAAATACTACCAGTTTAAAAAAATAATTCCTAATGATATTCTGATAAACTCATAGAGCAGTATTTTATCTAACCTTCATCACAGAGGCTTTCTCTGGCAGCAGAGAGAACAGATGCAAGTACCCACAGAAGTACCCACTATCAGACATTTGGTATAGAGAGTCTAAGTTAGAAAGCCATTGTATTTGAAATGGTATAATATGGAAAATCAGGTACATTCAACACGTCGAGATCAGCTACATTTTGAGGGCTTGTTGAAGGGTAAAATGTCCATGGAATGTCTAAAACCTGCAGTGCATGAAACATCACTGGAATCCCGAACTAGCTATTTATTAGATAGAAGATATTGAAATTTTCTTAACTTGACTTGCTTGGTTTTCTCCTTCAGTAGGGGACATGCCCCTAGGTATCTAAGGTCCCTTTGTCCAGAAAGAGCAGTTCATGAACTGAGCCAAACTGAGGACAAAGGCTGTAGTCTGCCACAGAACTAGTTTGAGAGAACTGAAATTGGGATTGGAGAATTGAAAGAAGCACAAAGTCGACAAGACTTGGAGCATTTAGACTGTGAGCTAAAAAGTACCTAATATTATTATAGCGATTATCATTTGACAATAAAGGTTCCTAAGACAGATACCTTTGAGTCTCTGAAATGTTTCTCAAGACATTGCACTTGGTTGTATATGTGGAGAATTTTCCAGAAAGCAGAAACACAGTTCATACCCTGGTCTTGTCTCTGCATCAGCATATACTGCCATTGTTCAAGAAACTTGAGGGTATGAATAAGGTAGCCCATCTCTGACTCAGTAGCCTGAGCTATAGGATCATCATCTGTATATGTCTGACTTGTCAGAACATTATACAGTCCACAAATGGTTCATTCATCTATTATCTCCCTGATCTGTACTCCACCCTGTCTGATGGACAGGGCCAGAGAGTACTCCCTCCTGTGTAATGAAGGTCCTCAGTCTCAAATGGTTTGCATTATAGTTGCTTGTCCAAGGCTTTAAATGAAACTTCTGTTGCCAAGCCTTAAGTTTACTTGATGTATTTACAGTTGTTTTTAAGTGCTACAATTTTCTTGCTAGAGAACATGCACTTTTCAGGACATGGGTCACCAGGAGATTGGGTCTGTCTCTTATATAACTCTAGTGCTACAGGAAGTACACTGTCCTACAGAAAGGCAGCAATCTGTCACCCCTATGTCAGTCACTTGGACTCAGGTATAGATTCTAGAATGCTGTTGCTGCTGTTTACAGTTGTGGACTGCTTTGATGTTTCAAATTATATTTGGCAGGAAGATCTAGAGGTGAGGGTAGAGATGGGGGTGAGATGAACCTTAACCTGTCAATCTGGAAATACATGCACCCACTAGGGAAGAAAAGATTAACACATTGGTAAAACAACTCCCTTTTCTATTTATTTGTAAATTAATAACAGTAAAATAAATGAATGGACTGAGTATTTTCTCCTTACATCTTTTGTTTTATCACACAAAGTTGATTGAAGATTTAAAAAAAAATTACTTACTTAAAAATGTTTCCACATGTCTTGGTGAAATTCCTTTGCATAACATTGAATCATTTTAAATTATATGCCTTAGTTTTGCACAATAAAATTATATGTGTTCTTAATAGTATTCCTTGTGGGAAGAGGTCTTGATTTAGTGATTCAGTCCCAGACTGAAGGGCTATGCCTTTACCTGTCTGGATTAAAATTTCACCCCTATCACTTAACTGCTGGGTGACTTTGGACAACATACTTATGATCCCTAAACCTCAGATTTGTTACTTATAAAATGTGACACCTAATAAGACCCTTCTTACGTCTTTGTGAAGATCAAACTAAATAATTCATTTATAGAGCTTAGAAAAACTACTGGTTCTAGTTGCTGTTCAAACGGTTGCAATCAGGTAAGTCTGGCCTGAACTTCATCTTTTCAATGGCCTCACCTGAGCCATTTGCACTGCTTACTCTTAGAACTGAGTTCTGAGAACTGTGGATTGCTTAGGTTTCATGCTGTCTCAGCAAACAATGGAATGACTCCAGGTTGTAGCACCTTTAAAAACTGCATTCAGAAAGGAGGAGAACTTGGTTCCCTGTGGAAGGCTGAGTACAGAAAGTACAGTGGGCAGTACCTTACACATGCAGTGATAGAGAAAGGGCTGTCTTCTGTCTTCAATCTTGCTTGTGTTGAACAGAAAGGATTGACTTTGTCAGCCATTGGCAAGAACATTGCAAAGTCAACCCAGTGTCATCTCTGTGCTACCATTGCCAAGTCTTGGGTTGTCTGTTTGGCTCCTGTTGGGTAACCTGGCCTGCCCTTGGCTTTGAGCCCTTTCTTCCCAAAGAGACCTGATTGGGGCTGAGCCAGAGTCCACACACACGCACACAGTGGGTACCATGGCTCCCAGCTGCTGCCCATGTGTCACCTAGAACATACTGTCCTTGCAGGCTACTCTGAGTTATTTTCCCAACTTTTGCAGTAGACTTTAAATTTTGGACAGTTCTTTAAACCTGTTCAATGCAGTCTTTGTTCAATGTAGGCCAGGACATATCATCTATGGTCCCTTGTCCACAACTGCAGTGCAACTATCTTTCTCCTCAGACTGTTAAAGCCTAGGCCTATGCGTACTCAAGGTCTAGTCTAAAGCATTTCTCAGTCCACAGCCAGTCAGCCACTCTCTTCTGGATTTTTCATTATGTTTATCAAGTTGAAATCAAAACTTTCCATCATTGTCTACAAGCCTTTATGGAATCCAGATCTTCCTGCCTCTCTGGTCTCACCTACTTCTTTGTGTGCTTTGGCCACACAAACCTTTGTTTATTGGACAATACATTATCATTGGCTGCCTTTTGCTTCGAAATTTGGTTCTCTTTGTCTATAATCTCTCACAAAACTATTGCCTCATTACATTTTTTTTCATTTGCAGTGAAGTTCTCCTATGCCCATCAAAGGACACCACCTATGTTCTGATCATTCATGTTCCATGGCTCTCAAGTCCGGGTCTTGTGCTCCCCCAGCAAGCATTTCACTGTCTCTGGAGATAGTTTTGTTTGTAACCACTGGAAGGGATGAGGGATCACATAGAAGATGGAGGCCAGATGTCCTCTAAACATTGTAAAATGCTCAGAGTAATCCACTAAAGAATCATCTCTCATAAACATCGATGGTATGGAGCGTGAGATTACATGGAGTGCACTCTTACCTTATTACTCAAAGAGCCCGGCATTTGAGGAGCTGATGAATGATTAATGTATTCATGATAGTAACTTTATTCTGCCTGCTTTCCGAATTAGAATAGAAATACCAGGAAAACAGGAATCTTGTCTTTTAAAAAATATAGTTGAAAATTTCATCCTCGAGCCCACTGCATTTACATCATTTTCTCCCCTCCCTCTGCTCCCTCCAATTTTTCGAATCTCTCTCTCCACCCCTTGTAGAGTTCATGAACTCTTCTATAATCTTTGTTGTGATATACACAATATAGTTTAGTAAATGTTTAAATATATGCATATTTATATTTATGCATACATAAGTGTATTTTAAAGTAAATTACTTAAAAATATGTTTCCCTATGGCTTTTCCAAACATCCTTAGTGTTATTTATCTCCCCTGCCTCCTCTTCTGTACTACACTCTCTGTTTTCTCCCCGGGTAAGCTGGCCTTCCCATTCTCCCCACAACTTCTCTTGATAGCACCCATGTCTGGCTATCTATCTCCCTCTCTAGAGCTCCTTCTTCCTCCTTCCCACCCCAAGTGCTTCCATTTCATTTTCCTCATTTCTTCAGCTAACTCAGGTTTTGTATTCAGATCAGCAGATTCAAATCTAGAATCCACAAATACAAAAGAATATGCAGATTTGTCTTTCTGGGTTAATTCAATCAGTATAATTTTTTTTTTTTAGTTTTATCCATTGTCATAAAATTTTGTAATTTTGTTATTCTTTACAGTTAAATATAACTTCATGACAACTGCACACCATATTTTCATTATCCACTCATGGGTTCAGAGAGAGCTCAATTGCTTTTATGTCCTAGCTATTGTGAAGAGAGCATCAATATGAACAGAGCTAAGCAAATAACTTTGTAGTAAGATGTTGAGTTCTTTGAGCAGATGCTAAGGAGTGGTATAGCTAGGTCATATGGTAAATCTGTTCTTAGCTTTTTGAGGATTCTCCACGCTGATTCCATAGTATCAGTTTGCAATCCCAACATGAGTGAAGGAGTATTCCCCTCTTTAAGCATCCTCACTTAACACTTCTTGGTTGTTTTCTAAAAACAATAATAAAAAAGTTGTAGCCATTCTGACTTTGAAATCTCACATTAATTTTAATTTTCATTTGTTTCATTGCTAAGGATATTGAACTTTTTAAAAAATCTTATCTGTTTCATCACTGTTGTGTCTCTGGTGTCTACTTTGTTTCTGACCTTGATAAAAACATTAAACATATCTGTTGGGTTAATAAAGCCAAATCTCAGTGGAGAAGTTGACTGTACATTGCTGTGCATTATAGTTGACCATACTGGGCCTGCACTGTGGTCTTGCAGTGCATTTTGTCTTGGTTGTTGATATATAGTTTAGGGTAGTTACAGACTTGATACTAGGAATGTGTCCATGATGGGTGAAATAAACATGTTAGGAGAAAATACCCTTTGTAGAACTATTCCGCATCCTGAGTCCATCACAGGAGTTATTC